>NC_090303.1:79714207-80339207 GCF_039906515.1 Pseudorca crassidens | reverse complement strand
AGGAGGTAAAAAAAAAGAATAAAACTAATAAACAGAGGCCAGACTATGGCCCAGGCGTGCACCTGCGTGTAGGTTGTACAATGAAACATTTGTGACACAGTCACAACAGGAAAAAAATAAGTACTGGCCTGCATCACTTAATGGTAAAAGAAGGAAACGAAGAAGAGTTGATTAAGTATCTGGTGGTAGAGCCCGAACATGGGAACATGACTCTTTTAGCTCTATCACCCTGTCAGGGTATCTCTCTTGACACCTAAGCAAAGCGTATGATTTTATTGAACCTCGGAAATCCAGGCTTTTTAAAACTGTTTACATCTTTTCAACAATCTAAGAAACTTAAGTGTCTTCCAGTTACATGATGCTAACTACATTTCTGTGACAAGTCTGCTCTTTGTTTCTTTTTATGGAAGCACAGATTTTTTTCAGCAACAAATACGTTTTACCTTGGGAAGAAAGTTTGACCTTAAGCATTCTCCCTTTTACTTTCTGCCAATGATTCAAAAAGAAATAAAAGCAACGCAAAAACCAATTTAAGTTGCTTTCTCAAGTCCATGGCAAAAATCCAAGACCACAGTCAAATCTTGTGGTCGTCTTGGTTTAAGGATCATTAAAATGTATCTAAAAAAACAAGTCCAGCTTAGGAAAAAAAAATTTAGAGAAATCTTTTACCATAGATTCCAGGTACATAAACAAAAAGATGTATGGGTATTAGAAAAAACAACATTGTTCTTAGGTTTTATTCCATTTAGTTTTTGGTTTTGTTTTGTTTTGGGATGCACTACACTGCACAGCATGTGGGATCTTAGTTCCCCAACCAGGGATGGAACCTGGGCACCCTGCAGTGGAAGTGCAGAATCCTAATGACTGGACCACCAGGGAATTCCCGACTCCATTTACTTAGTATTATTTAAAACCAGTAGAAAAAGATGACACTGAAGAGTAATGGTCTTGTCACTAAATGGTTAATTTGGATATCTATAGAGGAAAACAATTAATCTTGACCCTACCTTTCACAATAGGAAAAAAATTCTAGGTAGAGTGCAGGTCTAAATATGAGAGATAAAACAATAAAGCTTCTAGAGAATAACATAGAACTAATAGCCTTGGTCTCGGCAGAGATTTCTTGAGTAAGGCACAAAGCCACTACCCTTAGGAAAAAAGATTGATAAATAGGCCTACATGAAAATTAGGAGCTTCTGTTCTTCGAAAGAAAGCATTAAGAGAGGAAAAGGGAAAGCCACCAGACTGGAAGAGAATGTGCTGATGGACATTTAAGTTAGACCAGTGCTGCTATGGACATTCCTGAATCTGTCCTTTGGTGCACATTCCACACATTTCTCCCACATATAACATAGGATTGTTTTATTACATAAATTAATATATATATATTCATACGATAGAATATTTACAGCAATGAAAAATAAACTACTATTACAACAATGGAAATGCATATCAAAAAAATAATGTTGGAGGGAGAGAAAGGCAGGCACAAAAGAGTAAATACTGTATTATTTTATTTATATCAATGTATAAAACAAAAAAAAAATCTATAATCGTAAAAGTCAGAAAGGAATTACCTATGGTAAGGAGGAGAGTGACTGGGAAAAAACACAAAGGCCTTTCAATATGAAAATGCTCTGAACTGTAGCTGTATGATCTGTACAGTTGTCTGTATATAAGTTATACTTCAGTAAGACAATAATTATAAAGAAGAAAAAACTGTATAATAATAACCATCAATTGTGGAATTTATTATGAATTGTAGGCTGGCTGTGATCCAAAAGAATCACTGATTTTCAGCTAAAACAATTACCTAACATGACTCTACACGTGTCTGATTAAGGAGGACAGTTATCAGTATATTAATCTTATTCTAGATAAAATTTGTTTTATTTTTTAAGTAATTTCCATTAGTTTATCAGGTGGTCTTTTGAATGTTTAATATACACTATTCTTAATCTTTTACTTACCTTGCTTCTATAATAGAAACTGATCCTGAGCAATTTGATGAATTGCAACTTTTCTTCAGAGTTGGTTTTTCCTGCTAAATTTTCTAATATTAAAATTTTCAGTAGGAATTATATTCTGTGGTGGGCTCTGACCATAAAATGAAAAATTTAGTAGGTCAGATGTTTAACAGACTGTAGAACTTAGTTTCTAAATCTCTGTAAGGAATACGTATTACTACACCCTCATTTGAGTTTGATGGAAAAGTAAAAGAGAAAACACAAAGCTTCATGATAGAAGTACATTGGCCACCAACAAAGGTAGTCCACGGTCAAACGTCACTCTTCAGAGGCCCCTCAGTGGCATAAAAATGGACTATGGGGGCTTCCCTGGTGGCGCAGTGGTTGAGAGTCCGCCTGCCGATGCAGGGGACACGGGTTCGTGCCCTGGTCCGGGAAGATCCCACATGCCGCGGAGCGGCTGGGCCCGTGAGCCATGGCCGCTGAGCCTGTGTGTCCAGAGCCTGTGCTCCGCGACGGGAGGGGCCACAACAGTGAGAGGCCCGCGTACCGCAAAAAAAAAAAAATAAAAATAAAAAGGACTATGGGACACCTACAAGGAACTAACACTCCCTGACCCACACTCATCCCTGCTCCTGTTTCTGCTTCCTGACCAACACCTGGTGCTCCTTATGTGTCCATGTGTGGTGAGCCAAACCTCCTGTTTCTAGAGAAACTGAGTAATGTTAAACTTTCTTTTTTCAATGGCATTGACTTCTCCATGTCACACTCAGTCACCTTCATAAATTAAGACCCAGACACAAAACAAACCTCTCCCACCACTCCTTCTAGACCTGTTTCTGCCCTTTTTCCGACTCCACTCCTGCATCTCCAACACTTTACATTCAGTCCCTGCATCTCTCTACCTACCCCTTTACCCTGACACTTGACCTTTGATCCCTGCTTCCTTCCTGTCTCCTCACCAGCCCCTTCCTCATCCCAGCCCATGCTCGGATGCCTTTTCAGTCTGAGGAAAGGCACAGGGCCTACATTTACCATCGCGGTTCCCTGGAATGCGATATCATCGCTGTGGAGAACACCTACAGCCCGGCTGCATCCACCCGTCGTGCTCATTGCCTGACTTTGTTGAGCTAACAGTTCCACACCAGCCCTGTTCCTGTTTCCTGCCTGCCCTGGCTCTCTGTGACCTTAAACAAGTCAGACAAGTGTTTTACCTCCTGCTCGGAGGCAGATGAAAAATGTCCCACTTCACAGGGGATTTGTGAGGATTTATTAAAAGTTCCTGAAGGGTTTTGAGAACCTGCCCGGTCTCAGGCAAAGGAGGCAGCTTTGACAGCAGGGCTGCGTGGATGCGTGGTAAACATGGCAGCTCACTCCAAGCGCTCATGCCTGGGCTTCAGAAACAGCTTTCTCAAGGTAGGAAGGGACAGAGATGAGATTACGGTGTGGTCAGCTGTCCCTTCAAATGCCACCACCATGCAAGGCCCCTTAGCACTGCGCTCCTTCTTATGTCCAGAGTGGTTCCAATATAAAAATAGCATTTCTTTATCCTGACCTCCTCATTTAGAGGCTTTCGTGCAGGAGACCCGATGGTTAGGACATGCCACAGTGTGTATGAATATTTTTTATGGCAAAGAAAGCAGGTTATAAGAGGTTTCTCTAATATTATCATAGTTTCTCTTATCTATGAGAGATATCTAGCTGAGAGAAATCGCTCACTAATTTATATCTATAAATATGCCTTTGAAGTGACAACAAATCTAGCTCAAAATATATTGTATAGTCAAAATGTGGGTAAGGGACACTAAGAAAAGCAGATGATGCCACTGTGAGTCCCTCCGTATGACTTTCTACATAACTGTCTCAAGCAGGAGGAAAGATTATATCCACTGTGGCATAAGACATTATTATTTTTATTTTATTTTTTTAAAGAAATACTGTTTTTTAAAATTAATTAATTAATTAATTAATTTTTTGGCTGTGTTGGGTCTTCGTTTCTGTGCAAGGGCTTTCTCTACTTGTGGCAAGCGGGGGCTACTCTTCATCGCAGTGCGCGGGCCTCTCACTATCGCGGCCTCTCTTGTTGCAGAGCACAGGCTCCAGACGCGCAGGCTCAGCAGTTGTGGCTCACGGGCCTTTTGCTCCGCAGCCTGTGGGGTCTTCCCGCACCAGGGCTCGAACCGTGTTCCCTGCATTAGCAGGCAGACTCTCAACCACTGCGCCACCAGGGAAGCCCGAGACATTACTTTTGAATTAGGATCAGAAAGGAGTCCAGGGGGTTTACAGGGCTGTGGATGATGGTAACTTTAGCCCAAATCTTTTCGAGCAGTGGGGTGAGAAGGAAGTTTAATCTTCTGCTTCTATTCCTTTTTCATCTTTACCATGTTACTTCACAGAATCAACCTCAATAAATAAAAATGGCAGAAATGAACTGCCATGGTTTGAATGTGTATGTGCCCCTCAAATTCATATGTTGAAATCCTAATTCCCACAGAGAATGGTATTAGGACGTGGGACCTTTGGGAGATACTTAGGTCATGAGGGTGGAGCCCTTGTGACTGGAATTAGTGTTCTTATAAAAGGGGCTGCATACCGCAAAAAAAAAAAAAAAGGGGCGGGCTGCAGAGAGCACCCTAGCTCCTTCCACCAGGTGAGGACACAGCAAGAAGGGGCCCGACTATGAATATGGAAGAGGACTCTCACCAAAACATAACCATGGGGCTTCCCTGGTGGCACAGTTGTTGAGAGTCCCTCTGCCGATGCAGGGGACACGGGTTCATGCCCTGGTCTGGGAAGATCCCACATGCCACGGAGCAGCTGGGCCCGTGAGCCATGGCCGCGGAGCCTGCGCGTCTGGAGCCTGTGCTCCACAATGGGAGAGGCCACAACAGTGAGAGAGGCCCGCGTACCGCAAAACAAACAAACAAAAAACAACCATGCTGGTGCCTTGATCTTGGACTTTCCAGCCTCTGGAACTGTGAGCAATTTCTGTTGTTTATAAGCTACCTGTGGTATTTTGTTATAACAGCCCCAATAGACTATGACACCAACTAATACACTTTCCTCCTATAACCTTGAGCTAGATGGGTAAGATAATTTGGCAGGGAAAGAGAAGAGGGAGGAAATTCAGAAATGTAAACAGTTCAGTCAAGCGAGACCCAGCTGGAGTCACTTCCTTCAGGCAGGACGGGCTCCTCCACTGGTGGTAGACAAAATTCCCAGAAAGGAATGGAAAGAAACCCAGCATGCATTTGTGTACACCCAGAGAAGCACCTTGCGTCCACTCTGTGATCACCTTGAGAAACAAAATCTGTTTTAGTTTGTTTTTAATTGTAGTATAGTTGATTTACAATGTTGTGTTAATTTCTGCTGTACAGCAAAGTGACTCAGTTACACATATATATACATACTTTTTTATATTCTTTTCCATTATGGTTTATCCCAGGATATTGAATATAGTTCTCTGTGCTATACAGTAGGACCTTGCTGTCCATCCATTCTATATGTAATAATTTGCAGCTACTAACCCCAAACTCCCAGCCCATCCCTCCCCCATGTTTCAGATTTTGAGGTTCCTTCTTCCTTCACTCTCTGTCCTCCCCGTGCTCAGTTTCCTGAACCTGACAGTGAGACCCAGAGCAGTCACAGCTTTGGGTTGACACAATTTCATGTCGCTCATAGGGGCACTCATTTCTAGGACATTCCAGGAAAAAGTATTTTACTTGGACCTGACAATAGCTGACTTTCCAGACTCCTGGAAAGAAGTCAATCTAATGTGAGCAGGCCAGCAAAGGAGGCTTCAATCTGAGGGGCTGGCTGGAGGGGGCGAATCCAGGTGTGGAGCTCACTGCATACGAGTGAAGAAGGCCAGCCACCAGAGGAAATTTAAAACAGAGTAGAGGAAAGAGCCTGATGTAAGTGCTGGATCTGCAGCTGCTCCCTGAGAGATTTTGGCTGTGTCTCTTAACCTACTTCAGCCTCAGTTTCCTCCTCATGGGCATAATGACAGCTTCTACCTCAGGTTTTAATAAAGCAACGTGTGATGATACGTGCAATAGACAATGTAATATCGGGTTGGCCAAAAAGCTCATTTGGGATTTTCCATAACATCTTATGGAAAACCACAAATGAACTTTTTGGCCTACCCAATACTTAGCGCAGAGTAGAGGCACGTTATACTTCCTCTACTAGGATTATTACTACTATTATTATTTTTTAATACTTATTTATTTACTTATTTATTTTGGATGCACCGGGTCTTAGTTGCGGCACACAGGGTCTTTTAATTGTAGCATGCGAGCTCTTAGTTGCAGCATGCAGGATCTAGTTCCCTGACCAGGGATCGAACACAGGACCCCTACACTGGGAGCGCAGAGTCTTACCCACTGGACCACCAGGGAAGTCCCAGAACTATTACTACTATTATTGTTATTGTTATTTACCCTAAACAAAGGGGAGGGTGACTGTATCCACTTTTATAGGACATTCATGTACTTGGTGTGGCAAATAGGCATTAAAGAAATCCCATTTGGACAAACACAAGATCCTGGCACAAGTTGACCCTCAGCTGCCTTCCTTATTTTAAAAATAAGAAAACTGAGGCAAAAAGAGATGAAGTAACTTGTCTGGGGTCACACAAAAAAGCAGAGTTAAAAATTCATACCTAGGTAGTTTGTGCTGTCTTCGTAGCTGAACGCTTCCAACAGAAGGCTTAGAGGCATCCACACTGCCCACATTTCCCCAATTATGGCACGTCCCTTTTTAGTTTCTGTCTGGAATGTCCTTTCTCCTCTTCTCAACCTAATAAGCTACTATCCAACCTTCGAGTTGCAGCACCAATGTTATCTCACTGAGTCCTTGTGAGGCCTTTTCTGAAGCCACCAGGAAAGTGGGTCTCTCCCACCACCGCTGGGCTTAACTCCATCTTTGTCATCACATTGGATTTGGGCTTGGGCTGAAGCTACTGCCCACTCCTTTTTTTTGTTTCCCCAATCTGTATGTATTTTATTTCTTTTTTTCCTGATTACACTGTCTAGAACTTCAGTATAATGTTGAAAAGAAGTAGCTAGAGCTGCCCACTCCTTTCCATCAGGGCTCTTAACTTGATGTCCATGGGAGGGCATCAGAGGGAGGGCTGTGATTCAGGCATGCAGATACATGTGTGCACGCATACATACACGGACAGATATGCAAACACACGTACACAGGAATAATTTTTTATGTGATTTTTCCAAATTATCTTGGAACACACACTATTCTGCCTAGTGTAGCTGCTCCTGTAGACGTGCACTGTATACTCATCCGTGTTGTCATATGTCAGAACAGCTTTCCACTGGAAGGAATTTTAAAATATGTGCCCTGCCATTATGATGATGAGCATCTGTCTCTGTTTACTTGAGGACTGGCTTCAGTTAGAAAATGTCAATACAAATAATAAAGGAGAAATAGCAAATACCCTGTGACTTTGCCTTCCAAAGAGGGTGATAGGACACCAAAACACCAGTGCTATTTGCATAACAACATCCTTGCTGATGAAAGGAGCATGAAGCCAAAAATGCTAAAGCAGCACCTCATACTTTGGGTTCCAGAAATATATTAGCTTAGATCTTTTTCAAGAAAAGGAGGCTGGTTGAAAAGGCAAGACTTCACCAAACTTTGGGTTGCCCTGATGAAACAGGCTAGTCTTAAAATAGCAACAAGGTAACTGGTAAAATCTGTATACCCCAGAAAAGGTCAGGTTCCTCTGTGGTTGGGAGTAGAGGAGGTGGGTTAAAGTATTGCCTCTAGAAAAAAGAAATTACGCCATGATGGTTGACTTTTTAAAAATAATACTTTGAGGCATGCGATGGAAGGGTTAGAATCTTCTTCATGCAGCCACCTGACGCCTTTAGAAAGGAATTCCTATTCAGCAAGTTCTTTTTGAAATTTCAAATCCGGCAATATCTTTGAAATGCTGCAATGTCTCTCCTGCAAATAAAACTCACAGGGGATTTTGTGAATAGATAGAACACCTGTGATGCTTGGTAACACATCTTAGAGGAAGGATCTTTATGCAGTAAACTCTACTACCCGTTGCTTTGTAGTATCCTGCTTACCTACAGCAAGGTGTCAACTTTGTTAATGCCAGGGCCTTGAATTGTTGCCTTTTCAAAATGTTTTCTCACAAGATAACTGTAGAATATGAACTTCTTTTCTTTTACAAATCTGTGATACAGAAGTATGTAAACAACTTGAAACTCCTCATGACTTTTTTTTCTTTTTTTTTGCGGTATGTGGGCCTCTCACTGTTGTGGCCTCTCCCATTGCGAAGCACAGGCTCCGGACGCGCAGGCTCAGCAGCCATGGCTCACAGGCCCAGCCGCTCTGCGGCATGTGGGATCTTCCCGGACCGGGGCACGAACCCGTGTTCCCTGCATCGGCAGGCGGACTCTCAACCACTGCGCCACCAGGGAAGCCCTCCTCATGACTTCTTAAAGTACTTCTGCTCAGACAACCTGAAAATTGAAACGTGGGTTCCTAATCGTCCCTTTGCTGACATCAACAGTATCCCCTTGCTGAAGGTGAAACTCAATGATGTGAAGCCAATAGAAATGAAAGGACATAAATCCAGTTCAGATAGTCTTGGAATACCTTGGTGCTCCCTTGTCACAAGCCCATTGTGTCATCTGGGAACATGAACTGATTGTGTTTGCAGCACGTGCTGTTGTGAACCCAGCTTTTCAGTGTGTGTTACCATCAAAACAGAAAGATTACAGGAAAGTGCCTGTGCTGCCAGGCCAAAGACCACTCAGTAATTTTAACTTCTCGTTTAACCCAAGGTACAGATGCTTTCTCATTGAAATTTATTTTTTTAGCAAAACCAAAGTTTATTTGTGTATTTTTTTGTTTTGTTGTTTTTTTAATAAGTTTATTTATTTTTGGCTGTATTGGATCTTCTTTGCTGTGTGTGGACTTTTCTCTAGTTGCGGAGAGCGGGAGCTACTCTTCACTGTGGTGTGCAGGCTTCTCATTGCAGTGGCTTCTCTTGTTGCAGAGCACGGGCTCTAGGCACGTGGGCTTTAGTAGTTGTGGCACGTAGGCTCAGTAGTTGTGGTGCACAGGCTTAGTTGCTCCGCAGCATGTGGGAATCTTCCTGGACCAGGGATCAAAGCCGTGTCCCCTGCATTGGCAGGTCGATTCTTAACCACTGTGCCACCAGGGAAGTCCTGCTTTATTGTTTTTTAATGATTTTTGTTTTATTGTTTTTTTCTTTGTGCCTTTTTTTTTTTGGCCTTGCCACACCGGGGCTTGCAGGATCTCATTTCCCCCATCAGGGATTGAACCCAGGCCACAGCAATGAAAAGACCGAATCCTAACCGCTAGACCACCAGGGAACTCCCCCAAAGTTTATTTTTTAATTTTCTTTGCACACTTTGGATTTCTTTCTTTCCTTCTTCCTATTTTTGTTTTTTAATACTATTGCCAGAAATTCATTTTCCATGCAAATAAAAATGATGGAAGAGGCACAATTCTTTATAAAAAGCATTTTGATCCAATGCAATGAAATAAGTTGCATGCATAATTGTGCTTATACTTTTTTTTTTTTTTGCTTATACTCTTAATGTAAGTATCTCCAAGAAGAGAAGCTCTAGCTTTCACCAGATTCCCAAAGCCTCCATGATGCCAAAAAGATTAAGAACAATAGCATGAAATTATAAATATCTTGAGGTCAGGGTCATTTTTCTAACCTGCCTTTCCTGCAGAACCTAAGAAAGTGACTGTATTTAATACCCAGTGATGTTGGGGATTGGTAGTCATGGTTTTCCCTAAAGGATATTGACCACAGGAAAGAGAGTTGGCTGAATGAACATGTTTACCTATGGATTATAACTTTAAAACAGACTGCAAATTTTTATTCCTTATCAAGAGAAGGAGGAAACCTTCTTTATTAAGTAACTTATTAATTGGAGAAGGAAGATCTAACTGGAAGGATATAAAAAGAAAATTTACTTCCTTTGGTTGATACCACAAGTGGTGGGATAGAGTATGTTTCTTTACTTGTACTGTATTTCTATACTGGATTCAACAAAGTCAAAGCCTTTAACCATTAAAGTAAACTTCATTAGGGTATTGATATAGTTATTGACTGAATTATGTCCTCTCAAAATTCATATGTTGAAGTCCCACCCCCAGACCTCAGAATGTGACCTTATTTGGAGACAAGATTTTTACAGCAGTAATTATTTTAAAATGAGGTTATTAGGGTACACCCTAATCCATTATGATTGGTGTCATTCTAAGAAGAGGAAATGTGGACACAGACAGGGACAGATGGGAGGCACAGAGAGAAGACAGCTGTCTACAAACCAAAGAGGGAGGCCTGGAACAGAGCCTTCCCTTATGGCACTCAGAAGAAACCAATCTTGGTTTCTTGGACTTCCAGCCTTCAGAACTGTAAGAAAAGAAGTTTCTATGGTTTTTTTAATATATAAATTTATTTGTTTGTTTATTTTTGGCTGCATTGGGTCTTCGTTGCCGCGTGTGGGCTTTCTCTAGTTGCAGCGAGCAGGGGCTACTCTTTGCTGCGGTGCGTGGGCTTCTCATTGTGGTGCCTTCCTTTGTTGCAGAGCACGGGCTCCAGGCACGCAGGCTTCAGTAGCTGTGGCACGTGGGCTCAGCAGCTATGGCTTGCAGGCTCCAGAGCACAGGCTCAGTAGTTGTGGCACACGGGCTTAGTTGCTCCGCGGCATGTGGGATCTTCCCGGACCAGGGCTCAAACCCGTGTCCCCTGCATTGGCAGGTGGATTCTTAACCACTGCACTACTAGGGAAGCCCAAGTTTCTATGGTTTAAGCCACCCAGTCTGTTGTACTTTGTTAATGCAGCCCTAGCAAACTAATACAGATCTACAGAATAAATCTCAGGGGGGCCCAGGCAAAGACAGAGAATCCAGGCTAGGGGATCCTGGAGGAACGCTAGGCTGGGGCACAGAAGCAGATAGGATTATTAATCCCTATGGCCACTGCCTAGAGGAAGGGGAAGCTCTTCAGACCTAACATAGAGGAGCAGCTCTGAAGTTCAAAGTTCAGAGTACCTTCATCATACATTAAATCTATTAGAGAATTTGATGCCTCTGGTGTAGGAAGCATGTGTCTATTTAGTTCCTTTTTTCACGCAGAGAAGTGTAAAATGTAAAACCTCAATGTTAGACGTAGAGAAAGAGGAGTAAGAGCAGACTGAAAAGGAGGAAGGCTTTACCTCACTGGACTTGCCGAACTGCTTCTTCCCAGCCTCCCGCACTGCGTATTTTCAGTTGCTTTGCTCTACCCTCATCCCACCACGGAGGAACATCAGAGCTCCTGGGTTCCTCCCCCTTTACACACTCTCCCGTGGGGTAGTTTCACCCACTCTCGTGGTTTCAAATACCTAAATGGGCTTAGACTCCTGTTGTCCTTCAGACTGGAGTTTGCATCCTGGCTCTCCCTTTATTTCCCAGCAGGTTCCTTTGGGAAGATTGCTCAGCTTCCCTAAGGTCGGTGTTTCTTCAGATAATAACAGAATTACCGTCACAGGGTCTTATGGAGATTCTATGAGAAATTGCCCATAAGCTCTTAGCACAGGCTTGGCCCAGAGCACGTGTCCCATAAATGAGGGCTAAAATAGAAGTCGCAACAATACAACAAACAAGCATCTGACGTTTACTATGAACCAGGTACTGATCCAAAAGCTTTATATACATCAACTCATTTAATTCTCACCACAGACGAGGAAACTAAGGCACAGAGAGGTTACGTAACTTGCCTAAGCTCAGGTGGTCTGGCTCCAGAGACCATCTTCTCAAACTGTCAGGCAGGCTGTATTTGACTATTATTGTTATTCATTGTTAATAACACTGCTCTACTCTCTCCCATGAACTTCTAAATCATATGGCTTAAAAAAAAAAGCACTTTATGTATAAAGTAGATAACCAACAAGGACCTACTGTATAGCACAGGGAACTGTACTCAATATTTTGTAATAAACTAAAAGGGAAAAGAATCTTTAAAAGAATATGTATATATATATATATGTATATATATATATATATATAAAAAACTGACTTACTGTGCTGTACTCCTCAAACTAACGAGACATTGTAAATCAAGTAAACTTCAATAAAAAGAAAAAAAAACAGCTGTCTGGGTACCGCAAGGCACCTCAGATACAGCATACTCAAAAGAGATCCCCAAATCTCCTCTCCTCCTGTGCCCCTTTCTCAGGAGTGGATGACACTGTGAGAAACCTGGGGTCACATTAGGTTCCTTGCCTTCCCTTAACCCTCCCACCTCCAAGCAATCAATTATTTTTTTTTAATTTTATTATTATTATTTTTTATACAGCCTGTTCTTATTAGTTATCCATTTTATACATATTAGTGTATATATGTCAATCCCAATCTCCCAGTTCATCCCAACCCCCCCACTTTCCCCCCTTGGTGTCCATATGTTTGTTCTCTACATCCGTGTCTCTACAGGCAATCAATTATTGATTTCTAACTCTATCCTCTTCTCTCCATCCCTAACACTTCCCTAGTTCAAAATGTCATCATCTCTGCTCTAGATAATAGAGCTTTCTAACTGGTTTTCCTGCCTGCAGGCTCCAAGAGTCTTCAGATCTAAAACACAAATCTGACCATTTCAATCCTGCTTAAAGGATTAATTATGTGTTCATTAGCGTAGCCCAGAAGACCCCTCATATCTGACTCCTGTCTACCGTTCCAAGCTCAACTCCCACCTCCCACCAAGTTCTACTTCCCCCGGCACATCTGCAATCCCCAGACTCACTCTCTCTCTCTGTCTCCCTCTCTCTCTTTCTCTCTCCCACACACACTCACACCACGCTGTTTTACAACTAGTATATTAGAGTCTACCTTAAAAAAAATTATTCAGCTTATCTACTAAGAATACATAAAACAATCACTCACAGGGAAGGTATGATCACTCGCTTTCCCACCCACCATTTTCCTTCCTGCAAAAATACCCACAAAATTAACTTTCTTACTAGCAGGGGGGAAAAAAAATCACTTTTAAGTCAGTTTTATCAGTAAGCAAAATTGTTTAAAGTCATCTTTCAAAGACATAGAACCTACAGAACAATCACAAACCAGCAATATTATTTGTATATTCTGTTCTTATCATCTTAATCCACATTTTCTATCTGAAAGAAAAACTGACTGATTTTCTTCTAGTGACATAAAAGGCTAGCATGTGACTAGTTATTTCTGTTTGCTGGAACCAAAAGTCTTCAAGGACATAGAGACTTATTGTTGAAGAAGCCCAGGGGATTGACACTGTTATCCTACTGCCACCTGCTGCTGAAAATGTGAAGCTTTCCATTTTGTTGTGAATGAGGCCGGGACAGGTCAATGTGATGCAAACTTCTGGTAGCCTATCTAAGCTTTCTTTCTTTGAATGTCAGTTTCTCCTTTACTCCATCCAAGCTACACTTTGAAAGTATATATAAAAAATTAAGTGCCCCGTGATCACCTGTGCCCTATGGTCAGAAAAGTCTCAGCAGTTGGCAGACACACATGGTCAGATACTGTTGTAGAGTAAAAAGAAGGAATTGGAAGTGGTTCTAAGTTCTACGTGCCATGATGCTACTTCACCTCAGAACGTTATGGGAGGTCAGTGTTGTGTAATGGTGCGGTGCACAGGCCTGCAGTCAAACCACCCAGGTCTTCATCCCAGCTGTACCTATGGGACCTATTCTAAGGCTCAGTTTCCTCATCTGGAAGAAAAAATAAACAAACATTGTATATAAAGCACATAATTAGGTGCTGAATAATAATAATTGGAAGCTCTTCTTATTTTTGAAGGGTTATAAAGTAGTGGACTGACAATTTCAGCCAGGCCAGTTCCCAGCCAGTTCCACGGGGACCAGACATCACTAAAATGATTAGTCCCTAAAGTCAACTCTCACCTTTCAAGGATTAAACTTTTCTACGGGATACAAAAAGTGTATCTTTTTTCTTTTTGGCTGCGCAATTTTTGAAAACATTTGTATACTGCATATGACAGTCATAATGGTTTTTTCCCTACTTTATAAAATGATTAATCTAGAAATTTCTTCTACCCATGGTCTTTTATTAAAACTTATTACAGAAAAATAAAATCATTCAGAATCATTTATTCCCTAAAAAGTATATAACTGTATGCTAACGCAAACCCATCCTGTCCCTACAGGTGGAATCTAAGATTAGTAAGTTGCTCTGGGGGAAGTACTGTACTTCAATAAAACTATATGTGCTACCTTCTACTCTGAAGATTGTTATTAAATATGTGCTGTAATTAAATGATTGGAAATCAAATAAGTAAACAAAGTTGTATTAACACGTGTTGAAATTCATTACATATGTATCACCCCAGGCATCTGAAGGTATAAATCTTTTTCTGGTAATATTTGCGCATCCGTGTGATAGCACATTGTACTAGAAATAGACATTTTCTGGTTTTCAGTCAAATTAAACATATTTACACCTTTTAAGTAATGAACAATTATAAATACATTTTACTTACCCTATTCCTCAAACTGAAAACTTTAAAACCGATTTTGGGTTTCAAATTTCAACTCTAAATCATCTATCAGAGGGAATACTCAGGAAAGTATATAAAGGCTTCAGATAAATAATGATCACTATCTGTCAAGTGCCTACCATTTTTATGACAAGCACTATGCTGATTTCTGTTTATTTTCTCTAATCTTCTCAACAGCTGGCCTTCCAAGGTAAGGGAACAAACTCAGAGAATGTAAATATCTAGCCCGAGGTCAACAACTTGCAGATGGCTAAACTGGGATTGGTTTGTTCTTTCCCTATATCTTATGACCAAGGATTGGGCTTCCCATGAAAAACTATTAGAATTTTCTTTAAAGGATATCTCTTATAAAATAATTATTTGCCAAAATTTTATGAGGCTTTATGGCTGCATGAAAACAATGAGACTCAGTAGATAGATGAATTGATAGCTCCTAGTGACTGATGTACTTTAAAAATATAACAGTGATGGGCTTCCCTCGTGGCGCAGTGGTTGGGGGTCCGCCTGCCGATGCAGGGGACATGGGTTCGCGCCCCGGTCTGGGAGGATCCCACGTGCCGCGGAGCGGCTGGGCCTGTGAGCCATGGCCGCTGAGCCTGCGCGTCCGGAGCCTGCGCGTCCGGAGCCTGTGCTCCGCAATGGGAGGGGCCACAGCAGTGAGAGGCCCGCGTACCGCAAAAAAAAAAAAAAAAAAAAAAATAACAGTGATAATCAAAGCTGAATGCCACGTTAAGAAATAAGAAGCAGAAGAAATAAAATGTTCTTTTTAAACCTGGTCTTTGGTTTCCTGTTTCATATTATAACCTGTTGATATCTGAAATGGTATATCTTAATTTTCAGAAATGGCAACAATTTCCTAAAAATAGACTTTGAGCAGACATGAGAAACAAAACAAGGTTTACTCTTTAAAAAAAAAAATGTCTTGGCAAGAAAAAAAGAATACCCTTTAACAAACTATGAAAAAATATATTCTTTACTACGTAAGAACCAAGTTCTTAAACCAGGATGGCATTTTCACTTATGGATGAACAATACAGAATTTGATTATGCCCAGTGTTGGTAAGGAAAATTGGCCCTCCCATTCACTGTTGGTACAATCATTAATAGGAACAAACTTTTAGAAGAAAATTTTGCAATATCTCTCTAAGCTGAAATGTATATATCCTTTGTGTTAGCCACTCCATTTCATCCTGGCAAAAGCATGCCAAGACATACATGTACACAGGTGCTAACTACAACATTTTTGATAGAGCTGGGAAAAAAATCTCCAGAAAATGAAATGTCCGTCAATAAGAACTTTCTAAAAAAATTGTCATGTTGTGGTATAGTGGAGTACAATGTGGTCATTACAAAATGTCCTGATGTGGACAGACACCCAAAATATATTGTCACGTGGGAGAGCACGCTATAGATGATTATGAACCATAGCCCAATTTGTGTTAAATATACTGTTAAATTAATTAAACAAGGAGGCTGTTAGACTAAGGTGGTTCTTAATGTACATAAGCAAACCAAAAATCTAAGCCTGTAAGTGCCTCAGTGTTACAACATCAAAACACTAAAAACAGCCAACTAGGTATTAAGCTCTAATCAATCAAATATTTCCTTTCTTTGCTTCCGCACTTTCTCTATATAAGTCCCCTGATTCCTGTCGGCAGGGCACCCCTAAACACTTCAAGGCTGGTGCTCTTGGATTCTCATTGATTTTGGCTCAAATAAACTCTTTAAATTGTTCATATGCCTCCGTTTACCATTTAGCAACATACACACACATTCACTTCCTTACTCCCTAGAAATTTCTCAAATTATATAAAGAAACCATAACCAGGAGTTATCTCTGGTAAGGGAAGAGGACTTTTAATTTTCCACTGTGTAACTTTGTATTATTTTACCATGAGCAGCAATAACTTTAAAAGAATAAAAAAGATTTTTAAACCAATACAAGACTATACATGTTTCCATTAAAAAAAAATTATTAGAGCTTAAAAATGTAAAATAGGACTTTGAATCATCTTGGTTAGTTTTGCAGCTCTATCTCTACTCAAATATTAAACAAAGTTTAGACATAAAGAGACAAGTTCTGTAACAAACAAAACATGTTCCTTTTTCCTCACAGGAAATACAATGCCTCAAAGAGTTTGCTTTTTAAAAAAATTTTTACTGGAGTATAGTTGCTTTACAATGTTGTGTTAGTTTCTGCTGTACAGCAAAGTGAATCCATTATACGTATACATATATCCACTCTTTTAGATTTCCTTCCGATTTAGGTCACAGAGCACTGAGTAGAGCTCCCTGTGCCATACAGTAGGTTCTCATTAGTTATCTATCTATCATAGTATCAATAGTGTGTATATGGCAATTTCATCCTACCCCCCCTTCCCCCCTTGGTATCCGTAGGTTTGTTCTCTATGTCTGTCTCTATTTCTGCTTTGCAAATAAGTTCATCTATACCATTTTTCTAGATTCCACATATAAACGATATTATATGATATCTGTTTTTCTCTTTCTGACTGTATGACAGTCTCTAGGTCTATCCACGTCTCTGTAAATGACACTATTTTGTTCCTTTTTATGGCTGAGTAATATTCCATTGTATATATGGGCCACACCTTCTTTATCCATTCATCTGTTGATGGACACTTAGGTTGCTTCCATGTCCTGGCTATTGTAAATAGAGCTGTAATGAACACTGGGGTGCATGACTCTTTTTGAATTATGGTTTTCTCAGGGTATATGCCCAGTAGTGGGATTGCTGGGTCATATGGTAGTTCTATTATTATAAGGAACCTCCATACTGTTCTCCATAGTGGCTGTATCAATTTACATTCCCACCAACAGTGTAAGAGGGTTCCCTTTTCTCCACACCCTCTCCAGCATTTACTGTTTGTAGATTTTTTGATGATGGCCATTCTGACCGGTGTGAGGTGATACCTCACTGTAGTTTTGATTTGCATTTCTCTGATGATTAGTGATGTTGAGCATCCTTTCATGTGTTTGTTGGCCATCTGTATGTCTTCTTTGGAGTACTTTTAAAATCTTAGTGACTTTGTATCACAACCTGTAAGTATATAGCTCCCTGCGGATTTGGCACATTCCAAAGAGTGCCACCACTTTGTAGCTTCATCACTGTTGCTTCTTAAAGGAAGTCTGAGGCAAGGGGAGGAGGCGGCAGTGACATTTGTTCAGGTGAGCCCGAGTAGGGCATTCAAGGACAACCACTCTTGGCTTTTACAGGGAGTTGAAGGCTAATTGTGTCTGCATCAGATATTCTTTTCAATCCTGTGCAAATGAGAATCCTCAGTGGAATCACAGAAAGCAAAGAATTCTAGTTCTTTTTCCTTATCGTTCTCTCCTTTTATTTTCTTCTCTCCCACCCACTATCCCCCACCTCCTTCCTTCCCTCTCTCTCTGATGGCAAGCAGAGGAGAAAAGAGAAATATCCAAGTTCTCAATTTTACTGATGGGTTTTGTTGATGGGTTTTCACATTCCAGTGATTAACCACTCCATATCAAATTTCAGTGTCATCAAAATGTCAGTATCTTTTGCAGGAGGATTGTGTTGAAACAATCCTGGCAGTTTTGCATGTGAAACAGATCACGTGAGTCTTACTGCTCTAAGCTGGGGTCACTGACGAGCAAGCTGCTGAGTCCTGAAATATCAATCCTAGACCCATGGCTGAGATTGCACTGTTTTTTCAAGTTCAAAGGAAACTGCCGTTCACTAGGTACAGTAATTCAAAAAGTTCCCTCCAAAACGACCCCTCCATGAGAGGTGCTCCTTTCAAAGTTAACTAGTCTAGAAAACACACTTTAAAATGGGCATATTTTTCATTTCAGCTAACAAGGAGACGTATGAACTTATTACAGAAGAACAAAGTATGAACATAGGGAAAAGCAGTTTTGCTTTTTCGTTTGTTCTGTGAGTCTTAATTTATAAAGGTGACTGAATGGCTACACAGAGGATCACATGAGGAACACCAGGTTTTGGACAGGATGCAGAAGCTGCAGCACGGGAGAACCTACGCCAGCCAGCACCCTTTATTGGCGTTTCCTTGGGGAAGGCAAGGCAGGGGAGGGTGAACAGTTTAAGACTGGCTCATTTGAATAATTTCAGCAGGCTTTGTGCTGCAGGGAGGAAAACATTCTCTTTGACCCTCTTAGGGTCCTTAGTTGGGTCTGAAAATTAAACTGACAAAGGCAGATTAACAGAAGAAAAGCATACAAATTTATTTAATATAAGTTTTATGGGACACCAGAGCCTTCATTAAAAATATGAAGACCCAAAGAAAACAGTTCGACCTGTGTATTTTTATTCTAGATTGGATGAAGAGGGGCAGTAGGGGAGAAAGATGATGGGTAAGGAGTATGACGTAATTGTAGGGAACTGGGGAAACTTAGCAAGCCCTGTTGGTTTGATTCTTCTTGGCATCCCTTTGTCTTCAGAGAAAAGTCTGCTTCTTTCCTCCAGATCCACAGAGGACACCTTTCACATGAGGGTCTTATGGTCTGTTTTGGGGAAGAAGAGTGAGGTGGGGAGGGGGTTAAAGTGACCTTCTGGCTCCTGCCGTTTTCTCAAAACTCCTTCAACTTAAAATATTCAATAACCAAGGTGCCATATTTGGGGTAGTGTGTCCAGAACCCCATCAGGGCTATAGAGGTGCTCTCTAGTTGCCTGGGACCTGGCCCTGGGATGCTTAAGGCAGAGGAGTATTGCCTCCTGGTGTGTAGAGGCCAGATAGAGGAGGTAGGACTCTGGATTGGTTAGTTTCCATATCAAATAGCATGTCTTTTGTTATCTCTGAGAATCAGCTAACCCTGGAAGGGGCAGTCCCTCCCCGCCAGAAAGGTGTTTTAAGATGTCAAGACATCCAAATATAGAAAATAAATGATTATTACTATTATTATTAAACAGGAATTTAGGAGTAAGACCATTTTCAACATGTACCCAAAGAAACAGAGAAGAGTGGTGGGGAGCATTTCCAAAGTCAAAAATAATTTTAAATGAAGTGCTTTCAAAATAGATACACTTTGGGCTTCCCTGGTGGCGCAGTTGTTGAGAGTCTGCCTGCCGATGCTAGGGGACACGGGTTCGTGCCCCGGTCCGGGAAGATCCCACATGCCGTGGAGCGGCTGGGCCCGTGAGCCATGGACACTGGGCCTGCGCGTCCGGAGCCTGTGCTCCGCAACGGGAGAGACCACAACAGCGAGAGGCCCGCGTACCGCAAAAAAAAAAAAAAAAAAAAAAAAAAGATACCCTTCCAACAAAGAAAAAAAATGGTAGCCAACCAACTGGATTAGAAATGTATCAAATTCACTTTCAGTCCATAGTAATTATATTCAGTAATCATTGCAACATTTTTTCAACTCTTTCTTGAGCACCTATTCTGTGCCAGGAATTGTGCCATGTCTAGGAGCCCAAGCACGTGGTTGTGTGTTTCCTAAGGTTATCTGGAAGCAAGATGGGAAGAATACAGGCCAGAAATCGCTCTAACATTGCAGCGTGAAGTCACATGGCAAGTAAATACCCTCATAGTCCTCCAATATCTAGTCACACAACAGTAGTATGTGCCTAACTGTCCTCTTCCTCAATAGTAGGTTAGACACCTTCTAAAGATCAATTAACTTGACAGCAACCAATTTATTAAAAAACTGGAGAAGTGAATTTTTTAAATTACTACTACATTACCAAATAAAGGTCAGCATTTTGGAAAGATTTCTCTTTTCGTGCCTTCTGCTTTTCATTTTGTCCTATATATTCCTGTGGGCTGTCATTTTCCTGTTAGTCATTTTTGTGTTTGCATAATGTTTGCATAGATTAAGAATCCAACAGTTAATTTTCCTAAATGGATATATTTATCCAAAGTTCACTGCCAAGAGCTTTTTTTTAACACCACTTCTCATGTCTTCATTACTACTTAGCAAATGTCCTTAAATCATTTTTCAGCATCTCTTAGTGAATGTCTGTTTACTTCCCATAATATTGAACATATCTATACAATAAATTCAATGGCCTATTTTATATCTATTCTCCATTCAAATTCACTTTCAAAAATAAAAGCATATATTCTCTCTAATAACTTTGGAACTGAGCCCTCTGCTGGGAGGGAGACAGGTTTTGTATATTTGAGAGTTTAGAGAAGCCATCTGCATCTAACAAACTAGTTTCATATCTTTTGAAACTAAATTACTCAATTCCTTTAGTACTCTGTTAGTTAGATGAACCTGTGTTCTTATAGTGCTTCAGTTTTTATACTTTATGTATATGCTGCGTCTATGGAGAGCTTCTGTTTACATACCTAGCAGCCCATCAGTGTGCAAGTTCATGAAGAGCAGGGATACTGTACTATTCTCTTTGTATTTCAGATACAAGCATGATCCCTGGCAAAAATACTTGATCTAAATGGAAACACAACTTTGCCCCTGCAAACCTAACCATATACAAAGTTGTGTATTACACAAAATATTCCTGCCAAGTCTTTTTTTCTATTTAGTGGCCTCTTTTCTTACGGGGTTCATGGCCAAGTCTGCCATGACAGATGTCTACTGTTTTGACTTTCCATCCAACAACAGTAATACAGGCATCTTCCATACCCAGTAAAAACGTATCCATCCCTTTCCCACAGACATTTACTGTGTTATTTCTAAGGCTAACTCTTTCCGTGTATTACATGAGTCAATCCTCTCAAGAACCCTAAAAGATATAATTATCGCCATTTTATTAGAATAGAAGCTGAACCAAGTTACCTTTCTCAGGCTCATAGAGCTAGTAAATGTTGGAAGTTCCCCTTATAACTGTCCAACTCCAAAATCCATGCCTTTTCCAATTCACCTGCTGTCTCCATTCTTTCTAACTCCCAATCACCTGACAGCCATTTATGTATACTAAGGAAACTAGTCCATATGTAGCATCCTTCCCAGATCATTACCAAATTGGCTCATTTTGTGGCTTACTTATGAAAACACGGCTTTGACAATAGAATCATAATTGGAGCAGAGAATGAAGGGCAGAGCTAAGGAAAAGGGCAGAGCTAAGGAAAAGGGTAGCATTAGTTTGAGAGGATCCAAGTGGTCATGACAACTTCCACACTTAAAATTCTTTAGTGGTTCCCCACTGGCTTTTATTTGTTCAGCAAATATTTCGTGGGCACCTACTAAGTCTCAAATGCTATTCATTACACTGTGGATACAGCAGCAAGAGAAACAGACCAAACACCTGTCCTTATGATGTTTACATTATAAGAAGGTGATGGGAAGTAAAAGTAGAGAAATATATCATGCTGTGATATATGTGCCTGGGAAAAAAAATGGATCAGGTCAGCAAGTTTGGGAGCATCTTCCTTGTAAAGTCCAAACTTCTTAGTATGGTTTACAAAAGGCTTCAGTACATCATTTGGCCATCATCTACTGAATACCATTCTAAAACCACACTCAGCGTTCTGTCCTACCAAAGTTCCTTTTGTCTCGTGTCTCCATGTGAGCTAACTGCTATTCAGCCTTCAAGGCAATAGGCACATCATCTCTTTCATGACATCTTTGGAATCCTTCTCTGACACCCTCAGATTCTTGTCTGTATGCCAGAGCGTACTGAACCATATTATAGCACTTCTCACACATTATGTTGTAAGTTTCCACTTTCGATGTCTGTCTTCTTCAAATATGCAACAAACTCACCGATGGCAAGAAGCGTGCTACTTCACCTTGAATCTGTGACACAATATTGAGTCTGGCAAAGAATAAACACTCAATAAATGCTATATAAGGATGTGAATGCTTAGATAAAATAAGGATTTTTAGGTACACAAGACTGTAAAATTTGACAATCAAGAATGAAAAGAAAATTAGAATTTTCATATATGAATTCTGAAGACATATTAAATCATGTACAAAAGTTGATGGGTTAATCACTTTTTTTTTTTTTTGGTTAATCACTTTTTAAAGGTTACCTTTTTATAAAACACAACTTGAACAAATTATCAAGATGAAATAGCTAAAAGCCATAGTTACATGCTTGAGACAGACTAGTATGCTTAGAATATTACATTTTAAAAGATATTGCATTTAATATTTTCTTGACACTTTTATTACATATTAAAAACTACTTATAAAGACATTCATTCACAATAAATTGGCATTATTCAAATCTTCACTTTTATCAGAAGAACACTAGGCCTCTAAGTATTATAGGCCTTACAATCAGTCTTTGGTAGAACCAAGAATATAATAGGTACCTCTTAGTATATATACATCCACAGTTTGTGAAATATCTGCTATACACATGGGAATTAGAAAATACAAAATTGGGTATCATCTTACAAAACAAATTCTATGCTATCTTATTTATCAAGAGTTTACTTTGAATTTCAAAAGTGAAATGTAGTACCAATGGATTTAGTAATAACACTGCCCTCACTATGATTTTGAAAATTAAAGGCATTGGTCACAATTCCTTGTTTACCAGTCAATAATAATTCCAAGTTCAATTTGATCATGGAAGAGCAATCTTTGCTCAAAAAATTAAAATACTATCTTGGCCATGAGTTTTGATTCACATTTCAAATATAAAGCTTTAAATATATAGGTATCATCACTTGCCTAAAAAAAAATAAGCTAGTGAAACTATTAAATATAAAAATGTAAGGGACTTCCCTGGTGGTGCAGGGGTTGGGAGTCTGCCTGCCAATTTACGGAACACGGGTTCAAGCCCTGGTCCAGGAAGATCCCACGTGGCGCAAAGCAACTGGGCCTGTGCGCCACAACTACTGAGCCCACGTGCCACAACTACTGAAGCCCGTGCGCCTAGAGCCCATGCTCTGCAACAAGGGAAGCCACCGCAATAAGAAGCCTGCGCACCTCAACGAAGGGTAGCCCCCACTCGCCGCAACTAGAGAAAGCCTGTGCGCAGCAACGAAGACCCAACACAGCCAAAAAATAATTAATTAATTTAAAAATAAAATGTAAAAAATATAAAAACACAAAGAATGTAGACAGGAAGCTTAATAAGCACTGAATTTGTACTTTAATAGGTTGTTTCATTTTTCTTGTTTTGAATATGTAACTGACTGGAAGTGTTTTTCCAGTTAACACTATGACAGCCCCCTTGGGTGTTGTTGAAGAGGGCTTCCACTGAACAGGTGACTTTGAGGCACCCACGGAGATCTTTCCCAGGAACACATGGAGATACTGTGACCATTGGTGTAGAGAATGAGATATTGCTGAGAGTGGTAGAAGATATCTCTTTCCAGCGAGAAGAATGATTCCTGGGTTCAAAGTTTAGAAAGCCATCTATGCAAACATCTTCAGCAATACATACATTAATAGTATGAATGTTTCTTAGATCAACTCTTTTCTTACAGTGGATGTTGGCATAACAACTGCAGTAAAATTTTTTGGAAAATTGTTGCAGGTCTTTGAGTGTGGGTTTCCCATGCACTGTGTATTTTCCACCTTTCCCAGTTTGAATAGCAAAATTCTGTGGGTTCAGGTGAAGATAGTTGCTTGAATTCCAGTATTTCCTTGTACACACTCCCTGCTCTTGGCAAAGTGCTTGGCTACACATTTTGGCTGCTAAGGTGACATTGATTACGTAAGGATTCAGTGTAGTCTTCATGTAATTGTCTAGGTTCATGCAAGATTCCTGTAAAATTATATGAAGATCAGATTATTAACATCCAAGTTGGTTCATATGTGAATTAATTCACTACATTAAGCAATTTCTAAGGAAGCACACACACACACACACACACAAAACCGAGAACCAGTAAGAGCAGGAAATGTTTTATCTTTTTTTACTTGAACAAGCAAGACTATTCCAACAGTTTTTTGTAACATTTGTAAGTTTCACATGCCATTTCATGTCACTAAATAATTGACCAGTTGAGGTTTAGTATACTCTAGCCTCGGTCTTCCTCAATAATTCATAAACTAATGGGGGTGGAAGGGGCAGAATGGTACAGTGCGGGTGGAGGAATTAGAGCATGGGCTCTGGAGTCCATCTGTCCGGATTGGAGTCACAGTTCCATTAATGGCTAGCTGTGTGAGCTTGGGAATCTCTTAAGCGTTCTAAGTCTTAGTTTCCTATCTGCGAGACCGTGGACAAGTTAATTCATCTGGCAGTGTTTCAGCTTCATCATCATACAATAAGGGTAATTATAGCACCTACTTCATAGGGTTGTTGTGAAGATGACAAGATAGAAAGTACATAAAAGGGCTAACACAGGGCCCCATATCATTGGTTAGCCCTCAATGTATAAATTATATAAAGTACAAATAAATGTAATAAGTATCACATTTGTCAGACAAGTTTAGGCGTTGGAAAGAGTGGTTTCTAAATTGCTAGCTCAAAACAACTAAACGGGTTCAACCGAGTATATATTAAATGTTAATGTATAATTCAAGTATGGGCGAATTATGACAGCTCTTTTACAGATATACTTATTTGGCAGAGTATGAGTGATGAGTAACTAAAATGATTCATCTTGAAACTGATACTTTCTAAAACTGGGACTCCGTCCTTTTCAGAACGTAGAAGGTAGTTGCTTGCTTTCATGATCAGCAGTCCCATGGAGTGAGTTGGCAGTGCTAGTCCTTCAGTAAAAGATCAAAGGAAGTGGTGGGCGGGTGGGCAGGCAAGTTGAGGAACCTCACAGCTTCCACTTGGATCTACTTCCTGTTGCCTTCCTTGAGGTGGTGTCATCGGTGGTAGGCAGAACAAGGGCCTTCCAAGGATGTCCCTACCTCAGTCCCACGGAACCTGTGACTGTGTTACTTTACATGGCAAAAGGGACTTTCCAGATATGATTAAGGGTATGGATCTTGAGACGGGGAGGTTATCCTGAATTATCTGGATGGGCTCAATCACAAGTCCTTAAAAATGTAGCTTGGATTTTTAAAATGAGCTGGAAGAAGGAAGACAAATTCAAAGCTAAGGGAGACTCAACCCGGCATTGCTGGCTTTGAAGATAGAGGAGAAGGCCAAAAGGGAAAGAATGCGGTGACCTCCTGAAGCTGGAAATCGCCTTAGCCACAGCCAGTCAGAAAATAGAGATCTTGATGCTATAAACACAAGGAAATGAATTCTGCCAACAACCCAAATGAGCAAATGAGGGTCTTTCTGTAGAAAGGAATGCAACCCTGCCGACATCTTGATTTTACAGCACTAAGATCCATATGGGACTTCTGAACTACCGAACTGTAAGATAATAATTTTCTGCTGTTTAAACCACTGTTTGTTGTAATTTTTATGGTACCAATAGAAAACCTCTTCTTAACCCTCCAATAGCTTTACATGGTGTTTATTATACAATTCAACTTCTCTCAACTTGTATACAGCCTGATGGAATGTAACCTCTCCTTGCTCTTGTACAACTCTCCCTTACCCACTCGGCCTTAGATATACTAATTGTTTCACAGGGGTGGCAGGTTCATTTCAAACTGCACTTACTGTTCCCTCTGCCCAGAATGTTCTTTCCTCTCATCTTTAACGTGGTTAACTCCATGTTGTTATTCGGATCACAGCTTTAATTAGACAAGAGCCTTCTCAGACACCTTTCCAGTCTACTTTCTTACAGCTCTCTATTTTAATTTTCTGCATAGAATTTATCACATCGAATATTTTTATTGTTTTATATTGTTTCTATCCCTCCAACTTTAACACCGGTGCCAGGGATATATGAGAATTTATACCAAGATCAGATGACATTGGAATTGTCTACAGAGACAAGAACTAGACAGGAAGAGGAGTAAAGGGATGAGAATGTTTTGACCATCATGAGCCTATACAAGATGCAATATTTGGAAGGATCTAAAACTGTTTCTCTAAGAGATAAAGCCTAGTTTATAGCATTTGTCAATACCCATGGTGTAAATACTCCTACCATGGCCAATTTTAAGCTACCAACCTGGCATCCCTGAGTGCAGAATTGGAGACCAATTACCCCACCATTATGGTAGTATGGTGTGAAGTAGCACACCATTACACAATACCATTTCCGCTTAGACAGATACAGTAGGTGTAAATAACCTCAAAAGCATGGATAATAGTAAAATAAAGTAAATAATTGATACATTTTAAGTATTTGTTATCAATACTTTCTGTTTTTACCATACTTAATTTTATTCTGAGTTTTATAATTTAATTTTTAATAATGGCTGTGTTCAACAGTTCACAAAATTTCTGAATATTTAACAATCAGGTCTCATGAGCTGGGACCAGTGGAAACTGGCTCTGTCACGCCATTTGATCTCATAAGATGGAAGGAAGGAAATGTTTTGCCTACATTTGATAACAATTGTTTTAAATCAATTCAGTCATCGCAAGTAAACTGCAATTACCATTGTCTCTAGTTGTCAGTGAATCAGGAAACACAAGTAATCCATGATTCTATTGGTTTCAAATGACATAGAAAAAAGGGGAAGTAATGACAGAATTAACATTCAAAATCATCATAAATTGGGAAAGGTAGCAGAAATATATAGAACAGAGTCCACAGGGAACAATTTCAAGGCAGTGTCATTAAGTAGAAAATCATCACATTAAAGTTGAAGGACTGTCCCTGTATGAATAATACTGAAAGTGATTTGAGAGTCATGGTAGAAGTACATGAATCTAAGATTAAAGTGCAATTAAAAAAAAATGTGACAAGTAGTATGCCATGCCATCCTACTAACTGGAGAATGCCTGATGCATTCCTCATCAGAGTAAGGGTAGAGTTCTCAATTCTGAAAATTTTAAAAAAAGGAAATAGTATGGGGAATTTATAAATTGTTCTATCGTAGAATTAACAGGATCCTTGAGAAAGGAGTTTGTAGGTTTGAGAAAACAACTAATAAAAACTAGGAATACTCTTATATTTAAGAATTATAATTCTTAAATAACTTTCTGCCGTATAGAAGATTTTGCAAAAGGGACATATACCTTTCCCTGAACTTATATTTTTTATTAGTTCTCTTTACTGTTGATCAAACCAGATACAACAGAGTCTACCAAATAGGTAGGAGGGCTCAGATTACCTTAAAAGAATTTCACAAAGTTAAGTACCTTTATAAATGAAGGAAAAATATGGCTAGTCTATCTGAAGGACAAGATGTCAAAAGATCTGTTCTTAGAGTATAAAGTCTAGTATAAAGTCTTAGAGTATAAAGTTCTCTGTAGGTCCTAGGATAAGACATCTGGGCTAAGAGCTTCATTAGACATTCTCCATGGCACCTATGTCACTAATATTTCCACATCCATCAGAGAAGGAAAAGTTCAGCTCCAACTCAGCAGTGTCCATGTGACAGTTTTACTTATGCTTTGAGTCAAGAAGATTGAAGAGGTGAAGGATAAAGACCTCATATGGAGAATTAAAAAAGGATGAAAATAAAGGAAGAGAGAAAAGGTTTAGGTCATGATAGTTAAAGTCTTTTTGAACTGAAGAAAATGCATTAGCAGAAAGTGAATACAGAACAAAACCAACATTTTTCCTAACAAAACAAGTTTTACTTAAAATTTTACTTAAAATAGACACTGTTAAATATAACCTGTGGAAAATAAAGAAGGATTCCTTTTCCTCTCCCTTAAGGAAACTTTGAACAATTTAGTAATATTTTCAAAAAGTAACTAAATCCCAACTGCCCACACGCTGCCCCCAGTTGTTGGCCTCCATGGTAAACTGTCATTAAATGACTAACTAAATAAAAGTGCTTAATAAACAGTAATTGGGTGAATGGAAGAATGAGTGAATACATATTGACTAGTTGAGCTCTTTTGAGAAGTGACACAGCACGGTATAGTAGAAAAAAACACCAAACACCACGTAAGGAAACCAAGGTTGTAGTCCTGTTTTTGCTACTTCTTAGCCACGCAGCCTAGGGAATTTCAATTAATCTCACCAAATTTCTGTTTCCTCACTAGAAAACAGCCTTATCACACAACCACACGAATGAAAGATAGTTTGACTTAGCCACTATCAATTGAGCCCCTACTACTTTGTGCCCAACATAGTGCTTATTTTATTATTCAATCCCACAACAATCCTCAAAAACATTAAAAGTAGAAATTATTTCATCTATTTCCTATCAATTCAACTTACCCTAGTTAGACTTAAATTGAGACTTCCCCACATTATAATTCCAGAGGCACCTAGAGCAACGCTCTCACCAATTGTATTCACAAGGTCACCCTGGTAAATGTGTAGAAAGAGTTAACAGGGAGGAATAAAATGAAAGTGTTATACATAGGACAATAACACCAAAGCCAAGAATGCTGACCCAACAATAATTATTTAAATATTTCACCACTATTTATTTCTACGTTTTATGTCACCACTGCCCTACTATAAGAAAAACACAAATTTTCTGCTATTATTTTAATTACTTCTATTGACAAGAGACCGGGCCCATAAAAGAAAAAATGAAAGGAACTGAGATAATACATTGTCTATACTACCCAGTTCTCCATGACTGCTAAGATATTATATGATTACGTTAAAAATGAAACATGTTTGGGGCTTCCCTGGTGGCCCAGTGGTTGAGAGTCTGCCTGTTGATTCAGGGGACACAGGTTCGTGCCCCGGTCAGGGAAGATCCCACATGCCGCGGAGCGGCTGGGCCCGTGAGCCATGGCAGCTGAGCCTGTGCGTCAGGAGCCTGTGCTCTGGCCACAAGAGTGAGAGGCCCACGTACTGCCAAAAAAAAAAAAAAAGAAAAGAAGAAACATGTTCTTATTTTACATTCATATAATAATGGAGAACTACCTGGGTGCATATTCCTAAAGGTTATTAAAAGTTAAATTTCACTCCCTTCAAAAATTATGTTCAGTCCCACTAAACACCATTTATGAACAATATTCCATAGCCTTCTTACCTTGATTTTCTTACCTGAGAAAGGAATTGCAAAGTCACATCAGTAAAAACTGGACGGGCATACACAAAAACTGGAAGTGGGCTTTTAGCACTGCCCACTTTAGACATCCGGATGGCTTCCTGGACACGATTACGAACAAAGAGGGCAGCTTGTGGAGAAGATTTTAACCTGCTATTCAAATAAATGGATGGGAAAAGAGCAGTGCTTTCCTTCCACAACCAGTCGAGTGCATCGTTTCTTCTTTTCTCTATATCCCGGCAACTTCCATTGTAACTAGGTTGGTTATAATTATGATTGTAACAGTCAGGAAAAAGATAATAACCCCATAAGTGATTTGGCCGAAGTAATTTTCCCAATTTTAAAGTCTCCTGCATGAAACTCTTTGCTGCCTTTTCAAATTCCACTTTCGCTATCTTGGCAGCCTCTGGGAAAGTAAGTTGTACATTTTGTTGCAGAACCAACTCGATAGACTGATCCCTGTAAATGTCTTTAGGTTTCCAGTTTCTAGCCCAGGTAGGCCTCCATTCTTCCCAGTCAATGACAGCCAAGCCCACGTTGTCGATTGGCATGTAATAGGAAATGTCTTTTTTAGCTTTGTCCAAATGCTCTTTTAAGGATCCCATCTGGGGGATTCCTCCATGCACACTTCTGCCTGTTCTTTCATCTATGTGAGGATAGTAGCCAAGTCTATCAGCATAAAATAATGTAATAAAATTTCCTGTCGCACCTTTTTGGGGGTATCCTACTAAAGGGAAGAAGCTCAGATCTGGAGACGTGTCAAATATTCTAGCACAACGGTCAGTTGGGGCATTCCAGGCCCAAAGGAAAGACATATTTGCAATAAGAGGAGATGCTGTGAAATCCATAGTCAAACAACATGGAACCAGAAGGAAGGTGAACACTGCCTGGGGTACTCCACTGGACACAACAAAGCTCCCAAAGGAGGTATGTTGAAGCCTTAGTACTCCCATCACAAAGAGGAATGACTATGAAAAGCACTTATTTCTTCTACACACTTTGCTTTATCTAATATTTGATGCAAGATATAAACACAGAAGAGAGAGAGTGGAATGAAGCCACTTTGATGGCTAAAGAGGTATAATGATGATTTACATTTAAATATTCTTCTTCATGTTTTAGGAACGTTTTGCAAGTTGCTTCATCTATAACTGGGAAAAAAAAAAGAAATGTAGAATATATTGTTACACTACATTTCTGTAACAGAGATTATAAGCTTTACCAAGTTCTCAACTTTAAGTGCAGGGAGTCTTATTCAGTGTTTGAAGATGGAGGACTCCAGTGCTTGAATCAATCAAATTATTTTCTCTTATGTATGATACAAATCCTATAATAGGTGGCCTTTGTCTCGTCTCTCCAAATCACTATTGAACCTGCAGAGAAATGAATGCAGCTAGTTTTCCTTGTGCCTTTCTACTTGTGCAGAATGCCGTACCAAGCAATGCCTTAGCCAAAGACTGGTAAATAAAAATAAATTCCAACTTGAACCTCTCAAGTTCGTTATTTCATGAAAGACCACTTTTTAGTGGTCTGCCAAAAAGTGAAAACACCTCTCATAGAACTGTGACGTTTCAACTTTTTTTTCTTTTTTAAGGGAGGCATGTACAGGAGGAAGCAAAAGTCACTTCTGCCAGAGGTAATAAGTCAAAAGTTTGCTTGAAACTATTGAATCAAACAAAATCTCCTATTGAGGGGTAAGCTGAAGTGCTGTTTGTAACAGTGCTCCATGATATCTCAAAGGAATGTACACTCATGTTTAAAGTTAATAAAATATTTTATGACTTTATATCTTTCACTAAAAGGATTGGTTCTGGCCTAGCTTGATAAAAGCAATAGATGCACTTTATTCTTTTATAATCTTTGATAATTGAGATTGTATTGTCATTCTGATGGTCACAATGTGAAGCGTTATGGTGCATTTTGTGGTACAATAAAAATAGTCTGAGGCAAGGATAAGAAATTAAGCTACGTATTTTTTTTTTGATGTGGACCATTTTTAAGATCTTTATTGAATTCATTACAATAATGCTTCTGTTTTCTGTTTTGGTTTTCTGGCCAGGAGGCATGTGGGATCCTAGCTCCCTAACCAGGGATCGAACCCACACCCCCTGCAGTGGAAGGCAAAGTCTTAACCACTGGATTGCCAGGGAGGTCCCAAGCTATGTATTATTTAACATTTGGTAGTTGCAAAAATTACCTACAAGAAAACATATTTAAATGTTCTGTGATTCTAGGAGGAAACTAGAACATTTATTTTAATTAGATTAGTAGCATACTGCTATATGAGGGTACAATGAGAATTGTACCACTTTTCCCATGAACATGTGGCCTTACCATAGCAAATTAGCCATTTATTCCCATTGCTGAAAGAGCAATTACTCTAAAGAGAACACCATAGACAGAATAAAATAAAATCTTAAGAACCATTACAGTCTCATGCTTTGAAGACAATGGATTTTTTCCCCCTAATGTTTAGAACATGTAAAGGAGCTAAAAATTTTCACAGTTTAAGCCCTTATAAACTTCCTTACTTAGGACCTAGAAAATCTTCACCTAAAGTAACATTGGAGGAAAAACGAATTCCTTTCAACCACCAACTAACAGCACAAATGCCTGCACGGCAGGGAGTGGGACAAGTACATGGAATAAAGAAATGATTAGATGTCCCCATATCTCAAGGAAGGAGTAGGTTAAGCTTATTGAAATAATTAACATTCAAACCTGATATCCACACGATCATTTTATATGAGGAAACCTCAGGGCAGAATGAGCCTATTGGGAAGATCTCTACCCACAGAAACCTTCAAAACAGAATGGACGCTTCTATCCTTGAAAATTGTGAATTTAAAATTTAAAAAGTAATAAAGCTGATGACATTTAAAGGAGGATAGGTACTCTAATGGGTTTCAGTGTCCTCCCTCCAAGTGCACTTCTACCCCAAACCTCAGAATATGACCTTATTTGGAAACAGAGTCTTTGAAGATATAAATAGTTAAAGATATTAAGATGATATCATCTTGGGTTTAGCTTGGGTCCTAAATCCAGTGACTGGTACCCGAATAAGAAGAGGAGAGGACACAGAGATACAGTGAAGAAGTCCTTGTGACTATGGAGACAGAAACTGAAATAATGCAGCTACAGGCCAAGGAATGTCAAGGATTGCCAGGAGCCAAGAGAAGCTAGGAAAAGACAAGGAAAGGTACTTTTCTAGAGTCTCGAGAGGGAACACGGCCCTGCTGACACCTTGATTTAGAACTTCTAGGCTTCAGAACTGTGAGATAATACGTTTCTGTTGTTTTAAGCCACCAAGTTAATGGCAAGTTTTTACAGCAGCCCTAGGAAACTTGTGGTCATCACCAAAGGTAAAAAAAAGGATTGTAGTTTCTACAGGTCTCTTTTCTTTTCTCAAACCAGTTTCATCTTTAAGAGAAAGATCGGTATATTTATATGTATCATAATGTAACTCTTTCACCCAAACTGACGTAAAAACAACAAACCAGTGACACAGACAGAGCCAGAACCTGCGTCTTTCAGACTCATTCTGTGGAATAAAACCTTCCTGAAGTCTTCGGAGTTTAAGGAGAAAAGAAAAACTCTTACAGCCTTTGGGCCACCTGATGCTTATCAACATAATCTCCTCAAATATCACTGTTTCATACAAAGCAAGACAGTTGCTATCTGTGTGAGCCAAGACAATGAACAGAGTCAAAAGCACAGGAGGCCAGGAAGGCTCACTTGAACTTGAAATTGATCGCAGGTCTGAGTCCCAGTGGTAAGAGTTCTAGAGGAATTTAATTTCTACAGGCAAGTAGACAGACAGTTGAGAGACTGATGTGTTAATATATAAGTGAGAGAAAAGAAAGGAGGCAGAAAGAAACATTTTTAGGTCTAAAGTACAAAGGCAAGATCCAGAAATCACAGATCAGAGGTTTCTGACTATAGTCAAAAAATTAAATGAATTCTATTTAGACAGCAGACACTTAGGAGTTCTCAACATTCACTTCTGAGACCCAGTTAGAGGAACTAGTATAAGCCCAGCGCGTTGTGAGTAGCAAAGAGCATATTTGGACTGGCTGTGATCTTAATTGTCCTGAGCAATTCTTATTAATAAGAATAAGCTATGATATTTTATGAGTAACTAATTTTTAAAATTTTAAGTTAATAGCATTTTTGGTGGTATTCCATGAACTCTTCTTCCTTCCCCTTTCCCTTTATTATTATTATCATTATCATTAGTATTCCTTATTATTGTTTCCTTCTCCTACTTTGTCTCACCTTCGTATCTTCCCCCGATAAATTTTGCACAGGCTGGAGACCCTCAAGGCTAAAGAAATTGCTAATTCTTAACCTGTGTATCCCTTACCAAGCACAAATAAACACTAAACAATCTCCCAAAGCCAAAGTGTTGGCCTTAAAAACATGGCACATTACAGAACTTCTAATTTTTTTCACCGAAAGCCATATCTCATTTTTCCTATCAGGTTATGCAGTACAAAATTTAAAAGACAAGTTACTTTTGAAGCACATTTAGAAGTTTTCCTCTAAGAAGTCTGTAGTTCAGAAACTGGTCCAGCTCTTCAATATTTAACCTGTTGGGTGAGAAAAGGCAGCTCTTTGCCCGGTCAATTAAAGACTTAATCTTTTGAGATATTATTGTGTGATGGGGGAAAAGGGTTTTGTGTGTGTGTGTGTGTGTGTGTGCATGCGTGTGTGTGTGTGTGTATGTGTGTGTGTGTGTTTGAATATCTGTGTTTGAATCCCAGCGAATTCAAGTGCCTACTAACAGAATGGGTTAGCAAGGATGGTAAATTAACATAAGAATACTATAGGGCTTCCCTGGTGGCGCAGTGGTTGAGGGTCCGCCTGCCGATGCAGGGCACGCGGGTTTGTGCCCCTGTCCGGGAGGATCCCACATGCCGCGGAGCGGCTGGGCCCGTGAGCCATGGCCGCTGAGCCTGCGCGTCAGAAGCCTGTGCTCCGCAACGGGAGAGGCCACAACAGTGACAGGCCCGCGTACCGGAAAAAAAAAAAAAAAAAAAAAAACCTGAGCACATTTACCCTTGTGGATGAGCAGAGCACGCAGTTGTGTCTGTCTCCTCACCAAGAACAGAGGTGAACAGGAGTGCCCTAGGATTCTCACCTAAAACCAGAGAATTAGGAATGCTGAGCTATTGTGACAGGCGACTAAGAATCTGGCCAGTTTGTGACAGGGATGTGAGTGTCCTTGAGATTCACCAACTGGGAGAAGGCACAGGAAAGAAGGAACTCTGAGAGGATGGGGAAATCAGCTATGGAAATATCCAGGAATATTCACTAAGATTGTAGGCTGTTCCGCTTCAGAATTTTTGAAGAGCTTGAACCTAGTATGAGCTTAGGGGATGGACCAAGGATGAGTTTGAGGGATAGGGACAAGATCTTTAAAAGCCCTACTTTTTTTGCTACAATAAATAAATAAAAGCCAAAAAAGCCAGAACAGACAGATAACATGATAACTTCAAAGAGTTAAAAAGAAATTTCAAAGGCACACGTTCCCTTGTCAACAAAATTATAAAGCAGTGTTGCATCTAATTAGTACTTTAGCTACTTAATGAATGTTCATAGTTTGGACAAAGAATATTGTTTTTATTCAATTGCGTATGGCTTATTTGCTTTTAATGCTTAACATGTAATAGCTATAGTTAAAAAATTCCAAGGTATAAGTAATATTTATGGATGGCCTAAACTGCCTTAACCAAATGTTCAGTATTTATTATATTTCAAATGTTAACGTGAGTACAGCAAGAGTTTCATTAAAATGTCATTAAGAGACAGTGTTTACAGGAAAGCAATTTCAACCAAATCTCTAAAATCAGGCAATCAACAACTGATTATGAAATCATCTAAGGACTTGCAGTAAACAATTAATTTTGGCATTTAAATGTTTCAGTAATACCCTGGGGTAAGAATTATCCTCATTTTCCAAATGAAGAAATAAGCATTAGAAAAAAATTAAATGACTTGCCCACCATCCCCAAACTGGAAAACTCAGTTCTAGCTAATTCAGATGCTCTAGCTCTGCCCAATGCCCTCTTTGGAAAAGTCACTATCATAGAGATGAAACAAACACAGGACATTTTCTTGAGAGGGAGCCTGAATATTTTAATTATCTAGTACAGTATGTAGATGATGGACATCTTTCTGCTTCTATAATTAACCATCCTACTTGCCTATTAGAGTCAACCTCACTTGAAAGAAAGGAACTAAAACTCAGTCTAAATATTTTCAAAAGTATGCATTTAGTTAGACCTCAATGCAGTTCTCTTGCCCCTAAACCATCTGCCTGTTTTGGTTTAGATAACTTTTACAGAATGGTTACTTCTTCTATTAATTTTTTTCACTCAAGTATTTGTGTGTGCGTGCATTTACTCCAAATGATTAGAGGTGTTAGTGTGGCAGTTATGCCTTATGTTTTAACTTAGTTTACTCAGTTTTGATCAGGAAAATGGAAATGCTGTATTCAAATTTACTAACTTTCCACATCGTGGCACCTAAGAAGTTGGAATGAGAAGTCCTTTAAACTAAGAGACTAACACTTAACCTAGAGTTATATTTGAATAATTTGTGGAGGTCTCATCTCCTGGTTAATGTTTGTGACCTTGTAACTTTGCCAACAGTGATTAATTAAAGCCCTTATCATCAGTACTCATCAGTACTGAGCCTACACATCTTTGTGGTATAAAGCACAATGAAGAAACAGGACAAAGGGCACTAGCTTGAGTCTAGCCTCAGCCCCAAATCTGAGACAAGTTGAATAGTCACTAATATTTTCATTTTTCTTCTTTTTCTTCCCTCCCTTTCCCTTCCTTCCTTCTCTCTCAGACACTCTACACATATTAACACATTTAATACTAATAACAACCCTATGAAGTTGGTACAAGTATTGTCCCTATTTTACAGATATCACTCAACTTCTTTTTAGCTCAGGCCAAGCAAATTTCAGTTGAATCCCTTGGATTCAGATTTCAGAACCATTTCTAGTCCATTGGCAAATCCTGGAGTGCCTTAGTGCAGCAGGTCAGAAGAAGAAAATAAACCAGTTGCACTGAGACCTGTTGAGTACTTCAGCTCAAGAGATCCGTTTCATCAGAAGACTGGCTTGGGCGAAGTCTGAGATGTTTCTGGCTATCTTCAAAGACGTAGAATAAAATTATTATTATTTTATTTTGGTAGCACCACACGGCTTGCAGGACCTCAGTTCCCTGACCAGGGACTGAACCTGGGCCATGGCAGTGAAAGCAGTGAATCCTAACCACTAGACCACCAGGGAACTCCCCTAGAATAAAATGTTTAAATCTAAGGAAAACAACTCTAGAAAGTTGTCTCCAGTCCAAAGAGGTGTGGCTGGAACCAAAGTCCCAAATCGAAGGTTTGGATGAAACTAGACTGTGTCTGGGAGCCCTCTGTCTCCTGTAGCGGGGGTATCTGCAGTCAAGTGTAGCCCTGGCAGCAGCTGGACCATGACACAGGGTCGTACAAGAAGGGCCAGAGACTACGCCACACCTCAGCCCTGCCCCTTCCATATTCCTACAAGTGGAAAAATTGAGGAGTCTCCATTTTTGTCATATTTCAGCCTAAACTCACTGGCACCTCAAATGCCTCCCTTTACATCCGGAAATAATGCTGTGGATTCTACTCTAGGGCTTGCTGGTCTCTCTAGACCCTTGCTATGACCCACTGTTTCTCGCTGCTTGAACTGTTCTGATGCTTTCAGTTTTCCTCTGTGCCCTTGCTTTCACTTCCCCACTTGGAACTTCGTGACAGACACCGTAGTACTCTGCCTGCTTTGGTTTGGATTCTGGTTTCTCCTCTGTACTATCGTAAGACGTCTCTTGTCTTACTTGGGTTGGATAATCTCTACATCCCAAGTGAGGCTCCCCACACTACCTGCAAAGTCTGTCACCTACTTGTTTGCAATTAATTAAAATCTACTTCATGATTCTGATCTTACCTGGTCCACAACCTCAGTGAAAATTTACTTCTTTCTTGCTCTGGTTCCTTAGCTAATTTCCTTCTATTTAGATTATCATGAAATAATAGTTTCATAGGCTCCCTCACGGTCTTCACTGATTGCCTAAGTAAGAATTTCAGACATTGCAGAGGGCTATCAAGGAGATGTTCTGGAGTCACTGGGGCACCTCAAACCACACCGTAAGTACCGACTACTTGATTTATTGATTCAACTATATGTAGCATTTATTACATGCCAAGCGCAGGCATGGAGGATACTACATGCACCAGGCTGTGTTCTTATGGAGACTGTATTCTAGTAGGAGAAAACAGACAATAAGAAAATCAACGAACAAGTAACTTCCGATTGATAAATGCTGACTTAGTACATTTAGGTTGCTAACAGAATACCACAGGCTGGGTAGCTTATATACAACAGAAATTTATTTCTCACAGTTCTGCAGGCTGGGAAGCCTAAGATCAAGTTGCCAGCATGGTCCGGTGAGGGCCCTCTTCCAGGTCGCAGACTTCTCACTGTGTCTTCACATGGTGGAAGGGGGCTTGCAAACTCTCCGGGCCTCTTTTATAAAAGCACCCACCCCTCATGATCTAAACACCTCCCAGAGGCTCCACATCCTAATATCATCACAACAGGCATTAAGATTTCAACATACAAATTTTGAGGGGCACAGACATTCAGACTTCAGCAAATGCTATTACAGAATTTAAAGAGAAGAATGGGAAAGAGCAGTCAGAGTTGAAAAGGCAATTCTTATCTATTTTAAAGGTATAATATATAATGCTGACTCCTAAAGAGATTGTACCAGTTAACACGTCCTCCAAAAATTAGCGCTTATTTCCCCATACCCAAACTCACATTATATTATTATACTTTGTAGAGCCTTTGCCAATCTGAGTAATATAAATATGATATCTCATTGCCATTTTAATAATAATTTGTTTTATTTTGAGAAGTTAGGCCATGCATCTTTTCTTTGCTGTAATTCTTGGTCCATGTCCTTTTCCCATGTTAGGTTTGGGTGGTTTTGAATTGGTTTGCTTAAGAGCTCTTTATATATCAGGGGAAGTAGTGTCTTGTCATGTGTCCCAAATGTGTTTTTCCAGTTTGTGCTTTGACTTGCCCATGGTATGGTTTCCATGCAAAAGCAAGCTCCTTTTTTCATGTTTGTTTCTAAATATTTGGAGAATAAATGAGACTTAGTTTGAGTTCCCCACTAGCAGACTCTAAGATGAGGTTTAATGTGCAAGTGATTTATTAAGGAAGTTTTTTCAGGAAAAAATTCTTAGAGGATGAAAGCAGCAGAAGAAAAAAAGGGGATGAAGCCAAGAAAGGGTGCAGTTTCAAGTAAAGTCCTGTGGAAGGCAGCATTAGCCTGATCACACAAAGGATCCAATTAAGTGCTGCAGGAGGCAAAACCACACTGAATGGGAGGGAGGGAGGAGGGGAAGCCACTGAATCTCGGGGAGGGGATACACAACAGACAATAAAAGGGACCTTGGGGGATCTGTATGGACGCTGTCAGTGTCTGTTAACATTGTGTGGGGCAAGAGTCAATGAAAGGAAAGAATTAGAGAAGTTCAAGCCCAGCATTTGATTTCAATGTGGAAATTTCTTATTATTTCCTTGTGATTAATTATTAAATGAGGTAACAGAAGGAATCCACCCAGTCAGGACAGTTTAGTCTCCTCTCCTTCACCTCTTCCCGGATTTCCACAGTCAGGCCTGATGGTGCCAAAGATATTGGGAAAGGCACTTTTCATTAAGCTGACGGCCAAGTAGGTAACTTTAGATGTAGATCTTGGGAGTTTATGAAAAGAGGTAATGGACTTAAAAGGGGATGCTTGGTCTTGGTTAAGGAGCACAGAATTTAGTCTTGCACCATTACTCATAAAGGATGTCCTTGCTATATTTCTGGAGTAACTTGAAAATAGCCCCTGATATTGACTTTCATTAATATCACAAATTATTTTCTTTTTGGAGGACATGCAGGCTCCACTAAGGAAACGTCTTAATCCTCTAGTGGAGAAAAATTTGATCTTGTAAGGTAGGTATTAAGTAGAGAGCATTTGAACGACTTACAACTCTTTTAATGACAAACAATTGTATAGCACAAAGCATTACCCAATTTAGGGCTGTCCTTTCCCAAATATCACTCCCAGGTATGCCCCTGTGTGTTATGTAGATTAGTGGTTCCCTAGGGAGGCTGGGGATTGGGGAAAAATAGATAGTGACTGCTAATGGATTAGGAGTTTTTTGATGGGGTGATGAAAATGTTCTAAAATGTGATGGGGTGATGGAGGCATAACTCTATGAATGTACTAAAAACCATTAAATTGTAGACTTTAAATTGATAAATTATATAATATGTTAATTATATCTCCATTAAGATGTTATAATTTTAAAAATTCTTTCTGGAGGAAAGCAACTCAAATTTTGACACTTAGAATTCCCACAGACTAAGATCAACAAAATACACACATAATCAAAGGTTGCCAAACACACAAATAAATAAATTACCATGACTGAGGTCAGCAAGAATTAAAAAAGCCCAAAACAACAGGAAAACAGGTATAGGATCTCCTAATGTTTAAGTAATTATAAATATCAAATAGAAAATAATAAATATCTCTGTATAAATCTGAAAATTTTAGAAGATGAAATCATAATAATGATTAAGCAAAAGACTCTTATATGATAAGCAGGATAAGCAGAAAAAATTGCCTGTTTAGACACTAGACCAAAAATATAGAACTTCAAAAACAGGTCTAACGTTTTAAAGTGGGCCCAGAGGGCTTCCCTGGTGGCGCAGTGGTTGGGAGTCCGCCTGCCGGTGCGGGGGGCGCGGGTTCGTGCCCCGATCCGGGAGGATCCCGCGTGCTGCGGAGCGGCTGGGCCTGTGAGCCGTGGCCGCTGGGCCTGCGCGTCCGGAGCCTGTGCTCTGCAACGGGAGAGGTCACAACAGTGAGAGGCCCGCGTACCGCAAAAAAACAAAACAAAAAAAAAACGAGAGTTCGCCTGCCAATGCAGGGGACACGGGTTCGTGCCTCAGTCCGGGAAGATCCCACATGCCACGGAGCGGCTGGGCCCGTGAGCCATGGCCGCTGAGCCTGCGCGTCCGGAGCCTGTGCTCCGCAAGGAGAGAGGCCACCGCAGTGAGAGGCCCGCGTACCGCAAAAAACAAACAAACAAAAACCCAAAACATAAAGTGGGCCCAGAGAGAAAAGACAGTTTACTTACAAAGAAAGGCATTCAGATAAAAAGTAGTATTATCACAAAAAATAACATAAAACTATGAAAAGGATCTACAAAATGCTAAGGAAAAATAACTGTCAACTTTTATAACCATCAAAACTTTTTATATTGAGTAAAAATTAAGACATTATCAGACTAAAAAATAGAGAGTTGTCCCCCAGCAGACTTTCACTAAGGGAAACTTTTTTTTGGCCATGCTGCACAGCTTGCAGGATGTAAGTTCGCCAACTGGGAATTGGACCTGGGCCCATGGCAGTGAAAGCACTGAGTCCTAACCACTGGACTGCCAGGGGAGTCCCAAGGGAAACCTATTTTGAAGGGAGAAGGATGGAGGGAGGAAGGAAGGAGAGACAACCATCCCCATGTTATGGTTCTCACAACTCCTAAGAACAATCTAGTTGTTTCTGTTGCTCCTGCTTAGGATATGAAGCAGAAAACTCCAATTAATGTTCTTTAAAAGATCACATAAATTTTTCTTTTCTTATTATATATATATTTTAACTTTTTTCACTAGGAATACCCATCATAGTTGATTAGGGAGCTTTTTCAAAATATACAAGTTAGTTAAGACTTCTGACTCCACAGTAGGTGGTGCGCCCAGCAGTATTTGTTTTGGGATGGCGCCCCAAATGATTTTAATATGCATCTCTGGCTAGGAATAACTGAATTACTATTCTTTGTTTTAACTATTCTTTGTTTAAGAAACATTTTTCAAGTGCCTCCTGTGTGCCTGGTCTGAGCTTGACCTAGGAATACAATGGGGAACAAGATAGTCCCTACTGTTTAGGAGGTTGTAGTGAGTAGTGAGTAGGGGGAGAAAAATGAAATGAAAAAAGTGTCCATTGTGCAGGACATAGTAATGGCAGAGACTGCTCATTATTCCCCACTCTCCTGTTCCCTTTTTTAGTAGTAATAGATTTTAATCTAGCCAAATGGCTGTCAGAAAAAGAACACATTTACCATCCTGCTTGCAGCCAGCTGGGTCACGTGACCAAATTCTGCCAAAAGATGTAAGCTGATGCATCATGTGATAGATTCTGGGAAATTTTCTAAAAAGAGATTTATTTTATTCATTTGTTTTATTTCCTCTTTGTACTATTCTCCATTTTACTGCGTGGAATTTAGATGTGATAGCTACGAAGTCATTCACCATCTTGAGATGATCAAGTAGTGGGTCTGACAATTCTTTCCCCTGTCTTTCTGTAGAGCAGAGTCTTGAACTATCTGCCTCCAGAGGGAAAAATAAACTAATATTTTTAAAAAAGAGAATAAGGGCAGATTTCTTAAATCCAGAGGGAAATATGGATTGCTAGAATACACACAAATTAAAATCAGTAAATGCTCCTAGGTGGAAAACTGTAGCACCTCATTACACTTAGGTTTACCAACACAGTACAATCTTTAGTAGATTAGAAGTACAACATTTACTATATATTTTGCCTTGACAAAAGAATTGTAAGTAATTTGGGGGTAGCAATATATTTGATTGCAGAAAATTACTTCTTTCAGTAACTGAATAGAACAAAATGCAGTAAGTGGCCTAAATAATGACCTAAGACTTCTACTTTCCAGACACAGAGAATAGAGTACCCTGTTCTAAGTTTGCACAATAAAAGCGGTACTTGAAGTGAAAAATTGATGGTTCCTGGGCTCGCAGAGAGGAACAAAATGTCGAGCTCATAAATGAACGTTCAGTAACATTAAACATTTTCCAAGTTCTTAAGATTAGTAATAAAGACAAAGGAAACAGTAAGTTTATATATTTAGTCCTTTGATAGAAACAAAAATCATAATACTAACATTCACTTTGACACAATATTTTTCCATTATTAAATTTTATTCTATAATTTTAAATTATAACAGAGCTGCTGCTCAAGGTTTAGAATAAGCAAATAACTTAAAATTTGATAGCACTATATATCACTTTATACTTGATGTACATGGCTTAGTAATGGTTTCTTCAGGTTCCCTTTCTTTGATGAGATTATCATTTCCTTGAACTTAGCTGGCTAGTCACATATGGCTTTTACATTTGTATACTTTAGGGTTCCATACCAGTAGATGCTTAATAAATTTTAGATTAGTTTAGCTATCTCCAGGAAGTCTTTCTAAAATGTAATTGGAAATACATTTCTAATGTATAAGATTATGAGTCTCCCTCAATATGATTAGAGAGAAGTCAAAATAAAGCCTAAACAAGACTCTTGTATTTTAAACTTCTTTTGACATCAGCATATAGAGAACATCCTCGTTCCTTTTTAAGCTGAATGCTATCCCATTGTACTATTGAAAGTGCTTGATGATAATCGCTAACATTTGGTTGGGGACTTTTATGTGCCAGGTTTTGTGCTAAGTATTTTATCGACTTGATATGATTAAATCTGTATGAAAGGAAAAAAGATACCATTAGGATCTCCCTTTTGAAAAAGAGAACACGGAAAATTAGAGACGCTGAATACCTTGTTATTGGAAGTTAGGACAATCCCAAGAAGCTGCAGTCATTAAGCAGCTTTAGAGGTGAATTTCCCATCCACCTTGGAGCAGTGAGCCAAGTGAAACAGAGAATCTGTATCTGGAAGATCTGGGGACTGGTTGAACGTAATCAGTAGTCATAGCCCAAATTAATAAAAAATGCATTAAATTCATGGTCAAAAGCTGAATGAATATATTTGGATTCCATTGCGACAAGAGTTATGGTGAAGAGAAAACTCGGCAACTCAGATTCCAGACTGGCCTCTTTTACAAACTGGCTCTTTGACTTTGCCAAGTGATTTATTCTCCTCAGGCCTCAGCTCTTTACAGAGGAGTTAAACTATGTGATTTCAGAGGCTAATGAACTAGGATAAGAATAAAACAATAACACTGGCCAATGACTTTGCAATCACTCTCTCATTCATGTGCAAAGTTAAAAAAAAAAAAACCTGTAACAAACTTATAGCTTCTATTGATTCAGGTTTCTGAATCACTCATTCATTCATTCAAAATATTTGTTGGGCACCTACTATGTGCCAGGCACTGTACCAAGTAGTGTTCTGGCAGTGAACAAAATGAAGTCCTCATTTTCCTAGTTTACATTCTAGTAAAAGAAGACAGAAAATAAGGAAATATTTAACCTATACTATGTCAGTTGGTGATAAATGCTACAGACCGGAGAATAAACAAGGAAGTTGATGGTGAAGGGACGTGTCCAGCCCTTGTGCCCTCTATGCTCTTCCTTGAATACACCAGGCCCACTACCAAATGTGCACTTGCTGAGTCATTTGCCTGAAATACCCTTCCCCCAAATATCCCCATAGCTAACTCTCTATCATTCAAACAGCATCTTCTCAAAGTGACCCAACACATGGAAAATCCCACCCTCCCCCACTCTGCTCTCTTAATTTTTTCGTATACATCTAACATCTGATATAAATTGTTTATTTGTACGTTGAATGTCTGTCTCCCCCAGCAAGAATATGAGTTCTAAGAAGGTAAGGCTCTTTGTTTTGTTCTAGGATATATTTAGTGCCTAATAAGAAGTAATGCTTAATAAATTGATTAATGTACAAATTGATTAATAGGTGAATGAATGAATTAGGAAGATGATACAGAAAGTCTTCTCTGATGAGGTGACTAAATAGTAGAAGCTGGATACTCAAAAATCAAAACTTAAGGAAAATTGCTAATTAGGTTTTGCTACATCCAGTTGATAGACTATTATGTGGTATTAAAATTATTTAAATTATATTTATGAAGACTATGAAATAACATGAAAACTATGATGTATGGTTAAGTGAAAAACACAAGATGCAAAAATATGTGTATATTATTATTTACAACCATGTTTTTAGAAAGTCTTTAGAAGAAAGGCCAGAAAGAAATACACCAAGAGTTACCAGTATATATTATAGAGATTATTGGTGATCTCCATTATTTTTTTCTATTTACAAATTTTCTATAGTGTATTTATATCATCTTTGATATAAAAATAAAATAATGAAAAAATTTAAAAAGTTAACCTACATAATGTTACCTGTATTTTATGGTATTATAAATTTTTTTTGTTTTGTTTGTATTTTACATTTAGAAATTAGACCTTCACAATGTCAGTAACGTCTGACAAGCAGGGACCCAGAGTTGAAAAGGACACACCTGTATTGCAAATGTTTCACAGAAAGACAAAAGAGGCAGAGGAGGAGGTTGAATCAACTCTCATGCCTTCTGTAATAGCATCATACCTGTCTTGAGTTTACCTTCTAAGTAGATCATTTCCAGTAGAAGGAAATCCTGTCAGTTGAAACAGCGGCTCTCAAGAGAACACATGCATAAGTGATTGTACATAGAACATAATATCAGAAAGAGGAAATTGCCCAAGACTGTTTTATCCTAAGTGTCTCCATTACTTTGGTGATCAAGAGAAGATAATTGAAGATTAGCAACATGTATTAATAGCTGAAGTATGCATGGGATGTGTTATCCCATTTATTCCTCAGAATAATTCACTAAGGTAGGAATTATATTAACAAATTTCACTTGAGAAAATGGGGAATATGAATAACTTGCCCAGAGTCACACAACCAGATGGAGAGTGAAACAATGATTCAAATCAGATTCAAACTGACTCTAAAACCACTACTCAAAACTCATATGTGGGGACCAAAATAGCGATAGCACTTCCCAATAGCACTTCCAGGTCCCTTAAATATCATTTATTTTTAAAATTTTTAGTAATGATTTTTGCTTGCTAAAGACACCAACTGCATTTTTATTAACATGGCTCTCCAGTTTCTAGATCTAGAGCAATGTCAGCCTCGGCAAGCATGAGTACTATCCTGAAGCCTTTTGCTGTATTTAGATCACCAGCCTCTGTGAGGGAGGGACTCACGGTGGGTGAGAAAGGCGCCATATTGGAATAGATGTCTTTGCAGTGACTACAGCTCCCCTTGCCTCAGTTCCTGCGCTCTTCTGTTAAGACACATCAGTGACTGGTTCTGCACTCATCGAGCCCAGGCATGGAGAAGAAGCCTGAAGAAGAAGTTTGAACCTAAGGCTGGAACAGGAATTCTGCATTTGGTCCCCTTTGGTGGACCAGGTGACCAGGTCACACCCTGAGGTGAGCCCATTTGTTAAATCAGATAACCGCATAGGAATCTGTCCTTAAATAAGTTGCTAGCTGGAAAACCAGTCTTTGAAATCAATCATTTAATATTTATACTTTTATGTATCTATGTTCATATGAAGACTAAAATATATTCGTTTTAGGTTAAATACAACTTAAACATTCCAGTAAGGAAGAAGAATGCATTGATTTCACTCCTGGATCTGGTTTCTTAGCCAAATCGGAGCCAAATGAAGTAATACGTTTCCTGTTTATGTTAAGTGACACACGTGTCTACTTACAATACCTCTCAATGGATTTCATGTGAGAAAAAGATTGTTGTAAGTTTCATCTCTTCCCTAAGTGACGACTCTAGAGGCCAAACTTCATTCCCTTTAAACTCAGTTATCTCACAACTGAATGCTTTGATAACCTGCAGAAACCAGCAGATACAATGTGATTAGGGAGCCAGAAAAAGAGGAAACCGCAGAGCAGCCGTCAGCCATCCTCATTTCTCTGCAATCAGCCCCTTCGTATCCCTGATAACAATGACAGGAGAATCTCTTCGCCAGCACCGCCAGGTCTGTATCAGATGCTTTGCCTTTCACAGTAAATTCTCCATCCTCGGAGGCCTCTATGTGGTAACTTGCAGGGTTCAAGTGAAGGTAATCGGGCGTTTTCCACACCTTCCTTACGCATCTCCCATTATTCCTGCAGAGGTGAGAGCTGCACACCTCAGCGGCTCTGGTCACGTTGACTATGTAGCTCCCTAAATCAGAACTCACAAACTGCTTCACCTTTGTACAGTTGCCCTAGAAAGGTAGAAGCAAACGGGATTTAGTGCTTTTTCTGGTACTGGTAGGGTTAGAGCATCTAGATCCACAAGGCAGCTCTTTGGACTTGATTGAAACTTAATGGCTTGGTTCCAGCCCATGAACTCTTAGGTTCAAGTGCTGTAATACAGGGGACCCAGATCAGCAAAATGAGAGGTGGTTGCGACAGGAGATGGAGAATATGTTACCATAGGCTATCTGAACTTGCAAATGGGCCCCAGCCTCAGCATATATGACCTTGCCTTCTTTCAGTTTACATCCTTTATTTCCTCCTTCTAGATCCCAAGTTAATGGGTGTGAGAAAAAGAGGAACAAACCCAAATTGAGAAATCGTGCCAGAGTTGCTGTCCTCTGGCCACCTTTCAGGTGTGTGTGTCTTTCAGGCTTGTGTTAGAACCTGAATCATCATGTTCTACCAAATTGTTGTTGACTGTCAGCCTGAGCCTTCTGGATTTTCCTGTTAATTATGCTCAAATACCGACTGCCCTGGGATCTAGCCCCCTCTAAACAATTCAAAGACAGGAAAGCCTGGAAGGCTGACCAGGTCATTTGTGTGTGGTTCCTATTGTGTGTTCTAAACAGAGGCCACCTGGTTGTGCACTCAGCTTCCTGAGGATGCTCTTCTCAGGAGCCACATGGGCTGGAGGGGAAATGTCGCACCTGGAGACTCAGGTACTGATCCTCAGTTTCTACCTAATTCTCATGTGTGGACAGAGGAGACTTTTTAACTTTATATTGTCACAAACAGTTTCATGAACAATGTCTTGGTAGCAACAAATTGAGCCTGTGAAATTCTAAGAAAAATATCAGATCACCATGAACTTGCAAAAAATTCAATTTAACAAAAAGCATTGAGGGCTTCCCTGGTTGCAGAGTGATTAAGAATCCGCCTGCCAGTGCAGGGGGCACGGGTTCAAGCCCTGGTCTGGGAAGATCCCACATGCCGCAGAGCAACTAAGTTCATGCGCCACAACTACTGAGCCTGAGCTCTAGAGCCTGTGAGTCAAAACTACTGAGCCTACACGCCACAACTGCTGATGCCTGCACGCCTAGAGCCCATGCTCTGCAACAAGAGAAGCCACCACAATGAGAAGCCTGTGCACCACAACGAAGAGTAGCCCCTGCTCGCCGCAACTAGAGAAAACCCATATGCAGCAACAAAGACCCAACACAGCAATAAATAAATAAATAAAAGCATTGAGGATACAAGTATTATAATTCAAGGCAAAATGCAGTACACTATAGGGATATAAACAAACAACATCTGGAAATACAGAAGAGATTGTGATTAATGTGGATTGGAGAAAAGTAGGAAGACTTCTTGGAGTAGATAGTGTTTGAGCGGGAAGAAATTCAAAGAGACATAACTCATATTTTAAATGCTATTAATTTTCAGCTAATTTCTCCATAGAAGAAAAATAAGTTCAATATAGATATTAAAAATTACCATCTGATTCCACTTCTCTAAATATGATATCATACATTTTATGTAATGGCTAAATGCAAGGGCTCCAAAGTCATACCATCTGTGGTTAGTGCCAGCTCCACCACTAGCTAGCCTAACTGTTACCCTAGTTAGATTTCCTTTCTTGTTTCCTCATCTATAAATGAGGATGCTAGTCCCTACCTCATAAGGGTTATTATGATCAGGAAGTGAGCAAATCCGAAACCAAAAGGCACTTAGCACAATCCTAGCATAGAGTAAATATTCAACAATCGTCAGTATTATGATTACTATCTGAACCAAAGCTAAACTTCATGGAGCTCCTTCTATGTATCAGGTGCTGATTTGGACTTTAATTCTAAAGCCGGTTTACTATGGGAGACCTGAGAGCTCTGATTAGAGTAAGTTCTATAGGAAAACAGAGCAAATAATGTAAATATTGTAATATTAACTATACCGCCAAGGTACTGTCTTACCTCAGATGAAGTCAAATTCATGTCTCCCCAGATAACGATGCCTGCAGCTCCCAAGGCAGCACTTTCTCCAATAGTACTGATTAGGTCTTGCTAGAATGAAGAGAGTTCATTACACTGTATTGAACAACCTGCCAGGGATTAGGATTGGAGGCTAAATTCAATATAATACATGAAACTATTCTCCAGTTTCTTAGAGTAAAGCAAATGTTAAATGAACTGGGGCTCAGAAATTTCACTCTATAATCATATAAAAACATATTAAATACATATTTTTAAACTTATATTTTGCCAAACAGGACATTACTTTTAAACAATTAGCCTGTAAATAGCCACTAAAAGTTGTTTAATTGAAGTTAGCTAGGAGTATACACATACAAACCAGCTATGAGTATACGACCTGGAAACAGAATCCAAAAGTTTTCCTTCTCTAAATGTGACGACTGCCTTGCATTCATCTTAGCCAAGTTCCCTTCCCAGTATGCAACACTCTCCTGAGAACTTTGCCTCTGCAGTGACTTGGAAGGCTTTTGGGTCATTTGGATTCCCAGGATAGGCAAAGGAGCACAGTGTTAAGGGCCCCGCGGGATCCGATTTGATCCAGCCCTTATATTTGGTCCCTGAAATTATTTGTATTTAAGTTTAAACTACCTGATTTAATTGGCTTTACTTATGATTCTTCCAGTCACGGTAAGGCTGCCGGGATTTTTCTCAATATGGTTAAGATAGATGAAAACTAAATTTCAGCAGGGAGAATTTTGGTTTTGTAATCCTAAAGGATTATTGTTTTAGTGTTTAAAGATTAACATGAATCTAGGTCATTTCAGAGGGAAATTAAAAGTTGAATGTGTGCAGTTGGTTTCCTAAATAAAGTTTCTGCAGTTGATTTTCTAAATAAGTTTCTTATTTTTTTTAAAATAAATTTATTTATTTACTTATGGCTGTGTTGGGTCTTCGTTGCTGTGCGTGGGCTTTCTCTGGTTGCGGTGAGCCAGGGCTACTCTTCGTTGAGGTGCGCGGGCTTCTTATTGCGGTGGCTTCTCTTGTTGCAGAGCACGGGATCTAGGCGCACGGGCTTCAGTAGTTGTGGCACATGGGCTCAGTAGTTGTGGCTCGTGAGCTCTAGAGCACAAGGCTCAGTAGTTGTGGCGCACGGGCTTAATTGCTCCGCGGCAGGTGGGATCTTACAGGTTATTGATCCATATTCAGTAAGTACGGAAACTACAGATGTTTGTGGTAAAAGCCACAGCTTCTGAGGTTGATATCAGGAGGGAACGTTAGTTTCTTTCCAACGTGTCCTTTAGCGTCATTATCAAAGAGAGTTTATTGGGACTGATTCAAAATGGCAAGTCTTCTAGCATGTGTTGACTAGAGGTAAGGAGTCACTAGCAGATATTTAGGCAAATTCCTCTAACAAATTAGCCCACCGTCACCTAGCTGAGAGCAGGGTGCTGGATGAAACACAGAACAGCTATGCTTGGGGAGCCAAAAAATCAGGGTACTACTCAGTGAGGGAAGTCACAGGTAAGATGTCACTAGGAGTAAATTGGGACCACCTGAGCGCATAAGCCACATGAAAGGAGAAATAAAGGAAGAGCACCTGATGTAATAGCAACACATCTTCCAGGTCCCAGCCTGGTGTAAGGGAGGCTTGCCCTACCCATGATTCTTGGCTCAAATCAAGATTTTGGAAGTTAAGAGTAGGAGCACCCAGAGGACTCATTCTTTACCCTTGGGTTTCAGTCCCTGAAGCTTTACCACAGTGCGTGTAAGTAAGGAGCCCACTGTGGGGGGCTGGAGCATCACTAATGTGCTCCCTTTGTGTGTTATCAGAGGGAATATGAATTAATTACAGGGGAAAACATCTTTAAACCTATAGTCAAGAAAACCCCTTTCATTATTTTTTAAAAGCATAGTATCAACAATATCTAAATTGCATTTATATATGTGGTATAGGCAACCTACTGTGTGAAATGAGGCTTTATAGCCCGCATATGATTCCCCCAAGCTATGGTTGCTGACTGAAATTTCATTCTTACATATTCCCCTTTCAAGTTTAAGACTCTGATACTTGTTAAAAAGTGTTATCTATACCACATATATTTCTGTAGTGCTTTAAATGTTCATTTTTATCTTCTTATTTGGTTTTCATAATATTTCTCCTAAGTAGATAAGGCAGGTAATATTGTGCCATTTTGTAGATTAAGACAATGAGGCACTGAGGTCTGGAGAGGTTGAGAGATTTGGTACTTATTGGTAAGTTGTTTTTCTAATCTTAATTATATGCGTGTGTACGCACACAAACATTTTAAAATGCAGATATCTTTGGGAAGGCAGAAATGGAAGCCATTACTAGTATTTACAATTTGGTATAAGTGAATATCACGTTTTAAAAAGTTTGTGGGCAGGTTTTTATTGAGGATGGAATAAAATGGTGGTTTGATGGTGTAAAATATGTGGAAATGCCTTGCCTTTCAGAAAGTTTACAGAATGATACCACGAGACTAACAAAGAAAATTGTTTCTAGGTGAGACCCTAACTGTTGTTCCTTCTTCCCTTAGAGGGAACAGAAATGTTTCTGAGGCTGTAGCTGTTCAAGAAGGAGCTTACCGTTGGCTTGCAGAATGTGCAGAAGGCACCAGTAGTTTAAACTAATCTATTGAAATGAACACTTTGTCCTTTAAAGTTGATTGTTTCTTCCAAAAGTAAATTTGTTATCACTAAAGAAAGGAACTTGTTTGAGCCAAACACAGAAAAGCAAAAGAAGTTTCATAGAGGAAGGTGGTATTTAACTTTCAATTCTAGAGTCAAGACTATTTTATAAAGATGTAGATAACTTTTTTACACCTTCCAAATAGTGTTAGTTTCCTACCATTCTCAATCAGTTGTTGCTGATTTTTCTGGGTAGTATTAATATCAGTTCACAAGACAGAATTTTTTTTTTTTTTTTTTTTGCGGTATGCGGGCCCCTCACCGCTGTGGCTTCTCCCATTGCGGAGCACAGGCTCTGGACGCACAGGCTCAGTGGCCATGGCTCATGGGCCCAGCCGCTCCGCGGCATGTGCGATCTTCCCAGACCGGGGCACGAACCCGTGTCCCCTGCATTGGCAGGTGGACTCTCAACCACTGCGCCACCAGGGAAGCCCCACAAGACAGAATTTTTATCTTTACTCATCTCATCAGTGGCCTCAGAGGCACAGCATTTACCAAATCCTGATGCATTTGTGTCATTTCTCCCTCTGAGGAGTAAGCTCTACTCTCTGTCTGCTCCACAGATACCTACTGCTCATGGTAGAGTCCTCACTGGGGTGTTTCCTGAGTCTCCTTTGGATACTTCATACTCAGAACATCTTTATATTTTGATACATGCTGGCAAATTGAAACTTGTTATAGTGGAGAAAAAAGAAAGGTGATCAACCCCTAGTGTGCAGCAATATCTTAAAATACCTCTGCATCACAAACGTGAAGGTCTGAACAAGGCTCAAGTCTATTCATAATCACACATAATTATCCAAGTCCAAAGGTTAGGGTAGCATCTTTGAAATTTTTGTCTCTACAAGTTTCCATTTCAGTGACTAGAGTAGTAAAGGGAAAGTAAGGGAGAGAAAATTGGGCTGAAAGTTCATCTATCTTAAAAGCTACACTCACAGTTTGTGTGAGGTCTTTGGCTGCATATATGACTTAAGTAAAATAAACAGAATAAAACTTCTATATGTAAGTTTTAACCTAGGGTTATGAAACCATCTACTAGTGATGAATTTACTATTGAATTTAGAAACTCACACCACTCTTACCAACTTTCCACTAATTGTGGTCATAGAGACAAGAATAAACCAGATGGTTAAATCTATAGGGGTCACCTACTTTTAGCAGATTTGTAACTCCCTTATTCCTTAAAAAATTATTTTTAATTGTGTGAAAAAAACACATAAAATTTACTATCTTAGGTATTTCTGAGTATATTCATGTTGTTGTGCCTCCCTTATATCTTTTATAAAACCTGCTATTGTGCCTTAAAAAGAAAACACTATTTTCCTCTTAAGATTTTTTTTTTTTTTTTTTTCGGTACGCGGGCCTCTCCCTGTTGTGGCCTCTCCCGTTGCGGAGCACGGGCTCCAGACGCGCAGGCTCCAGACGCGCAGGCTCAGCGGCCATGGCTCACGGGCCCAGCCTCTCCGCAGCATGTGGGATCTTCCCGGACTGGGGCACGAACCCGCGTCCCCTGCATCGGCAGGCGGACTCTCAACCAACCACTGCGCCACCAGGGAAGCCCTCCTCTTAAGATTTTTAACAATGAGGCCAGCAGCAGAAATGTCTACAATTCTACTTCCACACGTATGAGCAAACTACTCCATTTTAAAACCTCCTCTCTGTTTTCCCAACCTGTTCACCCCCAATTGTTTCAGTAACCTTCGCAAGAGGCCAGTTGTAAGGGAACACAATCAAGGTTGGGGAGCGGGAAGTAGTTGCTGACATTGCACTTTAACCCCTTCCCTCCTTACTTTGCTCCTTGAAAGACAAATAATAAATGAGATAATCAAAATTCAGTCTGTACAAATGAAGAATCTGAGTGATTGACTACTCACAGGAAGAATTATGCTCCTATCTAATGGACCACTATTCTGGAATCCTTTAAAGAACATAATTAGCAAAGAAATGTCTCTTTTAGAGATAAGAGGAAATCTCCTTATCTTTGTCAAGGGGTATCTTTCTTACCTTAGAAAGAAAAAATAAAGGTTGGTCTGTGTAGCCTAACCTTGTGTAGACGAACACAGGCAGAGCATAATCATGGGATGTCATGGTGGAGATCCTCAAGGATTCATGCACCCGAAATTGCGAGAAACGCAAAATGTTTTTGCTGTCTCCAAGAGATTTCCTGACACCGATAGAAGGATATAAAGCAGCACTGCTGTTCCAGAGCCAAGAGAGCTCATTGTTCCTCAAAACTTCTTCTTCTGGGCATGACCCAGTATAGTTTGGGGCATAAACATTATAATTGTGGCAATCAGGATATAAATAGTAACCCCAAAGGCCCTTGGGTCTGCTCTTAATTCCCAGTTCGATGGTTTCCTTCATAAAAGCTTTTGCACTTTCTTCAAAGGTTGCTTTGGCTAAATATTCAATATCAGCAGCTGATACATTCTCTTGCATCTCAGAAATAAGCTTTCTTGATTTCTGTCTGTAGACATCTTTTGTGTTCCAGTTCCTGGCCCACTGGGGTCGCCAATATTCCCAGTCTATAACGGCAAGTCCACTGAAATCTTCAGAAGGGATGTAATAATTAATATCTTGGTCAGCTTTTTCCAGATGTACCTGCAAACTTATGTTCTGGGGGAGACCCCCATTAATGGGAACTCCCTGGGATGTATACCATGGATAGTATCCCAGTCTGTTGACATAAAATATAGTGACATTTTGCCCCCTGGCCCTGGCCAGTGGACTTCCAATCACCTGAAACATTTTCAAATTTAGTCTTAAATTATATTTTATCAAGCACTGATCTGTTGGAGCATTCCAGGCAGCTATAAAAGGTTTCCTTTGATAAATTGGAAGTTGGGCAGGTTTTAGGGAAGAGATAGACTTCAGAATGAAAAGTATGGGCAGCCATGATGTGAGATGTATTGGTTGAACAACACAAAACCTTAGTTGTCCTTCAGATAATGGTTTCATGATAAGATAAAAATCTTCTCTTCTGCTTTAATGCACTCTGGAAGACCTGAGGAGAGATTCAATTTTCTGTTAACGATAATTTTGAGGAAAAAGAGTCAAATGTTGGCTGGATATTATTATAGTTCTTATCTATTTACATCTTTAAGTACATTTTAGTTAAAGGTCTTAAAGATCCCTATAAATAAATTGAGATAGAAGTGAGTGCAGTGACCTAACTTCTATTCAGGGGGAAGCAATGCAACTCAACAAACATCATGGAGCATCAGATGCTGTGTCCAGAATACAAAATGAATAAGATGTGGTCCTTGCCCTCAAAAAAGCTCATGATCAAATAAAGATGTAAAAGAGTATTCACTACCATTTTGGAAAACTCATGAAATCCCAGGCTCAGTGCTTACTTCCTGAATAAATATTTATCTCATTTAATTTTGTAATACCTTTTTATTATTTCATTCAATAAGCCAGATGTCTGGTTGCTTTCCCAGGCTTCCTTGCCGCTAGGGTACTTGTATGTGACCACGGACAGGACAATTAGATGCAGCCCACTCTAGACTTTGAATTGAGATCTTGGGAATCAAAGTGGCTAAAAGGTGGTGGTGCCCGTGATAACAGAAATTCCAGAAATGCCGGGAGTGGCAGTGCCTGTCAGGGCACCCACAATCTGATACCCATGGTGTTGATGTTAAGTGGCAGCATTGCCCTCATGGAATAGCACTCTTCTGCGCAGACCAGAGAGGTTTTGTTTTGGTTGCTTACAACCAGGAACTCTGACAGAGATGCTTTCCATGCAATCTGTGGCTTGTGAGTACTTCCTCCAGCAAAGGTGATCACTGTGGGCAGCATGTTGTATGTAATTATCATTTTTAACCACCAGGTGTCACCAGGCAAACCTTATAGCATTTCTCAGGCCTAGGACACAGAGGTAAACAAAAATTATAAGTAATCTGTAAAATTTTATTCAGTGACATTAAGAAGTCCTAAGTTATATATAAAATATTAGTTGGGGATATACACAAAATACCACTTTTTAAAGCTATGGAGGTAGATATTTTCCTCAGTCATTCACAGAATAAATATCTGTATCCTTCCACAATGCAAAGATGAGTAAGATTACTTAGTAACATGAAATCTACTGAACGTATAAATTATGGTTTGAAGAGAACAGTATTTTCAAGGGAGTATAATTTTATGAGTACAATAAGAATTGCGGTCCTCAAAACTGCCTCTTATCTTTGAATGTTTTTATCATATTCTGCCTCAGGGTAAGAAAAATGGATGTGCATAAGGTGTTCATTCACAGAAAAACATTTTTTCTTTGAATTTAAAATTCAGTTTATGTTAGAGAAGGCTACGTATGTATACAAAAAAAATCTATTCTCCCAGAACACTTCCTGCTTTGGGTTTCATGCAAAACATAGTTTTCCACTGATTATTGTTTCCCTTTTGGTTAGTCTCCTCATCACTGCCACAGAAAGTCCTCATTCATTTACTACAAAGTTACCAAGTGGTTCTGTTCTACTATCCTGGAACATTGTTATTCTCCTTTCTCCAGTAAATGGTAGGTGCACTTTCCACGGCAGGTGGCAGGCAGAGCTCCTGATAAAATGTGCAGGTGCACAACCAATACAGGCGAAATAAACAAGGGAAATCCAGTGCCTGTGTCTTCTATTTGCTGTATGCCTTGGGTTTCTGCTTCCCACGCAGGTTTGTCACGGCGTTGGTGCCCCCTCTCTCACTCTCCTAGTTAAGCATGGCTTGCTGGGAGGAGAGTCCCTCGCTCTGCACCTCCCAGACAATCTTTTCAGTCCCCTGCCCCCGCTGCGCTATCATTAGCTGTGTGCTTCTCCCACCCTCTTTCCTTCACCAGGGAACCTCCGCAGGCCTGCCAATGGCTTCAGAATCCCTCTAAAACCCTTTCCGTCATCCTACCCAGGCCATCAAAATCCCCACTGCCAAGCTCTACCTGTATCTTGACTAGTTGTCACAGCATAACAATCTCTGAATTATCCACACTTAACCATGAGTCACCAGTAGCACTTTCCTTGTCTTTTTCCCTTCCCCACTCTCATAATCTTTCCAGGAAGTTTTGCTTTTTTAAACAAATCTCGAATTAGTGGGATTTTAGGAAGAATTGGCAGGATATTGGGGGTGGGTATGGCGAGGAGTTCAATCTGGATTTTTCCCCTAAAATTTTATCACCCAGTTTTCTCTTCTTAGGTTTGTTCTGAGAACATATATGAAAGACTAGTTCCCTTCCTCCAACTGGGAAACTTCCATGAAGACGTTTTGAAGGGCCCTGGATAAATGATTCCCAGCAAAGTGACACATCCGTGAAAGCCAGAGGGTAAAGGGAGGTAGATTTCTCCTCAGAACCAAGGCTTGGCCACCACTGCTTTGACCTTGGCTTCACAGCTCTGGACTTCTTCACCCACTGAGAAGAGAACGTGACACCCACAACAGGAAGTTGGGTACTGCCTTCCATTAAGCAGGCTTCAGACCTCATCGCAGTACAGCTACCCCTCCTGGTGGTGAAGGATGGTGAGGAAGACAAGGGGTCCCCTTGGGGGAGGAGGCCCTTAATGTACAGATACAAGAGTCTGCAGAGAAGTCTCTGTCCCCTGCTTATTCCTATTTCCCCTCTCACTCCTTCCTCCGCAAAGTTTACTTGCTTGTGATACATTAAAACAAATCCCCCCCACCCCGATTTCAGAAGCTGACAGCACTCACAGCCAGGCCATGTTATTCTCCTATTAGACATAAACAGTCTCACAAAATGCCAACCTCAGGTTTATTCTCAGACTATAATAACATGAGATAAAACAAGACCACTTTTTCATTGTGTCTGAGCAGAAATAAAACGAAGATCACTGTGCTACCCACAGAACACCAAGCATCCCTCTCTTGCTAAATGAATGACTTCTGTTCTTTACCCACGTAGAAATGCCCCTGCTTTCTGACCACACCCAACCTGGAGAAAACCCCGGTTTTCTCAGACCCTCTGCCAAATCACCCAACTAAACCTAAATTCTGTAACAGGTTCTTTCTGACACCGTCTTACGGGAACACCTCACAGCTCCCTGTGGTGTGTGTCTTCCTTTTTTGCAACATGTCATTACCCAACTCATGGAACTGCAGGTGTGTTCCTGGTGGTCTTTGGGGAATTGGCACCTGGGTGAGAGCAAAGGTATTGAACACCTTCTACACATCAGGCTCCCATTCCAAGTACTAGGAGCAAAACAGATGTAAACACCTGCCCTCACAGAGCTTAAATCCTTTAAGGGGAGACAGACAATAAACAAGGTGAGTAAAATATACAGTACATTGGATGGCGGTAACAACAAAGAAAAGAATTAAGCAAGGATTCATTTTAGATGGGAAGGCCTCATTAATCTGAAAAGAAGTGATCTGAAAAGAAGATAAAGAGTAAGGCTGGAGGATGTCTGGGGAAGCATGGGGGGAAAGCAGGTGCAAAGGCCCTGTGGCAGGCACATGCCTGCCATGTTTAAGGAACTTCAAAGAAGCCAGTTACTAAGTAAAAGGAACAGAGAGGTAAGAGAGGGGGTCTTGTAGGGCCTTGTTGGGGCTATGGCTTTCACTCTAACTGAGATGGGAAGGAGTTGAGAGAGTTTGGAGAGAAGAATGACACTGTCTGATTTGGGCTTAACTGGATTTCATAGGCTGCTGTGTTGAGGCAAGCATGAAAGTGAAAGGGCACAAGAAAGAAGCAGCAGGAAGCCTGTAAGGAGGCTCTTGTCATAATCCAGGACAGAGATGACAGTGGCACGATCCAGTTATTTAGAAGAACTTCACAATATTTTTAATAATCACCAACACAGAAAAATAATAAGATTATAAACCTATAAATTAATCCTACTAATTTTGTTTTAATTTTGATTACAACTCTAAACTTCTGTTATACACAATGTAGTTTTTTTTTTCATACAGCATGGTGATTCTTACTAATCTTTAAGATTAGAGGGAATACTTTTGGGAGTATTCCCCAAAAACATACATGTTCATCTCTTAATATTAATGTATTAGTGGAAGGAATTAATTTTCCAAGTCTACAACTCTTCTGTTTCTTTTTTTCACGATATTGGGATTTGTTTTCAAAACCTTTAGGACTCCAAGTGTCTTACCCTAAATCCACAAGGGTTTAAAAAGGTATCCTGAAGGTCATTATCCCCATTTTTATTGGAAATTTAAAAACACAATGTTTTATTTCCAAACCTTTAAGGAAAGTACTGACTGAAGTGATATTTTGTTGCCAATAATAAATATATATGCATAATTTTTTTTTTTTTTTTTTTTTTTTTTTTCGGTACGCGGGCCTCTCACTGCTGTGGCCTCTCCTGCTGCGGAGCACAGGCTCCGCACACGCAGGCTCAGCGGCCATGGCTCACAGGCCCAGCCGCTCCGCGGCATGTGGGATCTTCCCGGATCGGGGCACGAACCCGTGTCCCCTGCATCGGCAGGTGGACTCTCAACCACTGCGCCACCAGGGAAGCCCTATATGCATAAATATTTATCAGAATGGAAAATAGAGCGGAGCTGCTGAACTCTGTAGAAACAATTGTTAACCTGCTTTCTCATAAAAGCTTATTAGAGAAAAGGCCAATTATAGGCTTCCATTTTTTTATCTGAAGAATGTTATTACCTTAGTCTGACTGTTAATGTCTTATCCTGATGGTTCTTAAGATCTTCTCTCATGAAATATCAATATTGTAAAAGCTGGCACTAAGTGTTCCAGCAGAAGAAAAAATATAGTTTAATGGATAGAGTTTTTCCCATACATTTTTCTTAAAAACTTGATGCCTATTGGTTTACAATATAATATACTATATGATAAGATTTCTTTAAGTTCCACAATTCATCATTAGGTACTAAGTTTTATTATAACTCTATTTCATGTCATAATCAAAGAACACTGATGTCCCTCCATCTGAACAAATTTTAGAACCACTGGACTACCTTGATTATACAAAACGGCTTCCCTTCCTAAAAATGAGCTTAAGTTTTGTAAGTATATAAAAATGACTATTTCAGTGTTGCTTGTGCTAATGGGAAATTCACTCTTCGGTGTGAAAGGCCACATTTCTTATGAAGCAAGAGCATTTTAAAACCTGAAAGAGAATGTAATTGTCTTTACATAAGCGTATATACTTAGTCTTTGTCAAAAAGTATTACTTCTCTTTTAGGACTTGAAATTTCTTGCAGCCAAGATCAACAGCTTCTAGGAAAAGCACACAAAGTCTTAGAACCACATTTTGAATAAAATGTTCCCTCTGTCAAACCATTTTTAACTAAGCTCCTTAAAATAACATTAGGTTGATTTGAATCCTCAGTTTTCTACTTGAAGTTTTTGAACTGTAAAGCCATCTAGTGGTCTGTGAAATGTTACTAAGGTTTTTTTCAATGTCCATAGTCAAGATTATAACTTAAAACACCCTCTAATCCCATAATATGACCCAAGCCACTGACCAGAAGAGCTGGGATACCAGGCAGGGTAAGCAGACAGAAACTAGGAAGCTGGGGGTGGGTGGTGGTGAGGCCGAACCTCAGGCCTAAGGACTACAAGGATATTTAAATAGGAGAGTTTGATCTGGGTTCTCTAGATACCAGATCTGAATGTCAGGGTACAGACTGGAGTGGAAGGGCAGGCACTTGAGAGGAAAAAGGTTGTGGCCAGGTCACATGGTTTTCTCTTAAGTAATCATGGCTTAATTTCAATTTCTGCCTTTGTCCTGACAGGAATAGCTTGGAATCTAGGATTGGCCTGGTTTTGTTAACAGCACCCATTCCTCTGTGGGAGCACGCATATTTTAGCAAGGTAGGAAATTTGAGCAAGGTGAAATGTGCAAGCACTGGCTGGAAACTCTCTGTAATGAAGAAAGAATAAAGAATAATGGTGCATTCCTGGTGGGAACAGAAGGCAGAAAATTTTTATCTGAGTGACAAATGCACAAAACCTTTCACCTGGAAATTCTGCTTCTGTGTTATTCATTGCAGCATTGCCTATCATTTCCAAGCTGGAAACAAATGTCTATCATTAAGGGACTGGTGAAATAAAGCATGGCTTTCCACACAATGGAATACTATGCAGCTGTAACAAAGAACGAGGTTGCCTTTCCATGTTGATATGGATATTCACCAGATATCATAATTATTCTTTAAAGTATATATTTGTTTTATGTATATGTCTGTACATATACTTAAAATTCTTAAAAAGCTAGATATGTATAGAATGCAGCCATTATTTTTCTAAGAAAGGGATATATATATATGTATGTGTATATATGTAATATATATATACAAATATATATATTACATATATATGTAAATATGTGATCTGTGCAGTAAGGAATATCTCTGGAAGAATTATGATTGCATTACTTGCCTCCAGGAAGAGGAACTTGTGGCTGAGGGAGAGAAACTGCAGGGGTAGGATGAGATTTGGGGGAGGAGGAAACTTCTGTTGGGATTTTGTACTATGTTGATGTAGCAGCTATTCAAAACCATTACTCAAATTTAAAAAAATGAATAAAATTCTTTGGAAAAGAAAGAAGATGTACATTGATTCTGACTATAAGGAATCTGGCATGGCTTCCTAAACAAGGTAACATCTGAGTTGATTTTACTACAAAGATCATTTTTTTATAAAGTTATTTGAGAAAATGGTATGCTTTTCTGCAACAGGGCAAGAAAAAGACCTTTTCAGGAAATAAGAGAGGTTTTATTTTTTGTAGTTGAAGTAAACACCATCAGCCAGAGATTTAAGTTACCACTCTATGCTGTCACGCGGATATTAAGAACTAAGTATAGGTTGTTTAATTATCTATGGTAAAGGAAAACTAACAGTGGTTAATGGTTTAGGAGATGTTCAGTAGGAACACAGAAGATAGGCCTAAAGAAATTGATTAGGGCTTCCCTGGTGGCGCAGTGGTTGAGAGTCCGCCTACCCGTGCAGGGGACACGGGTTCGTGCCCCGGTCCGGGAGGATCTCACATGCTGTGGAGCGGCTGGGCCCGTGAGCCATGGCCTCTGAGCCTGCGCGTCTGGAGCCTGTGCTCCGCAACGGGAGAGGCCACAATAGTGGGAGGCCCGCGTACCGCAAAAAAAAAAAAAAAAAAGAAAAGAAATTGATTAGTGTTATTATGCACCACAAAAGGCAGTGCACAATACCACTACATTACTTACTACAAGTGGGAAAATAGGCTGTAGGGTAATAGGCCTTCTCTGATTGCAAACAATGCAAAGCTCTAGCTATAACAGTAAAAGCATTTGGAGGGATTTGATATGAAAAAAATGCTTTGATCATTCTTTTTATTTCCTTGCCTATACGTTAATTTTGGTGATTTATCCAACTAATTTTAAATAACTCAGGAAGTTGCATTTTACCCATTCAACTTCAGATCATTTTTTCTTGTGTTTTCTTAAACACTTCAATTCCAGTGTATTTTATCCAATAGTACCTTTCTGACAGAAATTAACTTCTGACTTCTTTTTTTAATTCTTCAATGTTTATGGCATTATTTTTATTTTTTATTCTTCCTCACACTTCCCTATTATAAACCCTTTCTCAAATCATATTTCTTTCTTTGAGTTCTATCCAACTACCCTGGTGTGTTTACAACACAAAATAAGGAGATCTCAGTGCAATATAACAGAAGCCAGTATGAAGCAGAGGTTACTGGAAAAAGCACACTGGAAAAAGTTTCATTGTCTCACCTATTCAATTTTTATTTATATTGTTTTAATTTGCCTTTATAGCATATCACAATACTGTCTTTTGGGGGGGCAGCAAGGGTATGATGATAAATGATAGCATTTTATATATGCAAATATAGTACTGACATCTATCCCCTGTCTATGAGCTGAAATCTCAGTTTTTCAAAATTATACTTGTGAACTTAAATTCCACTTTTTAAATTTATGAATATAGGATAGAATCTTGCCCACCACCCCTTCCTCCACACCCCTCTGCAACTTTATAGCCCTCTGGCTGACATTTTCATAAAAGACAGATTTTCTAACCAAGATGGCAATCCCTCTGAATTGGATTGCTCTCTGGACATCTCACCACTATGGTCTCGCTTCCTGATACTCAGTTGATTCATGCCTGAGTTTGCAGTGCCCTTTGGCATTGCAACTAATGTTCCCTACCTAAAATATCCCTTTCAACCTTCAGTAAACTTGGTTATAAACTGTCAAACCCATTACAATTAAGCAATCTGAAAAGACTGTGGCACATAAAAAATTAAGAGCTGGCAAAATTATGTTTGCATGTACTTTTCTTCACTTTTCAGGCTTGGATCTAGGTATGCTTAGCTACCTAGATATCTCATATCTCCTTCTAAGTCTCTAGGCTTCCACTTCAGGTACACCTGCTGGATGTATGATAAAATTTTTGATGTTGCAAGTGAATGTGCTGGTCAGCCTGAGCTCCACCAGGTTTTAATAACAAATAGTATGTATTATCGTGTAACCAAGGAATTATGCTTTATTTTTTTAAAATTTTAATAAACTGTTGAAACACGAAATATAGTAGCTAACTAGTCATTAATTTGTATGAATTTGGAAAAGATCATTACTTGATCTCTACTTTGGTTGCCCTTTCACATGATATGAGAGGTGTGTTGTACTTGGATATTAGTAAAGAAAGTTGAGTTTCTGCATTAATTATAGTAGCATATACTAACCATAAATGTGAAGTAAATGCTTTTTCATACAATGAATTTTTAGTTCCTTAAAAAGTTTACTCGTTCATGACCATTAATTCCACGCAGTTTAATTATACAAACAATATAACTTGAAAATATTTTGAAATAGATTTTGGTTTCCAAATGTAACCTTGACAGAATCTCTTAATACAATAAGGAAATCTGGAAATGTTCCAGTCATGGGTTCTGGGTTGGACTAAGGATGCACCAAGGTTGTTCTGGGATACCGATGATAAAGGCAGAGCAATTCCAGCATAGGACAGTAGACAATTCTTGAACCACCCAATATAATGCATCTAAGAAACAGTGTTCCTTGAAGAGTGGAATTTGTTTTTTTTTTCAAGTATACTTGATAAGAGGGAACATGGGATATATTCATTTGGATCTATTATGAACATTGGACCAATGCTTAGGTGAAAAGCTTCCCTCTGTGAAAAAGACAACTGGAGATTGTTCCTGTTAGAAATTCATAGCAACTGCAAGTCTATTATATGTAGAAAAATTCAAGGATGTGCTAACCTAAGGAGAACTAGATTTCAACAAACAAGTAATTATAGATGATGATGTAAATATAACTATAACTTTAATTACTGAATTTGCTAAAGTTTTTCCCAAGAAAGAGTCAGGTTCCCATAGAAGTTTATTGCTAAGAAAATATGGTACATATTATGATTCTCAAAAACATTATAAAGGACATGAATCCTGAATCTCTGCACGTGAGTTTTTTATAAATTGTTATTTTTAAAAATTTCCTTAACTTCACCATTTAACACCTTTTCAACTCTTTGCTCCTGACTCTACCTAAACATTAAGAATCTATGAATAAATACTTCAACAAGGAACCTTGTTTCTGTCATCAAACTGAATTCAAATTTACAGACAAGGCTGAAATAAATCATGTGACTAAACTCTCTTAAGTAAATCTACAATATAAGTATTTATTAGTAATATGAATATCTTAATTAGTAATGGCTCTAGATTAAAGATTGTTATTCAGGAGCTGGCCATGAAGGAGTTAGAGATAATCAAGTTTCATTGCCTAAGCTATGTTATTCAACTCATAATTTTTCAAAAATTTCACTTTACCTTTGGTGTATGTAGCCACCAAAGTAGATAGCTTTTTTCTCCGTCTTTAGGCTATTTCTTGACTTTAAGATGTACTCTCTCCAATGGATTAAATGATTTAAGATTTGTCTTTCTCATATTGTTTTGGTAGTTGTTATTTCTTTTCTGGAAAATCTAAATCTAACTATCTTTATGTATATATATGTTTACATCCTCTTCCCAATTACTGATTTTGTTATTTGAAGTGCCTGTTGATTTTCATCTCTGAATATTCAGTCCCTTTATTAGTATTTGGAAAGAAAATTTAAAACATATTTTATGACCAAAAAAATAACCATCTTCTGAACCATTTTAAATGTCATATGTTTCCTAAAAACTGCAATACTTGTTCCAAATAACAGCCCTCTAATACTATCCAATACAGTAGGTATGATAACTATGTAACGTATCTTCTAAAATACATTTTATTAACGATCATGCAAAAATAAAATCTTTATCAAATAAAGAAATATACTTATATGTAAAGAAAACCATTTAGGTATATAAAGTTAGCTTGAGGGACTCTGCACAGCTATCAGTTATAAAAAATATTAAAATTGTGGGTCTCTCATAAAGCCATATGTTCTATGGCTTATCTACAGTTAGTTTACTAACCTGCTTCAAGGAATACATTCTGATGCTATTGTATTAAGGATTAAGTATTAGGTTATGATAACACAATATACTGCAAAAAGCTGCTTTTCAGAGAAATTGTTCATATAGAAGAGAAATGAAACAAGTCTCAAATACATATTAATGTAAGAATCATCCTCAAATACAAATTTATAATAAAAAATGAACTGGAATTTAAGTTATATCTGTCAGCGACAAATGTACTTTTTACAATGTTAGGTTCATAAAAGCAAGTTCACATTTTGAAAGATAACTGAATTTGGAAACTAAATAAAATAAGTTAGGACAGAAAAAAAATCAGGATATTCCAAGAAATGAAACAAAACTAGTTTTCTTCTAACAAACTCCTCTGAGAAAGCATGTTTCTAAAAACAGTCCTCAAAAAATTTTCAAACAAAACAAAAAGTGTATTTTACCTTTGCTTTTGTTTGCTGCCCGTCCTTTAGTCACCTGATGCAAGCAGAGGTTCAGTGGCAAAAGGATGCCCTATGGCTGTTCAGAGAAACATGTCATTACAGAGGTGACTCAGTCCTCCAAGTTAAACTAGAGGCTGGCATTACATCTCTTTATAACCAAAGTCAGACTCTCTTAAAAGCACATTGGTATAAGTGACCATTGTTTCTGAAAATACCCAATTTAAATTCACTGACCTAAGAAGGAAGAAAGAAAACTTTGATTGAGACTTTAGTTGGAGAATAGAGGTAAAAATAACCATACATTGGAAAGATTTCCTAGGATGTGCTATCCTTGATGATAATGGAATAATTAACTAGTAGCGTTTTAGTTATCATACTGAGTAAATACATTAATCTACTAGAACCACTGGTTCAAGATGATAAATTGAGATCATGTATTTACTGTGTCATCTGCAGTACATGTCCTTAGAAAAAGTACAGTATAAAGCTGAAAACAAGAAGAGGTGACATGACTCAAAGATCGAAAATAGATTGAATTGAATCAGAAATTTTTAACAGTAGAAATTTACTTTAGAGGTATGAACTGTCCCTTCCACTGGAGAAATAAACCTTAGGTGCAGCGACAACAGCTCCAAAAAATGCAAGTGCATGGGGAACCAATTATCTGAGCAATCAGTTAAAATATTGACTCCAGTATAGCAGAACCAGTCAGACCATTCAACTTCCCAGAGTATGGAGCACGACAAGTAAGAGAGCCATGTGACGCCAGGACGCTGAAATATAGAGAAAGACCTTCCCAGGTAGGGTTCAGAGTGTCTGTGAGACCCAATACAAGAGCAGTGCTGAGCTGGGTATAGTTGGGTCTCCCCAGTGGGCACAGAGGGCATAAAAAGGTTTCTCAGCCCTCGAGGGAATTACACTCCTCTTCCAAGGTAATTTTCTCCTTACTCTGATGATTGTGAGTGTTCCTACCAACCTGCCTGTTTTCTGCTCACATGCCCCAGATGGAATCTTACTTGTCAGCGTGCCTCAGCCCCTTTCACAGTCTACAGCCCATTCTCCCATTCAACATAGAGTCCTGTTGAGTAAATATACCCAAACAAAGGCAGGGGGCTGGCAGGGGTTGGGGGATCCCTATGACGGTTTGCAATCACTCTGTTCCCCCATAAATATAAATGGATAGCCAAGGATCACATACACACACAAGAAAAGAATTCTTTGGAATTAAAAATACGAGTGTCAGAATATTGTGAAGACTAGACTAGCATTCCAGAAGAAAAAGTGGGCAAATCCATAATACAAAACAAAAAAGACAAAGGCTTAGAATACATGAAAGAAAAGCAACACTGAGTATAGATCTAGAAGTGCTAAGATCCATCTCATAGTAATTTCTTAAATGAACAGAGAGAATGAAAAATAATGAAAGAAAATTATCCTGAGCTGAAGATGGGAGTTTGAATTAGGAGAGAAAGCTAGGCGGCTTTGTAAAGAATATCTCCAATATACAAATAAACACAATGACATGAATTTACTAAGGACCAGAAAGTATGACATACTGCTACTGAGATGAAGACATACATTCTTTCTGATTTAAAAGTTAATGGTGTGGAACAATTACAAGACTGGAAAAAAGCAAGTATCTCATCAAAAAGTTTGTGTCCAATAAAGGGTACTGTGATTTTTTTTAACAATTAATGGGAGGTAAGAAAGAGCACTGCCCTAGACAACAGACAAAGTATCATTGTTCAGGTAATTCGGGAGCGAGATGGGCACTCTCAGGGTTTCTAACAGGTATTACCAATCATCTTACAAGGTATGTTTCATTTACTAAAGTGGTTTGTAGTATTTATAAGATATTTTGATTACAGTGTATCCTTTATTCATGTCTCTTGGAGAATTATCATAAACATAGTAATGGAGTTTAAATTTCGATCTTTTATTTAAGAAAAATAGAGATGTATGTGTTTGTCTTTGGATTAGACATAATTGATGAGTTTTTATGAGACAGTTTACTAAGCACTATGGTCTGGAAACCCAAAGTTATGCAAGTCAAAATAAATAACAAAAATTCAATGTTTTTCATAATCTGTTTTTAACCTGAGCACATTTTTTTTAACAAGCCAAAATTTTTGAAGTATCTGTTGTTAGAAATGTGGCATCCTTTGGTTTTAAAACGTTTCTTTTGCTTGCTATTAAATTTAAGTGAAATAAAATATAACGTTTTTTATTTAGAAAAAGTTAAATGATTATTTCTGGGGAATAGAATTGGGGGGTCCTATTTTCTTCTATGTCTTTTCCATACGTTTTCCCTTTTTCTTTCATCTACCTTAATCCTTCTTATGCCTTGACTATTTTGGAGGCATGTTAGTTTAAACAGTGGAAAGCAGTGATGTGTATGCCATCCTTTATATATTCACTGATTAGTGGGTAAAATTGGCTATACCTCTCAATATCTCTGTATCTTATTTTCTTTATCTTCAAAATGGTGATAATATGTATTAATATTTGCCTTTGCCTGCCTTACTGGAATCCACTGCATATCGAAACTCGTATAATAATCGTTGAAAAACTTATTACTGTAAGGATAGAAGGAGCTATTCTTTTTCACTTATCATGGCTTAGCACCAACTTTTTAACAGTTGTAGAAACATTTCTTGCTTGGGCACGAGAATCGAATTACTGTAATTGCAGTCTTGGTGCAGCAGGATACCAACAAAATAGGGGAACTTACAAAGAGCCCCCAATTTAGCTTACTATATTTCACTGCCTCTTTAAAGTTACTTCTCCTGAAAATGAGAAAATAGACAAACAAATGAAGTTTGAAGCTGAGCGTGATCTACCTATCAACGTTCTATATGGCTGGATAAAGTACCAAGAAAAGTCTAATATTTGGAAAGTTTCAGGCAGGAAAACATCTTCCCTAAACTAGGGAGGGAAACGGTATTTGAGATAGTATAATTTCTTTTGAATCTTTATGAAAGAAAATGATCTGGATTACAACTAGGTCAGATCAAGTCGTCATATGAATTTTTCAAATGACTTGCCATGCATTCAAGACTCAAAGGAAATTGCTTCGATACAGTACACTTTAATAAACGAGCAGGTATCACATCAAAGAATTTCCTATACAAATTCCATTTATGGGAGTCTAATAGGGCTTACCTTCTGATACTGATGATTGCCAAATGAATTTCTAAGAGCCCTAGAGATACTTTGGATTAAATTGAGCCCTACAGCACTCAGTATAGATTCCCTCTTGCCCCATGACTTGGTATCCTGGGGTCACTTGTATCATGTAGGATTTCCCAATTGTTGGAACAGAAACAGCTATGACACAATGGTCGCCTTCTGTAGCTCCCATGTTATTGTACGTTCCATATCTCACATGACTTTATTACCAATTTCTCAATTTGCTATTAGCAATCAGAGTCTCAAAACTATCGTAGCAACATCTAATCATAATAGATGCTCCTGTTGCTGTCCAATTTAAGTGTATATTTATTTTTTAAAAAAATAATAAAATGTAGATAACATCTTACTTGACCCATTTTCTTCCAGAAATTTCTCTTCTTTTTTTAAAGTTACCTTCACTCAAACTCTTAGTTCAAATAGAGTCAGTTAATGACCTGGCTCACTCTTCATCCTGCATCAGCCACAGTGGCCTTCTTGAGGCCCTGAAACCCTCCAAACCTGCTTCCACTTAACGACTTTTGCATTTGCTCTTCCCTAATCCAAGAATGCTCTTCTCAGACACATCTGTGATCTGTGCCTCCTGCCTTCAGGTCCTCTCATTAGGCAGCCACATTTCACGACCTTAGATGTAATTTCCAGAGCTCTCCCACACTCCCTAATCCCTTTACCCTGCTTTGTTAGCCTCCACTGCACTTAGCACCATTTGATATAAACGTATTTGTTTATTTATTATAGTTCATTTTCCCACAATAATTTAAGCTCCCCAAGGACAGAGACTTCGGTACATTCACATCCTTATCCTTAGTGCCTCGCATGAAGTAAGCACCCAATAAATAATTGCTCTATCTAATGGCTCTATGGAGCCAATGAATACCTTTATTTATTTATTTATTTTACTTTAAAGCCAACAGATATTTTAGAAGTAGATTGAAGTTAAAGAAAAAAAATCAGCATCTCCTACCCTTCAGTATTTCAAGGAAATATTGACGTTGTCGTAGGGGGTAAAAAAAATCAACAGAATCGCAGAGAAGGTCATGCAGAGAAACAGATAATTTAAAGTTAGCCATAGGAGGCTTATCCTTCCCTCTCAAGACATCCGAAGAACGTTGCTGGCAAGACTCTCCATGCCAGCCATGACAGCAGTGACACACAAGCTCATCCTTCATGTCCTTTATCGTCTTCAGTTTACTGGCTGGAGAAATGATGACTCTCAAGCTCTTACTTAGGGCATATTTCTTACTGCTACTTTCAGGCATATGCAGATAGGAGGAGGATTCAGGTGCTTTCCGAACACATCTTCCATTATTGTGACATAGACTTTGCAGAGTTTGGCTGCTGTTGTCACATTAACAGCATAACGGTCCAATGGCCCTTGAATGAATTTTTGCACAGACAAGCAGGTCTCCTGTAGGAAAAACAGAGATCTATTTAGGTCACTTTCATAATGTGATTCCATTATCCAGATGGTATTTATTAATACCTGAATTTTATATCTGGTAAGGCTGGGAAGAAAGAGCGTTTCAGTGATTAATCATTTAAATGATAGACTAAGTCCTTATAAAGTTCCATAACTGATGATCCATGCCTTTGATTAGGAATACACTAACGAACCAATTTCAAACCATTTTCGGGGGAAGATGATTCCACATTTTTCCACTAGAGACTATCCTTAAAGAGATATTTGTAGTAACGCTTTACAAAGAAAATCATTAACGTGGGTTTTTTAAAATTTAAATTTAATTGTGAAACAATTTTGATACTGATACTTCATCTATGTTAATATCAGGTCAGATTTTTCTAAGACTGCCAAGTTATCCCACTCCTCTTCTTACCTCTGCCGAGATAACCGTCCTCCTGAAGTTGGGGGCGGGGCATAGTCCCTGCATCCATCTTTTTATAACTTTACTACATATAAATGTAATTATGAACAATATGTAATATTATTTTGCTTTTTTAATTTTTATACTTTTCTTTTTTCTTTAATTAATTAATTTATTTATTTTTGTCTGTGTTGGGTCTTCGCCACCGCGCGTGGGCTCCCCCGTGCTGTGACGAGCGGAGGCCACTGCTCACTGCGGTGTGTGGGCCTCTCATTGTGGTGGCCTCTCTTGCTGCAGAGCACGGGCTCTAGGCACGCAGGCTTCAGTAGTTGTGGCACGTGGGCCCAGTAGTTGTGGCTCGCGGGCTCTAGAGCGCAGGCTCAGTAGTTGTGGCGCACAGGCTTAGTTGCTCAGTTGCTCCGCGGCAGGTGCAATCCTCCCAGACCAGGGATCGAACCTGTGTCCCCTACATTGGCAGGTGGATTCCCAACCACTGCACCACCAGGGAAGTCCCAGTGTGTTTTTAAATTTTTATATAAATTTATATTATTTGGGATATTTTATTTTATACAACTTGCTTTTCAAACAACATTCTTGAGATTTTTTTCCCCCATGTTCATACAGGTAGCCCTTTTTAATAAAAAAATTTAGCAGTCATTCAGTTTCATAGTATAAATATATCATCCATTATTTATTCATCAGTTGGGTTGTAGGAGAGTCTATAAAAGATCATTATTTACAACCAAATACCTAAGTCACTTGTATAGCATATAGAAAGTAAGGTTGTCTTCCCACAAGTCTACGGTTGGGTGCCATTGATGTGTCCACAATTTTGGGCTTTAACACTAGGACACATTTCCACCTGTGGATGATCACACTGTGCGGCTAGAATGGGCTAGCCTAATTGAAACGACATCATCAGCTAACCCAGAATAATCTGGCTAGAATCTTCATCAATGCCTGCCTTGATCCATAAAGGAAGGACCATGGGAAAATCCTAGTAGATTCAATAAACATCAAGTGTGTTTTCAACTAGCGCGTCAGTTATTTTGTATAAAAAACTCCAATTAATTTAAAACAGTGGGATAGTTTCTCTGGGAGAAGAGGCCCCGGAAATGTGAATCCATCTAATAAGGATTTAGGGGTTCAAATGCAAAGTCATAAGGCAGAATAAAGCACCTAATGGCAGGCAGTTGAACAAGGATCACTTGGGCAATTACAAGTTCTGAAAATCCTGTGTGTAATATTTTTGTTCAAGGCACATTCAGTCTAGGCCAGCTTCATACTATATTTAGGAAAAAATGTCATTTTTAGTCAGGGCAAGACTCCTTATCTGAGGCATCTGAGGAGGTTTCTAGGACAGATGGAAAAAAATAAAACCAGGAAACCATAGAATAAAAAAGAAAGGAAGAAAAAGAAAGAAAGTGGGGGGAGGAAAGGGGGAGGAAGGAAGGAAGGGAAAGAGAGAGAGAGAGAAAGAAAGAAAGAAAGAAAGAAAGAAGAAAGAAGGAAGGAAGAAAGAAAGAAAGAAAGAAAGAAAGAAAGAAAAAAGAAAAGAAGGAAGGAAGGAAGGAAGAAAGAAAGAAAGAAAGAAAGAAAGAAAGAAAGAAAGAAAGAAAGAAAGAAAAAGAAAGGAAGGAAGGAAGAAAGAAAGAAGGGGGAGGGAGGAGGGAGAAAAGAAAAGATTGGGGGGAGACTGTAATCAAAGAGAGCATAGAACACAGATAAACCCAATCAAGTTCAACTGGGGCATCCCCTGTTCTGTCCCAGCCCTCTTCCTTGAAATTCCTTCTTCACTCATCTTCCAGGATGTCACACTCTCCTGGTTTTTCCTTATCTCACAGAATGCTCCTTCTTTTTTTTTTTTTTTTTTGCGGTATGCGGGCCTCTCACTGTTGTGGCTTCTGCAGTTGTGGAGCACAGGCTCCGGACGCGCAGGCTCAGTGGCCATGGCTCACGGGCCCAGCCGCTCCGCGGCATGTGGGATCTTCCCGGACCGGGACACGAACCCGTGTCCCCTGCATTGGCAAGCGGACTCTCAACCACTGCGCCACCAGGGAAGCCCTACTGAATGCTCCTTCTTAATCTCCTTTACTAGCTCTTGCTCAGCTTCCCTACCTCTTAACCCTGGAGTGCCCTAGGCTTAGTTCTTGGACCCCTGCTCTTCTCCAGCTATACTCTCTCTGGATAAACTCATCCCATCTCACTGCCTTAAACAGAACTCCCAAATGTGTATTTCCCAGACTTTATCCCTGACTGACTGTACACCCACCTGCCTGTTTGACATCTCCACCTGGATGTCTCACAAACAGTTCAACCTTAACCTACTCCAATCTGATCTCCTGATCCTCTTCCCAGCCTGCTGCTCTGACAGCCTTCCCCATCTCAGCATATGCCAGCTCCCTCTTTCCAATGCCTCAGAGCAAAAGCTTGGAGATGAAAGTTTTGTGGGTGTTGGGAGTGTCCCTAACCAAATCTCAAGGGCCCCTCATGCAAGAAGGAGCCAGACCCTACATGGCAGCCATGTGCAAAGGTCTTCAAGAGACAACAACAATTACAAACGTCACCAAATAAATAAAAATTACCTTGCCCAGCTGTCTCCTCTCCACCCTAGTCTCCTTACCCATCCTTGAAGCAAATGAGCAACGAAACTGATGGTGCTCCTCTTCCCTATAACTGAGACCCAGGCTTGGGGTGTGGGGAGGAGAAGCAAGAAGTTTTAACCTGGAGAATAACAACCACCACCTATATGGCACTTACCATGTGCCAGGTACTGTTTTAAGTGCTTTACATGTATGAATAATGTCATTCTCATAACAGCCCTATGAGATAGATACTATTATTTGCCCCATTTTACAGATAAAGAAATTGTAGAGATTTGCTCAAGGTCAAATGGCTAGTAGGCAGCAAAAAGTGAACACTGGAACCCAAGCAATTCAACCCTCCTTCTCTTACTAACCCCACCACGCTGACTCGTGCAATGCCGAACGAGAAAGACGTGGCTGTTTTAATATTTCGTGAGACTGGATGTTTTAATACCTGAAAATTGAACTATGTGTTAATACCTAGAAGTGAGGAAAAACTGTGGTTTCAGAATTTTCACTTAGGTAGTGTGACAGGCCACCAACTGAATATGTCCAAAGTCAGCTGTGGAAAAATAATAGGGTTATTCCACGTGAGCATTTCTATCAAGAGTAGATTGTTAATAAAGTTTATATAAATATATTTTTCCTCCCATGAGCATTTCTATCATAGATAATCAGAAAATAAAGAATCACTTTTGGAGAATCCATCCTCCATGTGGATGAAAAAATATTTATTTTTAAAGTTTAGTATTCTTTCTTTGCCACATATATATTACATCATTTAATCTACCAAACTTCTGGCAAAGTAGGTTTTATTTCAATCCTTTTTTTTAGATGGAGAAATGGAGTCTCAGAGAGGTTAATTAACTTGTCCAAGATTACACCCCTAGAATGTAAAATTTGAACATTCACTTAGGGTTGTCTGATTGGAAAACTTGTGCCCTTTCTACGCTACAACCAGCAACAGTGGCTGGTACAGAGTAAGTGCTCAATGTGAGTGCCTGTCCTCTTTGCACTTTATTAAAGTCAAGTGAGTAGATAATCTGCAACCGTTTGTCTCCAACCTGAAAAATTAAAAAAATCAATATCTAGAAGACCTCCAAGATGCTGACGGAGTAATCACTGCTTACCTTTGAATCAGAATATTCATATCCTCCCCACAATATTATTCCTGCCGTCCCCAATGCTGCACTCTCACCAACTGCATGTACTAAGTCCTCCTAGAAAAGAGAAGGATCACAAGCGGTTTGCGCCAACCATATTTAGTCGTTGACAATTCAGTAATTCTCAATCCACCAACTGTGGTAAAGAGCACATTGATAATGTTATCTTTGTGTCTAAAACAAAGGACTATAGAGCAGAATTGGAAAGGGTAATTCTGCCTGGGATACTGACCTGATAAATATTTATGATGCTCCAGGCAATATTCTAGACACTAGGAATATAAAAATGAAATAGATTCCAGTTCCTGTTCTTGAGGGAGTGCTTTACTGTGATGATTGAGACAGACATATATAACTACAGCGTAACAAATTAAATTACATATTAGCACCAACAAGATATATATAGATTAGAGGAAGTGCTTAATGCTGCATGGAAAAGTCTGGGAAGACTTCCTTCAAGAGGTGAAATTTTAGAAGGGTCTTTGGAAATGAGTATAAATTGATAAAATAGACTAGAGAGAGCAGAGTTTTATATCCAGAAGGAAGAAAAATGGCAGAGGCTCATATGTACGAAAAAGCACGATCCATCCAAAGACGTGCCAGTAACTCTTACGGTAAAAAGCACAGGGGACTTGGGGAGAAGTAAAGGCATCTGAATCATTGTATATAAGTAGGATCCAAATACAAGTGTCTTTTATGCTATTTTATTTTATTACGCTATTTTAAAGTCCTAGGGTTTAGCTACAAGAAAGTTTTAGTACTGGAAGACAACACATTTGCAACTTTTTAAAAATAAATTTATTTATTTTATTTCATTTATTTATTTTTGGCTGTGTTGGGTCTTTGTTGCTGCACCCAGGCTTTCTCTAGTTGTGGCGAGCAGAGGCTACTCTTCATTGTGGTGTGTGAGCTTCTCATTGTGGTGGCTTCTCTTGTTGTGGAGCACAGGCTCTAGGTGTGTGGGCTTCAGTAGTTGTGGTGCATGGGTTCAGTAGTTATGGCTCGTGGGCTCTACAGCACAGGCTCAGTAGTTGTGGCGCACGGGCTTAGTTGCTCCTCAGCATGTGGGATCTTCCCAGATCAGGGATGGAACCCATGTCCCCTGCATTGGCAGGCAGATTCTTAACCACTGTGCCACCCGGGAAGTCCCCATTTGCAACTCTGATAGGTATTTTTGGCTGTCACAAAAAATCTTATTGGAGGGGGAAGTCAAGATGGCAGTCAGGGACCCCAAATAGGAGATGATGGAAACTGTTCAGTGAGAAAAGATGAGGGCCTCAACAAAGGCAAGGTCAGTCCTTGTAAAGCAGAGGAGACAGACTGAACAGTTATTTGGAAATTAAGATGGATTAGTTTTAGTTACCTACTGGGTAATGGAAAGAGAGGGGAGGCAGCCAAGTGACTCTCAAGTTGGGTGACTAAATAGATTATAATTCACCAAGATGAGAAAGAGAGGAGGTTACATTCATGATTATAGACCAAGAGTAAAGAAGCAGGAAATAAGGAGAGATGAAAGACAGAGGGAATGATTGACGGACCATCTGCATTCTTTCCTTCCCTACAAGGAGTGGAGAATCAGAGATCCAGTAGAAAGGCAAAGTGTTCAAAAGCCAGAATGAGAAAGTGGCCATGCTACAGCAAAGCTCCTCTGCATTGTATGAAGTCTCTACTAACACTAGTACTTGTGTTTCACAATTTGTCAAAGTAATGAAACAAGAAAGAAAATCATTCTTCCATTATACTAACTAGTATTCTGTTCATTAAATGAAAATCAAGTCTCTCAGTTAAATTGAGACACTGGAAAGAAAATATTCAGCAGAGTTGGTTTTAAGTGATTTTGTAATTATAATATGAAGAACATAATGATATTATGATAACATAATAAATGTTATTTAGACAATAAATGAGAAAGATCCATACTCTTTGTTGATATGTGAAAAATGGAAAGCAACAAGATAGTATTAAAACACTTCAATATACTATTATTCAGGTAATACTAGAGTTTTAGTCTTCTGAAGTAGAGCTCATTTATTTAGCCCATAATTTACTTCCAAAATCAAAAAGTACCAAAAAATGGGAAAGTTATGAAACAGACTTTCATTAAAATATGGCTCATCTCATTCTCTCATTTTCTATCAAGACAAACTATCTGCATGGATTATTATTATTTTCTACTCAATATTATTAATAACATATTTTATCTGACATACTGTAGCAACTCAATAAATATTTTTTGAATGAATAAATATAACCTAGTCTTTTTCCCAAAAGGATTTGAGAAAGTGACATGATTTGAGAGATCTGTTACTTGAGGAATAACTTATTGAGAAGACTTTGGTAGGCATGACTGGTGTCTTCAAATACCTGGAGAACTGACTTTTGAAATAAGGATTTGATTTATTCTGTGTTTCACGAGAAGTTAGAATTAGAACTAGTAGTGGTATGAAGTTATCCAGAGGCAGAGTAGACTCAACATACTCAAGAACTTTCCAGGGATTAATACTGTCCCCATAGGGCAGTTTTCCTTCTGGAATGGGGAGAGCCCCATCAAAAAGTGCTAAAGCAGGTAAGAAAAGATCCATGTCTGAGTGAGAGGCGGGTTAGAGACCTCTGAGATCCTCCAACTTTTTGTCATGGTGCTATGTTTCTTTTCCTCCTAAACTTATTGAATGAACAGCTGGACTTTGGGAAAATTAAAGACTTCTGCTCTGTGAAAGATGATATCAAGAGAATGAAAAGACAAGCTGAAGACTGGGAGAGAATATTTGCAAAAAGCATATCTGATAAAAGATTATTATCCAAAATCTACCAAAAACTCTTAAAACCCAACAACCTGATTTTAAAAGGGAAAAGATCTGAATAGACACCTCCCTAAAGAAGATATGCAAAATGCAACAGCTAATTTGGAAGACAGTTTGCCAGTTTTTTACAACGCTAAATATACTCTTACAATTTGATAGAGAAATTTTGCTCCTTGGTATTTACCCAAATTACTTAAAAACTTATGTCCACACAAAAACCTGCACAAGAATGCAGCTTTAATCATAACTGCCAAAAGTTGGAAGCCGCTAAGAGGCCCTTCAACAGGTGAATGGATGAATAAACTGTGGTACATTCAGACAATGGCATATTGTTCAGCCTTGAAAAGAAATGTGCTATCAAGCCATGAAGTGCATATTACTAAGTGAAAGAAACCAATCTGAAAAGTATTCTCAGTATATAACCTGCTGGAAAAGGCAACGGAGACAGTAAAAAAAAAAAAATCAGTGGGGCTTCCCTGGTGTCATAGTGGTTGAGAGTCCGCCTGCCGATGCAGGGGACACGGGTTCGTGCCCTGGTCCGGGAAGATCCCACATGCCGCGGAGCGGCTAGGCCCGTGAGCCATGGCCGCTGAGCCTGCGCGTCCAGAGCCTTGCTCCACAACGGGAGAGGCCACAACAGTGAGAGGTCCGCGTACCGAAAAAAAAAAAAAAAAAAAAATCCGTGGACTTCTAGGGCAGTGAAACTATTCTATATGATACGACAAGCGTGGATTCATGTCATTTTTCAAAACCCTGATGTTGTAAAATGTACAACATCAAGAGTTAACCCTAATGTAAACTGTAGACTTTGGGTGATGATGATGCATCGCTCTACGTTCACCGACTGTAATGTACCGTTCTGATGCGGGATACTGACAGCGGGGGCGGCTGTGCATGTGTGGAGACGGGGTGGGGGGAGGTAGGAAAACTCTTTCTGCTCAGTTTTGCTGTGAACTTAAAAATTCTTTAAAAAATAAAATCGATTTAAATGGGAAAACATTGACAAAATTGTGTTCATGGGAGCTATATTTGCAATAGAGAAAAGCTAGAAACAACATACATATGTGGAGTTTGTTAAATATATTATGAAATATATTATGTAGTTCCATTAAATAGCATGAAGTATTTCCCAGTTTCTCATCGTCTTTTAACTTTTTCTCTTGTTTTGCCATGAAAGCCCTCATAAGACAAAAGTCAGGTTTAAAGATTCAATTACAGATTGATACGTCTCAAGTAAACATTTCCTGCTTCTCCCTGAAGCCACTCCATCCCCTCTTCCACCCTGAAGGAGCCAGCAGCAGCCTAGTATTTGGAAGAAAGACAATGGAGAAGAAGCAAAACATACCTCCCTTCTCTCATGACAGATATGTTCCCAAAGGATTTAAGCCAAAGAAAAAAGAAAAATATTAACTTTTTTAAATTGAACTTTGAATTTAACTCTATATCGAGTGACCAAAGTGCTAAAATCTGGTCATCGCAACTAGCGATCTGTGGATGATGCAGCTCTGAGAGGTTTGGCCTGATGTTCAGTTTAAACTGATGCCATACGCTTCAGTAAATTGGGGTTGTCCAATAAGTAGCGAATGGAAGGGCAATGGTCCCAAACAGTAATGAGGGGACACCTGCTCCTTCCCTGTCCAATGGGAGGTGACAGGTGAGAGAGAAAATAACCATCAATCAAGAGGGCTTCAGGGAAACAAGTCCAGGAGGTAGACAGTGGAGGTGATTGTACAAAAATGTGAATGTACTTAATATCACTGAACTGTACATTTGAAAAATCATTAAAATGGTAAGTTGATTGTATGTTTACTTTACCATAATTAAAGAATAAACTTAAAAAGAATGCTGCAGGAGAAGCAGAAGACAGCCAGTTTTCTGTTATATCAAGAAAGTTAAGTGACCATTCAGAAAAAGAGATGTATGATCTAGGGGATTTTCTTGACGACAGATTTTAAATTACAGAGGATATAATGGACAGGTTTGTCAGGTCAGGGAGGGATGTGAATTTGGCTCCATGACAGGGTATAGAGGAAAATACAAGTGATAAAAATAACCTGGGAGTTTGGGCTTTATGTGTTAAAGGCATGATGGAATGCATTCTGATGGAGTCCTAAAGGGAGGTAAGTCATCAGTTCCAATTACAGCCTCCTACTTGTCATTGGTATCTTAGATATTCTGTAGTGAGAAGTATTGGGAAAGGGACATCATTTTGCCAATAGCATTCAGAGTTCTGTGGGCCTCACTTTCAATTCTGCCCAGGACAGTGTCAAAGGTGAAAAAGATGTGGTTTAGCTTTTTGTTATGCATGTTCTTCAACTAAAATGTGAACCAATTAACATGGTTCTAAACACACACGTGTGTGTGTGTGTGGTGTGTGTATAGAGACATATATACAGATATATATGTCTATATATATCTCCAAATTCATATGTAATTGGGGATTTCATTCTTTCCACTCAATGACAGTAAACTTTGTGACGTATCCCAGATAGATATGTTTTTTACATATGATGAAATCAACAACCACTAAGTTCATTATGATAACACTTAACTTAGGATCCAGTAAAAAATCACACTGCAGTTTACAACAACTTTAAACCAACAAAGGTTTATAATAACATCATAGAGCCTCTTACAATGTGCTGTGGGGCATTCCAGACATAGGTGAAATTTTCTCTCAAGGCATGTCTTGTTTGCATGAAAGTTGGAGCCTTGTAGAAGCCACATGGCATCAATAGATTTATTTTTTACCTGCAGGTTACTTACGGTTTTGATTTTCTCAGAGAGAGCCATAGTAGTTTTCTAAAAAGAAAAAGAAAGGAAATAATGATTAAAGCAGATTTGACTCCATAGAGCATTTGTTCAAATTCACCCATATTTCCAATTTGTAATAAAATGATGTCAGGTCAAATTCAAATTATTTAAATTCCCCTACAAAAAATTAATAACAAAGGAGTAAAAAATTTTCTATAAAGCTTATAAAATACAGACTTAGACTTTGGTTTGCTTACTTACACAGATTTCAATGGCATTAGAGCCACGTCAGTCTAATGACCTCAAGGACACTGGAACAGGAGTCCAGACATATTTTCTGATCTTCAGAGTCTAGGACTGTGGGAGAAAATATGAATCTTCCCTGCAGATAGGTTTCCAATTTGTAATATCTGTCAGATGAACTCAGGCTCCCTGAAAGAGATTCGGCTGGAGCGGGTACAAGAAAAGTATAGTATTCTTGAAGGGTAGGTAGATTGAGGTCCAGCATCCAAAGATTGGAGGGAACAGGTACAAGTACAGTGTGATACTGGGCTTGACCATCTTCTGACCCTTCTTTGTCTCCTCCCTTCAAGAGCTTGACTGCTCTGGATAAAAGAGAACAATGATATAGAAGAAAGCACTGTGATTCCTACTGCCACAGGGACCTATAATTTCCCCGTGGAATTAAAATAGCAAGCTTCTCAGATATCTGGGGAGAGATAAGAAGATCGCTCTTTGGAGGAGTGGAGTAGATTGGTAGCCACACAGAAAAGGGGTGGGACAAACCCCTTGAGTAAACTGTGACAAGGGGTCATAAAGTCTGGGCAAAGGACACTGGAGCAGAAGGAATGCAACGTGCTGATTAAGTCAGGATCTTTCTTCTCCCTTCCTCTAGGACTCCTCAAGTTACAAATTGGAGGGGACAGAGTAAAGTATTGTATAGCCACATGAGGGGTCTCAGACACTGGAGTTTGTGTATTATTACACATGTGAACCATTTATCCTCAATGGTGGGTAAAGTCAGGAAAAATATGTGAATAACCACACTCATCACATGTTTCTTTAGGAAAAAATTGTCATGTCCTATATGCCATTTACTACTGTGCTTTATTCACATCAGGTGGGTGGTGGTTTGTGAAGGTAATCAGCCTGGCTATAGGGGGGGAAAGCTACATTTTCTTAACATGTATATAGTATAGTACGAGTAAATTATGAATTACAGCATAAGGATATATAAATAACCAACAAATTATACGAAGTTGAATCATTTCTGTAAGTTAGACAACCCAGAGTGCCACCTGAGTTCAAAACATGAAGATATCAAATGTGGTTAAAGGAAGTCTTGATAAGCTTTGAGCTGGAAGTGTATTTGAGGCTTGAACTTAAGCAGGATTTGAACAGGTTGAATTTGCAAAGGGGCTCCAGATGGAGGGAAGAGCAGGAAGAAAACCGCAGAGGAAGAGAGACAAAGGGCCTGCACAAATGGTAACACACGCTGCTTTGCGAGGTGTAGATAGCTTGAGGTGGTGAAGTCTAGCAGGAAGTTAGGAATTTTTCTAGAAGTATAGAAGTGGGAATCTTCTTTGTTGAGGAGGCGGTTGACACAAAGGAAGAAAATATCTACAGGCAAAGGGTGAGACAAGAAGATTTTGGAAATCACCTCAAAATTGAAGAAGGAGAGAAAATATCCACTAACAGAAGAAGAAAACAAAAGCCACGAGAGAATAGGGAAGTCAGGACAGTGTACCCAAGGATGAGTCCACAAGCATTTAAAGAAGGTAATGAGCTGTGCAAGATGAGAACCAAGAAAAGACAACTTGCTGAGGCAATCAGATGCTGACTAATGACCTTCAGTATAGCAGTTTCAAGACAGTTAAGGGTTTTATGAGTGAATCCACTTAGTGAAGGCAGCATTCGTCCTCAGACTCAAGTGCAGTCTCTGTGTCCTCTTGATGTCTCTCCCTAGGGATCCTTCAGCTAGAGTAAAGAGAGGATTCCGTCTCAAAAAGAGATGCCTGGATGGTTCAGGCCTCTTGACTCCCATATACTCAACTGAATTTACTCCTGAAGAGGTAAAAGAACAAACTGACACTATATTTAGAGTCATAGTAAATAATCAGGAGCTTGATGTCTTTTAGTCCTGAAATACTAGTGGATTTAAGAGATACGGGTAATGCTAGCTGATACAGTAGTATACGACTGTAGATATTTCATAATCTAAAAGATATATTTGGAACAGTACTGCATCTTTCTTTTTGTGTGTGTGTGTGTGTGTGGGGGGGTACGTGGGCCTCTCACTGTTGTGGCCTCTCCCGCTGCGGAGCACAGAGTCCGGACGCGCAGGCTCAGAGGCCATGGCTCACAGGCCCAGCCGCTCCGCGGCACGTGGGATCCTCCCGGACCAGGGCACGAACCCGCGTGCCCCGCATCGGCAGGCGGACTCTCAACCACTGCGCCACCAGGGAAGCCCTGCATCTTTCTTTTTTATTTATTAAGCCATCTTATTTTTTCAAGCAGTTGAAAATAGGCATTTGTTAATGTTTAGCTTTGCTTTTAGTATCTTTTGTTTCTGTCTTTAAAATTAAAGATTCAATACCATGGAAAGATCTATAGGCTGCTCAAAAGTGACATATACTCATTGGCACTCTTTTGTAGGGAAGTCTTTAAAAGATGAAAAACAAAAACAAAAACTTCCCAACTTGGGCTCCACAATTTGGGTTAGATTTTAAATTTTAGATTAATAATAAATGTAGCTCAAGAATACACAAAATAAAGTAGTTTGAACTTGATTTGCACCCTTAATGAGTGCAAAAAGCTAAATTTAAATTTTATTAAACAGAGGATTCTCAGAAACAGAGAAGGCATCTTTTGATGATACGTAAAAATGAGAAGAAAGCTTTCCTTTAAAAAGAAGTTTCTACCTGAAGACTTTGAAAAGATTTACAGTAGAGGGAGTTGTAGTGAAGAGAGAGATATTTTTTAATTTAATTTTTCAAAACTCCACATGGATATTGAAAATTAGAATTATCAAGCAAACATTTATCATTTTATATAATATCAGAACCTTCTGCAGCAAGCATCTGGGAAAATCTTTATTTTTGGAAGTATCAAGTATTACATTGGTTGCTTTGGCAGTGGTTGTACTTGGAGATTACATGCTCAGTTTTCTCCCAGACTCATGAATCTCCTCCTCTTCTGGGGAGGGATAAGGGAAGAGGCAGAGAAAAGATAAAAGTGTTTCTACCATACTATTCTGGAAATTTCTTTCCCTTCGGGACACAAAAACCATGGAAAGAAATGTGCTTCTCCAATACATGTCTATAGGGTGATGAGATATTTTGGTGTGCTGGGGACAGTCACAATTACACCCATTGTCCTAGGTTCTAGTGCACCTTTTATTTCTCAGTTTTGCTCCAATTTAGAAAATAAATTATATGTACACCCTACATATGTAGCAATTGCCCTATATAGACTCAAGAGAAGTATAACACAGATCTTTCTCAGTTTACGGTGGATTAAGTCTCAATAAGCCCATTATAAGTTGAAAATATTAAGTTGAAACCACATTAATCTACCTAACCTACTGTACATCACAGCTTAGTGCAGCCTCCCTTAAATGTACTCAGAACACGTACATTAGCCTACTGTTGGGCAAAATCATCTAACACAAAGACTGTTTTGTACTAAAATGTTGAAATGTCACGTGTAATTTATTGACTACTGTAAGGAAAAGAAAAAAACAGAATGGGTGTATGGGCACAGAATAGTTGTAAGTGTACGAGTTGTTTATCCTCGTGATTGCGTGGCTGACTGGGAGCTGCAGCACTGCCGCTGCCCAGCATCACAAGAGAGTATCTTAGGGAAAATCACTAGCCCAGGAAAAGATCAAAATTCAAAACTTGAAGTACAGTTTCCACTGGATGAATATTGCTTTTGTATCATTGTAAAGTTGAAAAATCGTGGAACCACCATAAGTCAGGAACTGCCTGCACCGAAAATAGGAATTTCAAAGATTATGTTTTCAGGGATCATTTCTGTAGTTCATTATGAGAGAAGTTTCTCTGAATGTGCAGAGCACTTGAAACTCTGAGGAAGAAGCTTAGTGTTCTCTCCTGAGTGTGAAGCTGGTTCTTGGTGTTGGTTCTGCAACTGCCATTGGCCACTGATGATCATTCTTCTCTTCCTTTGGGAGAGCAAGAGGAAGAGGACACTGCCTGAGTAAAACAAACAACAAAAAAAGAAGTTTCAAAGTACTTTCTAATTAACCTACAAACTGGAGGAATATGAAATTGTAAAAAAAATTATAAAATCAAAACAAACAATAAAATTGGTGACATCAGTCAATATGATAATTTTATTTATTAACTTTATTCTTTATAAGAGTTTAATGGCTTAGAAATAAGGGTAGGTTTTTTTTTTAATTTGAAAATTTAACTATAGAATTATTAGTCATCTTCAATAAACCAATTTGTACTTTTTTACTCTTTCTCCTCATGAGAGGAAAGGCTTCATGTAATTTTTGGCTCAAGTTAATGAGCACACTGAAACATCTCATCTCTATTTAAGAGCATGTTAAGATCCATTTATACAGAACACACCAAAATTCCTTTTCTGGATTAATAACTACCAGTGCTACCCCTGAACCAACTCAATTCCACTTAAATTTAAGAAACAATAGTTTTGGACTCATAGATTGATGGAACAGAATAGAGCCCAGAAATAAACCCATACATATATCGTCAAGTAATTTATGAGAAAGGAGCCAAGAATATACAACGGGGAAAGGACAGTCTCTTCAATAAATGGTGTTGGGAAAACCGAACAGCCACATGCAAAAGAATGAAGTTGGACCATTATCTTTTACACCATACACAAAAATTAACTCAAAATGGATTAAAGACTTGAATGTAAGACCTGAAACCATAGAACTCCTAGAAGAGAACATAAGTAGTAAGTTTCTTGACATCCACCTTGGTAATGATATTTTTGGATTTGACACTAAAAGTAAAGGCAACAAAAGTGAAAATAAACAAGTGGGACTACCTCAGACTAAAGCTTCTGCACAGCAGAGGAAACCATCAACAAAATTAAAGGCAACCTACTGAATGGGAGAAAATATTTGCAAATCTTATATTGGATCAAGTGTTAATATCCAAAATATGTAAAGAACTCACACAACTCAATGATAAAAAAAACAAACAATCTGATTTTAAATGGACAGAAGATCTGAATAGACATTTTTCCAAAGAAGACATAGAGAAGGCCAACAGATATGTGAAAAGACAATATCACAAATCATTAGGAAATGCAAATCAAAATCACAATGAAATATCACCTGACACCTGTTAGAATGACTATTATGAAAAAGACAAGAAATAACAAGTGTTTGTGAGGAGGGATGTGGAGAAAAGGTAACCCTTGTACACTAATGGTGGGAATGTAAATTGGTGTAGCCACTGTGGAAAACCATATGGAGTTTCCTCGACAATTAAAAGTAGTACTATCACATGATACAGCAATTCCAATTCTGGGTATTTATCTAAGGAAAACAAAAACACCTAACTTGAAAAGATATATGCATTCCTATGTTCACAGAAGCATTATTTACAATAGCCAAGATACGGAAACAACCTATATGTCCATTAATGGATAAATGGATAAAGAAAATGTGATACACACACACACACATATGTATACATAATGAAATATTATTTAGACATAAAAAGTGAAATCTTGCCATTTGCAAAAACATGGATGGATCTTGTGGGGATTATGCTATGTAAAAACAGAGAAAGGGGCTTCCCTGGTGGCGCAGTGGTTGAGAGTCTGCCTGCCGACGCAGGGGACACGGGTTCGTGCCCCGGTCCAGGAGGATCCCACATGCCGCGGAGCGGCTGGGCCCGTGGGCCATGGCCGCTGAGCCTGCGCGTCCGGAGCCTGTGCTCCACAATGGGAGAGGCCACAACAGTGAGAGGCCTGCGTACCGCAAAAAAAAAAAAAAAAACAGAGAAAGACAAATACAATAGGAGCTCACTTGTATGGGGAATCCAAAAAGAACAAAGCCCATAGATACAGGGAGGAGGGAGCAGATAGCTGGTTGTCAGATTGGGGGGTGGGAGGGAGGAAGTGGGATAAATGGGTAAAGGTAGTCAGAAGGTACAAGCTTCCAGTTATAATAAATAACCCATGGGGATGTAAGGTACAGCATAGTGACCACAGTTAATAATACTGTGTTGCATATTTGAAAGTTTCTAAGAGGGTAAATCTTAAAAGATCTCATCACAAGAAAAAAATCTTTGTAACTATGTATGATGACAGATAGTTAACTAGACTTATGGTGGACACCATCTGGCAATATATTCAATATCAAATCATTATGTTATACACCTGAGACGAATATAATGTTGTATGTCAGTTACACCTCAATTTTTAAAAGTTTTAAAATGTTTTAGTTGGTTCAGTAAGATTTTTTCAAGTGCCTCAGTATGGAAACCAGAAGTGAATGAGAAATAACATAAATATATGCCTAAATTGATCACATCCTCATGAGCCAACAAGGGACAGGAAATGAGGGGTGGGTAAAGGAAGATTAGTGAAGCTTCTTCTTCAAGAGGATGAAATAGACATAGAAACCAATGCTGCATAATAAATTATCTTTCAAAATAACATTGAGATTTGAAATAGATGAGTAGAAAGAATTTTTAAAATGCAGAGAAACAGAGTGACTGCATTCTAATTGAATCATAACAGATGATATAGACTTATTTGATTTTTTTATGTACCAAGGGAAAGAAACTTCTATTTTTACTTTATAATGAACTCATGTACCAAAAAAAATGTATTCACAAAAAAATTCTTGTTGGAATTGAAGTCAAAGAAAGAGCTAGTTTAAAATGTAAGACATTCATTGTAGAAAAATATGTCTGATAAAAAGAGCAAAAAAAAAACATGGAGTAAAAATGAATAAATAAAAAATGACTAACAGAGGAAAGGAACCAAGATGGCACAGTAGAAGGACGTGCTCTCACTCCCTCTTGTGAGAGCACCAGAATCACAACTAGTTGCTGGACAGTCATCGACAGGAAGACGACCTCACCAAAAAAGATACCCCACATCCAAAGACAAAGGAGAAGCCACAATGAGACAGTAGGAGGGGCCCAATCACAGTAAAATCAAATCCAATAACTGCTGGGTGGGTGACTCACAGACTGGAGAACACTTATACCACAGAAGTCCACCCACTGGAGTGAAGGTTCTGAGCCCCACGTCAGGCTTCCCAACCTGGGGGTCCGGCAACAGGAGGAGGAATTCCTAGAGAATCATACTTTGAAGGCTAGTGGGATTTGACTGCAGGACTTCGACAGGACTGGGGGAAACAGAGACTTCACTCTTGGAGGGCACACACAAAGTAGTGTGTGCATTGGGACCCGGGGAAGGAGCAGTGACCCCAGGGAGACTGAACCAGACTTACCTGCTAGTGTTGGAGGGTCTCCTGCAGAGGCAGTGGGTGGCTGTGGCTCACTGTGGGGACAAGGACACTGGCAGCAGAAGTTCTGGGAAGTACTCCTTGGCATGAGCCCTCCCAGAGTCTGTCATTAGCCCCACCAAAGAGCCCAGGTAGGCTAGAGTGTTGGGTTGCCTCAGACCAAACAACCAACAGGGAGGAAACCCAGCCCCACCCATCAGCAGTCAAGTGGATTAAAGTTTCACTGAGCTCTGCCAACCAGAGCAACACCCAGCTCTACCCACCAGCAGTCCCTCCCATCAGGAAGCTTGCTTAAGTCACTTAGATAGCCTCATGAACCAGAGGGCAGACAGCAGAAGCAAGAAGAAATACTAGCGAATAGAATCCAACAACACATTAAAAGGATCATATACCATGATCAAGTGGGATTTATCCCATGGTTGCAAGGATTCTTCAATATATGCAAATCAATCAATGTGATTAACATCAATAACCATATTAACAAATTGAAGAATAAAAACCATATGATCATCTCAATAGATGCAGAAAAAGCTTTTGACAAAATTCAACACCGATTTATGATAAAAACTCTCCAGAAAGTGGGCCTAGAGGGAACCTACCTCAACATAATAAAGGCCATATATGACAAACCCACAGCAAACATCATTCTCAATGGTGAAAAACTGAAAGCATTTCCTCTAAGATCAGGAACAAGACAAGGATGTCCACTCTCACCACTATTATTCAACATAGTTTTGGAAGTCCTAGCCACGGCAATCAGAGAAGAAAAAGAAATAAAAGGAATACAAATTGGAAAAGAAATGTAAAACTGTCACTGTTTGCAGATGACATAATACTATACATAGAGAATCCTACAAATGCCACCAGAAAACTACTAGAGCTAATCAATGAATCTGGCAAAGTTGCAGGATACAAAATTAATGCACAGAAATCTCTTGCATTCCTAAACATTAATGATGAAAAATCTGAAAGAGAAATTAAGGAAACACTCCCACTTACCACTGCAACAAAAAGAATAAAATACCTAGGAATAAAACTACCTAGGGAGACAAAAGACCTGTATGCAGAAAACTATAAGACACTGATGAAGGAAATTAAAGATAATACCAACAGATGGAGAGATATACCATGTTCTTGGATTGGAAGAATCAATATGGTGAAAATGACTATACTACCCAAAGCAATCTACAGATTCAATGCAATCCCTATCAAATTACCAATGGCATTTTTTACAGAACTAGAACAAAAAATCTTAAAATTTTTTTCAAGACACAAAAGACCCCAAATAGCCAAAGCAGTCTTGAGGGAAAAAAACGAAGCTGGAGGAATCAGACTCCCTGACTTCAGACTCTACTACAAAGCTATAGTAATCAAGACAATATGGTACTGGCACAAAAACAGAAACATAGGTCAATGGAACAAGATAGAAAGCCCAGAGATAAACCCACGCACCTATGGTCAACTAATCTATGACAAAGGAGGCAAGCATATACAATGGAGAAAAGACAGTCTCTTCAATAAGTGGTGCTGGGAAAACTGGACAGCTACATGTAAAAGAATGAAATTAGAACATTCCCTAACACCATACACAAAAGTAAACTCAAAATGGATTAGAGACCTAAATGTAAGACCAGACACTATAAAACTCTTAGAGGAAAACATAGGAAGAACACTCTTTGACATAAATCACAGCAAGATCTTTTTTGATCCACCTCCTAGGGTAATGGAAATAAAAACAAAAATAAACAAATGGGAACTAATGAAACTTAAAAGTTTTTGCACAGCAAAGGAAACCATAAACAAGACAAAAAGACAACCCTCAGAATGGGAGAAAATATTTGCAAACGAATCAATGGACAAAGGATTAATTTCCAAAATATATAAACAGCTCATGCAGCTCAATTTTTTTTTTTTTTTTTTTTTTTTTTTTTGCGGTACGCGGGCCTCTCACTGCTGTGGCTTCTCCCGTTGCGGAGCACAGGCTCCGGACGCACAGGCTCAGCGGCCATGGCTCACGGGCCTAGCCGCTCCGTGGCATGTGGGATCTTCCCGGACCGGGGCACGAACCCACGTTCCCTGCATCGGCAGGCGGACTCTCAACCACTGCACCACCAGGGAAGCCCATGCAGCTCAAAATTAAAGAAACAAACAACCCAATCCAAAAATGGGCAGAAGACCTAAATAGACATTTCTCCAAAGAAGACATACAGATGGCCAAGAAGCACATGAAAAGCTGCTCAACATCACTAACTATTAGAGAAATGCAAATCAAAACTACAATGAGGTATTACCTCACACTGGTTAGAATGGGCATCATCAGAAAATCTACAAACAACAAATGCTGGAGAGGGTGTGGAGAAAAGGGAACCCTCTCGCACTGCTGGTGGGAATGTAAATTGATACAGCCACTATGGAGAACAGTATGGAGGTTCCTTAAAAAAGTAAAAATAGAATTACCATATGATCCAGCAATCCCACTACTGGGCATATACCCAGAGAAAACCATAATTCAAAAAGACACATGCACACCAATGTTCATAGCAGCACTATTTACAATAGCCAGGTCATGGAAGCAACCTAAATGCCCATCAACAGATGAATGGATAAAGAAGAGGTAGTACATATATAGAATGGAATATTACTCAGCCATAAAAAGGAACAAAATTGGGTCATTTGTTGAGACGTGGATGGATCTAGAGACTGTCATACAGAGTGAAGTAAGTCAGATAGAGAAAAACAAACATCGTATATTAACACATGTATGTGGAACCTAGAAAAATGGTACAGATGAACGAGTTTGCAGGGCAGAAGTTGTGACACAGATGTAGAGAACAAACGTATGGACACCAAGGGGGGAAAGCAGTTGGGGGGTGGGATGGTGGTGTTATGAATTGGGTGATTGGGAATGACATGTATACACTGATGTGTATAAAATGGATGACTAATAAGAATCTTCTGTATTAAAAAATAAAATTCAAAAATTAAAGAAAACATAGGAGAAAATTTTTGAGATCTTAGGTTAGGCAAAGATTTTATAGAACATATATAAAAAGCAGAACCCCTAAAAACTGGGTAATTGAATTTAACTCCCTGCTCTTTGAAAGACACTGAAAAGAAAATAAAAAGACAAACCAGAGACCAGAAAGAAAATGTTTGTAAACACATATCTGATGGGAGACTGTATCAATAATACATAAAGAACTTAAACATACTCATTAAAATACTTGAACAGATGCATTACCAAAAAGAAATGATTTGGAGAGCAAACACATAGAAAGGCGCTTTCTTTCCATCAGTTTTCATCAGAAAAACTCACATTAAAATCACCATGAGATACTAATACACAGCTACTAGGAGAGCTAAAATTAAGCAACAACAACAAGAAAAATTGGCAACATTAAATGCTTGAGTGTGCAGAGCTGGATCTCTTCTACGTTGTTGATGGGGTGCAATGGTATAGTGTCTTTGAGTAGTCTTAGGTATTTACGCAACAGAAATGTAAAAAATACCCACACAGAGATTTGAACATGAATGTTTATAACAGCTTCATTCATTATAGCTACATACTGGAAACAACCCAACTATCCATCAATTTATAAAGAGATATATAAATTGGGACATATTGCTCTAAAGAAATAAGGGCTGAGCAATAAAATGGAGTGCACTACTGATGAATAACAGGGTTAATTTCAGAAGTGTTTTGGTATGTGGAAAAAGCCAGGTCATTTATAAAACGTTCTAAAAACGCAAAACTGTAAATACAGAGATCAGTAGCTGCCAGAGCCTGGGGGTGAGGGATTGACTCTAAAGGAGCAGGAGTTAATTGTTTTTTTAAATTAATCCCTATTGGAGTGTAGTTGATTTATAATGTTGTGTTAGTTTCTGCTGTACAGCAAAGTGAATCAGTTATCCATATACATAGATCCACTCTTTTTTGGAAGGAGTTAATTTTTGAAGTTATAGAAAGGTTTTCTATCTCAGTTGGGGTGGTGATTATCCTTTATATTTGTTACAGCTCACCAAGCTTCACACTAAAGGTGGGTGAATTGTGCTGTTTGTGAATCAAATTTCATTAAAAGTGACTTAAAATTTCATTATAGCAAAATGTATAACCATACTTTTAGAGACATTCAGGAAATTATCAAATGCATTTTCTTGAGCTAGGAAAAGTGTTTCAAATTGTTTCACTAATTTTCTTCTTTTTATTCTTAGAAATTTTCCATTTCCATTATCCTCTCCTTTTATATAACTTAGGTTTGGGTCTTTTCATTGACCAGAAAATAAACAATAATCTGTTCCGTGTTAGGCTTCTGTGGGTCTCCACACCTGCGAGAACTCAGCCAGTGCCTCCAATCTTCTCACCACTGGAGGCCACGTTTGATGCCTCTTTCCCACCTCAGCGGGTGTGAGCCGAGGGTCCACGGTGGAGGGCTGCCAAGTCCTAATAGTGACTTTCCACAAAGGTAGCCTTTGAGGTCTGTGGTTGCCATGGCTACTGGCACGACCAAATTTGAGTACACCACTGCTTTAAAACAGTCAAAGAATTTAAAAATAGGGTTGATCTATTAGATTGAGACATGGATTATAAGCCATCTTGACATAAGAGAAGGTGACATTTTCTCTGTGATACAAATTTTAGAGATAGAATAAATAAGCTTAAACATACTACAGTTTTCTTTTTTTTTTTAATAGTCTATCATTTACTTGAGGAGAAAATGAGGAAACCTGGACCAGTAATAAAACATTGACATTGATTGGCTCATAGAAACCCAAAGGGTCAAAATGGTCACCGCATTAAAGTGGGATCTAAAGGGGTCAGGGGCGTCTTGACTCAAATGTGGCTCACAATGATCACGTCTCCAGTACCCACATGTATATTTGGGGATGATATATTTAGTAGTTGCAATAACCTCATTTTGGTTTCCACTCCTGTGGGTAAGACCCGTCAGTGTAAGGAAGCCCTGAAATTGCACCCAAGTCGAGGTAGTAAATGAAAACCAATTATTACATTCTAAGTGAGAGAGTGGAAATTAATGTCACCGTTAAAATCCTGGGATGCAGAGGTGGTGGTCACCATCACGTCACTGGTGTTTAATTCACCAGTCTGATCTCTGCAAAAACCAGAGGAAGCCCAGAGAATGACTATAGAAGGTTGTACCTTCCAGAAGTCACCGGCCTCACTGAATGCTGGAATGGACTATTAAAGGCAAACTTACATGGCCAGGCAATACTCTGAATAGATGTGGTTCTGTACTTCAGGGTGCCATATTTGTAATATGTCAAAGGTTTCGCTATGGTGATTTTTGCTCAAAAAAAAACCATGGGTTTGGGGAAAAAAATGACTAACAAAAATGTTAACAAAAGAATTCATAATTGCCTTTCAAAGTAGTATATGTTTGAAAAGACCTAGAAAAATTAGTCTGCTGATAAAAGAGTAAGAATTGAAAATATTAAAAAGGAGCTATGAAAGTAAGTGATTTTTTTTTCGGTACTGCCTTTTAACAAGAAAATTACAGGAAATGTGCAATTAAGAAATAACATCTTTACATAAGGCCATGAGGGGAAGAGAAGAGAATACATTGAATGTGACTCAGTCAGAGGGAAGTGGCATCACTGTAACAATACAAAAGGAGTTTGTAATGAGCCTACTGATGTATTTAGAGTTAACTGATAAAGTGGTTGCCTCCCCTGAATGATTGTAATAGCCTCTTACAAGTCTCCCAACTTACACTCCTGTGTCCTCCAGTCTAGTTGCAGCATGGCAACCACAGTGTCCTCTTAAAACCTTAAGTCAGATCATACCCCTTCTGTGCTCAAAGCTCTTCAATGATGCCCCATGTGCCTCAGAGTAAAACTTAAGGTTTTACATGATCCTGGACGGCCCTGCGTGATTGGGACACAGTTACCTACCTCTCTGACTTCCTCTCCTGACTCTCCCCTGGATCACTCTCTGGTCACACAGGCACCCTTGGAGTTCCTACAACAGACCAGTCGTGTGCCTACCTAAGAGACTTTGCTCCAGCTCAGTAGTTCTCAAAGGATACCCCAGGGATCCCTGTAAGTCCAGGACCCTTTCATGGGATCTAAAATGTCAACTATAAAACAAAAGCTCAACAAATTTGAAGAGTGTAAAGGAGACCTGAGACCAAAACACTGAGAATCATTGCCCTAGCTAATGCACTGCAGCTTGGAGGGCTCTTCCCTCACATATCTGCTTGGCTCAGTTCCACACCTTCCTCAAGACTTTGCTTGTGCTTCACTCTCCCAGTGACCCTACCCTGACCACCTCCTCTAAATCTCACACTTCCGAATCTCACTCACATTTTCTCTTTCCCATGACGTTTATTACCTTACAACATATTATATAATTTACTTAAATATTATACTTATTGTCTATCTCTACAACTCTACAACGCAAGCTTTGAAAGGGTGAACGTCGTGGTCTGTTTTGTACACTGATCTATCCCAAGAGCATAGAAGAGGGCCTGATACTTAGTGGATGTTTGTTGAATGAATAAATGAATGATGAACAGCTGATAAAAATAGATTTCCAAGACACGTTGAAGTAATAGCTTTACAAAACAAAGCAAATGTTACATACATTCATCAAAATTTAATAAATGGGGAAAATGCTTAAGTGTCTATAAGCATCTAAAGAACAAATAATAATAAAAAGCAACATAAAGACTACTACTTTCTCTGGTGAACCTGTTGGCGCAAGAAATCTTTGAAATCTTTGAAAGACCTTGTATCAGTAATTACGTGCTCCAGTCTGCGAATGAAACACACCACTTCCATCACAACTAATTACTCATTAGCTAGAACTAGCCACGTGGCCCCTCCCAACCAAAAAAGGGACCAGAAAGTACACTCCCACCATCTACCTGAAGGCAAGAACCTGGAAATATTTGATGACTAGCACTACCACATGGTGAATTATGTTTCAAATTTGGTAAAACAATTTAATAACCAAGATTAATAAAACTTCCTGGGCTTCCCTGGTGGCGCAGTGGTTGAGAGTCCGCCTGCCGATGCAGGGGACACGGGTTCGGCCCCAGTCTGGGAAGATCCCACATGCCGCGGAGCGGCTGGGCCCGTGAGCCATGGCCGCTGAGCCTGCGCGTTCGGGGCCTGTGCTCTGCAACGGGAGAGGCCACAACAGTGAGAGGCCCGCGTACCGCAAAAAATATAAAAAAAAAATAAATAAAATTTCCTGTGACATTAGTTCAGAATATGCAATGATTGTAAAAAACAAATAATGCTAATTTTATTATAAATAATAAATGGTTTATTAAGACTTATATAGCAGAAAATAGGTTAGGATATGTTACAGTCATTATAATGAATTTTATTAATGATTTGGACTTGGGAGTCTTCATTTGTTACCCACATCTTTCCTTCCTTCCTTCCTTCTTCCTTCTCTTCCTTTTTTCCTTCCCTCTTCCTCCCTTCAGCAAATAAGTATTGAACTCCTCTATGTATAGCTAAGGGTACTGGATGATGAAGATACAACAGTGAATAGATTCCTGCCCCCACAGAGCTCATAATCTACTGACGACAAACAGGTAAGCAGAGTTTGCAAATGAAAATAGTTATAGATTGTGATAAATGTTATAATGGAGATAAACATTTGATAAAGAATGAGCAGGAGAGTCAGGAAAGTCTAAAGTGATACTGGAGATGAGAGCTGTGGGCTGTGAAGGAGCTAGTCCTGCAAAGACCCCAAGGAAGAGAATTCCAGACACAAAGAACATGAGTGAACAATTTCAGAGTCCTGCGTGGTCTGATCTGTGGGAGGAAGGGGGAGAGTGGTGAGGGAGAAAGAGAGGCAGGCAGAGAGCGACCACGCAGGGCTTAGCTGATGAAGGTGATGAGGTTCGATTTTACTCCAAGAGCAGTGGAAAGTCATCAAAGTCTTTGTAAGCAAGGGATTGACCAGATTCCTCTTACGTCTCTAAAAGATTACATTCGCTTCTGGGAGAGATACAGAATGGATGGGGGACTATTAGGAAGTTAAATGCAGAAATCCAGTTGGTTTTGATTAAGTTTAGATAATGAACATGGGGAGAAAGGAAGATTCAACACATATTTAAGAAAGCCAACAAGATTTCATACTGGTACATATGGAATCTAAAAGAGAAAAAAAGTGGTTCTGATGAACCTAGGGGCAGGAAAGGAATAAAGAATGGACTTGAGGACACAGGGAGGGGGAAGGGAAGGCTGGGACAAAGTGAGAGAGTGGCATTGACATATATACACTAGCAAATGTAAAATAAATAGCTAGTGGAAAGTAGCTGCATAGCACAGGGAGATCAGCTCCGGTGGTTTGCGACCACCTAGAGGGGTGGGATAGAGAGGGTGGGAGGGAGACACAAGAGGGAGGGGATATGGGGGTATATATATACATATAGCTGATTCACTTTGTTATACATCAGAAACTAACACACCATTGTAAAGCAATTAAACTCCAAAAAAGATGTTTAAAAATAAACAATCAATTAATTAATTAAAAAAAGCAAAGACCAAGTGCTGACATTAAAAAAAAAAAAAAGATATGCCGGATTAGATGTGGAGTTGAAAGAAAAGGGAAAACTCAAAGACTAAGGAAATTGGCTGGATGGTGAGGCCATTTACTGAAATGGAAAAGGCAGAGAAGAAATAAATCGGAATTGTGGGCAGTCAAGAATTCTTTATTTAACATACTAAATTTTATGTGCTTCTTAAATATCCAAGAAGAGATTCCATGCATTCTGGAAATTTTAACATTAATTTAACATTTATTAAGCACTTATTATGAGCACTGTATTCAGAATTTAATATATATAGCAGGGTCAGAATTTTACATCATACTATGTAATGTATACATTTTACATATACATATATATGTTTATTTATGAATGTACTTCTTATCGTAAATAAATTACATAAAATGTAATTGCTTTATTTTGTCTACAACTACTTTGGTTTTCAACTTGAATTCCCTACATTTGAATAGGAAAAAAATTAACTGTCCAATTCCATTTAAATTTAATCCAATCCAACATCTTTAAAAGTATAATGTTTCTGGGCTTCCCTGGTGGCGCAGTGGTTGAGAATCTGCCTGCTAATGCAGGGGACACGGGTTCGAGCCCTGGTCTAGGAAGATCCCACATGCCACGGAGCAACTAGGCCCGTGAGCCGTGGCCGCTGAGCCTGCGCGTCTGGAGCCTGTGCTCCGCAACAAGAGAGGCCACGACAGTGAGAGGCCCGCGCATCGCGATGAAGAGTGGCTCCCGCTTGCCGCAACTAGAGAAAGCCCTTGCACAGAAACGAAGACCCAACACAGCCAAAAATAAATAAATAAATAAATTAAAAGAAGGCTCAACATTAAAAAAAAACAAGTATAATGTTTCTTTCTGTAGAATAAAAGTCTCATAGGGTCTTCTCCATTCTTCTGCCTCTCTCCCTAAGGATGGTGCCCTCTCATGCAGGGGTACAACTTGTACAACTGCGTGGCAACAGGGAAGTGTCAGGGGCCTTGAATGTAATATCCTTTGCCTCTTCTGGTTTCTAGTGCAATATTCTTTATCCACCAGGATGTTGCTGAAAGCTCTCCAGCCCAATGCTCAATCTCTTGGGGTCAGTCTACCACACGCAGGATCAAAGACAACGCAGGAAGCCTAAATACCCAGGCCTTCCTCCACGTGAACATAGTTCATTCTTATGTGCCTGTGCTGCAACTTGGGACATGGCAGCCCGCATGTTTGCTTCCTCCCAGAATCTCAAATGGTGAGTAGAAGGGTGAAAGAGTACCTCTCCATTCTCTGTGTTCCTTGCACTTAAAGAATGCCTGGGTCTAGGCCAGAGCCAAAACCCAGAGAAGGAAAAATGCAGAGACATCCACTCTCTTCATTCTCCTACTGTCCTCTTCTTCCCATAATTACCCTTAGTTTGAAAGGAGTGTGTTTTACCCCAGAGAGGGCCTGGCTGGCCACCATAGGTAGAAGGGGAAACATCTCTCCATCACTGGTTAACTGCTAAGCTGAGTCCTCTAAGCTTATAAGGCTGAAGTCTTACTGCACAATCCAAATGTATAAGTCAAAAGAAGAATTTTAATTTATTCTATTTGCATTCATCATATAAACAAATTTTAGATTCATCCTGCACAGATGGAAGCTTTCTTAACACCAAGGTAAAAGTCATGAGTTCAGAAAAGCAAAAAAGAAAATTATATTATTTATGTTAAAAATTACCAATCCTCACATCAAACTTCTAAGATTGGTATGCTTATTAATTCTATTTTAGAAAAGAAATAATCGATGCTCATAAAGGTTATGTAACACAAATTATAAGATGACATTATTGGGATTTCAAACAATTCTATCTACCAAGCTCCTGCTAAAATGCCTTTTCTTGAAATTTTTGTGGTTAATCCTTGCAAAGAGAAGAAAATGAAAGTAGAGGATTCCAACACAATATGTAATACAGATGACTATAGACTGACTTAAAGTCTACACCCTAACAAGGGCCCCAAAAGTAAATAATCTGAAACAGAATCAAGTCATGTATTGGTTAGGAATGACATAAGAGAGCAGAACATCCTTGCAGAGAGAAAGCTGGCATTATTCTGGGCATGTGCTCAAGGGTTACGATCAACTCCAAAATCTGAGTAGCTTAACACATACGTTTATATTTTTGTCCACATTACACCGCTCATATGAGTTGGCAGACTTTCTGCTCCACACGGTCATTGAGAGACCCAGGCCAGTGGAGATGCCGCCATGTTGTAGGTGCACCAGCCTGAGCACGCAGCTTCCTCTGGTGTTCAGTTAGGGAAAGAGGGAAACGAGGCACTCGCAAAGGCGTTTCAAATAATACACTTACATCCACTAGTATTTCACTAGTCAGAACTAGTCCTTTGAACCCATCTAATTGCAAGGTGACCAGGAAATGGCAGGAGAGCAAATGGGTTTGATCTGCCCCTGCCACGGCCCCATGAACATAATTCATGTATCCAGCCACCTGCCTCCTCCTTACTTAAGTTCTTTCATTTCCAAGGTTGCCTTTAAATTCAGGATAAATATTATTACCCTTGTTTTCAGGATAAATATTATTATCCTTGTTTTAGAGACTGCTTTAAATATTGTGATCAAGGAAAAATATTGCAAGATCTTTACAAAGCTTTATTAAATGCTAAATTACTGTTCTAAGATCATTGTAGGTAATATTTTGTGTGTGTTTTTTAATGAAGCAGTGTTTATGGCACGAGAACTCATCTACTCTTATACCTGTTAGGAATAAGGCACCACACAAGTAGAAAGGTGGAGTCTACTGAATGCATGGTTTCTATCACCACAGCTTGCCCATAACCTTGGCCTTACTTCTGGTTTAAATACACAAGAGTGACTTCAACGTTAAACATCTGATTGTGTTGCAACTGGCTTTTCAACTACAACTGACTGGTTTCCATTTACAAAATTCCTTATTATATTATGAGTCTCGAACAACAGAAGTCTGTGAGTCAGTATTAACACAGGGAACTTGAACCTACTATAAAAAGTTACTTCACAAGTTGAGGTCTTTAGGAAATGTAAGGAAGAAGCACCACCTGGTGGGTAAGAATGACAGGAGAAATCGGAGATTTGCTTATTAAGAAATGAGTAGTTGTGGGCGCTTTTAAATATTATTACAATTGCTGTAGATATAATCAGTTTTCCAAACAAAAGCCTTTTGAGAGCTTTGGAACTGATACCTGAGGAATGAAATTCTCTCCTTAGAAAACAGGGACAAATAGAGGGTGTATGACTTTTCACCTTATCATTTCTGATTGATGGCTGTTCACCGGGATCTGGGGAAACCCAGGTCAGTGAAAATGGCCTGTGGTAGTGATGAGAGGGTGGTTTACAACCAACCCAAGACTATTATCATCAAAGAGCCGAGAGTCTTGGTAATTTTAGAAAGTTTACACGTGCTAGGCCAAGGCACTGAGCATAGGCCTCCAACTCACTTAGTACTTATTAGTAAAGTGTGAGCAGGGGGCCCTTCCTCATATCTGTTTATTGGTCAGTATCAGAATTTAATGGTGAGATTCTTTTTGAAAAAGGCATGAACACAAAAGTTTTCAGCTTTTCAGCTTTCAAGTATCTGTGCCCCATTTATTTAGCTGACATTTTCGCACAGCTTGAAGATTGCTTTGTTAACCTGAAACAAATATTTCTGCCATAGTTCTCCAGCCAAGATAGGTTTGTTTGGGATCAGTAAAGAACTGCACTTCAGGGTCTGCAACCATGTCAAGCCATGTGCAAGTCCCTGCATGGCAAGGGAAGGAGCAAGCTTTTATACAGGGGAAAAGGAAGTTAGGAGGACTCTAGTAAAGAGAGTCCATGGCTTTTCATTGCCTGAGTCCTTGCCAGGAAAGAAGAGGGGTCTTTTTCTGTCCAATGGGCTCTGTCATTTCTACAGGGTATGAGAGCTCCTCTTTCTGGTCTCCCAACTCTATTTAACTGAGGCTTCTGTTTATTAATTTTTCATAGCTTCCTTGAGAAATTAAATTTGGGGTTCTATTTAGCCATTTTTGAAAGCTGAACTTAAAGAGAGCAACAATGTAATGAACCTGCTCTGGAATACCCCACGGTAACACTTTAATCCCAGCTTTTTCTGATATGTTCAGCAGCAACAGGACAATGGTAGACCTGATCTACAGTAAGGGAAGGTACAAGAATAGTCAGCGAACAGATGTTGAAATCTCAACATGTTACCCATCAGTTTATCATTGAAACTCATTAAGCCAGGCTCCCTTAAGGGACTGTTTTCACCTGACTTTTCCCCCCTGTGCATATCAAAGCCAAATGTATTTTATAGTCTTCAAGTATATAGAGCAAGAAGTTGTAGTCAGCAGGCTTTGGGGGTCAAGAAAGATGCCTTAGTCCAGGAGCTGAAAGTCCAGATTTTGAACCAGATTTTTTTCTCTTTTGAGATCTTGTTACCCATTAGCTTTACCCTCCCCTCCCCACCCCCATTTCCCATCCCTCTCACCCTAAGCAACCACTAATCTACTTTCTCTCTACAGATTTGCCTATTTTGGACCTTTCCTGTGAATGGAATTGGCTTCTTCGTTATTGGCTTCTTTCACTTAGCATAATGTTTTCAAGCTTCCTCCATGTTGTAGTATATATCAGCACTTCATTCCTTTTTGTAGCTGAATAATATTCCGTTGTATGTATGTACCACATTTTGTTTATTCATTCGTCCTCCAAATGGCATTTGGATTTTTCCACCTTTTGGCTATTATGAATAATACTGCTTTGAACGTTAGTGTACACATTTTTATGTGAACATATGCTTTAATTTCTCTTGGAATGAAATGACTAGATCCTAGAAATGGAATTGTTAGGTTATATGATAACCATGTTTAATAAAGAGTACCTGATTTTTAATCCTGGCTCTGGTGTTTCTAGCTCTGTGTTTTTACGAAAGTTATGCCTCAGTTACTTTACCTATAATATGGAGCCAACAGTACTTCATATGCTTGTTTTAAAGATAAAGGAAGTTACTATATAAAAGGCTCATAGGGACTTCCCTGGTGGTCCAGTGGCTGAGACTCCGCGCTCCCAATGCAGGGGGCCCAGGTTCGATTCCTGGTCAGGGAATTAGATCTCACACGCCACAACTAAAATTAAAAAAAAGATCCCCACATGCCACAACAAAGATCCCACATGCTGCAACTAAGACCCAGCACAGCCAAAATAAATAAATAAATGTTTTTTTTTAAAGGCTCATAATATATTTATAAACATCACATAAGTGTTTTGTTTTTGTTTTTTTAATCAATTTCCATATCCTCTTCCCTGCCCCTTTCATGACAAAAGGAATAGTTTCAGGCTTGGTCAGATCTGGACAATTCTTCCTGTATTGTCCCAACTCTACTAACCATTTTCTGTTTTCCCAGAATGTCTAACCCCACATTGTTCTGTGTTTAAATTGTGGCTTCTTTTCTTTAGTGCCTTATAACGGTTAATAAATAGTGCTTATCCTTTACATTGGCAAACGATCAAAGTTCACTTAAATATAAGCTTTATAGAGGCTTCGTTTCCCTGCAATATAGCTTGCAAACAGTTGCCTTCCTGATTTACTTGAGAGCTGTGGGGAAGATATTTAATTATTTGCTTGGCCCAATACTCTTAACGCTAGTGTCTTACCCTATATGTCTCTGTCCCACAGGACTCAAGGAGCCAGTTTTATTCTGCTCCATTTTTGGTAAGAATTCCTTGTTTGTTGGGGTCCAAGGTGAAATGGCTCCCACCATGGTGCAGTACCATGACTCTCCCCGGTAACTATTATACATTCCACTAATCATATTTCTGATTAAGCCAGTCATGCTTACAACCATGGAGACTACGTTGATAGTAAGCTCTCAAGTCCTGAGATGCTCTATTTAACAATATGACTCAAAGGACATTGGGTCTCAAATTTTATCACTGTAAAAACAGTCCGCTTGGCATAAAGATAAAATATGCTTAAAGTCAACTATCTAGCAAATACATCAAATTGTTCTTAAGCAAAGAAGACAGAAGGGGACTTTATTTACTGAGAGCTTACTATGTGGCAGATGCTAGCTGCTTTAAGTAGTATTTTGGACCCGCTCAAGGCTGAAGCATGAAGTCCTCTATTTGTGCCTAATAACACAACTTCTTGTTACAAAATGTCCCAGGGGCTTTGTGACCATCACAGAATGCTCCTAAGGACTAACACAGATGCCCAGACACACATCTTATTTTGCATGGGCCCAGGATATCTGTAGGTGAGAACTTAAACCTGGTCCACATATTGTGTTCAGGCATCCACAAACCAGTCTAGGGGACTGGGATTCCTTGAAAGAGGCTGGCCTGGAGAAGGGGACCTTAGAAACTATGAGAAGATATGGAAGAGCAGGTCTGAGCTGGTACCTTGCCTGAATGTCAAAGGGAGCCATGGATGTGGCAGCAGGAGGCTGCACATGACCTTCCCTGACATTGTTCCTCACCAAGCGTGAGTGTGCTATGGCTGGGACCTACCTGCAGATCTGGTTCTAGGGGCCTAACTTGAAATATCTCTGATCATGAGACTTGAAACGAGTTTTTCTACTGTCCAGAGATGGAGAGAGGCATGAGGGCAGCAGCCTGGGGCTAAGAGCAGAGGACGTGAGAACAAAGTAACTGCAGGCAAACCTCACCCACAGGGCCTCCCAGACAGAATTAAATGAATGGGAAGGGCTGCCACCAAAAAACTGATTTTTCTACTAGTCGAGCAGCTGTGGACTCAAAGCCTTGAGATTAAGGATATTATTATAAATGTGAAATACTTATATGTCCTGTCAGGTGAAGCCTAAGGCTATATGGGTTATGTGCATTTAACCTACACAATTGATTTTACAGAAGAAAGACTGAGGCTGGGTGAGGTAATAAGTCACCTAAGTGCACAGAGATAATAAGCAGTAGAGCCAAGAACCAACACCCGAGCTGTGTGACTCCAAAAGCCAGGATCCTTCCCCTATACAATTTGCTTCTGGAGATACAGAAGATTCAATGCAGCATAAACAGCATGCACTTATAGTCTTCCAAATAACAGTGGTAAAAAGCAACACATGTTGAACAACTATTCTATGCTAAGTGATTTGCCTAGGCATCAGTGTGATTTTCTGAGAAATTAATTAATATTTTGATTTTTTTTCTATTGTCTTTACACCAAAGAATAATGTTAGTGCCCTACGCCTTTGAAATCTAGATTCCCTTTATCCTCAGAGTGAGAGCAATAGGACTCATTTCAAAGCCCTCAGCCAATATAGGGATTAAATTGAACTATCCCAAAGGGGATGAAAATGGAGGCTTCAGGAAACTGGTCCAACCCTGGAGGTTGTTCCCCGATTGAATCATGGGGAGGACTGTAATTTCTTCAAGTGCCTGGACTCAGCACTCTGGAGATAACAAGTCCTTGTATGAGAATGGATGTTTGAATACCTGTGAGAATTGGCCCTAAGTGCTGCAGCTTGAGCACCTCGAGTAAGTCGTTTGTGGCTAAGGAGTCAGCAGAGAGGAACATCTCGAGTATATATTGGTCAGCCCACCCAAGGAGGCCATCTCCAGTATATGGCATAGAAGTAGTGCCCAACTATTGTTGAGCATTTAGAAGACTGAGCTACCATCCGTGTCTGTGAAGGTTGTGTCCCAGTATATAGCAACTAGATGGAACCACGGGGAAAAAGAGCCATCCCTATTGACCAAGAGCCAGGCCCTTCCCCATGTTCCTAGGAATATGTAAGCCCCAGGATTTTGTAAGCTCAGTTAATCACTTACATTGGACTTCGTAAGTTGACCTTGATAAGTTGCTGATTTGGAGATGGCTTTATTTAGAAAATAAGGAACCATGACATCTCTTGTACCTTGAGTGTTATGGAGATATTCATACTTATTATACACTTTCTATTCACATAAAACATTCTTGAGGTTCTAGTATCATCTTCTATTTTACAGATAAAGAAATTAGACCTTTGAGAAGTTGAGCAACTTGCCTATGTTCACACAACTCATAAGCATTTCTTAATACAGAGAATTTAGGCCTTTCACACTTGCCAGCCATATAAAAGGCACTGAAACACAGCATCATCCACATGCCTTGAAAACTAATTCAAGGAGTCTGTCACCAGAAGCTATATAAACAAATCGTTACCTAGTGTAAATAGGATTTGTAGCAGAATTCACTCTTATAAAACACTTATTGATATTCAATTATATATAGGACATAGCGGGGTTTTCTATAATAAGGCACGTCTTAGAATTTAGTTGGCGAGTAGAACATATATCAGTAAAGGTACATTTAACTGTCAAGAGACTGTTACAGATAATCAATGCTATAGGAATTTGTACTGGATCACTAGTAGATGGTGCAATGGAAAGACCATTAGATAACGCATCAGAAGACATCAGTTCCAATTCTGACACCAACTGTGCCACTTCTAGCTCCTTAACCTTCAAGATTCTGAATTTCCCTCTGCCTCAGATTTGTCATTTAGAAACTGTTGCTAGCAATATGCTCCCTTCTTTCCTCATAGGGTTTTTAACATTTGCAAAAATGTTTACAAAACTATGATGAACTACACAGAGATACTGTTTCCCTCTTTTCATTAGCGCCATGTTTTCATGATTCGTGGTAACTATGATTATTATTTTCATGTGTCAACTTGACCAGGCTATAGAGTACCCAGGAGTTTCATAAAATATCAGCCTAGATGTTGCTGTGAAAATATTTTTTTTACATTGTCATTTAAATCAGTAGACTTTGAGTAAAGCAGATTACCCTTCATAATGTGGATGGGGTTCATCTAATAAGTTGAAGACCTTAAGAGAAAAAACTAAAGTTCTCTGAAAAAAAAGGAATTCTGCCTCCAGGCTGACTTCAGACTCAAGGCTACAACACCAACTCCTGCCAAAAATATCCAGCCTACCAGCCAGCCCTGCAAATATCAGACTTGCCAGCCCTACACACGTATGAGCCAATTCTTGAAAATAAATCTCTCTCTCCCCAACCAATATGAAAGGTATATGTATATATGTGTGTGTGTGTGTGTGTGTGTGTGTGTGTGTATACATACATAAACAGTCATCCCTTGGTATCTATGGAGGATTGGTTCCACGAGCCCCCATGGACACCAAAATCCATGGATACTCAAGTCACGTATATAAAATGATGTAGTACAATGAATAGAGTTGACCCTCCTTATCTGCAGATATGGAGAGCTGACCGTATGTGTATATACACATATATGTATATGTACACACGCACATTCATACACACACACACACACACGCACACAACCTATTGGTCCTGCTTCTCTGGAGAACACTAATACAATAGCTGCTCTGAATGAAGAACTTACTTTGACAAGAAAAATGTGAAAAGCAATCAAAGAAAACTCTGAAAGTACTATTTTATTCTTAACATATTTTCTGTTGGTCCAGTTTTGAATGTATATGAAATAGTAAATATATAGGATGTTACATGATAATATTTCATTATTCCAAAGAAATACATATACTTGATATACCCAAGTAGGAAATATGATAAAAAGAGAATGTTTGCTTTTCTTTGGGGGAGCATGTTGTGGCACGAGTGTGTCTTTGCTCAAGGCACTCCTTGCATTTGGAATCCTTTCCCTCCTAGTCGACTATCCTTTGTCCAAATGGTATGTAGCCCATTTTCTAAGGCACAGTTCAATGACGCTTCTAAGGGGAAATGCCCAATTCCTCTAACTGAAAGTTGTCACTACCTCTTTTGAACTCTGTTCCTCTTTACAGTATTCATCACTTTATGTCCTGAATTACAGTTGTGTGTTTGTGTTGTTCCCACCTCTGGAGATAGCAATATTCTTGAGGACAGTAGTTACTGATAAATCATAGTTTTCATCAGAGCCTCCTATAGCTCCTTTCCTAAGGTATCTTGATAAATACGTACTGAATAAATAAACCTTCGTGGGTCATTTTGGTCTCTCGAGTTTAAGCTGTTTTCTCTAATTTGTGCTAGAACAAATCCTATAAGTAGTTTCTATCAGAGTGACTGATATGTGGTAGGGGTCTGGTGGTGAACATTTATTAGGTAGTGAAGGAATGAAAAGCAGCAGCATGGGGCTTTAGCTGTGAGGTTGAAAGTTGGCTTAAAATGACATTTTAAATGAGGAAATTTTAGGAACAGAGGTAGTGAAATCACACAGGCTTTGAAGTGTACTCTGGTGACTGCATAGTAACCAAGGTACTTCCTTGTTCTCCCATGAAATGTTCTTGATATTTATCAGTGATATAAACCCGCTGCTAAATATGTAACAAAAGCAAAGTACAAGCATCTGTGTACACAGCAAATATTTCACTTTCAAAGATATTGCTCTGCCCTCAATGAACAGTGTGTACTTTCCATCTAAATTTGGAACACTTTACTAACTTCACATTATGTGAAGAGACACAGTGTCACAAAGAGTTAAAATGACTTCTCAGGGGTAAAAAGCAGAGCTGAAATCTATTTTAGATCCCAGAATTTTAAAATTCCAATTTACACGTTTGGCAACCAATATTCCTTACATCTCTAAATGAAAATTCATTGAAATGTATGGTTGGAGAGCAGGGATTTTTTTTTGAGTGCTATTCAACTAGTTTTACACTTTGATGCACCTAAAAGTTCTAAAACCAGCATTACTCTAAAAGATGAGAATAATGATCTATAATACACTCAATTCACGGATCCAGTATCTATTGATTGATAACATATAATAAGCACTATAAGCACATAAGCACTATATTGAGTGCTGAGGGTCCATCTATGAAGAAAACATTGCTCCCACCCTCAAGAAGACCACTGACTACTGGGAGGGGGTGGACATACACACCAGACCAACTGGTCAATCTTGATTGTTGTTTAAAGTTAGTTTTAGTTTTCCCTGCAGTCAATTCACTGTGGTAAAATAAATTATCTCCTCTTCTACCTTGCACCTGAAAAGGTGAGATCTCTTCTCCCGTTATATTGCAATTGCCCCATCCCCGCTCAGTAAACACAAACGGAACTCTTCAGAAAGAAAGTTAAACTGTTCTGGATTCAGGCCTACTCAGCAAGATTATACTGGATTATCACAGAAGGGGAGTGGATAGAGGTTATTATTTGCAATTGAAGAAGGGGTGTGACTGAGACCTGGAGGTGATTTCCTGAGGTGGGTAGGGGCTTGGATCTTATTCCCACTCAGAATTTCATTAGGTGGAAGGACCCCTGATAGGGAATGTATGTAGGAAGCTGGTGGCTCAGTCTCTATTGCTGTGGTCTTTTGAGCCTTGGAGAAGGCTTCTGGGGTTGAGACGACAATGGAGGAAGGGTACTACACAAGCAAGAGAGTAGCCTACCTTAAAATAGGTCACGTGGGCTTGAGCAACGGGCATGACAACTAAAGCAACTAGAATGAACTCAAGTCAAGAATTCTTTCCTGGGGACTTCCCTGGTGGTCCAGTGGCTAAGACTCCACGCTCCCAATGCAGGAGGCCTGGGTTTGATCCCTGGTCAGGGAACTAGATTCTGCATGCCGCAACTAAGAGTTTGCATGCCGCAACAAAGATCCTGCACGCTGCAACGAAGATCCCTCGTGCCGCAACTAACACTCAGCGCATCGAAATAAATAAATAAATATTAAAAAAAACAGAATCCTTTCCTCCATGATGACATAGGATAAACTATATAATGTCCCCTGGGAATCATGAACAACCTCAAGGAGGAGCTCTCTAGTAATTGGTATTAAACATGTTGACAAGAGAGTTCAGAGCAAGACTTATTTTGATTTTTCAAAATAAGTTAATATGATTTTTGTTTCACCGAAATCTCATGGGGAAATTCATATTCCTTACAGTCAGATACATGGATATATAAGTACTAAAACAGAGAATGTACTGTGCTAGAAATGCTCCTAAAAGAAAGGAACTACCCCACTTGCCAGATTTTAAAACTTGCTTGATCACTTTAGTGTTTCTCTATTGGAACATGTCTTAAACCTGATGCATATCTTTAACGTTCTATTTGTTTTGCTTCGATTTTCAAAAAACACTGCTATTTCAGAATCAAGAAAATATTATCAATATAATTCCCTGTAGGAAACTAAGGGGGACAGGAAGGTATCATAGAGCAATTGATTTTTTTTTAATGGACTCAAAAGATGAGTAGTGAACAAAGTAGAGTAAATACAAAATATTTGTAGATGGAAATATATGGAAAAAGCACCGTGAATGCAAGAAAATCTAAACATCATTGGCAGGCAAACGGCCTGGCACCTCTTTCAACCAATATACAAAAACTACTTGTTGAAGATTTACCTAGGGAGTGTGGAAAATTATATCAACAAAAAATTCTTCATAGAAACAAATTCCTTTACTGATTGACGTCTACTGGTCAAAGCATAGCCAATGTTCTGAAAAAAATGTGACCACTTAGTGGGATGCTTATCCATAGATTAAAAATCTAAATAAAAAATCAATCATGTCCCCATTAAGCAGCATTGTGACCCGTATCCTGGACCTTGGCATCTTGACTGTTACTGCTAGTTTGCGAGAAAACTCAGTATAGCTAGCTAATTCTAGCAAGAAGAGTTTTGTTTTGTATTTTTATTTCTGCTCAAGGGCTTGCCTCTTTTGGCAGAAGTGGGACCAAAATTTGAATTTTGCCAAGGATGGCAGGTCAAAGCCTGCATTATCTGGCAACATATTTTCAATGTAATTCAGGGCTGTGCAGCACTTTTATAAGTTGGCACCTGGCTGGGGCTGTCCATGTGGCCCATGCCTTAATCTAGCTCTGAGATCAAGGAACTTTAAGAAGCAAAAATGTGTTTATGGCAGGGATGGCAAATGAGGCAGTATAGTAAATTACTGTTTTAATGAAATACTTTGGCAACACACCATCTCTCTTGATCCCTACATCATTCTGCTATAGGTATCATCACTTCCGTTTTAAAGATGATGAAACTGAAACTGAGGAAATTAACCTACCTTAGGATGAGACTAATCAAACAATAAATAAGTAGAAAATGGAGTGTAGGTCCTCCGAATCTCAATTCATGCACTGCCCACTAGCCCCCTTAACAGGCACTGTGATTCTCTAATCCAAGTGAGAGATTCCTTTGTTTGTTCAAAGAAATCAATATACTTAATTTTTCAATAATTGTTTATGCCACAAGTATTAAAGCAAATGAGAGAATGAAAGTAAATCATCCAACTGGTTTAGATTAGAAAAACACCACATCTCCCTTTTTGACACTCAAGGTGAAGGGGTCCCTACACAATTATCAGGCTCCCAGTTGCTAATGGTGGAAGCTACAGCTCATTATCTGCCTTCTTCTAAAATGTGAACCATAACAAAAGGGACAACCACATAATTGGACCCTGTGACTGCCAGGGCCCCTCCCACATCCTGGAAGGTTCCTGGTTTTCAGTGGAGTTGGGAGCTGTTGTGAAAACTGGCAAATTCAAATCCAAGCAGTTGTGGTTTGTAAAGCTCTTTATAGAGTTAAGGTAAGCAAATTTATTTGTAGCAAAATATACGCAATGAAAGTCCTTTGGAATAAACATTCCTAAATAAGTCGCTGAAATACTGTGGATTTTTAACCACAAATTAATTCCCTAGTAATCAGTTTTGAATGTTTACAGGCTTGTTTTCTTCCTCGTTTCTTATTTCTGAACCTTTTAATTCCTTTCCTTAGCAACAGTGAGAATATTCCAACGTAATTCTTTCCAAGGACTCTCTGTCAGCAGCTGTGAAACCTCTACACTCCTGTTTTTATTCGGCTAGTCATTAAGTGAGGTCAGTGTGGAGCTTATGTCACACTTTCTAGTGGAATTAAGCAGCTTCTCAACTGGTGAAAAATGAAGATTCTTGATTACAAACATCCCAATAGTTTCTAAAACCTACCATGATATTGCTATTATGGAGTATACGAAAAGTCTGTGCTAAATTTCCAACATGTTGAACTCATTCATCTGACAACTTATTTTTTTATTGTGTAAATACATAATATGTTTAGTTTTTCCTTGCCGTCTTATTTTGGTAAATAGACTGAAATGAAAGAATTTGAAAAAAAATCAAAACTAGAGATACTTTAATATACCAGGATAATATTATTAGACAGATGGGAAACTAAAGGAAATCACATTCAAACCACAGAATTAAGCCCCCTTTTACAAGTATACTCTGCTGCAGCAGCAGCAGCCAGGTTCCTTCTGCAGGAAGTTCTTGCTAAAATAATAAGATTAGCTTATGAACACAGTTTATGACTATTATTTGATTGAAAGGGAGTGACTAAATGCTATTATGCACGATGGTGATTCAGCATACTGTATTGTTTTGGTAGAGTTTTAACACGCCTACGGAAGTTCCTCTTCAGGATCTTAATGAGTTGTCTGAATACAGATGTGTACTCATCCAGGTCATAAAGTCATAGTAGTGAGAAGCATAGGTACTTCTCAAGATTTCTTCAAGATCCTTAAGTGGTATTTAAAGAACCTTTATATTTGGTTCACAATTATCTTTCCAAACTTACATTTGTCCCCTGTCAACACCTAACCTACCCACAGCAGCATGAAACAAACTTTTCTGGCATTGCTTCTTTGTACAAACAATTCTCTTTGCCTGGAAATACTGCTACTCCTTCTGTGTCTGTGAGTATTTTAACGTTCTCTAATCACATAGCACCTCCTCAGTGAAGTACTTTTCAATGACCTTGGTGGGGTGGTGTTGAGCAGTTACCCTCTCTGTGTTTTACTAACACTTTGTTTATACCTGTGTTACAGTACTTAACAGGATAATGTGTGCTCTACCACTAAACTCCACTAACATTTACAGAATTTTGGAAATGTGACAAGAACTAGAAATACAATTAGAAAAAACAACCAATCAACCAAAACTTGAGGAAAAGTCCCTGATAGAGGAGGCAAATCAATCCATATAATTATGTGCAACTTGAGGCTAATGATCATGCCTGATTCATCTTTGAATTATCAGTACTAGGCCAGGACTTGATGTATAAAAGGCATAAAGTGAAAATTTATTGAATTGAATCGGAATTTCAGAGCTGAAACTCAGATTTCCTGATCATGAATAAAAGAGGAACATTTCCTTAAACAGGTATCTGTTCATGTCATTGCTACACTCTAGAAAAAGGCAGAGGTATATTATATATTTTATAGAGGTATAAAGGTATAAATATTTTATATTTATTTTCATAATGATAAAAAATAATTGCCACTATTAGTTAAAAATCTGGCCTTGAAAAATTCTAAGTATGGTTAAACCAGTTTTAAGTGTGTTCTGTGGGATGTTAATATGTATTACAGGAAAAAACGAATTCCACAATTAAGTAAATTTAGGAAACATTGAGTTAAATGAAGTTAAACAAGTTTCTTTATTGTATAACTTCTCAAATGCTGGTATGTGTTGTAAACTTCTAAGAGAAGGATGGAGTGTGATTCATTTCCTAAACTTATCTGACGAAGGAATCTTTTCATCAATGAGGATTTCATGAAGGATGACCATGAATTTATTGCTCAAACTGAGCAACTGCTCTTGAATGCAAGAGAGAGCTGTTAATAATTATGTCAGGACAGTAGGTGTAAACTGGGATTATGCCTGGCAAACCAGGATGTATGGTCATCCTAATTCTACAGGATTAGTTTTCTTTTGGAATGCACTTTGAAATAAAACTAAACTAACAGGTCAAAGTTCAAAACTATTTGTATGTTAATACATATCCAATATTAGTATTTGAGTTGAAAACAGCAACAGGAAGATCACAAAACTATTAAACACAATGATATATTTTTATTTTTCCAGCACAACAATCCTCACCATTTTTACCACTTTTCCTTTGAAACTGTATAATTTGAATGATGGAAGTGATGACAGAGTTATGCTGTTGGGGAAGAATAATACACAGTGGAATTCCTCACTTAGCAGCTGGGAAGATGATTGAAAAATATTGGCTTCTGCCCATGAGGTCATCCCCATGCCACTCAAAATACTAGGATTGCAGAGACTAATGCTTTCTCCTTTGTTTTACATTATGAGCATTGACCATATTGTAAGTGATTTCAACTACAGAAAGGTAGCAGTATTTCACGCTTTGGTGCAAGGGTTAAAAAAAGCTCCATAAGCGAGTCAGCACTTGTGAAGTAACCCAAATTCTAGACTAGCACCATCCATACAAACACAATGAGAGCCACTATGTAATTTTAAATGCTTCAATAGTCACCTTACAGAATGTTTTAAAATAACAGGTGGGACCTAGAGTCTGTCATACAGAGTGAAGTAAGTCAGAAAGAGAAAAACAAATACCATATGCTAACACATATATATGGAATCTAAAAAAAAAAACGTTCTGAAGAACCTAGGGGCAGGACAGGAATAAAGATGCAGACGTAGAGAATGGACTTGAGGACACGGGGAGGGGGAAGGGTAAGCTGGGACGAAGTGAGAGAGTGGCACGGACATATATACACTACCAAATGTAAAACAGATAGCTAGTGGGAAGCAGCCGCATAGCACAGGGAGATCAGCTCGGTGCTTTGTGACCACCTAGAGGGGTGGGATGGGGAGGGTGGGAGGGAGACACAAGAGGGAGGGGATATGGGGATGTATGTATACATATAGCTGATTCACTTTGTTATACAGCAGAAACTAACACACCATTGTAAAGCAATTATACTCCAATGAAGATGTTAAAAAAATAATAAAATAAAATAACAGCTGGAATTCACTTCAATAATATTTTTAACTCAACATATCCATAGTAATATTATTTTAATATGCAATCAATGTATTATTGAGATATTTTCTTTTTCATACTAAATCTTTGAAGTCTGGTGTGTATTTTACACCTACAGCCCAACTCAATTCTGACCAGCCACATTTCAAGGGCTCAGTAGCCACATGTGGCTAGTGGTTACCAAACTGGAGAGCGACTTCTACTATCCAGATGATTTCTGGGTAAAAATAAATCTTTTTTTTTGGGCATTTCTTATTTTCCTACATGCTAGCCACTTGTGTCAAGTGTTTTACATACATTGTCTGATGTAATCCCTGTGCCTGTGAGGTAGCTACTATTTGTATCCCTATTTTATGAAAGAGAAAACTAAGGCTGAGAGGGAAGAAATAATTTGTCCAAGGCAGTTAGGTGATAAATAGGGCAATGTAGCGCAGTGGATAAAGCAAGGATGCTGATCCAGCTGATCCAGTGGCCCAGCTTCGAATTTCTGCTCAATCCTTTATCAAATGTGATCATTTGGCAGGTCATTTCCTAAGCAGAGTAACTTCTGGTTCTGTGGTAAGGATTCAGTGAATACACTAATGTAAAGATTTAGCACAGGGCTTCCCTGGTGGCACAGTCGTTGAGAATCTGCCTGCCAATGCAGGGGACACGGGTTTAAGCCCTGGTCTGGGAAAATTCCACAGGCCGCGGAGCAACTAAGCCCGTGCACCACAGCTACTGAGCCTGTGCGTCTGGAGCCTGTGCTCCGCAACAAGAGAGGCCGCGACAGTGAGAGCCCCGCACACCGCGATGAAGAGTGGCCCCCGCTCACTGCAACTAGAGAAAGCCCTCGCACAGAAACAAAGACCCAACACAGCCAAAAATAAATAAATAAATTTATATTAAAAAAAAGATTTAGCACAAAACCTATCACATATTAAGCTCAATTAATGTTGGCCTTGTTAGTACATTATTTCTGTTATTGTTATTATAAATATTATGAAGTAGCAGAGCCAGGAATCAAACTCAGGTCTATCTGATTTTATGGTAATATATACTTCACGACAGCTAATTCCAAAAATACAATAATATTACTTGTCATTTTATGAGTTTTTGATGTGTACTCAATGTATTTGTTTTTATTTTGCAAACTTCCCTAAGATGTTCAAAAGGTCAAAGAAATATATGAGTATTCATGTTGTAAAAACCAGTCAAGGTCAATCAGTTTGAACTTTTTAGAAGAAAGATATTTACATAAATCCAAGAAAGTATAATTAACATGTTTTAAATTATTATGACATTTCAGGCAATCAAGCTTGATTCTCTCCTAAATCCATAACATTAAGAAGTTTATGGAACATTTAAAATAAATTTGAAAATCTTCAAACATACTCAAAATAGAATTTTATAATGAACCCATATGTACCAACCACACAGCTTCAACAGTTAAAGCACAATCTCATTTCATCTATACCCCTACCACCACCACACCATCATTATTGCCATTGTATTATTTTAAAGCAAATGTCAGACATCACATTATTCCACCTCTCATTACTTACTTTTTTTTAACATCTTTATTGGAGTATAATTGCTTTACAATGGTGTGTTAGTTTCTGCTTTATAACAAAGTGAATCAGCTATACTTCTAAAAGATAAGAATTTTCTGTGGAGAATTTCAGGCTTATACTGAAGATACTACTGTCCAAAAGATAGACTTCATTTGAGAACCTCAGTTACAATTTCCCCTCATTGTTACTTTCCTAAGAAATTTCCAGATTATAGCAGTGATGTCAGCATTTCACTTGGTTCTGGACAATAGTTCTCAAACTTTTTGTTCTCAAGGCCCCTTTACACCCTCAAACTTATTGAGGATCTCAGAGAGCTTTAGTTTTTGTGAGTTCTTCCTATTGATGCTTACTATATTAGAAATTGTTGCTGAGAAATTTCTTAAAAATTCATTCATTTAAAAATAACAGTGAAGTTTAGTTGAAATGTGGAATCATAAACCCAATAATACATTAATATGAGTAGCATATTTTTATGGAAATAGCTTTATTTTCCAAAACAAAAATAAACTAGTAGAAGAGCGGCATTGTTGCACATTTTTGCAAATCTCTTATTGTCTGCTGGATAGAATTCATCTGGATTCTCATATCTATTTTTGTATTTAATCTGTTGCAATATATTGGTGGTTGAAGAATATAAAGTATAGTTAATTCAGGTAAGAATCATCAATATAGGATAAAAATAAGGGTGAAAGTTTTAAGAGGAATAGGACATTTAGATAGTTAAAGTATCTCCCTCCTAATTATTTATGAAGTACAAATTCATAAAAATTAAAATTTGGGAATTGCAATCGTAACTTAACAGTGGAGAAACCTAGTGGACACCACCTTTATAGAGCTGACATCATCAAAATGGGAAACTGACATCATGTTCTCCTGATGTGGTTCCTGAGAAGATCACCTTTGTTATACTTGTGTCAAAAGATTCATAATCTGCCTTCTAATCGCTAGGAAACTCCTGTCAAAGAACACCATACAAAACAACTGTCCCAGACTCTTAAAAATATCACTGTCATGAAAGACCATACCAAAACAAACAAACAAAAGGCTGGGGAACTTGCTCTAGATTAAAAGCAACTGAAAAAGACATGGCAATTAAATGCAATGCATGCTTTTGAATTGGACCCTGGATTGGCAGGGGTCGGGGGGTGGGGAAGTAGGGGGTGGGGATGGAGGTATAACACAAAGAGAATTGCCAAAATTTAAATATGTATCGATTAATAGATAATTGCATTAAATTAGTGTTAAATTTCATAAGTTTGATCATTGTACTATGATTTTATAAGAGTATCCTTGTTCTCAGTAAATACTAACTTAAGTATTTTGGGGTAAAAAAGTATGTCTGTGTCTCTCTCTCAAATGGTTCATGAAAAAATTAATAATATGGATAGACAGATAAAGGATAAAATACAGAGTAATAAAACAAATGTGGCAAAATGTAAATAATTGATGAATCTGATTGAAGGGTACACAGGAGTTTCTTGTGCTCTTCTTATGTCTTCTGTAGGAAAATTATTTCAAAACAAGTAGTTAAAAATAAAAATACTAATTTGGAATTTTAGAAATTCAGCTAAAATTTCTCCCAATTAGACTAAGTTATCAAAAGGCTTATAGAAATAAACACGTTAATGAAGAAAATTGCCCTAATGCCTTTCTTAGCTTTCATTTTAAAAACTATAAAGAAAATGGATAAATGAGCTCATGATGGAATTAAAGTAATTGTTATTTATTAATACATTTTCTGAACTGAATACTTTTTGTAACAATACCAAGTTCTGTTTATAACCAAAATACACTTATCTAGGACACAATCTAAAAGTACGTCACAGTTTTAATAGAAATAAACAAATAGTCTTTTTAAATCAATTCAAATGAACATGCATGCAGTAAAACCTATCACATACTATCAGTGATATAAGTACCTGGAAAAATGAAAAATAGAAACAGAGAACTTATCCTTAAGGAGTTTATAATTTTATCAACCTAAAAATTTTTGTATGCATAACTTAAAAAGTAAAATAAATGGCATATGATTGACTGGCCAAATGTTAATTATCGGTTAGCCTTGTCCAATGGAAATACAATGCAAGCCACTTATGTAGTTTTTAATTTTCTAGAGCCACATTTAAAAACGTAAAAAGAAACAGATGAAGTTAATTTTGGTAATATGCTTTATTTAACCCACTATATCCAAAATATTACTTCCACATACAATCAATATAAAAATTATTGAGATATTTTACATTCTTTTTTTAATACTAAGTCTCAGAAATCATTATTTTATATTTACAGCACATTTCAATTCAGATCAGCCACAATTCAAGTACTCAACAGACCAGTATGGCCAGTGGCTACAATTTTGCACAGAGCAAGTATAGATCATGATGGGAGAATTTCTTCCATAAAAAAAAAAAAAAGCAAAAAACAAACAAACAAAAGAAGTAGACACATATGGAACAGGATATGTGGAACAGATCAATGGAACAGGATAGAAAGCCCAGAAATAAACCCATGCACTTAAGGTCAATTAATCTATGACAAAGGAGCAAGAATATACAATGGAGAAAAGACAGTCTCTTCAGTTAGTGGTGCTGGGAAAACTGGACAGCTACATGTAAAAGGATGAAATTAGAACACTCCCTAACACCATATCCAAAAATAAACTCAAAATGGATTAAAGACCTAGATGTAAGACCAGATACTATAAAACTCCTAGAGGAAAACATAGGCAGAACACTGACATAAATCGAAGCAATATTTTTGGGGATCCCTCTCCTAAAGTAAAGGAAATAAAAGCAAAAATAAACAAATGAGACCTAATTAAACTTAAAAGCTTTTGAACAGCAAAGGAAACCATGGACTAAACAAAAAGACAACCTACTAAATGGGAGAAAATATTTGCAAATGATATGACCAATAAGGGATTAACATCCAACATATATAAACAGCTCATACATCTCAACATGAAAATAAACAGCCCAATTAAAAATGGGTGGAAGAACTGAATAGACATTTTTCCAAAGAGGAAATGCAGATGGCCAACATTTACATGAAAAGATGCTCAACATCGCTAATCAACAAGGAAATGCAAAACAAAACCACAATGAGATATCACCTCACACCTGACAGAAGGACTGTCATCAAAAAGAACACAAATAACAAATGTTGGTGAGAATATGGAGAAAAGGGAACCCTCTTACACAGTTGATGGGAATGTCAGTTGGTATAGCCACTGTGGAAAACAGTTCAGAGGTTTCTCAAAAACTAAAAATAGAACTACCATATGAGCCAGCAGTTTCATTCCCGGTTATATATCTAAAAAAAAGCAAACACACTAATTCAAAAAGATTCATGTACCCCAATGTTCATAGCAGCCACGATATGGAAGCAACCTAAATGTTTATTAACAGATGAATGGATAAAGAAACTGTGCTGTGTATATATGTACACACACACACACACACACACACATATGTATATATATACACACAGCCATAAAAAAGAATGAAATTTTGCCATTTGGAGCAACAAGGTTGGACTTGAAGGACATTACGCTAAATGAAATAAGTCAGAGAAAGACAAATACTGTGTGATATCATTTATATGTGGAATCTAAGAAATACAACAAACTAGTGAATATAACCAAAAGAATCAGACTCACAGATATAGAGAACAAGCTAGTGGTTACCAGCTGGGAGAGGGAAAAGGAGAGGGACAATATGGGGTAGGAGAGTAGGAGGTACAAACTATTATGTATAAAATAAGTTACAAGGATATATTGTACAACACAGGGAATTAGCCAATATTGTATAATATCTATAAATGGAATATAACTTTTAAAACCTGTGAATCACTATAGTGTACATCCATAACTTATATAATATTGCACAGCAACTATACTTCAGTAAAAAATATAAAATAAAAAAACAAAATTTAAAAAATAGCACAATGGTAATTATGGCTTAGACTGTATCTATATGACCCTTTTGTAAATTTAATCCAAGTTTCCCCTGGTGTCATCATCCTAGGGATACAAAAGAGTTGTTTTTATTGATAGCAATTACTCAGATTTGGTGAGCTTGTTGTTCTTTACACTTCACAGGACAATAGTCTGTTGCAATATTCCACTTCATCAGCATATTTTTTCAGTGTCCAGGGATGTCTTGCCTGTGTTCACAGCCAATCCCCATACCTACTTCAGTTAAGAAGCCACTTGAAGGGATGCACCATCATTGTCAAAAGCCGTGTCTCCCAGTGCATCCCAAATCTGCAGTTGAAGGATCAGAAGTGGCACCACATTCCAGTCACAATTTACTGTGCCAGTGCAGCAATGTCTTGCTCCAAAATGTAGAAAATGTCCCTCTCCCAAATCTCACCTTCTGTCATAAAAACAGCTCCTTCAGCTTCCACCCAAATCACTTCTTCCCCAAAGGCTCTCATTTAATAGGGAAAGATCGGGAAAGAGACATGGTGCCCTCCATAGCATTTGTTTCTAGAGCCCAGGCTCCCATGCACTAAACTTCCTCAGACTTCCCATAACTCCAAACCAAAGTCCTCCTGACAAGCAACCCATGAAAAGCAGGATCTTCTGAGGCTTGTGCAAGCAGTTTTCAAGAGATGCTTAGTCAAGACTAAATCCTGGCGGTGGACCCAGTCCACTTTGAAGTTGAGATCCCTGTCACATAAGGATTTACATGTAAGTTAAGGTAATTCAAATGCAGAGACCTATAGAAATATACCTTACTTTATGTAGTATTTTCCTGAAACTTTTATATAAATTGAAAATTTGTAAATTAATTCCTATTTAAAATGGAATATAGAATAGTAAGTATTTGATGTTCTCCGGGAATAGTCTCTTCTGATCCAATTCCTCTAATTTCCCAGATGAATAAAGTGGCCCAACCAGTTTAAGCCTGCCCTTGAGATAAATGTAGTCTCCCCTATTTTTCCAAATTGCTGCAGGTCTTCCACTTCTGGTTCAGTGGGCTTTCCATTACACCAGTTGTCTAGGAATGTTTGCTACTTTAAGGATTCATACGGAGAATGATGACAAAAAGGTGTGTGTGTTTGGGGGGGGCACTCTTTTTGTGTGTCATTTAATGGGGAAAAAAAAGAAAAGGGAATCCAGAGATTGAAATTAAGAAACCTAATTCTAAGTCCCTGTCGAAAATTGGCTGCACTCAGCATTTTATACATGACACAAAGCAAAGTGACTCTATTCCTGCATGTATTTTTTTTTTTTTGTCTTATTCCAGACATGGTTGAGAACTAACAACAAAGTCATTAGTTATTTTCTATTTATAATCCTAGTATGGAGTATAGAACATAGACTCTAATGGCATTTTTTAAGACTTAGAAGGTTGTTTTTTAATATTTGAGATACTTGATGAGTTGTTCACTTGTTCAATCATTCATTCATTCAACAAGTACTTATTTAACACTTATAATGTAACAAGTACTAAGCTAGTTTCCAGGTATAAAGAGTGGAAAAGACAATTCCCTTGTCTCATAAAGACAAGAAGAGACATAAAAACAAGAAGACAAGGATATAAAGGATAGAAGGACAAGAAGAGTTTCAGGGAGGAAGTATCAAGAGATGAGGCAGGTGAGATATACTTGAGTCAGATCAGGAAAAGCCTTGAAGAATGTTAATGATATTGACTTCACTGTAGGAGAAGGGAAGGTTTCCAAGGGGTTATGAGTAGCTGGTTTGCATTTCAGAAAGATCCTATGACTGCAGAGTTGAATAAGAATCAGAGGAAGAGAGATTCATCAGTCGTAGGTATCCCAGTGACAAAAGATAGACACTTGATCTAGGAATGTGGTAACAGAGACAGGTAGGAGCAGCAAAGGACAGATTTAGCAGTTGAAAAAGAGGCAGACTTGACAGGATTTGCTCACTAACTTAAGGGCAGGGCAGGGGAGCATACCTCACTGGTGAGCAAAGCGTAGAGGCAAGAATCTGGCTTGTGAGGTAATGTCCATTCACTGCCTAGCCAACTGCCATGCAGGACATATTGTGAAGCAAATATTTTATGAACGGATGGGTGAATATGGATTCACTGATTGACTGACTACTTACATTTATTCATTAAAAAAGCACAGAACCTGAGGGGAGAGATTAAAACAAAGAATGAACATTGCTAAAGAAGAAGAAAGCTCAATTTGAACAGCTCGAAATTCCCATCTAGGTTGAGATTTCTGTGGTATCTTGTGAGATCTGAATCATAAGCTTAAGGGATTTAAGTAAAGCAAATAGTAAAGATTTGACTCAAACAATGCATTGGTTGATGTAAAGAGAACACACACACACACATACATACACTAAGGTAAAACTGAGAAAGCTAATACCATGTGAGAAATGCATGCTAAGTAAAAACATTTTATGTGATGAGCATATAAATACACTGTAGTTATCCTTTTCCAAACTAGTATAAAATTGAGCTAGTACAATTTAATATAAAATTTAAAAACCAATAATGTAATCTCAGGTAGTGATACTTTACACTTATCTTATTTTCCATAGAAAAGAGGGAAAGAAATTAAAAAGAATAACAGAGCAAACTTTACATTATTCCTTCATATATTATTCATAATTATAATTATTAAATAACTGAAATAGTAAATGTCTAATTTTTTAAAAGTGTAAAACTAGGGACTTCCCTGGTGGTGCAGTGGTTAAGAATCTGCCTGCCAATGCAGGGAACACGGGTTCGATCCCTGGTCTGGGAAGATGCCACATGCCGCGGAGCAACTAAGCCTGTGTGCCACAACTACTGAGCCTGTGCTCTAGGGCCCGTGAGCCACAACTACTGAAGCCTGCGCACCTAGAGCCCGTGCTCTGCGACAAGAGAAGCCACTGCAACGAGAAGCCCACACACCACAATGAAGAGTAGTCCCCGCTCGCCGCAACTAAAGAAAGCCCACACATAGCAACGAAGACCCAATGCAGCCAAAAATAAACAAATAATAAATTAAATAAATTTGTTTAAAAAAATGTAAAACTAAGGCTCAAGCCTGATAAACTACAGCTTGTGCAATTCTTTCCCGTACAAGTGCACAAACAGGAACTCATACAAGAAGAACATGGACCATTGTATTAACAGCAAAAACTTCTGAATTGACTGCCAAATCTAAAGAAGCAAGTAATAAGTCTGAGCAAGAACCAGGAAAAAGATTAAAGACTGCCAGTAGCTTCCACAGACAAGAATAGACTTAAACCATTATAAAAATATTCTACTGAGGCAATACAGGTTCCAGTGACATAGAAAAAAGAAAATCAAATCATGACAACCAATGAATCTTAGGAGACATCATGTTGTGTCATCAATAGTTGGTACTATGAATCTTTTTTCAGAGGTGTTGTATAGCCTGCCATCAAATCCAGTTTTTTAACTGGAACATCGGCTATCAGCTTCCATTGCTCATCAGTTGGCAGATAGCCCTCTGGGTTCTTTGATCTGCTCACCCCATGGCACTTCCACTTTGACTTGAGGCAGAAAGTGCCCAAGAAGCTTTCATCAGGCAAAGCTTAGTTTTAAGCCAGTTTTCTATAATTCTGTTCCAAAGATACCTCACTTACCATTGGTTTCCCTTACTATTCCATAAGTCACAATTTCTATATCACATAGTTCAACTAATGGGACCTCTGTGCTGTCCAGAATTCTCAGTTTCAATTCCAGTTTTTTGCCTAGTTGCTCATTCCCACCACTTAGATTAGGGGCCATTTATTTTTTTAAACTTCAGTCTTTGGGTTTGAAATTTTGTTCTAGAAACATCATTTTAATGGTTGGAAATGCTATTATTTGTGCACCACCCTCACAGATGACAAGTACATCTAGACGTCAGAGTATCACATGTCTGATGATGCTCTTTCCACCCACTGTAAATTTTGGTGCCCACTTTACTTGAATTGTGACCGGATATTGCAGTTATCCATGGATTCTATCCACTAACCACTCAGCTTCCAGTCTTAGTGACCTCTCTCCAAATCCAAGTAATTAGAGTCATGTACAAACTACCCATAACAAAAATGCCAAAATATTATAACAACCAAAATGTTCTAAACTGCAACCAATATACTAGCAGGAAGGTGAAATGCTATAGCATAGCTCAACTATAAGAATATATATGGAGGAAAATTATAGAATTACAAACATATGCACATGATGAGCTGAAGAGAAGAACAACAATTGATATGGATTGAAATCAAATACAATTTCAAACTTAAATAATGGCTATAGAATTATGTGTGAGAGCAGCAACTGACAGATTCCCCTGATGTACAGTAAAGTTGTTTTCTCTCCTTTGTCATGCAAAATAATTATGAATCCATGAGGTAGAGATACAGAAGCACAAGCAATAAATTCAATAAATCTTATCAGTGACCATACAACTAAGGATAGTCTTTATGTAGATGTAATAAGGAAGGAAATGTTGGTCATGGAGTAGTTATAATACCATCAATAGCATTTTACCATTAATCACAAACCTGGATCAGCAATGAGGCTCATTTCTAACTGTAAATGTCATTATATTTGTACATCTATATCTACATATATTGCAGTGGTTCTCAACTGGGGAAACTTTTCCTCCCAGGGGGATTTGGCAACGTCTGGGAATATTTTTGGCTGTTACAATGGAGGATGCTACTGGCATCTAGCGGATAGAGGCCAGAGATGTTGTTAAACATCTTAATGCTGCACATATGCTGCATTAAGCAGCATTTATTATATAAACATGGCTGCACTTATTTAAACAGTTGTCCTTGGGGGAGGGGGAGGGAAGACTGGGAGGTTGGGATTGGCATATACACACGACTATATATAAAATAGATCAGGGGTCCCCAAGCCCTGGTCCGCGGCCTGTTAGGAACCGGGCCACAGCAGAAGGTGAGCAGCGGGTGAGGGAGCAAAGCTTCATGTGCAGCTCCCCATCGCTCGCATTACCACCTGAACCCCCCAACGCTTCCCTGAAAAAACTGTCTTCCACGAAAGTGGTCCCTGGTGCCAAAAACGTTGGGGACCACTAAAATACATAACAATAAGGACCTACTGTATAGCACAGGGAATTCTACTCAATACTCTGTAATGACCTATATGGGAAAAGAATCTAAAAACGAGTGGATACATGTATATGTATAACTGACTCACTCTGCTGTGCAGCAGAAGCTAAACAACATTGTAAACCAACTATACTCCAATAAAAATTTTTAAAAATAAAAAAACACAACAAAAACAACAAAAAAGTAAACAGTTATCCTTGATTCTGATATTTCAACTTAACTTTTAGTTTAAAAACCCTCCAAAGCGAAGAATTAGCCAGTCCAAAATATCAACAGTGCCGAGGCCCAGCAACCCTAATATATAGTTGCTAAAATCCCACTCTTGAAGGTTTCAGCCTCATGACCAAACTACCTCCCCAAAGCACCACCTCCTGATACCATCATGTTGGGGGATTAGGATTTCAACATATGAATTTGGGGGAGAGGAGACATAAATATTAAGTCTATTACAGCTGGTAACCATACCCTTTTTTACTTTAGAAACTATCTACCCTAGTATTCTTATATCTGCTGTGGATGGAACTGACCCATCTTCCCCAGGTGCATGACGCAAATTTATTAGTCAGACACTGCAAAACTCCGTGCTACAGTGATTAGTTAAGTAACATGATGTTTGTCAGAGTAATGAGAATCAGACCTAAGACTTTTGCTCTCGTTGTGCGAAAAGAGGAATCTGCTTGTGTGTTTTCCCCTGGAATTATTGCTAAACTGGTAGGTGATAAGTCCTGGAGCTGCAGGGAGCCAGTACACTGAGAGTCTGACCAAGAATCATGGCCACATAGAACAAAGCTGAAAGGTAGAGAATGAAGGGCTGAGACATACTGACATCAATGAATGACAGATCCAGCTAAGCCTTAAGAGGTCTATCTTGAACTTGTCAGTTAACAGACCCAGTTCTCTCTCTCCCTCTCCTTTTTCCTTCTTCTCCTTCTTCTTTTCTTTACATATGCTAGTTGCACTTAGATTCTGACACCTGCAGTCAAGAGTCCCTTTTATCAAAGATATTTTGAGGCAACAAAAAGCATACACAATAAAATTATTTAAGAGAAAATCAGAACCAGGTATAGGAGAGCAAAATAAACTAATTCTAAGTTAACACAGTTCAATGTTTTCCAGTGCATGATATATGTACTACTGATAGTATTTGAGATGATTTTAAGCATTATACAAAGCATTTATTTTGACAGTTTAATAATATTTTGATGTGGATTAAAAATATATCTAGCATATCAAACCCAAGTTTTCTTTTAAAATACATTTGTTAAAGTAAAAAACTGCTTTGATTAAAATTAGAATATAAATTCTTCTGGAGGTATGAGGATATGGCAAACGTCATGAAGGTATCATGCAAATGTCTGAAATTTTGAAAGCATTGACATAGTTGATATGATAGCATCAAATTTTGCTCTGAGTATTTGAGCAGCCTGAGGTGGGGCAGGTGGGGTTGGGAGGGGGTGTGTGGAAAGAAATACATTATTTTACAACTATCATCGGAAAAGAGAAATTGTACCAGTGCTTCTGGACAGCTTATTCTCTGTAACTAAATTCCGAAAGAAACTTCTCACTTAGCACTCTTATAGAGAGACTATTAACTTATATTACTTAATAAAAATATCCTGAACAATAGTTTTATCATCAATATAAAAGTGAATTCATAATACTTTTTCTTACAATAATCTTCTATTAAAATCAAGAGTTTTACACTATAACTTAGTGCACTTGATTCTATAAGTGGCTTAAGTTAATGCAGTACAACCATGCGGCCTCCCAGGGATTGAATTTAATGCAAAAATAAAAGTTAAGTTACCTAGGGGTTTCGATGGAGAGCATTTCCATTGAAAACTTTTCAAAATCCCACATTTCTCACTGGGTTTTGAGAGTAGCTGAATAGCAAAAAATTATGGTTTATGCTGTCTGAGGTGGTTTTGAAGGACTGGTGTTCTACATTTCTACTTGAGGACAGACTCAGACGTTTTCAAACTCAAGAAAACAAAGGCAACTATTATTGATGACCAAAAGAAAAGGCTTTTTGTAATTCAAAGAGTTCTGTAGCAACTACAATTAGGAACCTTGTCATAATAGGTAAGATATCAACATAATGTCCCTCAGAAGAGAAAATAAGCTATTAGAAATCCAAATTTAGTAGGCCTCTTCAGTTAGGAACTATAGGAATAGAAGTTGGAGAGTGGGAAACCTAACAATCTATTTGTTGGAGAAAAAATAAGAATTATAATGGAACAACAGCAACAGGCAAATGAGAGAAACATCAGGACTTGGCCTTGGAAAGCTTATCTTCAGAAGGAAATTAAAATAGCTTTAGGAAGAGTAAAGCGATAAAAAATGAAACCTGACCTAACAGAAGAGAGTGATAGAACATATCGATAGACTAAAGCTCCTTGGGACAATGTTTTGCTATACTAAGGAAGCAAGAAGAGTATATTGCTTTCTATTTTTAGGTATGAAAATAGTTTTAATCATAGCCTTAGTTTAAATAAATATGAAGACTAGGATAAAGACCTGAACTGTTTTTGTAGTGAATTAGTTGAAGAAACGATGACTCTAGAAAGATGGACTACGAAAGCAGTTATTCCTTTAAGTCTTCGTTTCTGGTAATTTAAACATGTAAGTTATTTTTTCTTTTACTTGCATAAATATTTGCAGGAAAAACTACTTCATTAGCATATACTACTTCTCAGAAATTTATGGAAACTAAGAAGGGAATTAAAGGCAAAATATTAGAGTAAGAGACCATAAGTCCCTTTCTTATCATATTTCCCATAGAATTAACAGATACCCAATAGTGTCTTTTTTTTTTTTTTTTTTTTGGCGGTACGCGGGCCTCTCACTGTTGTGGCCTCTCCCGTTGAGGTGCACAGGCTCCGGACGCGCAGGCTCAGCGGCCATGGCTCACGGGCCCAGCCGCTCCGCGGCATGTGGGATCTTCCCGGACCGGGGCACAAACCCATGTCCCCTGCATCGGCAGGCGGACTCTCAACCACTACGCCACCAGGGAAGCCCCAATAGTGTCTTAAGAGCAGTGATTTCTCCACCCAATGATTACAGTTTAAACCCTTGACTTGCAAAAACCCCTAACATACTGTTTCCCCAACAACTGTATACTGTCAATTTCTCTATTTACTTATACTGACATGGTCCCTCTTTCCTACTCCTGCCCAACTTGCTTAGAAAACAAGAAGATTGTTCTATACAGGCAATATCAGTGTGACAATTCATTTTCTTTAGTTATCACTTGTAGCTTTGTTAATTCAAAAGAAATACAAGGCAAGAGCTTCCAGAAAAATGTATGTTCAGTTTTCCATGAGAAACTGACAAGTTTTTTGACTAACATATACTTTGAATGGTGAATAAAATGTCCACAGTGATTAGCTTCTATGTCTTTAATGTTGCATTTTTGCAGTAGAAATATATTTAGACAGATTATTTAAATATAATATATAATTCCTGGGCAAACCAGTACTACTATTGAATGTATTTCTATTATTCAGAGTCATTGTCACCTTCAAAATAAATTTTTGTTTTCTTTGCTTATGAGAGTGTTATGTATCAAGAGTGTCAAAGAAAAGCAAGTAAGATTAGAGAGGAAGCTGGTACCTGGCAAAAGATCTCCCAATGAAAATCGGAGAATTTTGAAGTCTCACCTGGCTGCAGAGGGTAGCTTCAGCATTTATATCCTGATGGGTGAGAACAGAAGTCTCGGCCATGATTCAAAAATTTTGCATTGGGAGAGCCAGGATTATTTAGAAGAAAAGGATATTGAGAACTACAAGGATATGAAGCAGTTTCTTAGAACTCTGAACAGTCCTCCTTTAGTTTTTCCCTCCCTTCCTTTCTTTCCTCCCTTCCCTTTCATGTTTCTCTAATTCTTAGTCAACGAATATTTATTGAGAATCTGTGCTAGGCAGTGGGGGATCATGTAACTGAAAAATACACATATATGGGGTCGTATGCACATAAAAATACAGGATCCATCACCTTAGAGTCAAATGAGGAAACAAGTAAATACACATCAGTTTAATTCATTTTAAGCTGTAGCGGAATTGCGTGCAAGTTTCGATGTGGGAACCAAGGAGAAAAGGGCACCTTACCTGGGAAATTCAGAAAAGCCTTCACAAAAGTGGTAAATACTTGACCTGGTTGTTGAAGGAGGGCTTGCCACACAGACAACCTTAGGGAAAAAGGAGAGGACACTCCAAGCAGAGGGAATAAGGTGTGAGAAATGTGGCCTGTTGAAGCAACTCTAAGCACTGACGGAGTGTGAAGTGTAAGAGGCTGGGCGCAGGGGGAAGAGTTACCAGAGCATGAGGCTGAATAAGTTGTGAGGGATAGATATTGAAGGGCCTTATATATCTGAGTGAGGAGCTTAAATCTTACCCTGTTAAGTAATGAGGAATCTCTGAAGAAATTTTTAGGGAGGCTAACATGATCGGCTTCTCACTTGCTGGCAAAAATGTACGGGATGAACTGGGGGCACAGCAGTGAGACTTAAAACAGGGAGACCAAGAAGGCAGTCAATGATGGTCTGATTTGGGGCGTAGGCAGAAGAGACGAAAAAGAGGTGATGATAGAGAGTGAATAGGAGGTAAAACTGACAGGCTATAGCGACTGGAGAGAGGACGGGGACAGTGTGAGGGATAGGAGGACAGGACGGTTTTGAGGTTTCTGACTGGAAAAGAGTACACAGCTGTGTTATTCACTAAGACAAGAAAACACCTTAAGAAGAAAGATTTGCAACCAAGATCAATGAGTTCGTATTTGTGCACCATGCCTTTAAGGAGCTTATCAGTCGGAGCTACAGATCTAGATTAAATCCAATGGTGCTTGGAGAGCCTGAGGAAGATAAGATTGGGATGTGTATGAACCTGCATGAAAACAGCAAATTGTGAAAGAATGACACATGCTCCTTACGTGTGTCAGAACACTATAACGTGCATGCACATAGACACCATCGTTACGTAGGAGCTGAGTCATCGTACCAAGTCAGTCTGGATGCTTATTAGAACTTCCCTCTTTCATCAATTAAGAGTCCTAGTCTAATTGAATATAACGTAAACATACAAGAATTTCAGTATGAAGAATTTCAGTATGAAGAGTATCCAGGTAAAAAAGAAGTGCCAGTATTCCACTGTCTTTATCTTCCTACAAATCTTAAAGGAGGAAAATGGAAATGTGAGAAAGAAAATATGAAACTTAATTTTTAAACAACTTGTTCAAATTAGTTTAAAATGTTATCTTGGTCAAGGATCTTTTAGGTGCAGGTAATAGAAATGAGACAGGAGAGAAGGGGGCAGGGCACAACCATTAAAAGAATGACATAGCCATTGAGGATTAAGACATAAACTGGTTGGAACCAACTAAGCCCAAGACGGTGGAAGATTAGACTTTCAGTAGACCTTGAGCCTCATTATACAGTCTTTATAATGCACTAGCATGCTAAATGACACACCCACAGATGTTATGATAGTTCTGAGGCCAACCATCAAAGGCCAAAACATAGCCCAGTTCCTGGAAATCCCCACCCACACCCCCAAAAGAGTTGGAATTACCTTCCTACTCCTTAGCCTATGAAATTACCCAGCCCATAAAAACTAACCACTCCTGCAGCCTGGGGGCTCTCTCACCTCTGGGATGGTCCACACTCTTATCTATGGAGTGTGTATCTCCCAGGGCTGTCTCACTTTCTGAGACGGACCCCATTCTGCCTATGGAATGAGTATCTAAGTAAACCTGCTTTCACTTTATTCTGGCTCGTTCTTGAATTCTTTCCTGCACGAAGCCAAGGACCCTCATTTGGCGGCCTGTCCCAGGGACTCAGCTGAGACCCGGGATATGACCATCCTCTCATGCCCCATTTTCTTGCAACATCTTTTGAGGAAGGTGGTCTTCTACCCTTCCCCACTTTTCCTTTGATTATAAAAATGTAGCCCACTTAGTTCTTGGGGCAGAGCCCTCTTGCCTGCCCGCTTGAATCCTTCACAAGCGTCCTATTTTAATAAATCTACTTCTTACCTATCACTTTGCCTCTTACTGAATTCCTTCTGTGCCGAGACATAAAGAACCTGAGCTTCATTAAGTCCTGAGATGAGTTGTGGTTTTCAGTTGGAAGACTGTGGGTTCAAGTTCCAGCTGAGGTGCAACTGGGTTCCAGTACCACCTGAGGTGCACTTTCAGAGAGCTCTGGAATAAACCAAAAAAGAGGAACTTACATAGGACGATGGAGAATCCAGGAACAAGAACTGATACTGGCCCTCAACTAGGAAATGGAAAGCTAGCAGGGATGGAGACTTCTCTTCCTTTTATCTCCCTCTCTAGAGATCCCATGATCTCACATCTTTGCTTCTTTCTTTAAGTCCGCTTCATTCCAATTTCTCTCTGTAAATTGCTTTGTTCTTCTTTCATGAACACAGCAGAAAATGGCCACCCCACATTCCTTGAATTTATATGTCCTTAGTTTATGCAATTAGCATATACTAACATCTAGAATACATGATCCCCAGATCTCAGGAAACAAATTTTTTGGCCCAGAGATTATTTAGCCCTGGTCCAATCTTCTATGGCCAGAAGGGCCTTAAACCTTAGATGTGACCTTCTAAGGGCAAGGTCACAAAATATAAATGTGGCTACCACTACTCAGGATCATGAACATCAGCTTTTGAAAAAGAATAGGTATCTATTACAGGAAAATATAGAAGAGTAAAGATGACATATGGATTCCAGGGACAGTACGTGATCTGAAAGCTAGCAATGAGCAGAAACTGAATGGGAAAAGTACAGCCAAAAGGAAATGATTTGAAAACATATATATATATGCTGCTATGCCCAAAGGAGATACAGGGACTGGGAACTTAGACGGCCAAATACAACCTTCTAAGGTTATTTTAGCAAATAACTGTACTTGTCCTTGAGAAATTGCTATCGAACCAATTTCTCACCCTGTCTCTGCTCGGTTCTATATTGTAGGGGGGTCACCCTTACAAGATACAATTCCCAGCTTCCAAATCAGCTGATTTCCAGCTGGGTTCACTCAGTGAGAGTGCTGACCAAGCAGAGAAAAACAATTTTTGGACTTTGATGAAAAGATAACTTATATCCAAGTACTATTTCACTTTAAACGTTTGTCAGTATTGCTTTCCTTGCCCTGCTCAGGACTAGTTATTGAGGCCCTTCACTTGCAGCTTATGCTTTAGAGCTGTCACTAGTCTATTCAATGCTTTTGTAGGAATTAGCAAAAGATGTCTCCTCTGGGTGCCAGGGCACACGACTTGTCTAACAGCGTGTGAGCCAGATATCAGCTCATACAGATATAGAAATTATCATTTGGCATCCTGTGAGTGCAATGGAAAATCACGGATTTAGAAACCTTCCACTTAAAGGAACTACACTGTTGACAGTTTCCCTTGACCAGTTCATGCACCCAGCTCCCAGCTGCTGGGAGTGTTGCCTGCTAACAGCTCACAGTTGCTCCCTTCTCCAGAGATTTGGCATTGCTTTTGGCTAACGGGAGTCAGCACCCAAATCCCAAAGCTCCCTCTTCCCAAAGCCAATGGCTGAGTGTGTAATAAGTGACACACAAAAGGCTGATCCTCTTGCCTCAAGGTGACATTTCTGTGAAGTGAAATTTCATTTATGATCCAGTGTTTCATTGTCTTGGATCAGGCTAAGGCTAGACTTCATCAGACATGTCAACTGTGCAGTGATTTCCCCTTCCCTATGCAGCTTCCTTCATTCCCTTGTAAGTGTTTCCTGAAGAACGTTCTTTCAATAAAGCATGTGTGCCTGAACCCCTGTCTCAGGCTTTGTTTCTAGGGAACCTGCTCTAATACAAGCACTAATGATGATTTTTTTTAAAAAAATCTCTAGAGGACAAATAGTTTCTGGAGAAACACAGGAATAATTTAAGCAATAAGATAAAATGGGTACTCCAATACTAAGATTTAGGGAGTCGATCCTTAAATAATATGCAAAGTTGTAATTATTGATGAGATGACAAAATATTTTGTTTGGTATTGGAAACTTAAGAACTGAGAAAACAGAAGGGAAATAAGTTTTAAAACTTGTTCTACACTCTATAGGGTGTTCAGGTTACAAGTTTATGGCTGAGTAGAAAAAAGGATTCTGGAAAATCTTTTTTTTTGTGTGGGAGATCCATTAACTTTAGTTCTATTTAGTAGCAATAGCTACCATTCAGTGAGCAACCATTAAGTGCCAGGTTTTGTAGCAGGTGCTGTTATATACATTATTTCAATTTTATTCCCTACAACCATGAGATAGGTATTATCTCTATTTTACAGATGAGAAAACTGAGCTACAGTGAAGTAATCTGACCACTGTAGAGCTGGTCTTCACCCTAGGTCTGTCTGACTATAAGGATTGCATTATTTTCATTATATTATGCTGCCGCTCAGTGAAATTTTTAGACACATTTAATCGACAGCTAAATAGCAAACCATATGTTTGCTAAATAAACCATGTTGCTAAATAACAAACCATATACATCCACATATTCTCTTATACTTTTCTGCCTTTTCCATTTTTAGACCCTGGTGAACGAGGAGTTTGAACAAATAATTGCTAAGGCCCCTTGATTCCCAAACAAGGAATAAGGAACTTATTTCTAACATGACCACTGACTTTGGCTAAATTATTTGAGTGTTCAATGTTTTTCCTCAACTACTTAAAAAAAAAAAAACAACCCAAAAATATTAACTTCCAGCCATGGGAAATTGAGAGGCATGACTGATTTAACAATGATCAAGTATTATGCAGTCTAGTTTTGAATATAAATGATACATATTAGAGCCATAATTCCATGAAACCACAGTCACAAATCACCCATTCCTTTCTACTGAGGTAATTAAAAGTAGGATATTTATGCTCAAGGGATTGTAATTCTTCTCACCCCCTCTTAGAGGTAGGCTTATAATAAGGTTTACATATTCATTTCTATACCACCAAAAGGTTGTTTGTAATAATAAAAAAAATATTGTTTATATTCTCTTTTGCACTGCCTTTTTACCCATTACTTTTTAAAAAGCTGGATGTCTTTTCCCATGGGATTGATTATATAATTTTAAGCTGAAAGGGACCTTAGCAATCAGTAATTCATTCCTTTTATTTCACAAAGCAGTAAATGGAAGCATACAGAAGCTGAGTCACTTTACTAAGATTACATGGCTAGTTAATATCAGAACTCAGATTATAACAGCTAATCCGTTTGCCCTAGCAGCTGTTTTGCCAGATGTGAACAATGAAGACATTGTCCCTACAGAGCCTACACTATCTAGGCCTCAAACTGACAAGAATATATCCCAGGGGGTTTTACAGTTCCCTCCCAAAAAAGCAATGGGATTCAGATACAGCCTGACATACACTACTGAGTGTCATATGTTGGGGGAGGAGAGGGAAGGTGCTTGTTGGTGGAGGTAATTTGAATCTTGAATCCCCTGGACGCCCTCATGGAGGCCCGGCCATCGTAATCACCCGGAAGGCTCTTTTAAACATGAACTGATGAGGCCTACCTCCAACATTCCTAATTCAGTTTCTGATTCAACGTGGTGCCTGAGATTTTGCATTGCTGACGAGTTCCCAAGTGATGCTACTGGTCGGGGGAACCACATTTTCAGAACTACTGGTCTATCCCCCCAAGATCCTAGGGATGGCCAGTCTACTATATCTTGTTCTGGTTCTTGTTCTTACTCCAGTATTTGCTTCCAGAGTTGCTTTCCCAAACCAAGTCAACCTTGATTTACTGTTCTGGCAATTGCACCAAGCTAAAAACTATTACTCCCAGAAACCCATAAAACATACCCTGTATTTCTCCTCTCAGACTGGGACCCTGGATATCTACTCCTGCTCAGGAAAAAAAAAAAAAAAAATCACTTCATGCTCTGGACTTGCATTAATTTGCTGGTCATCCAAGGTGGAGGCCATTCCTGTCTACTGCTGTTAGCCACGACCCCTCTCCCTGCTCCCCTTAGGTTGTGTGCTGATTTCAGCAGATTGCATTTTCTCTCCCATGGCTCGCAGAATATCACATGCTTAATACTCTGTGGCAGAGTTTGGACAAGGCTCTAAGTTTCTTGACCTGATTTCAGACCATGTATAGCTATCTTTGTACCTCATGAAAAATATTCACATATTGTGCCTTGGATCAGATGTGATCACTTGATTTATAAGTATACATTTAATATTGTATAGGTTCAACATTAAGAAGATATCAAGATGAATAAGACATGCTCCCAGCTCTCAGACAGCCTTAAGAATAACAATGGAGACAGACATTTAAAAAGTAATGATAATTTCCAAATGGAAAATCTGTATATCACTGGCTATGACAATATATTATATTAAAATGATACACTATGATTTTCTTTAATGGATTAGCTAGGTAGCTATTCATAGATAAATGACATCAAAATGTATTATCTTATGGTACCAATCCATTCAACCATACTAGCTTTCCAAGGGCAAATAACCTAATTTATGTGGAGGGAAAAAAAATTGCTAGTTCATATTAAAGACAAAAAATGGAATAAAAAGGACTGCTTACTTCGAAGAGACAAAGTTTTATAATTCTCTCAGGTATGTATGTTATATGCATGTAATGCAGTACACAAAATGCTATCGTTATCACTTTCATAAAATTGGAAAGCAAGTACTATTTATGTTTAATATTTTATATTCTTGCTTTGTCTAAAAAGACCTCCTCTCCAGTCATCCAGTGTCCTAAAGTTCCTACTGTCTCTTGCTAACTTCTCCCCAACTAAATTAACTAGTTGCTGAGTACCTATAAATACTCCTCCTATGTTCAGGGAGTTTCTGACCTTATGAATCTGCAGATCCCTAAAGTTGAACCTGAAATCTCAGGCTCTCTTCCAGCTAGGGCACAGCTTTGTGACTTTTCTCCAAACAGACAACTCATGGGCAAATGTGACTTCAAAGCACATAAAGAAGCAGGTGGCACAAGGGTGGCAGCAGAAATATACAGCTTCTAGAAACCCAGAAGAATTCTAGTTTCTAGTTCTCAACTTTAGCATTGGATTTACAGTGTCTCTCCAGACATGACAACAGATCACTGTTCACTGCAGCAGTTCCAGAGTGAAACCTGGGTGTAGTTCCTAGTTGCATAGAGAATGAATCAGGAGGCCTAACATATGACCAACAGGTATTTCAGAAAGAGAAGAAAAAAACATCAAAAAGAGAAGAAAAGATGAGAAAGTGACACAAGAAAACTTTCCAGTACTAAAGGACATGAGTTTTTAGATAGAAAGGGCATTTGAAATACCCATTTAATATAATAAATGTTAAAAGATCCCACTGTTGGTATATCATCAAATTTTAGAATTCCATGAGCAAATAGAAGATCCTAAAAACTTCTAGAGACAATAGCCACACACAAAGGACCAGCATCAGAATAACATCATATTTGAACAGCAATGTTAAAATTAGAAATCAATGGAATAACACATCCAAATTCTGAAGGATAGTGATTTTCAATCTGAAATTCTAGACCCTGTTAAACTATCAGCCACTTGTGAGATTAGAATAAGACATCTGATGTGCAAGGTCTCAAAAATTTTACTTTTTACATATATTTGTCTAGGGAAGTCACTAATGAATACATGCTATCCAAACAAGGGAAAAAAACAAGATAGTTAACATAGGATCCAAGAATCAGAGAACCCAACACAAAAGAGGTGAAAGGAAATCCCAGACAACAGCCATGCAGTCAAGAGAGCAACAGTCTAGATTAAGCGGAGGGCCCTGGGAAACAGGTCTCTGATTAAAACAAACAAACAAAAACAACATAAGTACATCTAATAGATTCCTGATACATTTGATTATGTGGAAAAGAGTATGGGGAGGGATTTTACAGTTGTTAAAGAATACAGAAGAAATGAAACAATTAAACAAAAGAAAATTTGAAGAAATCATCGAGGGGAAAATAAACCCAACAAAGTAAAAGCCCTACAGGAATGTAAATATTGTAATGTAAATACCAAAAGAAACAGTTCAGAGTGGAGGATGACTGGGGGGGAGTAAATGGGGGTAGAGAAGGATGCTTGGAGCTTCTGGGTTATGCTGTTGTTATAAGCTTTGTAGTATCATTTGATTTTTTAAATCATGTGAATGTATCATTTTTAATAAAGCTAAAAATTGATTTTTAAAAATTTATATGTATTTTGCAATATGTACAAATATTGAATTACGTTGTACAACTGAAACTAATATAATGTTATATGTTAATTATATCTCAATTAAAAAAAAAAGAAAATATGTAAGCCTAGATTTCAACTCTGAAATGGAAAATGAACTACTAATAAACCTGAAGAAAAGAGTAATAAAAATGAACACAAAAATTACTGAAATAGAAATAACAAACTTGATCAAAATTACAACAAAAAAGTTGTATGGTAGAAGAGTCCATATCCTTCATCTCAATACTTTCAGTGAAGTAATCCATGGAGACTCAAGACATCGTCAAAACATCATAAGTATCCAAACTGCCTACTCATCCATAAGGTAGACTGACCTTGAGCACACTAAAATAAAGAAGCCAATGTCTGCCCTCTCTCATTTGGAATAATCCAACTGAGAACCACTGAGTATTCATTAAAGTTAAAGAGCAGTGGAAAAGAAAAAAAAACAGTTAGCAGCATCCTGGGAACTATAACATACATATTTCAAATAATTTCTTGAATAAAGCTATGTATTAGGATGTGGAGACTAGTGGTACTGGCCATATAGTGGTAGTAACTATCACTGGTAATTCACTAGCACGATTAAGAATTCAGTTTTCCACTAAGACCAATAAGAAATCAGAATGGGTTGTAAATAAGCTGTCTATTTCTAGAAAAGTAAGCCCCAGAGAGGCTTGTACTCAAAATGAATTTAAAAGGGAGAGGGAGTGGAATATCGTTTGCTAGCTTACTTTTCAAGATTTTAGTTGATGAAAAATAAAACATTTAACTTGGGAGGACAAGGACAAATTCTCTTAAACATTTCTATATGCAACATTCGCATAAACGTGCAGAGATATTTTACAAGGCGCATATTCTAAACCCATGGCACTTGGAGGTTGCGTGTGGGAAGTGACATTCACCACTCCTGCAGCAGCCAGGTTTGCTGTTGTTCTGTCTCTACAACTCAGCTCTGCCATGGGAAAGCAGCAAGTCAGGACTGGTAATTATGACTACAATGGCTGTTGAATGTCACAGATCCCTGTGTGCAGCTACCTCTACATTCCCCTACAAGGAAGGGTGTCATTCCATTTTTAAATGATTAACATTAGCAAGGGGGACAGGGTGCTTCAGAGGACTTGTAACAGTACATAAACAATGATATTTGTAAAGGAGAAAAGTGGATTAACAGAGCACTAGGACAGGAGAAATTGGCAAAGTATAACAGTAACGGCAGGGAATGCATCTGAAAAAAATGCCTTCGTTTCTGTAAATAAGCTACCCTAATGTTTTCTGTTAAAATGAGGACTTTACCTTAAAGGATTATAGCGAAGAGAGAAGAAAATAAAAGACCTAAAATAGATTCTAAGTGAGTCAAGGAAAGTCAACAGGAAAAATTAAACATGAATTGCCTTATTCTGAGTGATATCCATAGACATTTTAAGACAGCTTATGCATTTTATACCTACAGGAAGATAGAATTCCTACAGTCTTCTTCACCTAGCTTACAAACTTCAAGATACTTAGTTGAAGGGAAATAGAATCCTTCTTATTTCCTGGATCAAATCCAGTCTCTCAAACTGGGTAAAAAGAATTTGAGATAAGAAAATAACTTGCCAAAGAAAACAGAGAGAAGGTTGTCTTGTGTTCTGCCAAATAAAGGATACGCTCTCAAGAATCAAAGGAAGAAGGGGACTTGCTAAAACCTTTCAAACAAATACAGCTGGTACTGCTTGGTCTCAGGATGATCGTGGAAAAATAGAATCCTTGTATGCATGGTAAGGCAGGAAAATCCAAATATTGCTTGTTCACATGTTCATGAGAGTAAGGAAGTCCTATTGCCAATGCAATGTCCACGCTTACATTTCCCACAATTTAAGAATTAAGAACAAAAAGCTGGAAAAAGCCTAGAGAAAAGCAAAAACGACAATGAAGGGGTAGAAAATAAGAACTTAAATTGCAATTCTGTGGACAAAACCATATTTAAAATTTTGAGGAAAAGTTAAAGACATGTTTTGGGCTTGAGACAAAAGCCTATGGTCGTTATAATTTCCCACCCTCATTTCTAAAGAAAAAAGAACAAGGGCAAAAGAGTCAGAAAATTGCATTTAGAAATAGATAAGTTGTTGAAAATTTCCTGAAAGAAAAAAAATCAATTAAAACATAAATAGTCTAGACTAACAACAGGTTGTGAAAGGATTGGAACCCAACAGTTGTCAGCACGGGACAGATTCAACTCATAGCTACTGTCCATTCAACTATCCTCCTATAGCTTCTTTTTTCAGTCCTTTTCCACATCTCTCTCTCCTATCTTCAAAATAGTTTGGTAGTCTGCAACGTTTCAAAGCTGGCATTCTGGCATAAAAATTGCTATCTTTCAGTTTTTATTAGAAATTAATATGATTCTGTCTCTAGATTGATAGTTTCAAAAAGTTTTGTAATTTCAGCATACTGGGACACATAAACCTATGTGACATAACATATAGCCTAACTAGAAATTCTGCTAACAAAGAAATTATGCCCCAAATTCACCACTATCTGTCTGAAGAACTATATAGAGTCCCAAATACGAAGGACAATTTTCAAAGTAGCATGCTTAGATACGACCAAGGTAAAAGCACACATTTCAGCTCAACGCTTGCTCCCTTAGCTAAGGGAAGGCAGAGCAGACCACAGGCAAGGATGGTCAATGACAGGACAAATAGTATTTGAGTAACCACTCTGTATCAGGTATTTTACACGTTATCTTGGTAAATTTTGTAACTTTGAAGTATGTTGAATTATCTGTTTATGCTACACCTTTATTCAACAGAAATTATTTTCACTCTATGGATGAGGAAACAAACTCAGAATAGCAACTTGGCCAAAGTCCGTAAGGTTAGAATGACAGAATAAGAACTCCAACTTAGGCCTATCTGAAGCCTATACTTGTTACTATCCTGGTTCACAGGTTTGAAAATATTACGGAACTAATCTCTACTTCTCAAGAATTGGTAATGCTTTCCACTATCACTGTGGCTTTTATATATAGGAACCTCACTTTTTTTTTTGTTTTGCGGTACGCGGGCCTCTCACTGTTGTGGCCTCTCCCGTTGCGGAGCACAGGCTCCCTACCTGCAGGCTCAGCGGCCATGGCTGACGGGCCCAGCCGTTCTGCGGTATATGGCATCTTCCCGGACTGGGGCACGAACCCCTGTCCCCTGCATCGGCAGGCGGACTCTCAACCACTGCGCCACCAGGGAAGCCCAAATTTTTTATATTTTTAAAGTGTATTGATAATGGTTTAGCAATCTGTTTAGTACATCCAAGATTTGTACTGGGGGCTTTCAGAAATATTAAAATCAAATAGTTTTACCAAATTTCATTTGGCAAAGGACAGATGTCCTAAGTTTAATATAGGTAACTCTTTTGTTTTAACCGAATAGCAAGCAAACATGATGGTAAAGTTTATGCAATAAATGCTAATTTGTTTAAAGTGGAGATGCTTATTTATAATTCACAGCAGTGGGTATTATTTATCATTTACATATTCCAAAACTTGGTTTTAATACAGCTGTCTAGTATTTAATTTACTGAACAAAGGGGTTATCCTAGGTGGCTTTCAGTATTCTGAGACATACAAAAAAAAAAACAAAAACAAAAAAACTCCTGAGATCTATAAGTTCTAAGGATTAAATCACAATATGTATTTCCCTGGGTGACACCCCAAAATGGGCACATTCATTTTGGATAAAGAGAACACAAAGTCTTTGGGGTTTGAGAGAAAGAAAAAGACGAGAGGGGGGAAAAAAGAAATATTTTTTAATTCACAAAACAGGGGGGGGGAAATGTGTGGAGGACCCTTCGAGAAGAGGCTGAACTGAAATGTTACAAACACATTTGTCCTACGAGACACACCAGCGGGCGGTAGAAATCTTTTCTAAGTGCGTCTGCTTTCTCGGAACATCCATCAGCAAGATCTCTGTTTCAGAATTCTGGGAGAGACCTGGTCCTTCACTCCCACTCCCACTGCTGAAGTCTGGACAAACTCTGAGAAACCGTAGGCACCTGCGGCTCTGACGGAACCAGCGAGGAGCACGGGGGAGCGCGTCCCTTCTCCCATTTTCCGTCTGCAGATTCCAGACCTTTCTGACAAGCGGCGTGAACGTCCGGCTGTCGCGCCCCTCGCCCGCGGAGGATGACCTGGGTCTGCACTGAAGCTCCGCAAAGGTGTGCGTCAGCATAAGAGAGACGGGCAGCTCGGCCACGGAGACCTGACGCCTCCTCCCTCCAGGGCTCTGCCAGCGGAAAACACCCGAGAAAGAAGCCCAAACCCGGGAGCCCGCGCCTGACCCGCAGCCCCGCATCCGGCCGCCCCTCGGCCGGAAGGGGGTGTGGCCTCGGTCCGGCGCGGCGAAGCCAGCCGCGACGTGGGGGGGGTCCTCCCGGGGCCGCAGACGCGCGTTTCCGGCGCGCTCCCCCGCGTATTGCGTCCTGTGGTCTCGCCCGTCCCCGCTGCCATGTTGAATTGTGCGGCCGCCGCCGCCGCCGCCGCGGAAGGAGGGTTGGAGGAGGAGTTGGGAGTTTAGCGCAGTCGCCGGAGTGCGAAGACAACGAGCCTCCGGCCAGAGCCTGGGCCGGCCGGAGCTGGGAGCTTCCCTTTCTCAGCGCGGCCCGCCGTCGACTCCTCCTTCCCGTGGCCTCCTCCCCGCGCCGGCGGAGCTGCGAGATGCTGCGCCTCTGATTACCCTCCTCCCGCCCCTGTCACCGAGAAAGGGGACGAGCGCTCGCCCACTCGCTGGAGGAGACTGCCCTGGCCTCCCTACCCCGCCGGCGAAACCATGAGCTCCGGCCAGCAGCAGCCGCCGCCGCCGCGGAGGGTCACTAACGTGGGGTCCCTGCTGCTCACCCCGCAGGAGAACGAGTCCCTCTTCACCTTCCTGGGCAAGAAATGTGTGGTCAGTGGCCGAGACCCGCGTCGCCGCCCCCGACCTTACCTCACGGGCCCGGGCTGGAGGGCCGGGAAGTGGGAGTGGGGAAGGAGGCGGGAGCGGCGCGGGTGGGCGGTGGTGCTGCCGGCCAGGCCTCCCGTCGGCCCCGGCCCCGCGTCGGCCCTCCGGCCCCGCGTCGGCCCTCCGGCCCGGCTTCCTGGGTGCGGGCCGGCGCGGCCGGACGCCGCCTCCCGGACCTGCCCGGGGAGCACGCAGGGAAGTGTCACCTCCGCAGGCCTGCCCTGGAGCCCTGCTCGGTCGGACCCGGGTCCGTGCCCTTGCTGCTGATTCAGACTTTACTGTCAGGCCTCACGGGGATTTTCTTCTTGCCCGAGATGCTTGATCTTAGTAACTGGGCCCCTGGACTGGCCCTCGCTTCTCCACCTACAGCCGATCTGGGGGCGCCTTCCTTCACAATGCCAGAGGTTTCAGGAGTGGGTCGGTCGGGGACCGAGGCCCAAATATGAATGAATCGGACCATAAGGTGGTTTTTTAATCTCCTTTGAGGATCTTCATTCCTTTGAGGAATGAAGTCGAGTGCGTCTGTTCAGAATGAGGGCAGGAAATGCTACTGCTCCCCATTGCAGAGAAACGAGGGTTATTTCTCCAGCGGTCTCGCCCAGGCCTGGTTTTTCTCTCCTCTCCACTGTTTTTTGATTTTGGGGTTTTTTTTGTTGTTTTCTTTTCTTTCTTTCTTTCCATTGGTGGGAGATGTTGCTCTCCCACACCAAGCGCAGAGGAACCGCAGTCTCCAGCAGTTCTTGGCCTTTGGGGGTCTGAGAATGGTTCTTAGGTTGGTGCAGTGCGGCCTGGTCCAAGCCCCGATGGCCGGTTGGGAGCGAGCAGCTCTGCTGTGGGAAGGGGAATGTGTGTTGTTGACGGAAGCGTTCATTACACGGGCCGCTGGCACTTCTGCGGGTGGGGAGGTTCTGCTCTGCGGGGTAGGCCTCTTTAGGCTGCATCTTACTGCGCTGGCTGGGTTGAACTGTGGTTGAGTTTGTTGGAACGCTGTTTGGGTCCCTTTCTCCCCCCTTTACTGCTTAACACCTGCGGAGTATGTGCCACTGGAACCTGGGAAGCACCGAGTGAAATGCCAACAGGGCTGTACCTTTTACAGCTTTTCTTAGTAGTGCTAAGTGTGTCAAACCAGACTCCACCTGCTTGTTTGAGAAGTTGGGATTAGGCAGGTTCTGGGAAGTTACCAGATTAATTGTTAATTTTCTAGGAGTTTACCCTTTGTATCCTGTGCCATCCAGTAGGAGACTGAATCATTACATTCAGTTCAGATGTGTTTCAGATTTCAGAAGTTAGACCTGATTAGAAGAATAAAATGAGGGGGGTGGCTTAAAATGAGAACTGGGGGAAACAACTGTAAGGGCAGTCAAGCCCTTTACTCCCCACACACACTGTTTAAACCAATGAGAAAACTGAGCCAGTGAGCCCGAAGTCACCCAGCAATTTAGTAATGTAACCAGAACTAGAAAACCAGGACTCCTGATGCCTACTCTGTTGTACTTTCCACTACATCATGTTGTTTTAGAAGAGTTTTTTTTCTTACTTGTTATTGACTTATTTAAAAGTGGTATGAAAGGAATAGTAACTTCTATTTTTCATCAGAAACTGATATAATTAAAGTGTAAGACTCTTAAAGCAGCACTAATTTTTGAATATTTTCAACTTAGGAAAATCTTCAGTACTTTAAAAATGACATTATTTAAAGTTTGTGGGTTTACCACTTTTGTGGTGTAATCTGTATCAGAAAGCAAGTAGTTGTACCGTGTGTTACCTACCAGACGCATTAACTTTAAGCAGGAAGGACATTACATTTATACCCAAGTATACTGACTAATTGCTCTGTGCTTACCTGTAATGTTTACTGGTTTCAAAAAAATGACTGATGTGGAAGAATACAGCGATAGATAGAGAATGAATTTCTGTCATTTAAAACCACACTGTTGTAGTTACCTGCTCTTGTGGTGTGAAATGGTTGCGGAGATTAACTTTAATATTTGAAGTCTCCAATTACAGAGTAAAGAATGATATGTTAATTTTCTGGAACAGTCCTTTTTTTTTCCTTTGCTGACTATGCAGTTTTTTGTACAATACTGAAATACATGGTCTCATTAAAAAAAAAAAATGAAGCAATGAGATTTATAGGTCAAACCAAATTTGTTTAGCAAGATGTATTCAGAACTCTATCTAAGAATTCAGGAAATGAAACAGGAGTAGTTGTAGTTCCAGCTCTCAAGGAGTTTCATTCCTTCTTTCACTCAGCAAATATGTATTGAGTAGCTAAATGTTGAGGTCAAAATCAGGGTTGATGCCTGCACTAAGGGAGCTTACTGTATCTAAAAAGAGAAACAAATGTGTAAACTGATGAGTATGTCAATACTTCAGAGTGATGTGCAAGAGGCTGCATGTCACAATGGAAAATCCTGTATCCTGGCTTTGTAATCAGCAGATCAGGATTTAAACTCATATGGTCACTTTGGACAAGTTTCTTAAGCCCCCTGTTCTAGCATTGGTTTTCTCTTTTCTAAAATAAGGATACTATCTCTTGGGGTGGTTGTGTGGATTAGAAGGACTATATGTGTAGATGCTATTATTTTTATAAAAGTTTAGGAGATCAGAAGAGAGGATGAGTAAACGCTTTTTAGAATGGTCAGTACCTGAACATTGAAGATTAGTAGGTATAGTCGTCATCGGGTGCTCAAGTCCCTTGCAGTCAGCCCTCCATGTCCAGAGATTTGGAGGGCCAACTACCCCCCAGATTGATGAGAGGTATGAAACAGCTTGGGAAGTCAGGGGACCTCCTAATAGTATGTTATGGAGCAAGAAGGGGTCTCAAGTTTAGGTATACATTGGAATCATTGGGGAGATTATTACAAATGCATATGGCTAGGCCAAATTCCTAGATAATATTCAAATTCATTGAGTCTGAGGTGTAACTTGGACATTTCTATTTTTAGCAAGCTTAATAGAAGTCTCCAACTTATATCACAGTTTGAGAACCGCTGCTAAAATCCACTGTTTTCTAATAGGGTAATTCTGAAGCACTTTGGAAATGTTAATAGGTTTTCCCTCAATCTTTGGTCCATAAACTCTTTCAGGACAGCATTTCTCTAACCCCTTCAGATAACAATGTGTATTTCATAGGTGTAAGAGATGCAGTTGAGGAAGTATTGCACTAGTTAGTGGGGTACCACAAGATCAGATTTGACTTTTAGAAAGTTTGGGGAGAAAGGTAGAGGCACTCTATTATAGAAGGTGGATTGAGGGTTGTTAGATTGGAGGCAAAGGAGATCAGATACGTGTTTACAATCACCTGCATGAAATATGATGACGGTGTGAATTAAAGCAGTGCTAGTGGGATAAAGGAGCAAAAGACTCCAGTAGGATTTCATCCCCCTTAGGTAGAGGGCATGAAGGAAGGGAACTGGGGAAAAGTCAGGTATAAAACCACCAGCAGAAAAAGTATGCAGAAACAGGCATGTGTCACTAGATGTAAATATGCCTAGATGTTAATGAAACTCTAGGTTGCTGATTGTTTTCATGGAGGAGGTGAATTTTCAGTAAAGCTATAGTTTTACCACAGTTTTTAAAAATAGATTTTGAAAAAGTTGAGGTTCATTTAAAGTTATATGTAAATATATGTTATGTAATTTTACATAAAGTTAATAGTTCTGTTGCAATTTATTAGCTGGTGGTATTTTCTTAACAATTAAGAAGGGTTAGAAACAAGATTACTAGGTCTAGTTTTGTAGTTAGTTCTGTTGCCTTTCATGTGTGTGATTTAACTTATTTTCTGTAAAGAGTATATCCATCTTGCCAAGAAAAGTTAAATATATACATTCCTGAATAAGTAAGAAATTAAGGATTGGGAGAAAACAAAACCTTATACTATCCCTCTGGTCCAGATGGATTGGGGTTAGAAATGTTAACTATTACCATTCCCTGCATACTCACTTGGTTTGTTTCAGGATTTAGTGATATTTAAGAAGGCATTTTTATTAACTAAGTTTAATTTTTATTTTCTTTAGTTCCTCAGCACTTGTTTTAAACTTGCTTAAAGTCTTTAGTTTTTGTTTGTTTTCTCACCCTATATACAATTCTGGGAGATTAGACCTTATGCCTACATAGTCTTCTATAATTTTTATAATAACCAGCATACAGATCACTGAATACTTACTGATTGCATAATTATAATAGCTAACTTGTTTACTCCTTAGGAGTTCATTCAGCATTTCTCATTGCTTGATCAGGTTGTTAAAACCTTCAGTTTCTAATACAGATGGTATCTGGACTTCAGTCTTCATATATTAGGAGAACAAAGTGGTTTAATTCTTCTGCTGAACTAATGTAGTTGGTAGCAGTAGCTGTCCAACATTTGTTTCTGTGCTAAATTCTTAAATAGGTTTAGAGAGAGAGGTGCCTATGAGGGATGATTGTCTTGATGAAGCCCTAAATTGAGGCGGTCCCGGAGGGAAGTTAGTGCTGGGAATGTATTTCACCTTGAGTGATATTTAAGGAGAAAAAAAAAGGTAAAAATTCACAGGATTTGGAATAGACAAAGACATGAAGGCAACCTAGGCTAGTGAAGAGGGAAAAGGTGAGTACAAAAGTGAGTGTCATACGGGGTGAACTATAAGCACAGGAGATTTAGAAGAATCCAGCAGATCTGGGTTTATATATCCTTTTTTTTATTATTCTTAGCTCTATAGTATAGTCATATTTCTTAACAAGTATGAGCCTTAGTGTCTAGATTTGTAAAATGGACTTAGTCAAGGATTTCAGAGAATAATGCAATAACGTGTGTAAAGCTGTTAGAACGCCGGCCACTTACAAAGTGTTCTGGGAGTTGGAGAAGCATGTGAAAGAATGTTGTCATTAATACTATTCACTACTTGGTTTAGATTTCTTGTTACTGGCAGAGAGGTTTTAAAGTAAAATCTTGAACTGTATATTGTATTTGTTTTGATTTAGGTAAATTAATTCTAACATTTTGGCTTAAAGTCAGTACATTATAGAGTATGTAAATTAAGAGTTAAGCAGCAGCTGGAACAAATCTCTTTGGGGAATTTCTGGGCAGCCTAAGCCCCTCTGACTGCTGACCGGAAAGGAAAAAAGGGATACTGGTATAAGAGTTAGGAGTTCCTGGGTTTTAGTCCATGCTCTGCCACCAATTAATTGTGAATGTGAACAGGTATCTACCTTCCTGAACCTCACTTTCCTGGTCTGAAAAGGAGTGGTTGGACAGGTAACACCACAGTCTTTCCACCTTTAATGTTCTACCACTCTAAATGTTCTAGTTGCCAGGGACTCTAGCAGGGAAAGAACAGAGCTTCTGTTAACCTTGGAATATGTGTGTTTTGCTCAGTGGAGACAAAGATAGTATATATCTAAGTGCAAGGTAGATAATCTACAGTCATTTCACTGCAGATTCCCATTTCTAACTCACCTTTTTCTTAGCATCATAATTTGATAGATATTTTACCGTAGAAAAACCAGGGTAAACAGAATTAAAAAGCATTAGTAATAGAATAATCAGCTCTCACTAACTTTGAATTATTAATTATTTATTCTAATTACAAGGAATTTTTGGCTTATTATAAGTATGCCTTTTAATTAAGATGGAGTTATTTTAAAGAGTTCCTCTTTTGTTAACCAGTTCCGTCTAGAACCTCATTTCTTGCATGAAACTTTATTAGTGATATGATAGTTTGGTGTTACCTTTTATTGCTTATTATCTAAGGTTAAAAATAAGTTTTTTTTTTTTAAGTTTTTAGTTTTAAGTGTTAGACTCAGTAGTTATAGTGAACTGACTTGGTTATTTTAGAATGATTAAAAGTTGAGGTTTAGAAGAGCAGATGGAGTTCAGCTTCATTATAAATTATTCTGTCTGAGAGTCATAGCTTTGATCCAACAGATAAGAACTCAGCATTATTAATAGAGTTCACTTTCATTGTAAAGGTTCTGGAAGCAAAACAAGTTTATACACTCTTCTCCAGAGTAATCTAATATATATTGTTAACTGTAAATAAAATTCTTATTGCTGTATAACTGAACAATCTAGTATTTTTTAAAGTATTGTTTACTAATTAGAAGACATTTGGCATATTTAACTATATTCATAAATGTAGTGTAACAAAAATGTATTGTTTTTCTTTATTGTATCTATCAGTATTCTTGGAAATAGAGGATTACATCACTATAGTGTTAATATAAGAGAGTGGAATTATTAGAAAACATCAGTTTCCCTTTGGAGTTAATGTGTTGTAAAGGACTTTATGACCCCTTATTTATTTAGAAAAGCATATTTTAAAAAAATTATTTATTTATTTGGCTGCGCTGGGGCTTAGTTGCAGCATGCGGGATTTTCACTTGCGGCATGCGGAATCTAGTTCCCTGACCAGGATGGAACCCGGGCCCCCTGTACGGAGCATGGCGTCTTAACCACTGGACCACCAGGGAAGTCCCTATTACCCTTTTTTTTTTAAAGAAACCAAATAACTGGTGTAATGTTGAAGAGGTGAATCTAGAAGAACTCCCTTTAGAAAATCAAATGAAAGATTTGTAGTAACTTCATATTTCAATTACTATGACTATCTGTTAGTTTAATTGTTCTCTATGTCCTTGGTTCCTCTGCCATGATGATTTGGCTTTTTAACTTATTTTTTACTTGACCTGAAGATTACTATAGAAACCTGTCTCTATAAAAGGAGTACTCATTAAAGACCAGATAAATTGAAACAAAAGGAAATGCGAAAGACATCTGGGAATATAAAATGCTGTTAAAAATATGAGGAGATCGAAATTATCATCAGACAAATACACAGTAACTTTAGGACAATGAAATATTTTAAAGTTTGATTTTAAAGTTAAACTTTCATATTAAACTTGGAGAAGCTCAAATTATCTAGTGTTTTTAAGTATTAAAATAGAGGTGAAGTTGTTTATCATTTTTTTTGGTTCCAAAATAAAAAATTTTAAGTGAAATTCTCCCTCCAGTAAGGTGAATACTTTTGTTGCCATAAAAATATCAGAGGATACCTAAATACCTAAGAACTATTCATAGTAGTAAAGGAGCTTATTGATTTGTATGCAGGGCATGAAGCTAATCAAATGATTTCCTCTATTCTTATTAATAAAATATAGTCATGATCAAGAATTGAGGATTTGCTGAGTACATAACACCTTCCCGGTATGTTGGACTACATGGAAAGGGTAGGGAAGATTTAGTCCTTACCCCTCAGTTGTTCACTAAGCCAGGGAAGACAAAAATTATGCATGTAAAGATAGTTTTACAAGCCAGCATATAATAAAGTTTTGAATAATAGGAGAGATAGGTGTATCACTGTGGGTTTTAATACATCATTGTGGGGTTTGAGCATGAGAACCTTAAATGGCCTACAGAATTTATGTCAGAATAAGGAAGTAGCCCAGTTCAAGTGTAGGAAAATGTGTGAGCAACTTAGGAGTAGAAAATTTTCATGGAGTGTTCTGCAACACTGAATAGACTGACTTGGCTAGAACTGAGAATGGTATTTGCTTGAGGAGATAGTGAATGATAAGTTCGAAAGATAAATTGAGGCCAGATTTTAGAAGACCTTGAACGTCAAACCTAGGGATTGAGCTTTAGTCCCTAAGTAGGGAGAAGTCACAAAGATTTTGATTCAAAAAATGTCAAGATAGGAAGGATCTAGGAATGGGGAAAACTGGAAATTATTATTCGTAATAAGAATAATTAACACTTTAAAGTTTACTAAACAATTTCTTATTCATTATCTTAGCAGACCAGACCTGGCCTGGCTAAGGAACCTGAATTGTAGCAGCATCTGGTACGGAAAAAGGATTATGAAGGATAGTAAATCCTTGGCCTTTGCTCTCATGGCAGACACTACTTATCACTAACAGCATTTTTTCCTACTTTGTCCTACACACAGCCACTACCAATCAGTCCATGTTCACAGTTGATGAAATCTAGTTGCCATTCCAAGGCTCTATTCTAGAAACATTGTGAAGAAAAAAATGTCAGTACTTGGTTGGCTTTGTGAATTCAAGATGACAACAGAACCTCCTTGTGGAAATGGCTAAATTGTAGGATTAGAGCTGTTGGAATCCTTTTTACAGTGTTGGTTGTCGAGGCCTTAGGAGTGGAGTTAGATCCGTGAAGGTGTCAGTGCACGTGAAGATTACAGAGGGAGGCAGTCTAGTCCATATTTGACTTGACCAACATTTGAAAAGGATGGGTTTCAGTGAGGAGTTGAAGGGGGAGAAAGATGTTCTCTTTAAATTACCAGAGAAGTGGTATTCTGCAACTTAACTTTTTCACTTATATTGTGTATCTTTCAAACATTTCCATGTTCATTTATATCTGGTGCATCCTTTTCATTACTACATCCTATATTTTATGTATTTCTTATAGCTTATTAACCTCTAATAGTTTCCTAGGGCTAGTTTAACAAGGTACCACAAACTGTGTGGCTTAAAAAACAAATTTAATCTCTCTCATTTCTAGAGGCTGGAAGTCCAAAATCAAGGTGTTGGTAGGGTTGGTTCCTTTTGGCGGCACTGAAAGAGAATCTGTCTCATGCATCTTCTAGCTTCTGGCATCTGCTGACCATCCTTGATATTCTTCAGCTTATAGATTCATCACTCCAGTCTCTACCTATGTAATCATCACAGGATGTTTTCTACTTGTCTGTTTCTCTGTCTTCTTTTTGTATAAAGACACCAGTCATTGGACTAGTGTCAACCCTAATGACGTCATCTTAACTTGGTTACATCTGCAAAGAATCTTTTTCGATATATGGTCACATTCACAGATACAGGGGTTAGGACTTAAATGTATTTTTTAGGGAGACACAATTCAACCCATAACAATGGGTATTTTTATAAACAGTGTATTTTTAGAAACAGTGCTGTAATGAACATTCAAATACCTATTTCTTTGTATCCTTTCCAAGTATTTCTATAGAGTAAATTCAAAGCAGTGAAGTCAGAGAGCATGAGTATTAAAAAATAGTAATAGATACTGCTGAATTATCTTACAAAACAGGTGTTACCAAACTCCGTATAGTCACATCAACACTAGAATTTAAAAATCTTTTTTTGCTTCTGACAGTTGCACTGGTCAAAAAAATCTCATTGTTTGATTTGTAGTTTTTAGTGAAGTTAAATATTTTTTCATGTCTGTTGGTCATTTATATTTCTTCTGTGAAATGCCTATTCTTGTCTTTAGACCATTTTTCTATTGGGTTGTTTTTTCTTAGTGACTTAAAGAACTCTTTAGGGATAGTAATTTTACAGTATTTTTTGGCAGTCATCATTTTATTTTTCGACGAGTATTTTTGGTCATTGCATAAGTTTTAAATTTTGTGTAGTTAAATATGATAATCTTTCTAGTATATCAAGTTCTTATTTAATACTGTCCTAGTTGAGAACTGCAAAAATACTTACTCACATTTTCCTAGTACTTCTATGGTCTTATTTTGTACGTGTTATCTTTGATCTTTCTGGAGTGATTTTGGAAAACAAGGGTAGTAGAAAGCCAGTGCTACCTTTTTACAAACGATGTCATTTATTGAGCAATTGAATTTCTCCCATCTATTTGAAACGCTGTCTTACCAGATGTACTTAGATCCATTTCTACATTCTCTTATTTTTTGTTTATTTCTTTGCCAGTATACTGAATTTTTAATTAGTGTAGCTTTATAATTATGACATAGTTTGATTAAAGTCCCTCATTACTCTCCTTTTCAGTATTTTCTAGCTATTTTTATGTGCCTATGCTTAGTATTTTTTCAAGACTACCTCCCACCCCATCTCCCACCAAAAGCATATTTGCTTTAAAATAGCATTGGATTTGTAGATTAATTTAAGACAAATTGACATAGTGGGGATTTCCATTGGCAAGCAAGTCTGTTTTATTTGCCACTTGTCTTATTTCCTTCTGTAGTTATATAGTTTTCATATCATCCGTACTAGCCATTAAATTTTTTTTTTTTTTTTAGGTACAAAAGCGATACCCATTTATACTCATTGTTTAGACACACACACACCACGCGCACACACACACATATACACACACACACACACACACACACACACACACATGCAGTCTGCACTATATGGAGTTAAAAGGTAAAACAGCCCTTTACACTTCTCATCCCCTAATACAATTAGGCTCCATAGAAAGCTCTTAAGGTTTTGATGTGTCTCTTTCCCTTCCTTTTTGTTTGTATGTATGTATATGAATACGTATCTCTGCATTTTACCTGAAAGGGGTCATATTCTGGGCAGATTATATTATGTACATATAGATTGACCTCATGCTTTTTTTTTTTTTTTAACATTTTTATTATGGAAACTTTTAAACATATACGAAGTAAAATAGGATAATGAATCTATGTGGACCTGTCACTGAGCTTTAGTAGGTATCAGCTCATGGCCAGTCTTGTTTGCTGTATATCGCTACCCACTTTTGCCTTTCCTGTATTATTTGGAAATAAATAGCGGGCATTATATAAGGTTTTTTTTTGTCCTAATCAGTCTGGCTAGAGGTTTGTTATTTTTATTGATTTTCTTAACAGATTTAAGTTTAACTGATTTCTGTTGTTTTTCTTGTTTTCTATTTTATTGATTTCTGTTCTGATATTTATTATTTCCTTTTGCTTACATTGGGTTTAAATTGCTTTTCTTTTTTAAGGTGGTAACTACTTAGGTAATTGATTTGAGACCTTTTTCTTTTTCTAATGTAGAGATTTAGTGCTATACATTTTCTTGTAAATACTGCTTTACTGGCATCCCACATATTGGACATGTTGTATTTTATTTTTTATTTAATTTAAATTACTTTCTAATTTTCCTTCTCATTTCTTTGACCCACAGGTTTTCTAGAAGTATGCAATTTAGTGTCCAAAGATTTAGGGATTTTCCAGATGTCTTTCTGTTACTGATTTCTAACTTAATTCTATTATGTTAGAAAATACATGGATCCTTTTTATTGATAAGAATATGGTCTAAATTGGCATTGCACATGCCTTTGAAAATAATGTGTACTCCACTGTTGTGTGGAGTGTTCAGAAAATGTTAATTATATCAAGATGGTCCGTAGTGTAGTTTAAGTCGTCTCTCTCCTTACTGATTTTCTGTCTACTTGCTCTATCAATTTTTTGAGAGAAAGGCATTGAATTCTTCCACTGTTATTACGAATTTGTTTCACTTTGCAGTTCTATCAGTTTCCCTTCACTTGTTTTGAACCTGTTTATCATGTACATAAACATTTACAACAGTTATGTCCTGTTGAAGAGTTGACCATCATGAAATGACCCCCTTTGTCCCTGATATACTTTGCTCTGAAATCAACTTTGTTATTAATAAAGCTACTGAAGCTTTCTTTTGATTGGTGTTATAATGTTTTTTGCATTCTTTTATTTTTTATCTCTTTGAGTCTTTATACTTAAAATGGGTTTCATATAGGCGGCACATAGTTAGGTCTTGCTTTTTAAGCCCAGTCTGGTAGTATTTACTTTGGGTGTTTAGACCATTTACATTTAATTAGATGATTATTGATATGATTGGGTTTAAATCTACCATCTTGCTACTTGTTTTCTGTTTGTCTCACATTTTCTTTGTTCCTTTCCTCCTCCTTTTTCTGGCTTTCTTTAGATTGGATTAGTATTTTTAAATTTTCTTTTAACCTCCTTTTCTGGTTTATTGGTTGTAACTCTTTATTTTGTTTCTGTAGTTGCTTTAGAGCTTACAGTATATAACTTATTACAGTCTACTTTCAAAGGCTATTATATCACTTCACATTTAGTATAAGAACTTTACAATAGCACAGTTCCATTTCTTCCCTTCAAGCCATTATGCTATATTGTTGCCATACATTTTACCTTTAAATTCCTTGATACATTGTTATTTTGCCATAATGATTCAAGTATCTTTTAAGGAGATTTGATGGTAAGGAAAAAAAATTCTTATATTTATCCACTTGTTATCATTTCTGTTGCCTTTAATTCCTTTGTCTAGATCCAGACTTCTCTCTGCTATCAGTTTTCTTCAGAGTATTTTTTCCTCTCCCTCCCTCCCTTCCTTCCTTCCTTCCTTTTCTTTCTTTTCTTTCTCCCCCCCCCCCCCCAAACATCTCTTGTAGTACAGGTCTGCTGCTGGTAAATTCTTTCAGCTTTGTATCTCTGAAAAAGTCTATATCTTGCCCTGAATCTTGAAAGATATTTTTTCTGGATATATATATAATTCTAGATTGATAGTTTTTTTGTTTTTCTTCTTTCTGTAAAGATGTTGCTCCAGTATCTTTTGGTTTGCAGTTACTGCTGACAGGTAATTTGCTGTTGTCCTTTTCTTTAATCTTCTGTATACAACATGTCTTTTTTCTCTGATTACTTCTAAGATTTTTCTCTTTATTACTGGTTTTAAGGACTCTGATTATGATGTGCTTTGCTCTAGTTTTCTTATTGTTTCTTATGTTGGGATTTCTTAAACTTCTTGGATATGTGAGTTTATAGTAAGTTTATATCAAGTTTGGAAAATTTTCAGTCTTTTTTCCCCCCAAATATCCACCCCCCCCAAAAAAAAACCCTTGACTTCAAAAAAGCTAGACACATATAGACTGCTTGAATTTGTCCTAGACTTCACTACTGTACAGCTCTTTTTTTTTCTTTCCATCTTATTCTCTCGCTGTTTCTTTTAGATAGTAGCTAATGCTATGTCTTTAAAGTCACTAATCTTTTTTGTCTACAATGTCTAATCTGCCATTAATACCATTTAGATGTTAGTTTTTTCATCTCAGATGTTATAGTTTTCATCTCTGGGGTTTAATTTGGATTTAAAAAAGTATATTCTGTGTTTCTACTTAACATGTTCTATCTTTGCTCTAGCATGGTAAGAGCTTTTTCACATACTTGGTAACTTTTTTATTGGATACCAGATATTGTGACACTTATCTTTGAATTTTTAATGGTAAGGTGTTATTTTTTATTTTCCATCAAAGTATTCTGCATTTGCTAGTTGCTGTATTTTAAGAGCAGCCTCCCCCCTCCTTCTGCAATAATAACTAATTAAATATATCTGAAGATACTAATTTTTTTTTAAGTTCTCATCATTGAAAAAAATTTTCAATTAATATTCATATAGTTGCTCTCTTCTTTGCTCCCGTTTCCTCAATTATCTGATTATTCTTGGCTGTGGTCCAAATTTATGTTTGAAAGTCTGATTTCTAATATAGATAGTTAGCTTGTATTTTTTTTTTATTAATAGACTTTATTTTTTCAGCTGGTTTAGATTTACAGAAAAATCGTGTGGAAAGTGTAGAGGGTTTACGTTACCCTGTCTCCCTCTCCCCACCCCCACTTTCCCCTATTATGAATACCTTGCATTAGTATGATACATTTGTTAAAATTGATGAACCACAGGCTTCCCTGGTGGCGCAGTGGTTGAGAGTCCGCCTGCTGATGCAGGGGACATGGGTTCGTGCCCCGGTCTGGGAAGATCCCACATGCCGCGGAGCGGCTAGGCCCGTGAGCCATGGCCGCTGAGCCTGCGCGTCCGGAGCCTGTGCTCCGCAACGGGAGAGGCCACAACAGTGAGAGGCCCGCGTACCGCAAAAAAAAAAAAAAAAATTGATGAACCAATATTGATACATTGTTACTAGCTAAAGCCCATAGTTTACACTAGGTTTTAGTCTGTACAGATATATAAGTTTTGGTTTTCACAAATGCATGTCATATACCCACCATTGCAGTATCACACAGAATAGTTTCACTGCCCTAAAACTACCCTCTCCTCCACCTATTTATCCCTCCTCTCTCCTGCTGAAACCCTAGGGTCCATTGATATTTTACCTTCTTTATAGTTTTGCCTTTTCCAGAATGTCATAGTTGGAACCATGCAGTAGGTGGTATTTACAGACTGGTTTCTTTCACTCAGCAATATGCATCTAAGATTCCTCCATGACTTTATGTGGCTTGATATCTTGTTACTTTTTATTGATGAAAAATATTTCATTTTAGTGTGGATATACCACAGTTTATTTATCCATTCACCTATTAAAAGAAATCGCAATTTCTTCAATGTTTGGCAGTTATAAATAAAGCTGCTATAAACATTCATTTGCTGGTTTGTGCATGGAGGTAAGTTTACAGTTGATTTTGGTAAATATCTAGGAGCATGATTGCTACGTCATATGGGAAACATGTGTTTAACTTTGTGAGAAACTGACAAACTGTCTTCCAAACTGGCTGTTGCATTTTGTATTCCTACCGGGGATAAATGAGAGTTCCTGTTGTTACACATTCTCATCAGCATTTGGTGTTAGCAGTATTTTGGATTTTAGTTATTCTAATAGGTTTATCGTCATAGCTCATCCTTTTAATTAGCAAGTCCTAATGCCATATGATGTTGAGTATCTTTTTGTATGCTTATTTGCCATCTGTGTATCTTCTTTGGTAAGGTGTCTGTTCAGTCTTTTTGCCCAAGTTTTAGTTGGATTGTTAATTTATTCTTATTGAGTTTTAAGAGTTCTTTGCCTATTTTGGATATACATCCTTTATCATATATGAATTTTGTATATATTTTTATTTAGTCTGTGGCTTTTCATTCATTTAGCAGTTTCCTTTGCAGAGCAGAAGTTTTAATTTTTTTTTTTTTTTTTTTTTGCGGTACGCGGGCCTCTCACTGTTGTGGCCTCTCTCGGTGCAGAGCAACAGGCTCCGGACGCGCAGGCTCAGCGGCCATGGCTCACGGGCTCAGCCGCTCCGTGGGCATGTGGGATCTTCCCGGACCGGGGCACGAACCCGTGTCCCCTGCATCGGCAGGCGGACTCTCAACCACTGCGCCACCAGGGAAGCCCCAGAAGTTTTAATTTTAATGAAGCCCAATTTATCAGTTTTCTCTTTGACAGGTTGTGCTTTTGCTCTTGTTCCTAAAAAGTCATCATGAAACCCAAGGTCATGTACATTTTCTATGTTATCTTTTAGAAGTTATTTAGATTCACACTTGACAATTAAATCTGTGATCAACTTAGAACTAATTTTTGTGAAATGTGTAAGATCAGTATCTAGATTTTTTTTTTTTTTGGTAAGTGGATGTCCGTATTTCAGAAAGATTATCCTTTCTCCACGGAATTTTTTTTTTTCCTTTGTCAAAGATCAGTTGGATATGTTTGTATGGGTCTACTTCTGGGCCCTGATGTTATTAATTTGTGTCTTATCTCTTTTTTGTCTTTTGATTTCTTTCCTCCTGTTTTCAATTGCATTGATTTCTGCTATAAATTTTATTTTTCTTCTTTTCTTTTGTTTACTTTGGATTTAATTTGCTCTTCATTTTCTAGTTTCCCAAAGTAGATGCTTAGGTTATTGATTTTAGATCTTTTTTTCTTTTCTCATACATGCATTCAGTGCTATAAATTTCCCTCTAAGCATTGCTTTTGCTGCATCCCACAGAATTTGGTAAGCCATGTTTTAATTTTCATTTAGTTCAAAATGTTTTAAAGTTTCTTTTGAGACTTCATTGATCCATGTGTTATTTAGAAGTATATTTAATCCCCAAATGTTTTGAAAATTTCCAGCTGTCTTTCTTATATTGATTCCTACATTGTTGTCTGAGAACAGACAACAATGTATGAATTCCTTGTTGTTGTGTTTTATGGCCCAGAATGTGGTCTGTCTTGGTGATTATTCCACGTAAGTTTGAGAAGAATGTGTGTTCTACTGTTGAAGTATTCTATAAATGTGAACCAGATCCAGATGGATGGGATTGAGTATTCTCTAAAAGATGAGCACTGTCTATTTTTTAGGTTCACTTGAAAACCACAACATTGTTTGTTTATTTAAGTGAATGTACTGGAAATTATTTCCTGCTTCTGTGCTCATCTTACTGGCCTTGACATGCTTTGAAAATTAGTGGGGAAAGTACATTCTTATTTTTAAAAATATGTTTTGACTTTGGTATGCTTTTTTTGTCCCCAAACCCTTGCTCACTCCCCTTTTCTGTGGGTGGAGGTTGTGGTGGAAGCAAATTCCTGTGTTTTGTGGCATTTAAAATATTAAGAATGTGGTTGCATTGACTGAAGTTTTTCACTATGTCATGTAGATGTTTTTTTCGGTCAGTGAAGTGCCAAGAAGAGAACTGTTGTCATCTAAAAATAATTTAAATAGCACAGATTAGCAATTTCTACCTTTTTGAAAAAGTATTTAAAATAATTTTGATAAGGTAGCAATAATTAATATGATTCTAAGAAAGAATCCTTTCACTTTTCACCTTTCTCAGTTTATTTCATCCAGTGAATGAGTGCACACTGCATTTTAAGTACTGTGCTAAGGCTGAGGGACATACATGGCCCTTGTCTTTAGAGGATGAACAGTTTATTGGTGAAGCATACCTCACATAGGAATCTATAACAAGTCATTCAGTGATAAGTGCTTCATTGGATGTGTAAATGAAATGTTATGGCTTAAGGAAAAAGGAATATATTGGCTACCAGAGGATCCCATGGAATCCAAAACAGAATTGAACAATAAAGTTTCAGGAACAGCAGGAGGCTGGGAAGCTCTGAGAACAACAAGAGTCAGTGGAACTTCTCTCAACTCCATTCATCTCTTCCCTGAACTCCTCAGTCTTATGACTCAGTTTGGAATTCTAAATTCCTGGGAGAGAATCTAAACTGACTGAGCTGTAGCGCCTGTGCTTGTCCCTGGGAAGAGGCAGCAGTTCTCTAACAATTAGAAGTATTGGGGGTGGGGGACAGGCAGGACCTGCAAGGTAAGTTTATCATATATATAAAAGCTAGTGAAAATCCTACCAAGATACAGTACATGATTATTTATTTGGTCTCTCACTGACCTAAACCTTCTTTAGGTGCCATTATTAAAAATGTTTACTCTGTACTATACTGGCGTACTTTTTTAGTCACAACTTTGATCCTAGATTTGCAGATAGTAAAGGTGTAAGAGTATCTTTCGTGTTTTTGGAAGCTTGGGGTTTTTCCTGGTTCTCTTTATTTTCATTGACCAACTTGCTGAAAACTGAGGAATGCTGGAACTCCAGTTACTAGTTTTTATAAGCTGGTAGTAGAGCTGTTCTTATTATATAAAATCCTCACATCTTCCCCACTCCCCTGCCCCTGCTACCCACAAGTTCTTGATCTATTAAATGGTAAAGTTCTTAAAAAAAAAAAAAAACTAATATGATATACCTTTTAAATACAGTCAGTTTCCTACTCCTTTGTAGGGGTTGCAGTCTAACATCTAGATATGCATGGTCATTCGATTTCAGTAATAATAACCAGAGTTAGAAATGTTGGCTCATGCATTTAGAATAAAAATTGCCTTTTGAAACTAGCAACATTGAGCTTTCTGAGAAAGTATATAAAGCTTGTTTTGTTGAGTAAATTTATTTTTCAAATTACTGACTAGATCATTATTAATGTTTTACACTACAGTTTTAAGTCTCTGAAATTGTAATAAAGTGTAAATCTTTTTTTTTAAATAGGTGCATGGAAGCTTGTACATATCTTTTTTTAAAATATTATTTATTTATTTATTTTTGGCTGTGTTGGGTCTTCGTTTCTGCACAGGCTTTCTCTAGTTGTGGCGAGTGGGGGCTACTCTTCGTTGCGGTGTGTGGGCTTCTCATTGTGGTGGCTTCTCTTGTTGTGGAGTACAGGCTCTAGGCATGCAGGCTTCAGTAGTTGTGGCTCACGGGCTCTAGAGTGCAGGCTCAGTAGTTGTGGCTCATGGGATTAGCTGCTCCATGGCATGTGGGATCTTCCCAGACCAGGGCTCGAACCCGTGTCCCCTGCATTGGCAGGCGGGTTCTTAACCACTGCACCACCAGGGAAGCCCTATAAAGTGTAAATCGTAAAAACAACTTCAGAACTGTTCTTGCCTATCTGCAATCCCCACCCCCCTTTTTGCCTATCTAATTCTTATGCATAATATATGGGAGAGTCTCAGATGTTGTACTTAAAGTCCTTAAGTTAGGTTGTACATTGAATTTAAACTGTTACTGACTCTTAGATTAACCTTCTCTTTGCATGTCCTTCCCCAGCTTGATTGTACATATGAAAGTCAAGCAAATTAAATGTGCTTATATATATAATATATAAGCACATTCCTGTGATTGTCTTTAAAAGCTTGGATAATTATGAATTGCTGCATATATAGTAACAAATATAGGCGATAGAGCCAACTGTATTTTAAACTTGCTTACTTGATTAGTCATGTTTAAGAGTTCAAAAGACTCAAAGGGAAAGTTTGTGAAAGAAATCATAGACTTTGACCTTCATTACAGACATAGGCTATCTCCCTGTACTAGCCAAAGTTTGCTTTTCTCTTACTTTATAGCTTTAGACACTGTAGTTTGTTATTTTCATCAGTGTTCACTTCTAATTCTTTTTAAGGGGAAGGCTTTTAAAAGCTACTAGAAATGCTTCCTCAGTTATAGTTTTCTAAATCAGAAAGATGATGTTTTTATTTTTCTCAGACTTATACCACGATATGACACGAATAGGTCTTTTGTTTTTCTTTTGTGTGTGTATTTTTCAAATCAATATTTAATTTTTTGAAAAGCTAAAATATTTACTTGGTTTAAAATTAAGTGTATGAAAAGTAAGTGAAAAGTTTCTCTTTCATCCTATCCTACATTTATTTGCCCAGTCCCTCCTTGCCCGACAAAACCCATACACACACAGAAAACCCCTAAACAGCTGGCAACTGTTACTAGCTTTCTGTGTCTTTTTCCAGATGGTTTTTATGCATATTTAGGCAATGCAAATTATTTATGCTTGCTTCTGCTATTGCACACAAATGTTAGCGTACTATACCCTTCATTTTATATCTTGCTTTTTTCTCATATAACAATGTATCTTGAAGGTCTTTCTTTATCATGAGTTAAAGAGCCTCTTTATTTTTTTTTTAAGCAGCTGTATAATATCCCATTGTATAGCTGAATTGTGGCTTATTTAATAAATTGAGTGGGTATTTTTCTTGATGATCTAGAAAATTCCAGTTGCCTGAGTAATTTTGGATAATTTTAAGGTTCTGAAGGTTTGAATTAATAAATGTAAGATTTGAATTATTTTAATAGTTTTGATGGAAGTGTTTCTAAAATGAGTTATTCCTTTACCCTGGTTTAAATAGACCGAACTGAACTTATTTTAACGCCTATATGATAAGGTAGGTCATCTATGTGAACATTTTGGGTACCATATATTTTACTGTGTTGTATTTCCTTGCCCCAAAGTCTGTTGTTACTGTAGGATGCAAATTATCTAATCATCTTATGAATTTATTCATCTTGACCATGGTAATACTTTTTAGGGTTATTGCCAATCAGTTACAGCTCTTCTTTTATACTGTATGTTATATTATCTTTGATTATGTAATATTTCTCATCCCTCTTAATTACTAAAAACTTTTGTCTCAGTGTTTGATAAATTTATTACTGTTCCACATAGGCAAGATTGTTTGAGTAATGCTTGCCTATATTTTTTGAGTGCATGGGCTAGACTGCAGAGGATTTATGGCAACTCTGCTGTCAAGGAAACATTCCATTAGGCTTCCTTCTAGGAGAGTTGTTCTTAGTATCTGTGAGTGCTAATGGGGAAACCCCTGTACTAGCTACATCAGAGATTGTAATTTTTCCTGTTCCAGGCTTTTTTTTGTTTCCAAATGAACTTTAAGTTTCTCAGCATGTTTGCTTCTTGTTGGCTTTTAATTCTGTATTTCATTTTATTCTTTAGTATTTCCAGTCCACTAAAAAATACTTAACCCACTCATTTGTATAGTTTGAAAGGACCTAATTACCTAACCAGTCCATTGGCATTTTTGAAGAGTCTTCTTTGTTAAGGCCTAGTGAAAAGAGGCACTGCTTTCTCCCTCTAGTTTTTGATGGCTGAAGCTGACCAAAGTATTTTGTTAGGCAAGCTCATGTTGCGTATCCTCATAAGTAGTAGGCTATAATAGTAGGTTAAGTGTTAACACTTAAGGCATCCCATAGATGACCCCTGAACTGAGATTTGAAAGATGAATAGAGTTAGCCAGGTAAAAGGAGGGTGAGATGCAGGGTGTTTTGCCTTTGGGAGCATGGAATTGAAATGGAAGATCAGGATATGAGAAAGGATAATGAGTTAGACAAAGACAATCCCGTGTGTCTCCAATATGCAGTGTGATAGATGAGAATGAGGCTGTACATGCATTCCTTTTTGTGATTGGGAATAAATTATTTCCCCATCATTTAGCTAATATCCTGCATTGATGAGACCACATCTAAATATCATCTACTTCATTTTACCAGACTGATAAGGAATCCATATATCAGGTCAGATGATGAATGATCAAAATAAATTTTAGCTGGAAAGGAGATGACCTGAGAAATAGGGTTGTGGGGACACATCTCTAGGGAAGTGAATGTTCTTGCCGCTACACAGGAGTCAGTACGCTGTAATTAGTGAGGACAGTACACACCTCCACTTTTATATTGCTGTAGCTACAGTACCTAGCGCTGTGCCTATCACATAGCAAACGCTCAACAGGTGTTTAAATGGATAATTAAAGATTAAAATACCTATGAGTGGTAATTGCTAGGAAAACAGGTTTAGGTTACGTATTAATAATTTTCTCACTGAGCTGCTCCATGATGAGATAGTTTTTTCCCTCAAGTTGTAAGCTCCTCATTACAGCAGGCGTTCAAGCAAATGCTATTTAGTCATCTATTAAGAATGTTATATGAAGGATTTGACTATAAAAGCATCCCCTCCCTCCTCCCCCCCCCCAAAACACGTAACTGGCCTTTCCAGCCTGTTTTATTTAGTGGGTTTTTTTTAAGTTGCTTAGCCTGTTTTCTTAGTGGGGAAAGGTCATTGTATGTTAAAAAATAACTATGTTAAATTTGGTTTGGCAAAAGGAATATATTAGCTTAGATAGTTCATTTTCTTTAGATTCAGAATTTTGTTGCTCTAATTGATGCATCATTTTCTCACTCCAGGTAAGGCTGATCCAGGTTTTGTGGTCTGAAACTTACTCAATTTGGAGAGGCTGTCTTTAAGAAAAAGAATCCAAAAACTAAATACAAAAATGAATGGTTATTTAGTATGAGCAAGGATCACAACAAATAAAAAATACCATAAACATTACAAAATTCAGAAAAGTAGCTCCTTAGTATTATAACTTATTTCTGCTACTACTGACTGATACACCTCCTTAATAGTTTTTATCTACTGTTTTTGGCCACATATTTATCAGCGCCTCTTTACATGACAACAATCTTATATTTTCTATAGAGAGAATCTTTCCTCTTGTCCAAGGCTTGGCAAACTATGGCCTCTATACCAAATCCAGCCTGCTTGAGTTTGTAAATAAAATTTTATTGGAACACAAGCATCTCCAAATTATCTGTGGCTGGGTTTGCACACTACAGTGTAGAGTGGAAAGAGACCACCAAATGGCTCACAAAGCCTAAAATATTAACTGTCTGGCACTTTGCAGAAAAAGATTCCTGCTTAGTACATTTGATCAAAATTTATTGTTTCTTATTATTTATTGATAGTTGTAAAGCGGAAAGAAATTTTTTGAAAGCAGTTACAGGTAATGGCACATCTCTAATTTCCTTCACTTTGCTTAGAGGGTGCTTCTTGCCTTGGGAAAACTCCACCTCTTTGATCTCAGTTGGCTGGACCGCTGCCACCACCCCCAGAAATGTCCATGAAGTTTGGTCATAGTATTCCACCCCCAGCAGGGAGCTGGACAGCACTTATTCAGATCCTTCTGCTTAGAGTTAAAGGTTGGGTCTGCGTGGATCATGTGGTCCAAGAGGGACAGGTTATTTCTGGGGCTGGGCAAATGTTGGGATAAGGCATCATTGGTGGAAATACCAAGATCACCACCAGGGATAGCTGGAGAGGATCCCCTGGGAATGAGAGGGGTTGCTGCTACTTCATGTGTCCTCAAAGGAGAATAAGCCAAGCCTTATAAGGGACTTTTCCAAGTAAAGGAAACTTAACTTAACCTGACTTAAACTTAATTGACTTCATGGTAAATCTGCCTATAACTTAAACTTAACTGACTTCATGATAAATCTACCTGTGTCCTCAGAACATAGAATGTATATCTGTTTGAAGTTTTTCTTTTCACAAAGATCCTTTTCTCTCAGGCACTAGCAATCTTCTATTTCCCACCACCTTCACCACCGCCAGCCTCTCCCTTCCCTCCCCCAAAATAAGGTAAGAATCTTAAACCAAATGGGATCAGTAGAGAAATAAAATTATATTAAGGGTATATTTTTCTTAGAGAATCATTTAGATGGGATAGGGCAAAAATATGACAATATAGGAACTAGATGAATCAATGAGTATGGTGTACAGTGAATAGAAAATGAGCAGCTAATTGGAAAATGCATCCAGAGCTGACCAATATATGACCTTTGGCAAATAAAGTGACCTCATCTATAAAATGAGGGGATTGTTTGTCATCAGAGAGCTTGGGTCTCAGCTGGTAACATTAAACTTTGGTTAGCTGAGGTGAGCATCCTAGGGAACCCTTCCCACCTTCATTCCCTGAAAACCCAATCCTAAACTTCAGGTTTTACCATAAGCCAACTGACCTTGCAAGAGAGAAGCAGACAAAGGGAAGAGGCAACAAGAGAAAAACCCCTTTTAAGTAGGTCCACTTAAGCTGCAGCGAAGGGAGAAGCAGAAGAGAGCAAGCCATACCTGTGTGCTCACACTTTTAACAGTGTCCTCACCTGCTTGCAAATGTGACCCAGTCTGTAATGAGATCAGTATCCCTCTCAGAGCCTTAATCTGTATATAATTATCCTTGAAATAGAAAATTAAGAATACAGTAAGCCTTGCCATTTGTAGTTTTAGCATCTGTAAATACCAGCATTTGCAGGTAATGCTGAAGATCTGTGCCATATAATTTACAGTGTTCTAGATGTATGAATTTAAATCACAGGCACCGTGTGAGATGATGTGTGGCTGTGAGTTTACTGAGTGAGCTTCGTCTGTTGCACAGCGTATATCTTTTAGTAAGGCTTTCATTTATAAAGTGATTTTTTAAATGGTTTCAAAAAAGAGAGTGTACTGGTAATGAGAGTGAGCTCTAGAATTTTTATGATTTTACTTGTAATTTTAAACACAGGTCCAATGTAAATGGAATGGAGGCAGGAGCTACAGTTACCTATTATAGGTTACTGTGCTTTTTAGTATCTTAAAACAATCCCCAACATCTGTTATGTATTGCCACAAACAAAGCGTCTAAAATTTTTGTGACTTAAAGCAATATCAATTTATTTTGCACGATTCTGTGGACTGGCTGGGTGTTTAGTCTACTCCTGTCATCTGGGCTCACTCATGCAGTGGCGTTCACCTGGCAGGCCTGATGGGAACTGGGCTCAGCAAGTGCAGGTGACATGATTGGGCCCATGTTCTCCGTGTGGTCTTTTACCCCAGGGCAGCAGTTCTAAGAAGGCAAGGCACAATGTGCAAGTACTTTTCAAGCTCTACTTTGCTGAAATCTTACTGGTTAAAGCAAGTCATATAGACATACCCAGGGTCAGGCGGGGAGGAGAGTTTATAAAAGAACTTGGATTCTGAGAGGAATCAAGGGCCAATATAGGAACGATTAACCCGCTGTACCACATCTCCAAACTGTGTATCTCTGTTTATCTCTCTCAACTGGAGTTGAACTGTTTGATGTTGCTTTAATATTGGCTGTAACTTCATTCCATACCACTCTTTTCTTTCTTATCTCCCACCCCAAACAGCTTCTAAAACTCCCCTAGCACTTTCCCGTGGTAGGGTCTTTGTTGATGTGTCTACCTAGAATGCTGTTTCCTCTCCACTTCCCCCCAACTCTTTGCTCACCTGACTCATCCCTTTTCATCCTTCAGGTATAGTGTCACTTTAGGGAAGCCTTTCCATGCTCGGTAGACTGTACACACTCCTTGCATACTGGATTTTTCCTTTATAGCATTTGTAATAGTTATTAATGTCTGTCTGCCTATTAGAACTCATGTTTCACGAGGACCGTGTCTATCTAATTCACTTTTGTGTTTGACCCCACTTTTATTCCTCCCCACCCCCATTGATCAGTCCTGTGTTCATAGTAGGTGCTCAGTAAACATTTGATGAATGAATACATCCAGCACCAGTTTTCTTAAATAGCTAATAAGACCTAAAAGACTACTTGTGCTTGGTCCTAAGGCAGTAGCTGCTTTTATATGGCTCCATTTTTCCTCACTGTTGGGATCCTGCTTTTTACTTACTGCTTTTGTGCTCCTCCTCTTTCAGTCCTCCAGCTTTGCTTTTTTAAAATTACTACTCCTTGTGGAGCCTTTTGTCTTTGATGTATTCTTTTTCAATCTCTACCTTTTCTATTGTTTTTTTTTTCTTTCTTTTTCTGGTTATTTCTCATTGTGGAAATTACCAGGTAATAAAAATCTCTTCTTTCCAAAGTGAATTATTTGTTTTCTTTTTCTGGATAATTTTTACTGGTACTTACCACTTATGAATCTTGGTTCTGTTTTTTAAATGGGTGGTTTCTGTATTGGGTTTTTAGGTTGCCATGTAACTTAGGTGGTGTTATAATTTAATTATTTAGGAAATTGCTCTTTGAGATCACTGTATAATTAATTATAAGAATTCAAATTTTTTACAGTTAAATTTTTTTTAATTGAGGAATAACCAAACTCCTTATCTTTCTTTACTTTTAAAATTTCTTTTATGTTTCATATTAAAATTTCATGTTCAGGATAATAATGGGACATTTCATGTGAATGTGTCATCAGAGTATCTAGGAACATATTTAAAGCTTAGTTTTTATGTATTAAGAAAACTTAGGATGGATTTTCCCAGATTCGTTTTTAGGAACTTGGGGCCACACACGCACGTAAAAAAAGCTGAAATCTTTTTTTTTTTTTTTGCGGTATGCGGGCCTCTCACTGTCGTGGCCTCTCCCGTTGCGGAGCGCAGGCTCAGTGGCCATGGCTCACGGACCCAGCCGCTCCGCGGCATGTGGGATCTTCCCGGACTGGGGCACGAACCTGTGTCCCCTGCATCGGCAGGCGGACTCTCAACCACTGCGCCACCAGGAAAGCCCAAAAGCTGAAATCTTTTGACTATTAATCTAGGCCATTGTGATTGCAGAAAAGACTTTTATTTATTCAATCATATGATTTCCTTTTCCATACTCAGTTTATTTTTCATATTCATTGAAAATATATTAAAAATTTTTTCTTTAACACCATTGTATGTTTTTTGATTATTAAAACAGTAATCATTGTAGACAATTATTCAGTATTAAGTCATAGTACTTGTTGTAGACGGTTGTCAAGCAAGGATCTGTAACTCCTGGTGTTTTTCAGTCTTTTCCCTGTCATTAGCTGATTCTAAAATAAAAATCTATTTTCTTGACCTAAAATTCTTATTCTGACCTGTTATATAGTATGGTTGTTCTGATAATATGATTTGAGTCTTATTCAAGATGAAACTCCTTTTAACAAAGTTAGTATTAGTATAGAGGGACTTGGAAGAAGTGGCAGTTTTCTTAGTTTTGGGTCAGAGTGGCAGTGGCTAACATGTGTAGAGGTAGCATTGACTCTGAGAAGAGAGCCACCTTCGCAAGCCTGTCATGACTGTGGAAGGGGGTTAAGAGTCTTGCATTGTTTTGAATCATTTGTGCTTTTAAAAATTTTCTATTTCAAAATAATTTCATAACTTACAGAAAAGTTGCAAATGCAGTACAAAGAATTCCTGTATATCCTTCGAATATATTTGTCAGACATTTATAACATTTTACCATGGGTTACCATTTTACCATTTATAACATTTTACTCTGTGTGTGTATATACGTGCATATTATTATTTTCTGAATCACTTGAGAATAAGTTGCTGATATGATGCCCCATATACTTCAGAGTGTGTATCCTAAAACAAAGGTCAATCTCTTTTTCATTATCATAGTATCATTATCAAAATCATAGTATGCAGTTTTTAATTTAATTTAACACGTGTCTGCTTACTTGGGGCAAAGTATAGGTGACGTAGAAATATAGGCTTACAAAACTATTTTAGGTGCTTAAGGGAGTTACAGTCTACTTAATGGATAGTAAATCAATATAGAAAATTCTATTTTAGAATAAGATCTGTCACATGACAAGATTTTATACAAGATACACAAAAAGGTACTCTAGAAACACGAAGAAAAAGCAGTCGTTTCAACCTAGAGAATCAGCCAAATACTTCTTGACTGGTGCGGTCAGCCCCAGAGAGGTGGACATGCCATGCTGAAGGAGAGTGGGAGGGATTCACATCCCAGAATTCATCCTCCATTTTATTTCTGCCCTTGACAGTGAAAGTTCTGAGGACGGATGTGCTATTTATTGCAGTAACTCACTACTGAAATATCAGGAATGTGTGAGATAGGGCAGGTTCTGTTTCTACAAAAATTGATAGAGTACTTTTTTCCCCTTTTAATTAACAAATTTTAACCCTAACATTATTGAGCTAATAAGAAATAGGTTTCCTTTCCTAAGCACTTGTCCTTAGGTTGTTTTTCAAGACTACCTTCTTGATTATGAAAGACAAAAAGTAATAGAGTTGATTAGCTATAATTACTTTAAAGGAATGGAAGGAATGTTTTTAAAAACTTAATTAAGCGACTGTCAATCTAGAGTTCTAGGGATAGTCACTGTTGTTATTATTTCTGGCATTTGTATATTAAATGTTATGCTATTCTTGCATTTACTATAATTATTCTGAATTAGTCAGAAAAGGCTTTTATAAGGTATTATAGTATATAATTTTCAGACTTTTGACAGGTTAAGATAAGAAGGAATGAAATAGGCACACTTAGACTGACAATAACATTGTAGCAAAATTTTGAAAATCCCATTACTGAAAATTGCTGGTTAGTTGAGTTCTTTAGTATTAAAAGTTTATGAATTGGGGCTTCCCTGGTGGCGCAGTGGTTGGGAGTCCGCCTGCCGATGCAGGGGACGCGGGCTCGTGCCCCGGTCCGGGAGGATCCCACGTGCCGTGGAGTGGCTGGGCCCGTGAGCCATGGTTGCTGAGCCTGCGCGTCCGGAGCCTGTGCTCCGCGACGGGAGAGGCCACAGCAGTGAGAGGCCCGCGTACCGCAAAAAAAAAAAAAAAAAAAAAAAAAGTTTATGAATTGTTTATAATGCCAAACATGTTTGTGTGGAAAATTATAACATTGTTTCCAGGGTCTTTATTTCTTAAAAGCAGATGTTTTAGATTTTGTTTTAAATTTATGTAAATGTTTAAATGGGATTTGGGGGGTTTTGTTGTTGTTGTTATTAAGTTCACATATACATCCAGACAGTGTTTTACATTTGGTTTTATATTTGGTTCTTTTGACAAGGGGATTTCCATAATGGAATTTCATACTCTATTTAATAGCATATTTTTTTCTTTTGCAAGCTGTAACTTCTTATTTTCTAGTTAAAACGTAAAGTAAGGTTCTTAGAACTTTATCTTGGTATCTAGTTTACTAATTGCTTTTCTGTTTAGAAATGACTGCAGTTTGACAGCACCATACTAAAAAGGGCTGTAATTTATATGAATTTTCCTTGGAAAACAAATTTTCTCATCTGATTTTTAAATTTTTCAGCTTGGTCTTTAACATCTTTGTATAATGTATGCAAAATCCATTTTTCTGATGGTTTCAGTGCTAGGGGTTTAGGGTCAGGGGGCCTGTGGAGGTATCATGCTGAGACTGTGCACTTGCAGCACACTGGTATGTTCTGAGCAGGCCAAAGGCACACCCACATTCTTCAATCTACTTTTTAAAAACCCAATGTCCTAGTTTCTAAGCTATCTTCATAATTTTTAAAATGGCTCTTGTGGAACTTTTCCTGCTGCTTTGTGTCCTGTTCATGACCGTCTATGAAATTCAAAGATGAGTTTGGTCTGCAAAAGTTAAAAACAGCATCGATCACTGTTATCTGGGAAAGAAAGTTCTTCTGAAATTCTGATCTCCAGCAGTACACTGATCTTACATTTCTGACTTTATTATTATTAGAAAAGACTCGCGTGTAGAATAGGTCTTTGGAATTCTCTTGTCAAAGGAGGGCATTCCCTAGGCATAGTTAAGTAACCCAAAACAGTGTCATCTCCAAATCTTAATGTAGTCTGTTTTTTATTACAGTGCCCAGTATTCATTGAACTGATGTACCAAGTTACTTAATTGTCTCCTATTTCTGGTTATTTAAAAAACCATAATTAATATATATTCATATAACTATTTTGGTTTTTATATTTATATTAAAAATACAATTTTTGGTTTTATTTTAAATTGTTTCCTTAATTTCTAATTTAGGAGTGAGATTGCTGGATCAGAAGAAATTATCATTTTTAGAAGATTTGTAAGTGCTGTACCAGTAATGGATGTATTAATAACTCTTACAGAAACTGGGATTGAATAGTTAACATTCTAGATTATAATATACAGGAAACTTAAATTAGAGTTAAATGAAAGTTTCCACTGGTTCATGATATAGTCATGAGGGAGGTGGCAGCGTGGTGTACTGGAAAACCCTAATGCACGTTCTAAGGTGTCCATTGTATGTAATGAATTAGCTTCTTTACTGTGCATCTAAAAGAGTACTAGTTAGGTATATCCTTGGGATAATTGGGACAGTCGTCACTCAAATCACTTTCCATATCTTCAGTATAGCTTTCAAGCTGTATGGCCAGGTGCAGTTCACTTTAAATCTTTTTTTCCCCTCAGTTTTATCATCTTTAAAAAAGATGTTTGGGCTTCCCTGGTAGCGTAGTGGTTAAGAGAATCTACCTGCCAATGCAGGGGACACAGGTTCGAGCCCTGGTCTGGAAAGATCCCACATGCCGTGGAGCAGCTAAGCCCATGCGCCACAACTACTGAGCCTGCGCTCTAGAGCCTGCGCTCTAGAGCCCGTGAGACACAACTACTGAGCCTGCGCTCTAGAGCCCACGAGCCACAACTACTGAAGCCCACGCGCCCAGAGCCCGTGCTCTGCAACAAGAGAAGCCACCACAATGAGAAGCCAGCGCACCACAGCGAAGAGTAGCCCCCGCTCACTGCAACTAGAGAAAGCCTGCGTGCAGCAACGAAGACGCAACACAGCCAAAAATTAATTAATCAATTAATTATTTTTTAAAAAGGAGATGTTAGAATTTATCTTCATATGATAATATGTTCAAAGTTTCCAGCACTGTAATTAGTAAACATAAATCTTGCTTTCAGGTTTGACTTAGTATCTTTACTTAAGGGGTTAACTGCTTTATGGATGTCAGACTTTATTGATACTACTACTTTGTTGATCAAATGTTCATTTTATTGGAAAACAGTATATAGTACAGGGAGTAAGAATACAGGATCTAAAGTCACAAATTGCCTGGATTAGAATTGCAGCTCAGCTGTGTGATATTGGGCAAATTATTTATCCTATTTAATCTTGGGTTTCTCAAGCATAAAGTGAGGTTATAATAGTAATAACAATTGAGTTATGTTGGGTTGGCCAAAAGGTTCGTTTGGTTTTTTCCATAAGATGGCTCTAGTAGCACTTAATTGTCTTTAACTTCATTGCAAACAATTTTGTTAGATTGTATGTGACAGCTGTCATATCAGTGTGCATTTAAAAAAAGACTTATCAAAATTGGTGAATTTTTGTGTAGCCATTTTAATATTGAAGATGGAAGAAAAAAAGCAACATTTTCAGCATATCATGCTTTATTATTTCAAGAAAGGTAAAAACACAACCGAAACGCAAAAAAAATTTGTGCAGCATATGGAGAAGGTGCTGTGACTGATCAAACGTGTCGAAAGTGGTTTGCGAAGTTTCGTGCTGGAGATTTCACACAGGATGATGCTCCATGGTCAGGTAGACGAGTTGAAGTTGATAGTGATCAAATCGAGACATTAACTGAGAATAATCAGTGTTATACCATGCGGGAGATAGACGACATACTCAAAATATCCAAATCAAGCGCTGAAAATCATTTGCACCAGCTTGGTTTATGTTCATCGCTTTAATGTTTGGGTTCCACGTAAGTTAAGCAGAAAAAAACCTTGGCCATATTTCCACATGCACTTCTCTATTTAAACGTAATGAAAACATTCCATTTTTAAAACAAATTGTGACGAGCAATGAAAAGTGGATACTGTACAATAATGTGGAGCAGAAGAGATCGTGGGGCAAGCGAAGTAAACCACCACCAACCACACCAAAGGCCAGTCTTCATCCGAAGAAGGTGATGTTGTGTATATGGTGGGATTGGAAGGGAGTTCTCTATTATGAGCTCCTTCCGGAAAACCAAATGATTAATTCCAATAAGTACTGCTCTCAATTAGACCAACTGAAAGCAGCACTAGACAAAAAGCATCCAGAATTAGTCAACAGAAAATACATAATCTTTCATCAGCATAACACAAGACCTCATGTTTCTTTGATGACCAGGCAAAAACTGTTACAGCTTGGCTGGGAAGTTCTGATTCATCCACCGTATTCACCAGACACTGCATATTCAGATTTCCATTTATTTTGGTCTTTACAAAATTCTTTTAATGGAAAAAATTTCACTTCCCTGGAAGACTGTAAAAGGCACCTGGAACAGTTCTCTGCTCAAAAAGGTGATAAGTTTTGGGAAGATGGAATAAAAAGATGAATATATTGTTCAATAAAGATCTTGGTGAAAATGAAAAATGTGTCTTTTATTTTTACTTAAAAACCGAAGGCACTTTTTGGCCAACCCAATATTTTAAAGTGCTTATTAGCACATTCCTTACACATTTTAAGCCTAAATGAATGTTAGCTTTCAATAATTATTTTTAGTATAGTTATTATATTAGTTATTACTACATAAGAAATTACTTCAAAAAGTAGTTTAAAATAACAATAAATGTTTATTTCTTCAGGTCCAGAATTTAGGAGCAGGTTGGCAGGGGGTCCTGGTTCAGGGTCTCTCACGAAATTGCAGTCAAGGTGTTAGCAGAAGCTATGGTTATCCTAGTGTTATTTTGAACCTAATGGCTATAAATTTTATATTTTGCAGACTATGTCTTCAGCAGTGGTACAGTTATATGCAGCAGATCGGAACTGTATGTGGTCAAAGAAGTGCAGTGGTGTTGCTTGTCTTGTTAAGGACAATCCACAGAGATCTTATTTTTTAAGAATATTTGATATCAAGGTGAGTTTTATTTTGCTTCCACTTAAACTGTAGGGTTTTCTACCTCAATTGTAATTTATAATAGTATAGATTTGTTTATCCTGTATGTAATATTTATATTCTACTTCAGTTAACACTAGAAGAGTGAAGCTTGGTTTTAGATACTGAACCATGGGCACTGTGACCAAATTGGGAATACATTCTAAACCAGGACATGAATAGTTCCCCATTTTATCTGTCTGCACACTAAAGGTTTTGTTGGTTTGTCTGTTTTTATTCCTTTGGGTCTTGAGCTTTTCCCACATTCTCTCTTTTTCTAATGATACTCTTTTTATCCCATCCTGTCCATTACAGACTAGTGTATATAGTTCTTTCAGAGAGCTACAAAAGTATATTTAGCCTGGTGTGTACTTACTTACTTCGGCCTGGGTTTAAAGCATTATACAATATCTATAATAAAGTATTTGCTACCCATTTTATGTTGTTTGTCAACATAGGTATGTTCCGATTTTCACAGCTTTGTATCCCTCACTCTTAAACATAAATCCACCTTGTCTTAGATTGGATGCCCTTTGTCAGGAATTCATCTCTGATAGTCACTAAAAATAATTTTTTGGCTGAGATGAAGTCTCCATTTATCTTTTAAAATCTTTTCCGTGGGTAAGCCTCCTTGCTTAATATTCATATGTGGCTATAAGTGTAATGGGATTGTAGTTACAGAAAAATAAAACTGAGTTTGAACTCCTGGACGATACTTACGGTTAGACAGATTGTATTCAAACTGGTTTACTTCCCTGGGCTCCGGCTTACTTATTTGTAAAATGGGATAACCATCTGGATCTGTTGCAGAGTATTCCCCTGAGATTAAATGATATTTAAGTTACTGCACTTTGTACATTAGAAATTTGTAACATCCCCTTCTCCATACCCCAAGACAGCTGAGAGATGTGGCATACTCCTGTTACTAACAGTAGCTTACTTACTATGGCAGTGATTCTGGGGGATGGGGAACACATGCATAGTTTGAAAGACACTCCTAAGTCCTTTGATATATTTATTTCTCACCACCAAGGAGAAGCACTGTTTAGAAATCAAACGTACATATAACTCCACTGAGAAGAAAGGGATTCTATTACAATGGTCATAATGTGTGTACAACATTTTAAAATATTTTAAAATTGTGGTCTATGTAGAACCTTGCATTTCAGAATAGGGCAATGGGGGCTTCCCTGGTGGCGCAGTGGTTGAGAGTCCGCCTGCCGATGCAGGGGACGCGGGTTCGTGCCCCAGTCCGCGAAGATCCCACATGCCGCGGAGCGGCTGGGCCCGTGAGCCATGGCTGCTGAGCCTGCGCGTCCGGAGCCTGTGCTCCGCAGCGGGAGAGGCCGCAACAGTGAGAGGCCCGCGTACCGCAAAAAAAATAACAACAACAACAACAAAACCGGAATAGGGCAATGATTATATTTGTCTAACCATTCATCTCCAATTATAGATAGCCATTGCTAAATACTTGGAATTAGCCACCTTTGGTATTAAGGTTAATTATATTTCTTGTACTACAGCTATCAATATGACAATCACCATGGATCTCTTAACCATAGTTTAACCTCGGTGCACTTTAATCCTCAGTCTCCTTCTGCACGTGATTGATACTGTTTATACCAATGTTTAATTAGACCACTCTGCAAAACTTAGGAATTCAAAGATTGTTAATGAGCAGTACAGAGAAGACTTATTTGACCCTCCCAGCATCTACAGAATTGAGGAAAAGAATGAAATCCTTCTGTAATATTTGATAGCATACAGTCTAGGTACTGCTGATGGAACTATGCATTGATAATCAGTGCATATATAAAAGTATCCTACCCCTTCTATCTGACGTTGATGATCTAGTAAGTGTTTGGTTATGTATTTGACCAAGTAACTATATTTGGAAATGCTTGGCTGATGAGATGATATCTTAGCATACTGAATTCAACTCACTTGGTATGTAGTTTTTATGAAAGAAACATTATCCAGTATTTACTGTTACTACTTACTAAATTATGTGATATGTTACTTATGTATTATATATATATGTGGTCTGTGTGTATGTAAAAGCTAGTATTAATATAAAGTTTCTTTAATATGAGTCATCTGCTTTTTTTTTTTTTTAATTGGCTGCATTGGGTCTTCGTCGCTGCACGCGGGCTTTCTCTAGTTGCAGCGAGTGGGGGCTACTCTTCGTTGTGGCGTGTGGGCTTCTCATTGCCCTGGCTTCTCTTGTTGCGGAGCACTGGCTCTAGGCATGCGGGCTTCAGTAGTTGCAGCATGCAGGTTCAGTAGTTGCAGCACGCGGGCGTTAGAGCTCATGGCCTTCAGTAGTTGTGGTGCGTGGGCTCAGTAGTTGTCGCTCGCGGGCTCTAGAGCGCAGGCTCAGTAGTTGTGGTGCATGGGCTTAGTTGTTCCACGGCATGTGGGATCTTCCCAGACCAGGGACTGAACCCACGTTCCCTGCATTGGCAGGTGGATTCTTAACCACTGTGCCACCAGGGAAGGCCCATCGGCTTTGTTTTGTGTGTGTGTGTGTGTGTGTGTGTGTGTGTGTGTATGTGTGTGTGTGTGTGTGTGTGTTTTCCAAGAGGCTTACTTATTGGTAGTTCTTACTTTAACTTTTACTTTTTTCTAGGATGGGAAACTATTGTGGGAACAAGAGCTATACAATAACTTTGTATATAATAGTCCTAGAGGATATTTTCATACCTTTGCTGGAGATGTAAGTCATATTTTCTTTATTGCCCTGTTTAATGTAATTACTGTTACATTTGTCTATGGAAAGTATTTTTGAGCTTTTTGTGTAAACATTGTATAAAATATAAAGAATTATTTTACTTTTAAAAGCCTCCATATTATGGCTTAGTAGGAAGCAATGGCTAAGATTTTAAGGGAAAAAAAAAGGTTTCAAAGAGTACTGTAAATGTAATTTGGTATGTAGAAAAGAGGTTTGTTTTTTCGTCTTCTCTTTCTTTAGTCAGATAGTTTTACCTCTGTGTGACTTTGGACAAATAGTTTAACCTCTCTTGAGTTTTAGTTTTCTTATCTATAAAAGTGAAACCACTAATCCATGGTAACTTTTAAAAATTGAAGATTATATTGCTGTTCAAATTATTTTGTGAAAGAATATGATCTAGAAGAGTACTAAAATATAATAAGTAGAAGGATTTTTATACCATATACTCACAGGACTTGTCTGAGTGACTGGATTATGGGTGACTTTAATTATTTTTGTTTTCATATTTGTATTTCCTAAATTTTCTACAATAAAAGGTTGGATTAGATGATATGTCCATCTTTTCAAAAAGTGTTTTCTTCCTTATTTGTTATTTTTCACATTTTTCTGGATTGTATATAAATATATGTACATATATAAAAGTGTGGACTAAATGCCATAATAATTCAGGGTGTTTCCACACTTCTAATAATTTACATGAATTAAGGTTATAATTTAAATAATATCTGAAAAACATAGAGTTGATCTGCATTTGATCAATGTTTCCAGCGTTTGCCTTTTCAAATCCAAATGTTCATAGAGCTCTTTTGAAGGATCAAATTCTATTTACTATTTTGTTTTTTTAATTGAAGATGAAGTATTCAGTTTAACATTTGAGTGTCTACTGTGATAGGTAACCTCTCTAATAGTACTCTTTTACTCTACCTTCTCTATGCTTTTTGCCTTCTTAAGTTATAACTTTTAAGTCATAAAGTAAGTTCTTGTCTGCTAATAAAGTGAAACTTTTCTTCTTCAGAGTGTACTTCTATTGGTTATTAATTTTTTTGTTAAGTAAAGCTAGATTTGTGGTTTTTGTTGTTTACCTTTTTTGATGAAAATATTTCAGACCTGTCAAGTTGCCCTTAATTTTGCCAATGAAGAAGAAGCAAAAAAATTTCGAAAAGCAGTTACAGACTTGTTGGGCCGTCGACAAAGGAAATCTGGTAAACTTTTTAAACAAAAATTCCTTTAAACAGGAGCTGGCTATGGCTCATGGGGCAGATCTGGCCTGCCATCTGTTTTTGTAAATAAAGTTTTATTGAAAAACAGCTATGCTTGTTGGTTTACATATTGTCTTTGGCTGCTTTTTTTCCACAACACAGTTGTCTAGTTATGACAAAGACTATGTGACGCATATCTGGCCCTTTACAAAAAACAGGTTGCTAATCCTTACCTTACAAGAAATACTGTTTTCATTGAGAGCTGATTTTTTTCAGGTTTATTAAAGAACTCATTCCAATAACCTTTTCTGTTGATAACATTTTACATATACTGACTCTTAACTTTGCATTTTTATGACATTATTTGTAACTTACATTTACAAAAATATTTTATAGTTTGTGAACAAATACTTTAGGCAAGCCTAGAAGCAAATAAGCAAAGTTGCAAACAAGATTGTAAACATCTGTAAACATTGCCTTGTCTCTATTTTGTCCCTAATGTTGTATATTGTAAAATTATAAGGAACTTAGTTTAATGCATGAGACTTTAATACATATAAGACAATTAGAGAACGACGCAGGATAGTGTAAAGCTTTAAATTCATTGATGTGGAACTATTTGATAGCTGTCACATACCAGGCCTTTCTGTTGTAACGTGGGAGAAGGGTGATTAGGAAAGGTGAACCTCTCCAAAATCATCTTCTTAAGCAGGTCACTTTTAGGAGAAATAACATATGGGAGTTGAGATCAGCAAATAAATCCCCTTAAAACTAACCATGCCCATATATTCTTTGAAAAGTTTGTACATCCAAGTATACATGTTACCCCAGTCTGAAAATCACTGTATTCAAGGATGTGCTTTACCAATAGGAGGGAATAAGTCATGAAAAAGGAAGGCACTGGATCCTGAAAACAGAAATGTAAACACGTGTGTTACATTTTATATATGTTTATTGTTATTTTAATGGGTTTCCGAGAGGAAGGTAATGTAAAAATGAAAATGAAATGAACTAAGTTGTTGCCTTACTTACTGCCATCTTATATATCCCCCTTGTCATGAGTGAATAGGAGAATGATTAGGAGCCTATTGTTTTTTGTTACTTCTTTTTGGGGCCAAGGGTGTTTACCACTTGATTCCATGCTGTGGAAGAATTTAATTCTGTGGAATAATTCACGGTTCAGTTCTTATTTCAATGACATGTTGTGGTGCCAGGCCAGGGACTCCCTGGGACTTCTTTTAGTCAAACTGTGTGACTAAATTTTCAATTAAAAAAAAAGTAAAAAATACTTCTTAAAATATCGAATAATTGACTTTTGAAATAGATAGGTCACTTGAAGGTGTCTTTTAACTGGTATGGGAATTCTGTTTTATACAGTTCCTAAGCTTTTAGGCATAGTGTTTTCAGAAGCAGAAGATCACAGCATATGGGAGACAGCTGATTGATTGTTGGGTAGCCCCTTCATGCTAAGTCAACCTTCAGCCTTGCCTCTCTTTAACTTAGATGCATGGGGTCCAACTTTTGGAGCAACAAAGAATTAGTGTTTTCTTTTCCTTCCATTAGCCATTTAATGTTGGAAGCCATCTACCATGCCCTCCTTAGGCCTACACTTCTTTAGCTTAACCAGTTCCAGTTTCTTATTCCTCACATGATATGATTTATAGACTCATCATACTGTATAACTTACAGACTCATCATACTGTATTCAGAGCACTATATACTGTGCTCTGAATGCCCTGTACATTTTTATGTCGTCTTCAAATGATGCAGATTTGAGAAAATGGTCCAGCTCAAATATGATGTCCAGATTTGAACACAGTAATCCAACAGTAGTATGACTAGTACTGTGATACTAAAAACGTCCCCTAATATGATTAAACACTGTTCTGCTAATGTTTCTAGCAAATACATCACACCATCAACTCCCATTCTTAGTTCAACCAAACCTCTTTTTTTCATAAGAACGGCTCTCAAGCCAGGATAGTGTCATGTTTCTAAGTAATTGCTTTTTAGAACTTATACTCTGAACTTTACATTATCTCAGCATATTTCCATATTTGTGGCACTGCCAATTTAAGAAGTATTTCCTTTGTGGATGCAGAGGTAACATCACCTTGGAAATTGGGGATTTGACATTCATTGACATTAGATAGGATGTGCTTACATCAAATGTTTCAGAAAATTACTTCATCAGACCACCAGATGGAGTAATACATTTATATTTCCCATTGCCAGGATTTTCAACTTGTCCCTCAATTAAATCCAATTAATTTTAGGATTGTGGCTGTTTATAAACTAAATATTTTATTATATTATTATTTATGGCTATTTGTCTTATAATTTTGGAAATTTTTGTATTAGAAAAATCTGTGGAAATTATATTTGTTGAAAATTCTTCAGCCAGTTTTGAGCTTTCTTGAAACCAAAATTGTGTCAAACTTGATACATAAGAGTATGAGTGCAAAGGGTTAATAGAAGTTCTCCTGTTATTACTCCTACTTAATTGGCTGTAGCTTCTAAGTATTATTTTGGTCTCCCCCGTAGCTCAGGCATCTCTAGGTATTTTCATTATCTTTATGCTTTCATTCAGTCCCATAGCTTTGAACACTGTCTATATACTGCTGACTCCCAAAGTTTTCTCTCTCCTGTTGACCTCGCCCCTGACTTTCAGACTTGTGTGCTCCAGCTGGGTGTCAGAATAGCCTTCAGACCTAGTATGTGTGAGCAGAACACCTGACCCATGTTCCCCAAGCCCCAGTTCGACCTGCTCCTCCTCCTCTCCTAGCCGTCCCCATCCCAGTAAAAGGCGTTGGCTCCACCTTGTCAGTCTGGCTCACAGTGGTTCTTCATAAGCCCTATCAGTGAGTCCCATTTTCTCTATCTTCAAAAACAAGTCCTGGATCTGTCTCACCACCTCTGTTGCTACCACCCTAATCCAAGCTACCATTGTCTGTCATCGGGACTATGACGGACTCCCTGCTGTCACTGTATGCCCCCTAATAGCTCTCTCCCACATAGTAACCAGGCAAAACTTTTAAAAACATAGATTGGGTCATGTCACTTCCCCTATTCAAAAACCTGTAAGAGCTTCCTATCATGTATAGAACACTATATTCCTTAACCCATGCCCTGTGGGACCCTACACGCTCCAGTTCCCTGGTTCTCTTTCTGACTTCTCTCCTTCCGCTCTTCCTTTGGCTCACTGCAGTCCAGTATTATGGTGTTCCTTCATGTTCTTCCCTCCTGAGGGCCTTTCAATATGTTGTTCCCTTTCTTGCTTTATTCAAATGTCTGCTCCAATGTCAGTTCCTCAGAGAAACTTGTTAACCACTTATATATGGACGTAGGAATAAAACAGTTTAGATGAGTTGATTTTTTTATGTTGAGTTTTGTATTGCATATGTCTAATAATATTCCTTTATTTCCTAACAGAGAAAAGACGAGACCCTCCAAACGGTAAGCTCTTTGATAATTATTGATCAGAAAGATTTTAGATTTAATTTAATCCTTGTGGAAACATGTATCATATATTAATACCTAGTATTTAATATCTACGATTAAATACTGTAGTTTATTGTGTTCTTATTTTAAAATAAATAACAGATGGGACTTAGAAATGTACTATTCTTTGGCTTTTTTCTAGGATGAGGGAAGACTGTATAGGGTGAATATCACTATTACTTATATCTTAATTCCTTATTCACAGTTGTTTAAGTTTAGAAATTGTACAACCTGGTCTTAATGTCTTCCTTAAAAGTGGTAAGTTTTATCTAGCATATTTCTTCATTTCCTATTTTCATGTTAGTCTTTTTTTTTCTTATTTCAAAAGATTATTTCACACTGGGAATATAAAACTAGCCCCTTTCAAGAATGAACACTTAACTATTCTGGTGTGTTTAAACAAATAGTAGCTATGCTTACTGTGCTGGTGCGTTTAGAACACATAGTAGCTGTACATAATTCTCCTTAATTTGCTAACGAATACTTGAAGTAATATGGATTCATTTAAAATATATATATTTATACCAAAGAATAAAAGCAGAATACGAAGGTCCCAGATCTCTAGGGCATAGAATCTCATCCTGGGCCCCATAAACCCTCACTGAAACTTTGTGCCAAATATTGTAAGTATATATGTTCTTTTCTCTGGGGAGAGAGGATCCGTGGATTTCATCAGATTGAAGTGGGACCCCTGACCCTATGATAGTAAAGAACATTGCTCCAGGAGCCTTCGTTATAATGGGGAATATAGCTGCTGCTTTTTAAAGGCATCTCAAATTCTCTCATCAGAATTTAGAGTGATTATTCAGGGAAACACTTAATATAGTACAGAGTCCTTAATATATGACAACTGTTAGTGGTTGTTGGGTATTTTTTCTTTAAAACCAATATATTGCCTTCTGATTTTGTCCTTAAATTTGTTTTCCTGATACAAAAACATGAACCAAATATTGCTGTATTAAATTTTGGTTTACTTACTTTAGTATAATTTTAAAAAACTCTGACTGTACCTTCAGTAGTGCTTACCATGTGCCAAGTGTTGTATACTTTGACTTTCTCTTTTAAATGGAAATTTTTAATACGTTATAGGGCTGCTTGGAGATAAATGAAGTAATCAAAGTGTTTAGCATGGTGCTTAATCAGTATAGTTATCACGATGAAGGCAATGACAGTGATAATAATAGCAGCTACTATTTAGTGATCACTTACTACCTGCCAGGCACTGTCCAGAAACCATATGAAGTAGCTGCTATCATCCCTACTTCAGATGAGTAAACAGGCACAAATAGGTAACTTGCTCAGGGTCACAAAACTAGGAAAGTGGAGCAAGATTCAGTCTCAAGTGTTCTAACTCAAGAGCCTGCCCCCTTAACCACTGTGCTGTGTCAAGATGATTTTGAAGGAGAAACTGAGACCTGAAGAGAGTAAGTAACATGCCTTGAGGTATGCAGCTAGTATGTCACAGAAACAAAGGAAGCAGAAGCAGCTGAGCCAGAAGTCCTTCATCCGTGAACCTTTAATGTGGCGTTAGAATTTTTCCCCCTTGTTCTGTGCTCAATATTTTAATGTCTTTTTTAATTTATTAAACTATTTGGCATTCTGTGAGCATATATTAAATACCAGTGCAGAAGGCTTCCTAGTGGTACCATCTTTGGGGAAAGTAACCTGAGTGTGATTTTAAAGTGTAGATGTTGTACAAATAATATAATTAAAGTTAAGGATGTAAATACTTCATGGTTTTTTTAAAATTTAATCTTTTCAATACATATAAAATATATTTTTGAAAAGGCACCTAATCCATAATAGAATTTGGATATTCTTTATGTGACAATGGTGTCTTACAATTTTATTACCCATAGTAAGAGAGATACTCATAATTAAATGCAGTTTCTTTCTCTGAGTTTGTTCTTGGTTTTAAATCTTTAGATCTAAAGTTTTAACCCTTTGATACAGTGGTGCCAAACTTTTTTTCATTAAATGAAAGGAGAGTTTAAAAAAATGGCATTGTTAAAATGCGAAATTATACAGCATGTCTTGACAATATTTGCATACTTATATATTTTTTAAATATACATAACAAAATTATTAATAGAAGTTTTAATATTTTCTCCTGCTGTGCAGTGGGTTGCCTTGCTCTCCTCATGGTGTGGAGACCACTATTTTGCAGGTGGCATATTACTTTTTTGCATTTGCTGCACTGCCACTAGGTGGCAGTGGACACCTTAACTGCCTAGCAGTGTCCATACAGGAGCTTTGTCCCAGATCCTCATTTAGAAGATCAGTTTAGCAAACCTTTTTCACATTGTTAACTATTAAAAAGACACTTTATGTAGAAGTAACATATATTCCTGAAATACAATTCAGTGTCTTCCTCATTAACTCCTAATCCATATATTTTTCTTTTTTTTCTTTATTGGTCAGTCTCACCTTTTAGCTTAGATGCTTTCCAATGATTTGTTCTCAGCTTCATGACTGCTTGACATTAGAGGCCTCTAGGCCCCTTATTTCTCAACTATTTTACCTTGGTGAGAGCTCTCTGCTTTTTATGTAATTAAGGGGAAGACTTTAGTTTGTTCTTTTAGTTTTAAAATTAACTAGAAATGCTGTTCAGTGAGAATATTAAAAAATCTTTTCTCTGACAGTTGTCCTTAATCAGAAGAAGGTAATTTGTCTTTTGACTGCTTTTTGAAAAAGAAGGGAAACAGTCCCCTTTATTATCTGTTTACTTCGTACATGTTCTTAGGATGAGTGTAATTTCAGAAATGGAATAATTAAACTTTACTAGATATGATTTGAGTATTTCCATTACCATATCTTTCATAAAGTTTATTAAAAAATACCTCTGTGCCTTATACAACTTATCACTTTTTTGGTCTGTCACTTTTGAAACAAATATTTAATTGGGCTTTAGAACATTATTTTAAATTTATTTCCTAACATCTTCAAACTGTAAAATGACGCTTGTCAACAGGAATATCCAAATACCTAATCTCTTAAATGTGTAAAAAGCCTTTTTTCTAAATATTGAAAGTTATTCGTAAGTATTTCTTGAATGATGAACTGTTGGACTGCAAACTAAGAGAACTGATAAATTGGTAAAGAAATAAAATATAACATTTGTAAAGTTAGCATTATCAATCACCTTGTCATTTAACTTTTGTGAAAAAAGTTATAATAGTTAATAGAAAGAGTAGTGGAGTAGGAACCAAGATAGTAGAGTCCACCTTTCCCTTTGTCACTAATTGTGTGACTTTAGACAGGTCACCTGACTCTTCTTGTCCTTAGTTTTTATCTATAAAATGAAAGATTTAGAAAAGCTCTTTAATTTCCCAGCTAATATCAATTTTCTGTACATCTCTGTAATCTGGACTTTTCTATGTAGAGTTAATTAAATAATGTTTTAACCAGTACTGATGAAGTTCATGTGTAAGGACACTAAGGAGCTAATGCCACAGCTTTATGAACTGCTTGGTGGATGCATACAATATATCCACACCTGATTTTGGGGTAGAGAGAGGAGGGGAAACTTTGGTATTCATTCTGCATATCACTTATATTTTATTCCTGTCTTCTTCATCCTTGAGCTTTCTTCAGAGATGGCTGAGTTATTTTCTCTAGTGAGTTATAAATCAGGCTTATAAGAACCTTAACTTTATTGTTTCCCAGAAAAGAATTTACTGGTTTGGATAATTTAAACTATTAACCTTACCAACTCTATAGCATTTAGGACATCCATAGTATAATTGGTTACTTTTACGTAAACTAAAGTAGCATCAAAATGTTTTTATTTTTGTTTTTTTCCTAAAAACTAATTATAATTTTTAAATTTTTGTTTTCATTTTTTTGGCATGCCACATGGCTCGAGGGATCTTAGTTCCCTGACCAGGGATCGAACCCCGGCCCCCTGCAGTGGAAGCGTAGAGTCCTACCCACTGCACCACCAGGGAATTCCCAAATTTTTTGTTATTTTTTAATGGTGAATCTGGTTGTTCCTTCATTATTACTATTTGGACACCTATTTCAGGAAGGATGACATGTATAAAGAGAGTGCCTGACTCTGACTTAACCTAAATCTGTCTCAAGGAAGTTCTTAAATGTTATTAAGTGTAAAGATAGGAGAGTAATAATTTGCAACATCTTAATTTGGATGGTGTTGCTGATGATGATTGGTAATGATAAACTATAAGAGGAGAGAAAGCAGAAAGGGAAGAATGAGAAGTGAAAACATATTACTAGATTAAGTCTATGAAAATGTTAGTATCACCCCAATTCAACCCTCTAACGCTCAAATTCTGGATATTTTTAATAAGTCCCTTATTTTGTGAAACTACAGTGATTTCTGAAATCTTGAATCTGAACCAATTTGAAAATCCAGTTCTTTATCTACTATTTAATAAGCCTTCTATATTGTTTAACTAACCTTTAACTTTTGATCCAATTATTTTCAGATTATTCCTTGACACTGAATCAGCTTTTAAAGGTTTTATCCGTATTGTTCACTAGCTTCCTTTTTTTCCAAGAAGAATTTTTATTTCTTGCCAATATGAGCAACTTCCCATGGAATTTTGTGTGAAATTATAAATAGAACTTTAGACATTTACATATTATACTTATGTAATTAGACTTTGAATATTAAGGGAAAATAGCTGAATTTTGCACCTCTTTCAAAATTGTTTGTCTGATAAAGTGGCAGATGGCATTTATAATTTTATTTTAACTCTGTTTCGTCTTTAATAGTAGAGTTGAGGGAGAGAAAATTAGTTATATATAATTTCCCATATAGGTAAATATTTTATTTCAGACAACTTTTATGAATAGGATGCATTTGAGGTTTTCAGCATAATTGAAGAATTATAGTCAAGTTAGCATTTAGTGATCACTCGATATACATTAGCCTGTAATGTCTTGGGATTTCTGTCTGCCATTCTATGCTTGCGTTGGGGATTCCACAGACCACTCCTCCAGTTGGTGATTCATTAGGGCTCACAGGACTGAGCACATAGAGGTACTCATGGCAAAGATTTATTACAGTGAAAGGATATAAAACAAAAATTAACAAAAGAGAAAGACACATGGGGTTAAGTCTGGGGGAAACTACACACAAGCTTCCAAGAGTATTCTCTCATTGGTCACAGAGGATATGCTTAATGTCTCCAGCAATGAATTGTTGCAACACACATGAACTGTTGTCTAAAGAAGCTCAGTGCCTAGGGTTTATTGGGGGCTAGTCACGTGGGCATCTTCTGTCTAGGACATACCAAGATTCTAGACTCCCAGAAGGAAAGCAAGTATTCAGCATAAACCACATTGTTAGCACAAATAGTTGAGACACAATGAGCCCATCTTATCAGGGGATAATGGGAACCCTCTTGAAATCCTAGATCCTAGATGCCAGCTAAGGGCCAACCTTGCAAAGCAGGCCTTTCTAAAGATAGCAGTCTCAGGCCTGCTATGTTGACTGTTTCTCTGCACAGTAGTGATTATATTTTATACAGTATTTTAAAAGTCATCAATAATATCATCTCAGAGGAATTTGGTCTAATAGGAAGTTATATCAGAGAATCATATGTTAAAATGGGATCTCTAAGGAACATGTGTTGCCCTTTGGTTAAATTTTTTAAGGAATTTTTAAGATGAATATATTTCATTCAGACTCTCATACTTTTAAGACCAAAATACTTTTGTGAATTACAAAACAAATTTTTGTGTGCTACGTTTAGTGTCATTCCTGAAGATGCTATTAATAATACCTGAAGATGCTTGAGATCTTTTTAATGTTGATCCTTGTGGAAGATGGAATGTTTTGAGAATTTTTCTATTTTAAATTTTTGAGCTCTGTACTTCTGCTAGCCAAAGTGTATGTATAATGGGAGAATACTACTAGACTTAAGTATGACAGTTTTGGAAAAAAATGTAGTAATATTTGTATAAATTTTTGTTCATCATAGACTAATAAAGTTGAAATAAAGAAGTAAGACTAGACTTCTTTACTAGATTTAAAACAAAGTCGATGCTTCTTTTACTCTTCCTATGTAATATATGCCACTTTACCAATGAGTAATGTGTTGGATGTGAGGCTGTTACAGTCAAAATTTGATGGATCAGATCAATTAAATTTAAATTCTTGTTGAAAATTTATATTCATGAGATTTAATGTTATAAAAAGAGTTTGCTTTGAAATAATGTATCTATGCTAATTTGTTTAAGAATTTATTATAGTTGAGGTCTATCCCGATGGGGCTTTTTCTGTAAACCTACATCGTTGGAAACGCCTCATAGATTAACTGCGTGGTTTCCTTTACTCATAGAACTACCTGTTAGATCTGTGGGAAAGAACTACAAGACAGAGCTGCCAAGTAAACTGTGAAAAACCTAACAAACTTTTTATCTTAGGTATTGGCATATCCCAATGATCTGTACTAGGTTGTGATGGCTTAGGAGTGACTATGATTTGAACCTAATATGTTTTTAGAGGGTGTCAAATTCAGAACCAGGCAGATCCATCTTCTGACCCTAAACATGGTCCTAAAGTAAATTGCTTGAGGAAATTGGATCCCAAAGATTACAGGTGGGGAATTTTGAAGTGTGTCCATATTTCATTGGAGATCAAAGAAGCCTAACTAAAAGAATTGTGGGCTGACTCACATGATAACTTCTTTTTGAAAGGGCTGTTTTATCTTGAAGATTATGAGTTTGGAGGAACTAAGGTGATTGGCAGTGGAAAGAATCAGAACGTGTGAAATTCCTTAAAAATTTATTGACTTAAATAACTTCGTGTTACACATAATAAAAAAAAAAACCCTTTACACTTTGTACGGAAAGTCAGCATATATTTTTGGCTCGAGGTGTCTCTAATGTTTTCTGTGGAGGGAATAATAACATTTATCAGTTATAGTTCTGATGTGCCTTAGACGTAAAAAATTGGGGGGGCGGTGGCTGCTCACCTTATGAAATTCCTTTGCCCTTGCTCTGTTTTGGGCATATGCGTCTTGCTTTGCTTTCTCTTTTGCTTTTTCACTTCAGGTAACTGATGGTATAATCTGTAAGAAAGTTATATGGAATTAAAGACAGACACTTTAAAAAAAAAAAGAATTTATTATAGACTTTGGAAATATAGGAATTTTTGAAATTATAAAAAATTAACATGCAGGTTTAAAATTTAAATAATTTATAGTAATGAAGTGGTCCTACCGCAGGAAAAAAATATTTAAATTATAAATTATGATTGTAATAATTGTTGTCTTAAATTATATCCCTTTTATATTATTTTGACTTTATTTGCAGGTCCTAATCTACCCATGGCAACAGTTGACATAAAAAATCCAGAAATTACAACAAATAGATTTTATGGTCCACAAGTCAACAACATCTCCCATACCAAAGAAAAGAAAAAAGGAAAAGCTAAAAAGAAGAGATTAACTAAGGCAGATATTGGAACACCAAGCAATTTCCAGTAAGACAGTTCTTTTATTATTCTTATCTTTACTTTTGATTTACTCATTTCTGCTCTTGATTTTTTAAATTGTTAGAAAGTTTGGTTTGCTTTTTGGGAGAACCCTTATATTTATCACTTGCATACCTTTTCAGCTATAAATTTTGTTGGAGTTTTTTAAAGGCTATTGCTCAATAGACATTTTATTAATCTTAGTTTATTTACTTTTCCACCCATGAGAAAAGAAAAATTAGAGTTGTTTTTTCAACTAATTGTTGGACATGAAAAGGAAATCTCACTTTTCCCTATAAATGATATTTGGAAATTGCCTAAAGGCATTGTCCTAATCTGTTTGGGCTGCTAACAGAATACAATAGACTGGGTAGCTTATAAACAACAGAAATTTATTTCTCACAGTTCTGGAGGCTGTGAGAAAGGAAGAGGCAGGCAAGATTCGGTGTCTTGTGAGGTCCCACTTCTTGGTTCATAGACAGCCATCTTCTCACTGTGTCCTCACATGTTGGAAGAGGGCGAGAGAGCTCTCCAGGACCTCTTTCTTAAGGGCACCAATCCCATTCTTGGGGAATCCACTCTCATGACCTCCCCAAATCCTCATCTCCAAGAACTATCACATTGGGGATTAGGTCTCAAGATAGGAATTTTCGGAAGACATACTCAGTCTATAGTAGGCATCATACCTTTGGTATTTATTTGACATATTTCAAGCATTCTCTTATCCATTATTTCATTACTTCATTACAAAACTCCTGTCCTCTCATACATATAATGCTTGTGTTCTTATGCTAGTTTGTCAGTTAAGGAAATGGATACTCAGAAAGATTGTGTAAAAATGTTACGGCCCAATTAGTAGCAGAGCCTGGGCTAGAATCCTGGTTTCTTGACTACTTGTACAGTTTTTCCCTGAATATGGTTATGTCTATGAGAACTGTTAGTTCAGGCCAAAAATTCACTGAGTGGATTGGATTTCATATATATTAGGTTTTTAATGCCATTTATGCATTTTATTTTTCTATATTTTTCTATCAACTGCTTTAGGCACATTGGACATGTTGGTTGGGATCCGAATACTGGCTTTGATGTAAGTGTCTTTTCAAGCCATAAGCATTATTATTCTAAATATGTGGGAATGTCATGGCCTATCTTTAGACTTTTATTCTTATTCATTTTTGTTAACTCTAGTGTTTATTGGAATGTGCTTGTATTTATGTTCATATTCCACTGAGGTTTTAAATCATAGACTGTTCTATCATTGATGGCTAAGTCTCTAAAGAGAAAGTTTTTTTTAACTCCTTGGCTTTATCTACTATAATGTAAAAACTCTATGTTTTGAAAGCCAAGAGAAGAAAATTATTTCTGCAAAGTGATCATTCGAGGGGAATATATGCCAAATTACTGGAAAGTACTATAATAAAATTCTGAATATCCAATTGTTAAAATTATCTACGTCTTTTTATTCTATTATTCTTTTTGGCACTTTCATCATTCATTAATTTATAGCATTGTGAGCAAAATAGTTGAAACTTGGTTACCTAAGTTACGTATTTAACATTTGGCAGATAATCAGGGTTTGGAAAAATTATTTGAAAAGAAATATTATTTGTGATTGGGGTCAAAAATTATTTTGGTTATTTTTGTTAGAACTACAATGTTAACACTACAGTTTTTTTGAGTGCCTCTTTGTGTTGGGCACTGTACAGGGTGCTTGGGTCATAAAGAGGTCCTTGACCTCAAATTTTCAAATGATTTACTTTTTTTGTGGTATTTGTGATTATACCTAAATCTTATTTAGGACAAGGTGGACTAGTAGGTGAGCATTAGAGGTGTCTGAGTCATGGAAGGATTAGTAAAACTTTAAATGAGATGCCTTCTTTTTAAAGGTAGGGAACAAAGAGATGAGATAAAATATAAAACCTATTCTTTGTTCTTATCTTTTCTATTTTTTGTAAGACAGTTTAGTTAGCATATAAATAATCTAACTATATTAAAAATTTATAAACATAAAAGAAAATAATTTCATAAAGGGCATAGATATGAGAATAATATTTCAACTTGCTATTGTAAAAAATTTGACATAGGTTTTATAGTTAGCAGTTATTTTGTCTGTTGTAGCTGAATAATTTGGATCCAGAATTGAAGAATCTTTTTGATCTGTGTGGAATCTCAGAGGCACAACTTAAAGACAGAGAAACATCAAAAGTTATATATGACTTCATTGAAAAAACAGGAGGTGTTGAAGCTGTTAAAAATGAACTACGAAGGCAAGGTAACTTTTATTTCTATTCAGGCATTCTGATCTATTTTTTCTTTTGAATCTTTTGAGGTCAGTTTCATGGACGACAGCTACATACATTCACGTGAACCTTCCTTAAGCAGAATGTTCAAATTTATGGAGAACTAGTTTGGCCCAGTGTACTGTGTTTTACATTACTTCAGTATAATTGAAAAATTGTCAAGGCTTTCCTTATTATTAAAAAGTCTTATATTAAATTAATGAAAATTCATACAAGATCTTCTGGCTATTTGTTTTAGAATAAAAAATAATAGTTGCATAATATTTCACTTACTGAATCTTAGAGACCACTATCAATGTTGTTTTTATTACAATTCAGAAGTAGTAATTTAAATATAATCATGGATTCTGTAATGTATAATAAGCATTTTCAGAATATAAATAATGAAAAATCTATTTATTTTGAAATACATTTTTTTTCTTGGCTAAAGTATAAAATTTGTCATTCGGTACCTGAGAGCACAAACAACTTGCAACCTTTTAAGATCTGATATTTTATTTAAATCACCTTGTTTTTTGGTCATATCTTAATAATTATCACAGTAAAATGCAAATACAGTTAATTCTGAGTTTTCTAATATGACTGTTATCTCTTTGCCACTTTATTCATTTGGGGTTACTTTTCTTCTTCCTAGTCTTTGCATACTCATGATAGATAGTGTAGCAAAACAAAAGCTCCAGTTAATCATAGCATTCTTCTGAAGAATTTAACTCATTTTCAATCAGGTATTTGACTTACCTGTATCTTTTTCACTGCTGATGTTCATTCATTCACTCATTCATATATTCAGTAAACATTGTTATGTCAGCACTGGTCTCTACTCAGGATATTTCGATATAAAGGTACGGTTTCTGCCCCCAGAAATCTTAGTCTGGTGTGACAACAGGTATATAAACAAGTATACAGTCATAATTACTGTTGTGGAAACACAATGCTAGTTCCACTGAAACTAGTATGATGCTAATTTATCTTATTTCATGAAGAGATTACATTTCCAAATTCTGTGGATTTTTAATAAAAACATCTGGGGCACAGCAACATTATTGTTTTTTAATGCGGCCAGAATGAGTTGTAGTTACAGTTAGTATACAGATGATGGAAGGTCTTGTGGACCTCTAGTTTGTTCCTTGACTCTCTTTTTCTCCACTGTTACCACTCACCTTCACCTTATACCAAAATATTTTCAGGGTCTCTCTGAGTTCTCTGAATTTATAAGTTTATAAATACTCTTGACATTTGTTAGTCCATACTGCTGCCCTCTCACCTGAATATCTGTAACTGAGAGTTGTCTGTATTAACTTAATTGAGTTTGTTTTTTAAACTTATTATTACTGCTTTTTATTCTAATTGCTTTTAAAACATCAAATTAGGCAAGGTCTTTCCTCAATTAAATTACATAAAACAAAAAAAATTCACAGGCATTACATAAAACATGCTTTGGGAACTTATACTCAAGATTCATATACTCAAGAATCTAACTCCCAGTTTGAAACCTTTTAGACAACCAAGATTGATTTTATAGAAGGTACATGTTTTTAGAGGAAGAATAAAAAGACAGATTAATGATTTTTATTAAGGAAATGTTTTCTAGGCAAAACATATAGTGTGTTCAGAAGTATGAAAAATTAGAGACAGAGAAGTTTATGAAGTTATCATAAAAATACATTTTGTAAAACTTAAATCTCTTGAAATTTATTTTGTAAAATCATGTAATCAAATTTGTAAAAAGTAGGAGACCTTGTGATTTCCAGTGTATCTTTTTGTGTGTGTGTCTTTGCAATTGTTTGAAGTCCATTAATTTCTAATAATCTGTTCTTAGGTCCACCACAGTGGAGTGGTATGTATGGGGGATGTTATTTGGCCCAGTGTACTAAATTATGCATGTGTTTATTTTCAAAGAAGCTACAACTCATTTATCCTGCCTCCAAATCTAACATCCAGTAAGGTTTTCTGCCTTCTATTCAAACTAATGTTTGGGGCTATGTAACTAATGTTACATAGATGCTAAAGTAAAAAAGGAAGTTTATTTCTATATGAGTCAGAGCTCATATTTCATCTGTAATTTAGATAATTTTTTTGAAATTCTGTGGATTACCTCTTAACGGCACCACTGTTTTTATTATTAATATACTTATTTTTAGTGATTGCTTTTCACAATTGGCATTATTTCAATAACCTACATAAAATATACTTACATTTTTACATTAATTTGGGGCAGTGGGGAGGACTAAACATAAGCAAACATGCAGTTATAAATGACTACTCAGAGAGTTGTTAGTATTCCCATAAGTTTAAATTTGTCTTGAATAATACTTGCCTGGTTTACTTCATCTTCATGAGAGTAGTTTCCTGAATTCTATAAAACTACATTTCTTTTAAATATTAGTTATATTTATATTATTTTACAATTTCTGCTTATAATTCCCTTAAATAAATATCTAGAGTTATCTACCAATTACTCTTAATATTAATTTGATCTGAAATAATATCTGAAAGTTAAGTATATCAACTTTTCTTTATAGTGCAGCATCAAGACGGGGTTTTTTCCATAAGCCTCAGTCTTTCTTCTTTTCTAACTAAGCTTTGATAGTAAGAACAGTTTTATTTGTTGTAACGTTTGTGTCATGCTTTTTACTTTATGTATTTATTAAATATCTAAGAACTATCATTGTCATTCTGATTCTGGTGTTTGTGTGACTCAGTTTTGAAAATCTGTAGGCCGCCAGACTTTCTCACAGTGGTGTGTGATCTGCTCAGCAGACATTTTTGTGCATGTGAACCTAACGTGCCGTCTCTCCTCTCCTCCTGTTTTAATTCTTTCACATTTTTACCTTGGTATGATATGGCATATCTTCTGCATACTTTCCTTTTTTTATGTAGGCATAATACAGATTTTAAAAATAGAAAGTTGGTAATAGATGTTTTCCTCATGAAAATACAGAGATGTTACTGCTCACTTTTCAGATAATAGAAATGCTGAACTTGTGCTGTACCCAAACTTGGTGCAGTTGATAATTTATTCACTATCAATTAAGGCTCTCCCTTTGCCTGAACAATAATTTACTGTCTCTTTGAATGGGTATTAGCTGAGTCCCAAATTATTCCAATAAATGTGCTTATTCCCAGTTCAAAAGAACTTTAAATCTATCTATTGAAGAGATACATCATTGTACATAGAAAAGATTATGGTTCCAGAGTCCTTGGTGAAACCACAGGAAATGATGGACTAATACCTTTTGTAGTAGAATAGAGTGGGTCCTTTTCCTCTTGATTAACAAACAACTAAATCATAAAAATGCTAGTTCAGACAACATTGATTTTTGAAATGTAAACCTCAGCTGATTAAAATGAAATCTTTGTATCTGCTTGAAGGATTTGATGTACTATCTTATTCAGGGAGTATACATAATATACATATGCCATATCCTCTTGGTTTTACCCTGTTATTACAAATTATGTTAGGAAAAGAATTTGGTTTTAGCAAGTTTAAACCTCCTTGCCTTGGATCTGGTGAGAAAATTGGGTGAACCTTAGCTGCAACACCCAGATCTCCAGTATGCCTTGAGTGTAAATCATAGGAACTTCCCTCAGTGATGGCCTGTATCCAAGTAGGATGACTGTCCTGTTTGCAGCTATATATTATTTCCAGTTTTAAAAGTTTCTATGCCAGGAGACAGTACCCTTGTGAGCTTTGGCCTTTCCGTATATTTCATCTAATGTTTATGACTATATTTGATAGCATATTTTAGAGTGTATTTCCATGATAGTCCCAAATAAAATCAGAAGATAATGTTTGATTTCCTTTGAACTGAGGGGGGCCTTTTCTTCTCTGGTATCATTGCATTATTGAGCATCTGAGCCTATTATTATTTGAAATTAAGGTAGGTATTTTTATTATATAGATTGTCGAAATATCCATCAATAATATATTAGTTGGTACCAGTAAATACAAATAGCTGTTATGGGTTTTAGGATTTCTTTATTCCTAAAAATAGTTATTTTTTCTAGTCACTCTTTAAATGAATGGAGAAATAATGAAGTTCATTATTATGTAAGTTTGTGTATGCTGTTGGTAAAATCATGTCTCTAGAAATGTAATAAATTTTGTACTTTGAATTTGTTTCTCTATTTTAGCTTACATTTTCCCTTAAGTAAAATAAGAATGTATATGTCATTACTACCAGGATAATGTTAATATTTTATTAATAACTTTAATTTTACAGTGTTTAGAAATTCTCAGTTAATTTGTTAATGGATAAGTAGTTGAACATTTCAGCTGAGCAACCAGCCTCCCTTAATGCCATCACTGGAATTGCTGACCATCTTTTATTAATGTAGTACAACAGATACAATATATACATGATATATTGTATTATATATCACTATAATATATATTTATTACAAAACTTGTATTATATGTTATTATATGTTCTATACATGTAAAATGTAGGACAATATAAATTACAAATGTAAGTTAGGTGACAAAGATTTACATTGTCAAAAAGTTTTGAGTTTAGCTCAGATTAACTTGAATAAATTCTAATAGATTATACTACATTAGCTATTTAATTCTGAATGTAAATTAATTTTATAAAACAACTAAATATACTTGATTCTTTAAAGAGAGAAGGTATCCATTTTTATGAAAACGTAAAATGTCGCTTATTGCCCAAAATGTTTGATATCATTGTTATAGTTTTATTATTATTACATAAAAATGTGTTTATTCCCTTACCTTGATAAGTGGTGCTGATTCCTAAAAACTAAATTCTACTATTTTAGCTAGTATTTTTTCAAGATAGACCACGAAGGCGATCTTCAGGCCGAGTAGTCCCAAACAGAGTTGTAAGATATCATCTGTGCCCAGGTATCTTTGTAAAGTAACATACAAAGATGAGGCCTCTTTTTTCCCCCTCATATTGGTTTTTTTTAATACATGTTGAAATGAGCCGCTTTTTCAGTATCATGTTTTGGGGGGGGGAAAGCATGCTTTTCTTTTTTTCTGTTTTCATTGCAGCACCACCACCTCCACCACCGTCCCGGGGAGGGCCGCCTCCTCCCCCGCCGCCTCCGCACAGTTCGGGCCCTCCTCCCCCTCCTGCCCGGGGAAGAGGGGCTCCTCCCCCGCCCCCTTCAAGAGCTCCCTCGGCTGCGCCGCCACCGCCGCCTCCGTCCAGGCCAGGTGTCGGGGTGCCTCCGCCACCGCCAAACAGGATGTACCCTCCCCCTCCTCCGGCCCTTCCCTCCTCAGCGCCTTCCGGGCCGCCGCCACCTCCTCCGCCAATGTCGGTGGCGGGGCCGGCGGCACCGCCCCCGCCGCCTCCACCTCCCCCGCCGCCGGGGCCGCCACCTCCCCCCGGCCTCCCTTCCGATGGTGACCATCAGGTTCCAACTTCTGCAGGAAGCAAAGCAGCTCTTTTAGATCAAATCAGAGAGGGTGCTCAGCTAAAAAAAGTGGAACAGAACAGTCGACCGGTGTCCTGCTCTGGAAGGGATGCGCTTTTAGACCAGATACGGCAGGGTATTCAGCTGAAATCTGTAAGTAATCTGTTCCTTTCGGTTTAGACTGCCTGTCTTAATGGAATTTTAAAGCAATTATAAGACATCTTTGAAAAAAATTTTTTTACTTTTTCTCTTGGTGTGTGTTTTTCCAACCCTTACATACCCTAAAATGCGTAAGTTTATACCTTTACCTGTGTGGTCCATACTTCTGTATCAAAATATCACCCCAGAAAGTTCCCTCATGACTCTCCCTTCTCAGAAAGGATCACTGACCTGATTTCTATCACCATAGGTTTAGTTTGCCTATTCTAGAACTTCATATAAAGAATATTGCACTATGTTTGCAATCTGTCGTTCTACACTTTTAAATAAATTTTAATTTAAAGAAAAATCTTTATTAAACTATACAGAAGTAAAAATAGCCCTGTTGAAACCAATTGTAATCATTTTGGCAAAGTCAAACCATTAACTTTATGAAAACTAAACCATATTTTAAAGTTTATGTGTCTGAAATTTAGATTAGTAGAGAATGAGACTCCACAGAAAATTCAAAGAGTTCTAATTAGAATTTCTATAGTGACAGATAATTTTGGATTCTCTGAATTGGTTGAGGTCATCGTTTCATCTTCCAGAGCAGAGGTTGGCAAACTTTTTTTTTAAAGGACCAGATAATAAACATTTTAGGCTTGCAGGCCATATGGTATCTGTTACAGCTGCTCAACTCTGCTATTATACCACAAAAGCAGCAGCCATAGACAGCACATAAGTCAGTGGGCATGATTGTGTTCTGTAAAGCTTTATTTATGGACACTGAAATTTGAATTTCATGTAATTTGCACATATCACAGATATTCTTGTTTTGTTTTCTTTCAACCATTTAAAAATGTGTAAAAAATCATTCTTAGCTTTAAAAAAGTTATACAAAAACAGGGGACAGGCTAGATTTGGTCCATGGCCGTAGTTTCCTGACCCCTGACCTAGAGCCTAACCTGGCTAACATTCACATGCTTCCTCTGGGCCTTTATGTGTGGTCTCTCAGTTCCAGGAGGAACATTTGCTCTGCAGGGCTTCAGGCAGGTTACGGATGGTAGATTTTTCTATGAAGTAAATGGAGCTGAAAGGAGATTTTAATTGAAAATTATTTTGCAGTGTGTAGAGAATTATGATAACTTACTAAATCTCAGAAGCTTTAGCTAGGAAGAGAATGATGGCTAGGGAACACAGCTAATCGAAGGAAAGCATTTAAACATCAACCTAGCACAGATTTAAGAAACTTCTTTAAAATGTGTCTACATCTTTTCTTAATATGTATTCAGGATGATACTTAGATCAGCCTGTGAAAAATCACCTCTGCTCCCTCTCCCCGTTTAGTTCAGACTACAGGTTTCTCAGGAGCAGTTGAAGAACTTTGAATAGTTGTTGGGGGGGGGAATTATTGTCAAAATGACCACAGCCCAGGTGAATAGCAGATTTTAATGGGGTCATATACTTTAGAATTTCAAATACATAAGTTGACCCTTGGACAGCAATGGGAGTTAGGGGTGCCAGCCCCCTGAGCAGTCAAATCTGTGTATAACTTTTGACTCCCCAGAACTTAATTACTAATGGCCTACTGTTGACTGGAAGCCTTACCAATAACATAAACAGTTAATTTAACACATATTTTGTATATGTATTATATACTGTATTCTTACAACAAAGTAAGCTAGAGAAGGGAAATGTTATAAAGAAAATCATAAGGAAGAGAAAATACATTTACAGTACTGAACTGTATTTATTGATGCTGTAAGTTTACATCATCTGTTTACAAGATGAATAATCTATCTGTTAGTACCTACATCAATTTGGTCAATATTGTCTTATTAATATAATACAAACACTGTAGATGTTATATGTAATACTAACAGTAGACATCAAAAATGAAAAGAATGTGAGAAATTTATATTTATTTACATGTATAATAATTCATGCAGCGTTAACGGAGAGACAGCCATATGATTGCTTTATGGTAGCCTAGCATATTCGATATGGTTGCTTCACAGTAGCCAGCCTATATACTAGTGAATGAATCGTTATAAAATTTTTATGGCATATGTTAGTACAGTCATATTCATAATACTGTATTGGGAACATTGTTATATGTTTTTTCAAAAACCACTTGCCTGTGAAGGTAGGCAGATACGCAGTTTCTCCAGTTACGAGAGAGGGGGGCATACTGTATGGTAATGTAGTTCTCCAAAAGCAAAGTTGTAGAACAGTAAGAAAACTAACACAGTATTAATTTTATATTAAATATCCCTCACCTTACGCCTATGTAAGGAGCGGCTATCCACTTCAACTCTTACACACAGTGTTCTACATGATGAATACTTAGGTGATGATGATGACACAAAAATATTTCATACACTTCTTGCCATATAGTTATTAGATTTTCACACAGAGACACACATACACAACAGATAAATTTATTAACTGTACAGCATGATGATTACTATTCATTAAGTGGAAGTAGGTCATCGTAAAGGGCTTCATCCTTGTTGTCGTCACGTTGAGCAGGCTGAAGAGCAGGAGGAGGAAAAGGAGGTGTTGGTCTTTCTTGCTGTCTCAGGAGTGGCCTCAATGGAAGATGTGGAGGGAGGGGTAAGGGGAGGCAGGAGAGGCAGGCACACTAATTTTATAGAACTATATCATACTGGGTTGGCCAAAGAGTTTGTTCGGTTTTTCCCATAAGATGGCTCTAGTAGCGCTTAGGTTGTCTTTAACTTCATTCAAAACAATTTTATTAGATTGTATTGTGACAGCTGTCATATCAGCGTGCATTAAAAAAAAAAAACTTACCAAAAATTGGTGAATTTTTGTGTAGCCGTTTTAATATTGAAAACGGAAGAAAAACATTTTCAGCATATTATGCTTTATTATTTCAAGAAAGGTAAAAACACAGCCAAAACGTAAAAAAAAGACTTGTACAGCGTATGGAGAAGGGGCTGTGACTGGTTGAACGTGTCAAAAGTGGTTTGCGAAGTTTCGTGCCGGAGATTTCACGCTGGATGATGCTCCACGGTCAGGGAGACCAATTGAAGTTGATAGCGATCAAGTCAAGACATTAATTGGGAACAATCAGTGTTACACCACGCGGGAGATAGCCGACATACTCAAAATATCCAAATCAAGCGGTGAAAATCATTTGCACCAGCTTGATTTATGTTCATCGCTTTGATGTTTGGGTTCAACATAAGTTAAGCGAAAAAAAACCTTCTTGACCATATTTCCACATGCAATTCTCTACTGAAACATAACGAAAACATTCCGTTTTTCAAACAAATTGTGATTGGCAATGAAAAGTGGATACTGTACAATAATGTGGAACGGAGGAGATTGTAGGGCAAGCGAAATGGACGACCACCAACCACACCAAAGGCCGGTCTTCATCCAGAGAAGGTGATGTTGTGTATATGGTGGGATTGGAAGGGAGTCCTCTATTATGAGCTCCTTCCGGAAAGCCAAACAATTAATTCCAGCAAGTACTGCTCCCAGTTAGAACAACTGAAATCAGCCCTTGATGAAAACATCGGGAATTAAGTCAACAGAAAACGCATCATCTTCCATCAGGATAATGCAAGACTGCATGTTTTGTGATGACCAGGCAAAAACTGTTACAGCTTGGCTGGGAAGTTCTGATTCATCCTGCATATTCACCAGACATTGCACCTTCGGATTTCCATTTATTTCGGTCTTCACAGAATTTTTTTAATGAAAAAAATTTTAATTCCCTGGAAGACTATAAAAGGCACCTGGGACAGTTCTTTGCTCAAAAAGATAAAAAGTTTTTAGAAGGGCTTCCCTGGTGGCTCAGTGGTTGAGAGTCCGCCTGCTGATGCAGGGGACACAGGTTCGTGTCCCAGTCCGGGAAGCTCCCACATGCCGCGGAGCGGCTGGGCCCGTGAGCCATGGCCGCTGAGCCTGCGCATCTGGAGCCTGTGCTCCACAACGGGAGAGGCCACAGCGATGAGAGGCCACAGCGGTGAGAGGCCCGCATACCGCCAAAAAAAAAAAAAAAGTTTTTAGAAGATGGAATTATGATGTTGCCTGAAAAGTGGCAGAAGATAGTGGAACAAAAGGGTGACTACATTGTTCACTAAAGTGCTTGGTGAAAATGAAAAATGTGTCTTTTATTTTTACTTGAAAACCAAAGGAACTTTTTGGCCAACCCAATAATTCCTTGTTTTAGTTTTAGTACCCATATCATAGAAGGGTCCGTGTTGTAAAGGAAGTCAAATGCAGTCTTGAATAATCCGAGAACCCTTCTTTCTTCCAGATTGTCTCATGTCCATTTGTTTTCCTGGCACTGCTTCTTCTACATTTTCTTCATCATCATCTGGCACTGGTTTGGAAACACTCATCTTCATCAAGTCATCTTCTGTTAATTTTTCTGGTGTGGTATCTGTTAGCTCTTTTATTTCTCCAAGATCCATATCTTGAAACTCTTCACCACCACTGCCACCACCTCCCGCCACCTTTTTTGCCATATCAATGATCTCTTTCATGATTTCCTTGCTTGGCTCTGTTGTAAATCCTATGAAGTCATATAGAACATCTGGACACAGTTTCTCCAGCAGGAATTTATTGTTTTGGGCTTGATGGCTTTCACCACATTTTCTGTAAGAACAATGGCATCTTCAATGACGTAATCCTTCCAGACTTTCATGATGTTCTCTCTCCCGGAGTTCTCTTCTATAGTTGACAGTTCGTCACATAGAGTACCATGTGTAATGAGCCTTAAAGGTCTTTATGACCCCCTGATCTAGAGGCTGAATTAGAGATGTTGTGTTGGAGGCAAGTAGACCACTGTGGTGTTGAAGTCATGGGGTTCTGGGTGGCCTGGGCACTCTCCAATATCAAAAGAACTTTATAAGGTGGTCCCTTACTGGCAAGGGACCTCCTAACTTCAGGGACAAAGCATTGATGAAACCAATTCAGAAAAAGTGTTCTCCTTGTCCAGGCCTTTTTGTCATCTAACCAAAAAGACTGGCAGCTGGTGTTTATCTTTTCCCTTCAACAAGAGTTAGCAAATTTATAGATAAGAGCAGTCCTGATCGTAAACCTGACTGCATTTGCACAGAACAGCAGAGTTAACCTATCCCTCCTCAATCGTGGTGCTTGCTTCTCTTCCTTACTTATAAGTGTCCTTTGTGGCATTTTTCTTCCAGGGTACTTCTAGGACACTTTCGTCTACATTTAAAACCTATTCAAGCAGATATCCTTTCTCCTCTATTATTTTCTTAATGGCATCTGGGAACTCCTCTGCTGCCTCTTGGTCGGCAGAAGCTGCTTTTCTTTTAAAGCCAAACCTCTTTCTAAAATTATCAAACCGTCCTTTGCTGGCATTAAATTTTCCAGCTTTAGATCCTTCACCTTCCTTTTCATTTAAGTTGTCATGTAATGACTTCACTTTTTCTCAAATCATTAGAGTCTATAGGTATGCCTTTCTTATAGCAATCCTGCATCCACATGGAAGCTGCATTTCAATATGAGATATAAAGTTATTTCACAAAAAGTGCAAGGTTTTTGCACCTGATGATGTAGCTGCAGCGATGGTTTCATGAATTTCTTGTTCTTTTTTTTATTATGGTCCTTAATGCCAGATTCATTTGTCTTGAAACAGTGGGCAGCTGCAGCTGCAGACCTCAGTCTACAATACATATCACACAATTCAGCTTTTTCTTGTAATGTCATGACTTTTCTCCGCTTCTTGGGAGCACTTCTAGCATTACTAGTGGTGCTTAGTATGGGTCCCGTGGTTTTGGTCAAGGTTTGCAGTATTGCACTAAATACAATGAAAAATACATGAGAACTGCGAGAGATCACTTTTTACTGTGATACGCAATTTATTGGAGGGACAAACTGCTCACACTGATAACATCACAGGGAGTTTTAAGCATATACTTACAACACTTGAGCATACTGAAATAGCAATAGGAGGTGGGTACAAAATTATTACAGTAGTACAATGTGCACTACAGTTAATCTTATGCAGTTATGATTTAAAACTGCATCTTTATGTTTGTTTACATTTCTCTCAACAGGGAATGGTGCCGTGTACAGTCTGTGTATAAGCTTTAATAAATTCTATCTTTTTATAATAGATTCGTGTATATTTTATGGTAGTAAATGATAAAATAGATGTGTATATATGTTTTATGCAATCATGACATATCTAACTTTTTCTTAATTTTTTCCATACTTCTAGGCAGTGTGATTCATCTGTAAGTTTTTTCAAATGTAGCAAATCTTTAAAAAGTTTTCCAATATATTTGTTGAAAATAATCTGCATATAAGTGGACCCATGCAGTTCAAACTCGTGTTGTTCAAGGGTCAACTGTGTGTGTGTGTGTGTGTGTGTGTGTGTGTGTGTGTGTGTGTGTGTGTGTGTGTGTAATTATTTAGTATAGCTGTGCTATTTCATTTTTAATTATACCAGTATCATCCCAGGGACAAAGTTAACAAAATGACTGTTTTGTATAAACGACTGCTCATTTTAGTCAGAGTGCACATACAGCAATAGTTTCTAAATTGTATTTTTTTTTCCTAAATCTCTACAAACTTCCTGTAGTTTCTTTTTTAATGAGTGTTGGAATCAGGGATTATTTTATATAGAAATTAGATTTTAATGAGACCCTTTGATATTGATTTTTTCCCCCCAAATGTAGTTTATATTAGGTAAAGTACTTTAGTTAGGGATAGTTAGTTGCCTTGTGAGGTACATTTTGAAAGCTACGCATCTGATCTCCTCCTCCTACATGATATGAGAAGGAAGGTTCATTTTGAATTCTAGTATATTATATATTGTACATATTTACATTATAACTTTATATTAAGTATAATATTTAAAGTTATAAAGCCTATTAGTAAAGCTGAGTTTTTCTAGGAAACCATAAGTCTCTTTAATTGCTCTTAGATATCCTAAAATGTTCTTCTCTAATAACTTTAGGCATCTAAATACTACCTTAGTTTTGTAAAATGATGTCCTTTGATAATCGTTTTAAAGTTTCTCATCAGCCAAGGCTTTGTGTACTAGAATGAACAGAAGTAACCCAGCTGTAAGGGCAAGTATTATTTAGGAAAAAGTTTGACTGTTGTATTAAATTTGGAAGTGTATTAATGGCTTATACATTAAGGAGGGGAAATGTATCTTGGAGAATTATTTTAAGGCAGCAGTTTTTTTTCTTCTTAATTTTGTTAATCCTATTCTAGGCTTGATTGTTTGCTTTTTTGGTTTTGTTTTGTTTTAAAATAATAAAGTGATTCTAAGGGAGAAAGATTTTCTGGAGACAGAGATTTGTTGCTAAGGATGTGTTACTAAATTTTGCTGATTTTCCTTTCCAAGGTATCTGACGGCCCAGAGTCTACACCACCGACACCTGCACCCACTTCAGGAATTGTAGGTGCATTAATGGAAGTGATGCAGAAAAGGAGCAAAGCCATTCATTCTTCAGGTATATTTGCATGTGTATATATATATTTAATAAATTTGAATATTTGAAGTTCTGCTTCTCTTTTTATTCTGTGACACAGTCTTTGCTAGATTTTCCCCTGCTATTGAATAACTTATTGATGTAGGTTCTAGGATATATTTTAAGTTGTTGCAACTGTGACTAGTCTATTTGAAGCTTAATGGATGTCAAGACACCACTGTCATAATCATAAATTGGAAGAACAACTTTAGCAAAATGACAGTTTTGTTTCCTGAACCAGAAATACTAATAGAATGCCTGGCAAACAACTTGTAAACAAGGCTGGAGAGTTCTGAATCTCATTCCTGTGACATTCTTGTGACATAAGAAATTTAGGTTTCCCTGATTTGCAAGAGTTGGGGCTGAGAAATGAGATAATTTATACTGTTTCTAGGGTTTAGTAAAGAATCCTAAAGTTTTTTGTTTCCTCTTTTTTTTTTCCTAAAAGGTTTATTTGAATAAACTAGTACTCATTTGAGGTTATTAAACATATACACACCACCACGTAAATGAATATCACTTTTAAAAGAGAGAAAGAATATGGGTTTTGCTGATGTGATGGTTGAGGTTTACTGGAGAGCATGATGTACTAGAAGCAGATCTTTGTTCTTATTAAATCTATTACTTACTCCCTGTGGTGGACCTCAATTCTCCAGTTTGTTACATGTAGAGAATTCATAAATCAGATGATTGATATGAACAGTAAGTAAGCTAATATGCAGCTAACCAGCAGATTGCCTAGCACATAGTAGGTGTTCAGTAAATGTTATTTTCCTTCTCTTTCTTTCTCCTTAAGGATGTGGGTATCTAAGATCTTTTAGCAACATTTGTTTTTCTTAAATAGGCATTTTTATTTCCATACCGTGTTACAAAGATAGGATAGGTTAATTCAGTCCACAAATATTTATTGTGGAATAATAATAAAATAACAAAACAACAAAAATTCCTGCCTTCATGGACCATGCATTCTAGTGAGAGAGAGAGAGACAATAAATAAAACAAATTAGAAAATATGTATATTAAATGGTGATATGTACTAAGGACAGAAATTAAGCAGAAAAGGGAGATATAAGGACTAACAGGCCGTGAGAGGGAAGTTCATTTTGAAATAGGATAATGAGGCCTACCTAAGATGTCATGTGAGAAAAGACCAGACGGAGTTCAGGGAGTAAACCATGTAGAAAACAGGAAAGTGTGTACAGCCAGTACAAAGTTCCTGAGGTTGAGGAACAGTGCCAATCAAGGTCAGTAGGGCTGGAATAAGAGAGCAGGAGAAAGAAGGAATGTAGTTTGAGAGGTGGCAGTGGGTCAGGAGTAAGGCTTTGGAAGCCATGAATGTGATGGGAAGCCACTGGAAGGTTCTTAGCAGAGGAGTGGCAGTGATCCAAGCTAGAGATGATGCAGGTTTGAATCAGGTTGGGAGCACCTGAGAAGTGGTTGGATACCAGTTATACTTTGAATATGGAGGTCATTGGGTTTGCTGATGGATTGGAAGTGAGGTTTGGAAAAAAAGGAGTGATGGATAACTCTGAGGTTTTTGAACTGAGCAGCTGAAAGAGTGAAATTTTCTTTAACAGAGTGGGAAAGATTTAGGAGAGTAGCAAGTTGGAAAGGAAGGATTAGGAATTTGATTCTGTACAAATTAAATTTGAGATACTTATTAAAAAATTAAAAGTAGATATTGAGTAGACATTTGGTTATGAGTCTGGAATTCAGGGGAGAGATGTGAACGGTTAATATAAATTTGTATGTCATTAAGATATTCATGGTATTTAAAGTTATGGAACTGGATGAGATCATCAAAGTGGGTATAAATGGAGAAGAGAAAGTTTAATGAGTTTGGAGCACTGGAGAGTGTGGTATCTTAGAAGTCAGGTGAAGAAGTGTTTGAAGGAGGATGGAGTGATCATCTGGGTCAGGTGGGTGTGATGGGTCAGGAAAATGAGAACAGAGAATTGAGCTTTAGCTTTAGCGACGGTAGGTCCTTGGTGACCCGGAAAGAGCGGTGTCAGTGGGTTCAAGGGAGAATAGGGGGTAGAAGAGGAGATTAGGTACTGGGACTGCCTACTCCGTTTCCTTTATGGCTTAGTGCTGATGCGGTTCCCACCTGTCACTGGAATTATAATTAAAATTGGTAGCCAAACAATGTGCTGGTTATATTTTTTACAACTTTTCTTTAAAGACAGTCATTGAAGGGGCCTTTGTTGGGTTTGCGATATGTGAGCCTAAAATTCAGAGAGATCAACTCAAATGTGATTTTACATATAAAGAAACGCAGGTTGAAACTGGTTACATAGATACTTAGGGACTAGAACCCAAGTCTTCTTAGTCATGTTCTAATCTTCAGCTTACTATCCAATACTCTTTAGATGTATTTTACTGATTCATTTTAAATCATTTTAGTAACTAGATTCCTCCAGGTTTGTGTTTTAGAAACTGAATAATTAGAGAAGTCCCCTAAGAATTATGAAATGTCATTTGATTTATACATATGTTTTAATTGTTTGTATTAATGATTCTCTTCTAGATGAAGATGAGGATGAAGATGATGAAGAAGATTTTGAGGATGATGATGAATGGGAAGACTGATCTATATATTATATATATATTTTTAAGGTGAAATACTAAACACTACTTTCTGTCTATGGATTCTGTAAAATTATCATGTAAATGTTCTACCAATTTGCTGTATATTTTTGTTGCCTTTTTTGCTTTTTTTTATTAATCTGTGCAATACCTCATTTAATCTGTAAGGGTTTGTCATAATCCTCTGCAAAGCTACTCCCTGTTACTGTGTGCACGTTTACACCAGGATGCTCACTTAATTTGTGAATATTTCTCATTCCATCAACAAGGGAGTTTAAATATTATATGTGAGACTGACAAAAACCTTAATGTAATTTAGTTATAATGCCAGAAGGAAAACACTATTTTCATACCCTACTTTTTCTGTACCTAAATTTTCTTATTAAAATCTAGTATAGCACTACATTCTTTTTTAAGTGATGCAAACTTTAGTTTATTTAGCCCCTTCATTTCGAACACATGCCACATGAATGTTGAAGCTGATACATTGCACAGTTCTCTAGACATCACTACACTGATGCAGTTTCTCAAATTTTAGCAATATGCGCTATGTAAAATCACTACAGAGATGCTAGTTGGGAAAATGGTAACACACCTCTTACAGCAATATTGCCTGTTACTGTACAGATGTGGTATTTGGAGGCTGGAATCATAAGGAGCCCTTGCATACCTATGCTTGACTGAGGTTATTTTTGTGCTATAGCAAATGTGGCAGGCTCTTTTAGGCAAAAATTTAAAAAATATTTTTGGTACTATTCTGAAACAAAAGTTGTTGAGGTTTGGGGATCTTAGAGATAATTTCGTTCTACATGAACTGAAGGAGGCTATACATTGTGGTTACTTCAATATTTGGTTAAATATACTGTAAAAATCAGAACATCATAAAAGTGGTGTGGAATTAAGTATTTTTATTTTGCAGTCTGTATAGATTGAGGTATTCAGAAATACCAGACATAAAAATCTTACCTATTTGGCAAAGGTATACACTGTAATGATGAAACTATTATGCTGTTTTTTTAAAGTTTGATAATTTCTCAAGATTTTTGTCAAATGTCAGGTGAAGGGTTACATTTTTCTTAAAAGATTGGTGGTCCCAATGTCAAATTTCTTGAAATACAAAACTGAATGACAGGTTTAAAAAAAAAAAACAAATAAAACTTTACAACCTGCACATTTGTTATGTATGCTAAATGATACGATGCCTCTCTACAATACACTAGTCTGCCTAAAGGTGGTTGTTTCATATTTATAGCATTAATTATCATACCTACCTACTTTAAATTTTAGGTAGAAAAATTATCTGATTTACATACAGACACCTATTTTTCTCACATTGAGTCATACTCAGAATGTAGTTGCAAATGTATTTCATTACTATAGTCACAATATCCAACTAAAAATTAAGCTGTCTATAATTGTACCGACCAAAATCTGGTGTTGGCATGATCTTGACAGGCTGGACCTGCAAGATGTGGCTTGAATTTTAACCAGTTATCACATAATCTCTAGTGATCATGCGTCTAGTTATCATGAGAAATAATTTAAAAGGTTTTGTTGCTGAAAGCAGTAAGTGGTGCAGTAAAACAGTTAAGTTATTCAAAGAATGTTACCTACCTTGCAGGAATAATTTAAGAACGTGGGAAAGATTCTAGACTTTTTGTTTCTTGCAAAAACAGTGCCCTCTGCTGCTGGAAACCTTTTTCTGCTTACTCTCATTTTTATTGTGGCTTGAGCTCTGTGGGTCTGGTGTGGATGAGGCTGGACAACTACTAACCAGTAAAATTAGAAATTTGTGCAAATGGTAAATAGAACATTGTAATTATTTTAAGTAATAATAAACGTGTTCCTTTCTTTTATTTTAGACATTATACAGAATTTTTAAAATATCTTAGAAATATCTTTAAAGTAATGCCAATCTAAGATCTCTGTTAACTTTGGGGCAAGGAATTTAGGGTTTCCCCGCTGACTTTGTTATGATAAAGATTTATCAGGAGCTGCTCTGAGCAGAGGATATCAATTCTTTGAATTGGAAACGCAATTTGAAATACGTCAGGTGGGTATAAAATTTGCCAGTGATAATCGAGTTTATTCTTTCTTCTTAAAGGAAAAGTAAAAGACTTTGTTGTTGTTGTTTGTTGTTGCACAAAGTCTGAGGCGCTATTGGTTTAAACACAGCAGCTGTGGAGCTCCGTCCAGCCACGAAGACTAAATCCGCTTTAGACGTAAAGGTTGCATGTTTCAGTCCCCCACTGCCTTGCGTTGTGGACAGCACTACACCTGTGCACAGCCTGAGGGCCTCCCACGTGTGCTCCAGCTAAATGATTGTCTGACAGCCTTCGCCTTTAACAAACTAGCATGAGGCTTTTTATATCTGAATGCTGCGTGATAGTTTCAGCTAGCCACATGCTGTATGTATGAGATTCATAAAGACTCTCAATCATTCACTTCATTTATCAACTGAAATTTTGTTTAGTATGTGAAATATTTTTTTGAAATGTATAGTGAATAGGATGTTGCACTGGTGGCAATTCATCATGGAGCATAATAAAATTAATTTGACCCAAATAGTATAAAATAGTGTGTTTCTTATTTGTTTATTGTCAAGAGATTAAAATGGGTAAAAAAATCTTAAACTGTATAGTAACGGGTTCATAGCAGTGAACAATAGGGTTGAAAGTTTTAGCTGACTGCATGCCCTGAGAGTTGGAGCGTGCCGTTAAATAAACATGGTGAGCAAAAGAATGTTACACCCTGTTCTGGGAAACGTGACGGCTGCTCAGCTGTTCCCCTGGGAGCCACTGCTGTGGTACACAGAGCATTCACATTGCAAGGTCAAACCAGAACTCTCGCACACCGAAAATGTTGCAGTTTCCTAAATCAGAGTAATAGTGGAGTTTACTGGTAGTTGCAGTAGAAACCAAATGTAAAGTTCATGTGGGACTTAAATAGCTTTTAATAAATGGTATCAAACATGGTGCTTCCTTTTAAATAGGAAATTCAGTTTTTGATAAATAGAATTTTCTGTTCTCCTGGCCCTGGCACAAGTGGGTGTCTAAAGATTAAACTGAGTTACGGAATCCAGCGTGTAGGATGCTACAAAAATGCCTTCTAAGAGTGTTAGTCAAATTTAAACATTTCCATAATGATATGTCCTATTACAAATTTTGTTTCTTAAAAATTTTTTTAAAGAGGGAAGTGCCTCAGAATTGCTCTTGTCGCATTATATTAATCTAATCAGTGAAGAAATTCCTGAAACAACTTACTCTGCTTTAGAAAGGGAGTTCTTAAAGGACAACTATAGAGATAAGGCCTGTTTATTGTACAATAGAAAATTATTTATGGAAAAGTTGAGACATTTTATTTTGCACACCTATCTTACTGACATTGTCACATCATACCTCCAAAACACAGCATACTCTTTGTAATCACTTGTTCTTTTATTCATAGATTGTTTTTTTAACTTTGCTTTTAGTGAAGCCACTGGAAAAAGGTGTAATAACTTGGCTGTTATGAATATGATGGGGAACTTACTTTGCAGTTAATACGAAGACTGCCTTTACTTCCATATGTGATACATGGTATCCTCCCTTGCCATGAGGGAACCCATTGCAAATTTTGGCTTTAGAACAAAATCTAGATAAATCAACCATAGCTTAAAAAAACATTTTTTAATATATACCAATGGCCATACTAACTATTGATACACATATAGTATTACTTTTTACACAAGTCCCGTGTATATCTAAACTGGTCATGTGTACCACCATCACGATTGACAAGTCAAGATATGAATAACAATTATTTTGAGTAAAATGTAACAGTAGCTTATGGGTGGTTTCTGGCTTAGATGTTTGTGTGTTGGGGAATTTCTAGTAAATCGAAGTAGCCCCTTAATTTTTTAATAACCAAAAAAATTTAAGGATTTAAACATTTTTTTTATTTAAGAAGAAGTACAGCTTTAGCAGTATCAAATTGCGTTGTGGAACTTGAAGTTCCAAGTGTCATGTTGGCATTTTCTACCTTGAATTGGTTGATGTGTCCTGACCTAAATTCAGTTTTATCTTAGTTATTGCTAGATGTGTGAGGATTTTCATCAAGACCTAAAGTCTAAGATTTTTGTTTTTGCAGTACGCGGGCCTCTCACTGTTGTGGCCTCTCCCGTTGCGGAGCACAGGCTCCAGACGCACAGGCTCAGCGGCCATGGCTCACAGGCCTAGTAGCTCCGCGGCATGTGGGATCCTCCTAGACCGGGGCACGAACCCGTGTCCCCTGCATCGGCAGGCAGACTCTCAACCACTGCACCACCAGGGAAGCCCAAAAGTCTAAGAATTTTTAAGCATCAATATCACCTTATTTAAACAACTGTTTATTAAAATTAACTATGTGATGGGTATTGTAAAATATAACAGTTCAGTCAGCTTCCCTTCCTCCTGAAATCTAAAATATTTAACTTCACAATTGAAAGACAGTTGGAGACAATCGAGTTATATCAAGCCTATTCTCCTTTCCTGGGTGAGAGGGTATCCAGGGTAGTTGAGGGCCTTGCCTGAAGCCCATTAGAAAGCTAGGTACTAGAAGCCAGATCTGGCTACTAGGTCAGTTGCTCTTTTCCATTTATTACCATAATACTGTTTTATCCTTGTTTTCTCTATTTTCCTTAAGTTGTGGATAAATTGCAGATTTACTTTGTTTCTGAAAGATTTATGGCTACAAATGTCACCCATGTCAGCTGGGTGTTGATAGAAGCCTCCAGCACATCCTGTTGTCATCTGCCCCGGAAAGCTGGCTTACTTTGAGGAGCCAGCCTCTGACTCTAAGGCATGTGGTAGTATTCTGGCTCAGTGATGGCGGCCACCCTACATTGTCAAGGCATTCAGTCGTCACAGGACACTCCTGTCATTTAGTACTGGGTCGAAATGAAATTGAGCTTTCTATTCTACATCCAAATTATTTTCATTCGTTTCTTATAGATGTAAAATGGGCAATACCTTTATATAAACATACGTATTTTGTAAAACCTTAGTCAACGGCCTCACAGAAAATTACTTTGAGGATGTATTAATCTTTCTGTATAATTTCCAATCAACAGCTGTACTGTCAATTTAAAGACCAGGAGTTCTTCCAAGGAGTACAAGGACAAACTGAACACTTTAAATCCAATTTCCTGGTTTTCTTATTAGTGAGACAGGGGAGATTCTAATTTGGTTGCATGTACTTCACCCTTATTGTAAAAGAGGCAGGAAAATAAAACATATTTAGTATTTGTGGTGTTGAAAGAAACAAGTGAAAGGAAAAGACATTATGTGCAGTTAACTGTAGGGAAACAAATCATCAAAGCTGTTCATAATATCTCAATTCTGTAGTTGTCTGTAAGACAATTCTGGTTCTTAAATCAGTTTCTGGGCCTAAAAAGAAGCAACCTTTCCTTTTTCTTCTCTTTCTTTCTTTCTTTTTTTTTAACTAGAGTGGGACTCCAAGGAGGCAGAGAACAGAAGGGATTTGTGTCTGCTGCCAGATTTTTGTTTTCAGAATGGGATTGGGAAAACACTCGGCAAGTAAAATTAAGTATATTCACATCTCCATTCTGAAGGATGATAACTAGTTAGGGAGAAGCTGATGAAATATTCAGCATATCTGGGTTTTGTTTATTGCACAAGGATGTAAACGTAGTAAGGCCAACATCTTAGTTGTATATTCAGCTAAAGCTCAATCCATACTAGCCCATTCAAATGGAAATTAAAATTTTTTTTTTTCTTTTTAAGACTCCTGTGAACTTTGCTATGGATATTTGCTGAAGGTTGTGATGTAGTTAACATTAATAGTTAAGTGATTATGAGAGTCAAGACTTCCCTGGCGGTCCAGTGGTTAAGGCTTCGCCTTCCAAGGCAGGGGGGTGCAGGTTCTATCCCTGGTCGGGGAGCTAAGATCCCACATGCCTCATGGCCAGAAAAACAAAAACATAAAACCAGAAGCAGTATTGTAACAAATTCAATAAGGACTTTAAAAATGGTCCATATCAGAAAAATCTTTAAAAAAATAAAACCAACTTTAAAAAATTATTATTAGAGTCTAACTTAATAAGCGTAGTTCTAGAATTGCAACCACTTTCCAAGCCACCTGTAAATGGATTCTCTCCTGTAAGTGGTCTTGCTTTGTTCATGCATGAATGCCTCTGGCCCCTATGGAACATGTTTATAAGGACCTGTTGCCTCAAGGTGTTTAGAAAGTTCAAGTAGATTCTGAGCCCGATGAATGCTTTAGATCTGTACCAGTGCCCCACGGTTTTACAGCCAACATGTCTGGGACAGCCTGATGAGGTTTATGCCAGTTAGACCACGAGCAAAGAGAAATTCTACACACAACCCGAGCCCTTTCAGCATCCTTTTTACTTTCCATTTTCATCACTTTGTTTTCCAGAACGCAGAACAACAGAAAAACTGGTTTGACGGGGAACACTACAGTCAGCTCTCTGTTCCCGCAGGTGTCGCATCCTCTAAAGACGAAGGGCCAACTCTATTCCCTGTACTACTCCATTTTATTTTATTTTATTTTACTTTACTTTTATTATTTTATTTATTTACTTTTATTTTAAATTTTTTGCCTCAACGTGCAGCTTGTGGGATTTTAGTTCCCCAACCAGCAATTGAACCCAGGCCCTTGGCAGAGAGACCACAGAGTCCTAACCACTGGACTGCCACTTTATATAAGGGACTCGAGCAGCCTTGGATTTTGGTATCCATGGGGTTCATCCTCTGTGTGTACTGAGGGACCGCTTTATATTTTTCTTATATGTTTCTTCATTTCCCAGCTAGCTAAATCTGAAACCAATCATCATTACGTTGGCTATTCCAATAGCCTGCGTGGGAGAAGATGGATAGGGGGAAACATTATGCATTTGAGTTCAGTTGTAATTCTGTAAAGCTTACTCCTCAAGTGGGATTTGGTGGTTGTTGGAAAAGATAGGATACTTGTAGGAAAAAAATGTGGTGGTATTCTTTCCACTGCATGGCTGGTTAACACTTAGATGTAGCACTGTTTTCATATCTTGGTCTCAGTTCATGATATATGGTAAATTATAATTGCAGTAATGACCCCGCATATGAACTGTCCGACATTATAATAAAACTTTGGAGTATCTTTCAACACATGAAAACCATTGCTGTGTCTTTATGTTGATAAGATTTTCCACAAAACTGAGGATGGGGATGGGCGTTGTAAAAACTGTTAACATTTTTGGAGAATCTTGCCCCCAAAGCCTTCAAATACACAAGTTTCTTAAATATTAATAGGAACCGGTGAATCAAGCAAGAAGAAACAGAAACATAAGGAAATGTTCTCCTAGATCATGTTCCCAAGTTGTCACAAATTCCCAGACATCGTATTTTCAGAGCTACTAGGTGAATGCACTTGAACGCAAGTGTTATCCTAATGCCCTATCCTAAACCAAACTATTTTAAATGATTATTGTTACTGTAAGTTGGAAGTAGGCTTCAGAATAAAACACATCTCTCATTCCATGTATTAATATATCTACATCAGGGTAATAGAGGAAATTCATGTGACCACGTAATTCTAAGACCCATTGAGAAATCAGGCTCCCCTCTCAACCCCACCTGCCAGCTCCCTAGCAGGTTTTTGTAGTTTACTCAGTTACCTTCACACAATCAGGAATAGAAGGTGTGCTCATGACCGATCATGAAAGAATGGCAAAAAGGCACACGGTGAAGAAGAAAGAAGGGCTGGAAAAAACGACACTAGATGTTGGAGAAACACTTGTGTGGGTTCCTCTAGCAGGTCACTGGGGAGACAGTTGACGTTATTCAAGAAATTTTCTTTGTGTTAGGGTGTATGAACAGGAACATTTATGTATTTTGATGTATAGAAAATATATTTATGGAACTATCCTGGCCTGTGGAAATTACTAACTTGACCAGGTATAAGTAGGAGGAATTAGTGCACAGTTTCTCAGCTGACTCCATTTAGATTGAGAAATAGCATTTTAGCCATAGGTCATGATTCTTAGGGAGTTCACAGGACCGCACTCAGCATCTAATGAGAAAATGTGGGGAAGACAGAAAAAGATAGGGAAAAGGCTTCTATCGGGTAAGCGTTACCCACAAGATTGGCAATGAGCTTAGTGATGAAAACTTAGGCTAGTTTAAAGATTTGGTGACTCCAGACTGTTTTATGTAGGAGTGTTAACATCAAATTGCCATAAGATTTATCTCTAAATATGGCAAGAGTTTGAATCACTGATGTAATATAGGAAATACATCTCAAGCTTTGTCAACGCTATGTCAGCATCTCTCCATGGCTGTTTGTTCTCTTATAATTGGGAAAAACGACCAACTGTTAGACATGGACAAATCTCGATACCCTACACACTATTCAGTGAAATGCAGGCCCAGGCAACATTTAGACTGTCATCTTTTTCTTCTGGAATAACTGGCCTGAATAAATGTGCGCCTTGACGACGGTATTAATTGACTCGAGATCTGTTCTGACAAGTCTGAAGGAACAAAAATAATGCCATGTAAAGTTCAAAATACAGAAAACTTTCCCCCAAGTTGTTTGGTTTCCATACCTGAATTCCCAATGGCATTTTTTTCACAGCATCTCCCCCAGAGATAGAAATTACTACACAATGTTGACTAGGGAACTGGAAGCAGCAACAGGTTTCAGAAAATTATGGGGGCTGCTTCCCGGTCTTCAGTTACTGCTTCTCTTGAAAGCATTGTCCCCTTAAATCATCCTCCAGCTTTACTCTTTCTCTGACTATTAAAGCAATAACCTCCATTCTGCTTACCTCTCCTAGAAATTATCCAATACAATGTTTTTCGTTGTTGTTTTATGGTTCCTGTCATCCCCTCCTACATCTCTCCCCCATGACAGAAGTTAACGGTAATTATCTGGTAACCAAGAGAGCTAGGGGGATTTGGTTTCGCACGTGTGGGTTCTTGAGACTTGTGAGTTGATACTGGGATTTGGGGAGCACAGTGAAAATTCAATGGATTTCTTGTATAAGTAATGTCAAGAACACCTTCAAATAGGGACTCCCCGGCAGTCCAGTGGTTAAGACTCCATGCTTCCGCTGCAGGGGACGCGGAACTAGGATCCTGCAGGTTGCACGGCGCAGCCAAAAAGGAAAGAAAAAAAAAAGAAAGAAACACCTCCAGGTATTGGTTCTGCTTTGTACAGGGAGTACATTCCCTGCCCATACAAGTGTTTTTCTGATAAACACTGTCCCCAGAGGGCACGGTCAACACCTGCGCACTTAGTGTGCAATTCCCAGTGTAGACTGCTCTCTAACTTCCACAGGGAGGCATCCCCTGGCCCTGTCTCCTTTCTGCAGGGGATACTGTAATGTGAGCAATCAGCTAGTTCAGACCAAGCCACGTTTTGATGATAATGATGATGCCATTTAAAGGGGCTTCCAGAAGCCCCTTGGCTGTGCTTATTCCACTCCCGGACCTTTCATAACTGAGATGTTTTTCCTTTGAGAAAAGTCATGTTTAAAAGGACCCATCATAATACTAACCACTATTTATTGGACCACTTATTAAGTGTTGGGCATTACATGAAATGTTTTACATGAGGAGGTTATTATCCCAATTTTTCAGCCAAGGCAAATGAAACAAACAATTTGCACCAAGTTAAATAGTAAATGGCAGAGCTGAGCATCAGACAGGTCTGTGTTAATACAAAGGACGTACCCTCGACCACTATAGTTCCCGGCCTCTCAGGTGCATCAAGACACCAGCAATGATCTGGATAAAAAATATCACTCCAATATCTTTACTTCAAATGTAGGAGGCTTGGGATTGTTCTGCTTTTGCACATGTAAAGACCCAAAGGGAAATGCTGTCATTCTGTTTTCCAAAAGAAAAAAAGCAGGAAGGAAAATATGTTAAAATCATGCAGCCAAACCAACAGCCACTCAAGCAAAAGCCAAGGCCAGCTTTGAGATCGGTACAGCCTCAGATGGTTGGACTATTCGGTAAATAGAATCTTTCATAATTGTTGTGTTTGCTCATCCCCAATCCCCATTCCTCCTTCCATCGCCATTAAAATTTTTTTTCCATTTAAATATTAGATTAGGTAACTGGCACGTTTGAGTAATCCCAAATGCTTAATAAATGATTACACAAGCATTTATTTGGAATTACCTCAGAATCTTCTCTCTGAATTTCAAGTAATCTCTGTCAGTGTGTCTCTTTCCTTAAGCATTTTTCATTGATGTCATATTTTTCACCACCCCAATGGTGACTTTTAACTTGTGAATATCATGTGTAGAGAAGAAGCTGGATTTGTTTTGCCTTTTTTTTTTTTTTTTTTGCTTCTGTTAAAAATAATTTGCATTTCTTTAAAAACAAACTTATTAATGACAGCTTCTGGGGTAAAAGCATAGTTACCATCCCAACAAGTTCTGACAGATCAAGATTCTTGTTAACCTTCTTATGAGTGTCGCAGAGAAGAATCACCAAAACTTCCTGGCAGCGTTTAGAGAAAGATAAATGAACACGTTGGTGAGTATGATCTTGTTCTTTCTGACTGTGATATTTTCAGCTTTCTGCTGGTCTCCTGCATAGTCTGCAACTATGAGGCAACAGCTGAGGGCAAATTTCAAATTGTGACTTGAGACTGACTTTAGATCATTTGTTTTTGTGTTTATGTAATGATGATTACTCAGATGGATCAGCTGAGATTTCATTCAGGAAGACAGAGAATTTAGCTGTGGGTACGAGTGACAACAGTATTTCGATCAGAGGAGATGGCTAGACTTCAAATACATGCTTCATTTTTAAAACTTCTAAATCTATAACCCCACAAAAGTCGTGTTGCTAAGAACCTGCTGAACTTGTCATAAAGACTAGATGGCTAATTACACAAAGTTCCAATATGGAACAAGTGATTAGTCATCTGAAAATTAGTGCAAAATAGCCAATGTACGAATAGATAGTATATCAGAGTAAAGACTTCTGCTTCGGCGTGCAAATTTGTGTAATGAATTCAAGGGTTAGGGGTTTAAGGATGATACTCATTTGACCTCAGGATGTAGAGAACAGGACTTCCACCCGCCAGCTGTCAGTCCTCGGCTTACCCGAACACTCTCCCGACTGTAGCTTGTGCAGCCGCTCGTGACTACATCCTGACCATGGCCCCAGATCACACGGGAGAAGGGGTGGAGTGAGGCTTTGAGAGAGGAGGGCCAACAAGAGTGGATGCAGATATTCTTAGAGCTCTGGCCCTGCAATGCACACAGAGGGAGTGCCTACCACTGGCTGCTCCCTAGTGATGCACTCCTTGGAGCCCCTCAGCCTCCACATGTAGGTCCTGCCCTGTCACAGACCCTGGGACCAATCTCGCCTCTAAGCTTGGTTTCTCGACCATGATCGTTTTTGGTCCCGCATCACCCTTTGGCCACCCTGGGAGGGATGGCGAGAAGATACCGTCATTGGTCTCTTCATTGTTGCTGAGCAGCTAATCATCTCCGTCTATTCAGATATATGCATTGAGTGTTTGCTGATAAAGTCCCAGATCTCCACGATATAGAATCCAGTAGGATAGTAGGAAGATTAAGACATCTACACAGGTAGTATATAATGCAAGGTAAAATGTATTGCGAGATAGTGGGATACAGACTATAACAGGAGCAGTGTTGGAGGAAAAAGATGAGTTCAGCCTTAAATACGTTGTGTCTGATGTACCTGTTCTTTTGAACGTATGGGTTTAGAATCACGAGGGTGGCATTTGTGCTGGAAGTAAGGATTTGGGCATCACGTGGTACGAGTGGAATTTAAAGATAGGCGTTTGGTTGAGGTCACCCAGGGAGAGTGTGGAAGAGAATAGAGTCTCCTTTGAAAGGCGCCCTGTTCCCCATCTCCTTGGTTCAATTAGCTACTCATCCTTCAAGGTCTCTTGAAGAATGAGTAGGCGCTCCCCCGAGGTAAAGAGTGGGAGGGGAATTCCAGGCAGGTAGGATGGTATGTGAAAGGTGTGTGTCAAGAGGCAGCATCACTGCTTCAGTGAACTGCACGATGCTAGGATGGCTTAAGCACAGGGCACGTGAGGACAGATGAGGTCGAAAGATCAGCAGGGCCATGTTTGCCAGGCCAAGGGATTTGAAGTTTATTCTGCAGAATATGGGTTACCATGGAAGAATTTCAAGCAGGTGACTGATGTCAATAGAATTGCATCTTGGAAAAATCTCACTCTAGCATGTGGAGGAGCCATGTGGGGTGAGGGAGAATGGAGACAGAGAAACCAGTTAGGAAGCAACTGGTTAGGAACCAGTTAGGAAGAAGCCAGTTCAGAAGCAACAGTCCGGATAACAGATTGTGAGTGACCCACCAAAGGTTTTTGTGGTGACCAATGAGAGGATATGCCATTTTCAAGGGGAGAAATTCTATTCACAGCCATAACCTTAGGGAGGCTCCTGTTAAATAAAAGCATCTTTTGATCTGCACCACTCTGACCAGTTTGGATATGCAAAGGTAAACTGGAGCTGCCCTTCGCCAGGGGTTGGAGAGAGTTGAATTTGCTGTGCAAAACAAAATGAAGAGAATCTGGAATTCCCAGGAGTGACTTAGGAGGATACTAATGAGGGTGAATCATGAGAGAAGAGGCAAGTGTAATAAACTAACAAGAAAATACAGACTATTATGTGCGATAAAATAGCCAGTGGGGGAAGAAAATCTCTGATGGGGAATTAGCCCCTCTGTTATTGTTATAACATCTCATGTTTGATACCAAGTCATTTGTGTTGCTGTAATGTCAACCTTACCTTTATTTCCCAAATTTTCATGTAATGTTGAACCTGTGGAAACCAAGAAAGAGGGCTGATTGCCACAGGTCCATTTCCATGTGGTTTGAAATAGGGCCATTAAACCATAGGTTTGCTAGATGCATGCTTGGTGCGTGGAGCCAGAGACAATGATGGGCAGATAAACCTCCGGCCCCCAGCCCCTTCATCCCAGAAATTCTCAGAAACCTTGCAGAAGACTTTGGACTGTCACAGAGGTGGACTGAGGTTTCCAGTTATCTTTATCTAGACTGTATATATACATGTATGTGCACATATATGTCCTTTCTATTTGACATGAGGAACGTATGTATATAATATATAAATGTATTTACAGAGAAACATATATAACATTTTTTTCTCACATAAAGTAAAGATGATAATGTATGTATATATTTGTGTATGTGAAAATATAATATAATGTAATATAATGTAATGACATACCAGGAAGATGTGCCTTTTTAATTTTGAGATTTGTGGACCGGCTGACTCTGCAAGAGAGCAGCACACCCATTATTTGAAGCATCGCCCTACATTCTTCATTGCAGTGGTAGAGTCGCCCCACTCTACCCCTACAGTCTAGTTTCCATCTCCACGGCTCCCATGGACTTGCTCCCACCAAGATCACCGGCTCAAGTAAACCCTGTCAAGCTGCAGAACTCACTGAGGCATCTTATGCTGCCGACTGGCCCTTCCTTAGCGCAACTCTCTGCTTTGCCACCTGACTCTCGTCTGGTTTCTCTCTGGACATACTCAGCCTCTGCCCTTCTCCACGGTCTCCCTGAGTGACCTCGTCCAAATCCCCATCTTTAAATGCTACTCATATACAACCCCCAAATCCTCACTTCCAGCCCGAATCCCACCCCATGATTCTAGACCCCTACTTTCAAATGGACAGGCACCTCAGACATGATACTATTCAAAACTGAGCTCACCTTCTTCCTCCAAGCCTGCTCCTGCTGTGTGCCATTGTCCCGTTTTGTGGCACCACTACCCACCCAGGTGGCCCAGCCAGGATCGGATCCACCTAGACTTCTCTCTTTTGTTGCCTCCTGCCCCCTACGTCTAACCAGTAACTAAATTCTGTGGAGCGTGCGCCTTCTCAGTCTCTGCTCTGTTCTGACCTCTTCATACCTACACAGCGGTCAGTTCGTCTGCATTACTTTGTTTCTAGATCATTGCAATGGTCTCCTAACTGGTGTTCCTGTCGCCAGCCCAGGCCTCACTGAGCCCATCCTTCTCTTGGTTACGCAAGCCATATTTTTGTAAAGCTGTATAAACATCATGTCACTCCTCCTCTTGAAATCCTCTGTGCTCTCCGTGACTCTCATAATGAATCCACATTCCTTAGCCCACACTGAGTTGTTCAGGACGGACTTTTGTGACTCTCAGCCCCTCCCAGGCTTTTTATTCAGACATAGAAAATTGAATGGACTTTTTGAAATGCGTCTTACCAACGCATGCCTCTGTGGTTCAGACAGGCGTATAATTTGACCGAGAGGAAACTGGTAAACATGACAATTTAGTTGAAACCTAATTTCCAGTTTTGGTATACCGCAATGATGATGTACTCGCAACTCTTGTCTAACTGGGAGATGGCTCCTTAGCTGTGATTTTTCAGTCAATCCTTTCTTCTAAGGGCTTTTTGGAAAAGTTAAAAGTTAGAATAACTCAAAAAGATAAGTTGGGACAAACTAAATTCCAACATCAGCGGTCTAATCAGAATAAGCTGAATATTCAAGCTATTGAAATTGCTTAAATAAAATACGCTAGGCTACATAATGGCATGTGTGTTATTTTCCCCTTTTTGTAGAAAAAAAGTTATATGTGTGTTTAAGTATGCATTAAGAAGGATCTAAAAGGATATACACTAAAAGGTTATCAGTAGTTCTGTGTGGGTGAGACTTTGGGGATTCTTTATGTTTTTTGCCTTATCTATATATTCTAGTTTTTCTTAATGATCACATACTATTTTTGTAAAAAGAAAAGACCATACTGAAACTACATACTAGTACTATTCTTAGTCCACCAGAATTATCAATACCAGAAAAAAAAAACTAAAATATTAAACCTGCCAAATTCTTGTTTTTATAGAATTACATTAACCCTATGATTTTCTACCATTTTCTATAATACCCTGTTTTCTCAAACTTAAATATCTCTCTTCATTCATCACCCCTACCATCTGATTCCTTTTTTAGTCTGGCATCTTCTCTATTCTTTAAAAATCCAAAACAAGTGTCACCTTCCCTGAGAAGCTTCTCTTGACCCCTTATCTGCTTTTGGTCAAGGGTCTGTGGTAAACTGTAGCTCACAAGTCAGATGCATTCAACATTTGTTTTTGTCCAGTCTGCAGACTAAGGAGAGTTTTAACATGTTTTAATGGCTGAAAAAAATCAAAGAAGAAAATTAACAATACATGAAAATTATACGGAATTTAAATTTTAGTGTCCATAAATAAAGTTGTATTAGAACACCAACACACTCATTCACTTACATATTGTCTGTGGCTGTTTTCGCCCTACAACGGCAGGGCTGAATAGCTGTGACAAACACCAAATGGCCCACAAAGTCTAAAATATTTAAATATTTTATATGCCATTTTAAATATCTCTGGCTCTTTACAGAAAAAGTATGCTAAGCCCAGCTTGAGGTAATTAAGCTGCCTCAGTGCTCATATAGGACCCTACACCAGCCTCTAGCTCAGTTCTTACTGTGTATTCTGGAAGGAATGAGGATCCTCACTGCTTGGCATTGGAGGACACTTTCTAATTCAACTTGGTCTCCCCAGCATCGAGGAGAGTGCCTCATCCACGGGAGGCACCTGATACACAGACGCACGATGCGTGAAAGAATGGTGTCAGCTCCCTCTCCTAGACTGTAAGTGACACGAGGACAGGCGTCTTATCTCCTTCATTCACTGTGTATCCTCAGTATCCAGAAGTATCTGGAACATGGCAGACGCTCAGAAAATAGTTGTGGAAGTTGGGTGCATCCGTATTGGTACCCTATTTCTGAGTTTTGTAATTCTTACCTCAGTTCTTTGTCTTTTACATCCGCTATTTGACGACTGATGGAGACAAACCCCCACCTTTCAAACCTCAGAGAAACAAAGAAAAGACAGTGTGAACTTGTCTGGAAATGAAGTAGTTAAGAGGTCTTTTCAAGAATGTATCGATTTACCCCAGTCTTCCGTGCCTCCCAATACTGGCCACTGCAGTCTGTTACGACCTCTTCCCTCTCACTCACTTGGAGCAACTACATCAGGGCAGGGATTAAATCACTGAGTTATTGAATACCTCTGGCAGCAGGGCTCAAGAAGCAGGGTGAGACTCGGCATCCTGGCCCTGTTTCAATCAGGATGAGGCGTACTTTAAGAGATTAATGTGCAGATATAAATCATGGTCTAAACGCTTCATCTGGTCTTGGACAGCCTCTCTCCCAGTGAGCTGAACGCTCTTTAGAGACGATGAACTAACTGGCCTTCATACCAGCTCTGTGAGTTTGCAGGAAGGATGAACTAAGGATCCCTGTTCTGTGCTGAGGAGTCATGACACCTTGCCTGTTTACAGTGCTGTATTCTGAAATCACATTCGAGAAATGCTTTTCCTGAATGAAAAACGTGCCAACTTAGTGCCTGACCATATCATACTTGTCTTATTAGGGGCTTTCTCATATTTTGTTTTGTGGGTTGACTGTAAGGATATCTTTATTTACATTTTGTGAAGTGCCTCGTAAGTGCACGCTGCTCTCTCCCGAAGCCCAAAAATTTCCAGCAAAGCAGTCTTTTAAAATGTGAAGGAGATGGGCTTCCCTGGTGGCGCAGTGGTTGGGAGTCCGCCTACATGACCTACATGGTTTTATCAAAGGACCCTTTTATCAGCAGCCATTTGCCCCTCTGCCTCATCATGATGGAGCTGAAAGCTGTTGGCGTTCAGAAAAGCCCCGTCCTCATGCACACACAAAGGTCAGGGGAAAGGAAGGTCAGTCTTGGCTTTCTGTCCTAAATTCACTACACACACACACACACACACACACACACACCATACACACCCATGCACACCTTTTAAAAACCTACATTTTAGCTTTTCTTTGTGCAACAATAAGGAACATGATTGTAAACACTAGTGGAAAGGGGTAAAGTAGTGAAGTCACTACTAAGGGAAACTGAAATCCCCACTGTTATTCTAAGAACAGGGAGCCTTCGTGGGGTGGGGCGTTTGAGCCCCGATGCAAGCAGAGACGGGCAGCGATGCAGAAGGAGCACGGGCTTCTGAAACACCCAGGCTCCCAGGCAACCCCAGCCCCCCTGAGCCCGGGTTTCCTCATGGACTAACTGGGGAGAGCACCTTTTAATGTTGCTGTGAAAACTACACAACTTAGTTCTGAAAATGTCAGTCACTCCCTACACAAAGTCAGGAAACAGTTATTAAACGGGTGGCCCAGGGAGCTCGCCAGGACCACTGTCATACTCCGTAGGACACAAGGGAAACATTGCTAATCACAGATAATACAAAGGACTTCAGAGGAGGTTTATAGCTTTCATAAATTGGAGAGGAACGCTAGGGTGGAATGAGGGGAATCTCTGATAGGTCTTTCTCTAACTGAATTCAGATCTTTCTTGGGGGGGGTGTAGAATGATTGCAGATACATGTACCCTTGTCCCTGGATGTGTGTGGTGGACTCTGACATCATCACTATGTATTCAGAGCACAAAAAGGCTGAGACCCATTAAACTAAAGCTCATCCAGGGAGAGCTTAAAGGAGACTTGAAGGTGAACCTTTAGCATCAGCCTCAAGAGAGCTCTGAATTCAGGGGAGCCCCTATCTTCCAGACGTTCCCTAAGCACTTAGTTCCTCTCTACCAAGAGATTTTTTTTTTTTTCCTTTCTTTTTTTTTTTTTTTTTTTTTTTAGGTATGCGGGCCTCTCACTGTTGTGGCCTCTCCCACTGCGGAGGGACGCGCAGGCTCAGCGGCCATGGCTCACGGGCCCAGTCGCTCTGCGGCATGTGGGATCTTCCCGGAGCGGGGCATGAACCCGTGTCCCCTGCATCGGCAGGCGGACTCTCAACCACTGCGCCAGCAGGGAAGCCCTACCAAGAGATTTCTAACTTTCAACTGTTTTTTTTTTTTTTTCTTCCAGAAATAGTTGGTTTTAATTATAAATGATTGAATGACTTCTGGGTACCTATCAGCCTTATGGAAATATGGGAGTGTCAGCTGCCATCCTGGGTCCAACATCCATGCATCTAAGATGATAATGGTCACTTTGGGGTCATTTCCCAAGCTTTTATCTCACTACCAAAAAGACTTTTAAGAAGGTTCTTGATTCCAGACCTTCAGAGATCACTGATCAGATTTTCTTAGACATGAGAAAACAAAGGCAAATGCTAAGGACCCAAACCTTTTGGGGGGGCTGAGAATGTAATATTTTTAATATTTAGCAAGGTTACAAACACACCTGACAGATGTGAATATCAATTTACAAAAAAAAATTAGTTTGTTTAAAAAAAAGAAACGAAAAACTTCAATCCAAATTTATTGGGATTACAAAAATAACAGCACATTTCATTAACTCATTACAGCTCAGAATTACCAACACAGCCAGAGCATGTTTAAATAAACTGCTTCTTGCCAATACAAATCTCATGACATAAAAAAGAAGTTTATTTTCATATTTACAGAAGAAACATGGTGATAGTTTCTTCAAATTCTCTTTGGAATTAATGGGTGAGGCTACTTTTAAAGTCAGAGAACATTTCAAATTAAAGAAGGTATTTTAGAAACATCTCACAATGCATTTTATCTAATACCACTGAATAATTCTGCATCCTCTTCTAAAGATCGGGTTTTTATCGCAGAGCTTCTGGAACTTCCACCTACAAAAATAGGGGATTTTCTTTCAATAAAAACAGTACAAATGATAAAGTGAAAAAAATATCTGTAGAGTATGTCTTTAGCAGTATTCTCCAGGAAGAACTCAGATATAGATTATTGCCCGTTGGTACTCAAATTTTATGTTATAAAGTAGGTTTTAAATCACTTGCAACTCTGTGGTAAAATTTTTGACAAGTGATGAATCTGTTCTGGAATGTAGATGATAATGCCCTGATTTTCTTATTAAGGAAATCGGGATTTTTTTTAGATTGAAGTATCTTAAGATGAGCCTGGCCCTTAAAAGACTGAGATGCCAAGGAGGTGGACCAGGCACATCTCTCAAATGGAAATGTGCTATCTGGTGACCTGCTTCTGAAGCTCCAAATTTGGTCGCCTGCTCTGGCATACTAAAACATTTAAAATATTGATTAAGTATTTGAAAGGCGACTTTGGTACCCTTGTGCGGTGGAGGCCGGCTCCTTTACGAGGTCTGTGCCCCAGGGTCTGCCCTCGGGTTACTTACGCGCCTTAGCTGTCTCATGCTGCTGCCCCGAATAGCTTCCATGAGATTCTCATGAGCTGATCTCTGTGGGGTAGAAGGTCGGGAAGTGTCTTCCATTTTCTTCTCCTGCACTGACCTCAGGGAATTTCTAATTTCCTTTAGGCTACTGTTCGGCTGTTTCTTAGCCTTTTTCCCTTTTTTCTTTTTCTGTCCATTTTGTAAGGCCCGCTGGGCACTCTCCTGCTGTTTGATGACTTCTGCGATGTTCCGTGTGATGAGCTTCTTCTCTGGGGGCGGAGGGGGTGGCGGTGGAGGAGGGGCGGGCGGCAGCCTTTGGGGAGGAAGAGGGGGCGGCGGAGGGGGCGGGGCCACCGGCGATGGAGGACGGCTCCTCACGCTTTGGACTTGCCTGGGGAGTTTGGGGGATGAGCGGGGAGAGTGCCTGGGGGATGCGTGAGGTGAAGAGCCGGGCGTCCCTCTTCGCCAGACTTTGGTCCTAAGGTTGGCTCCCCCATCATACCCCTCCTGCTGCTTTTGCTCCTGCATCCGCTTCTGCCGCTGTTTATCCATGTTTCTGGTCAAGAGGCTGGTCATGCTCATTCTTGGTCCTGGGAGCTCGAAATGGTAACCCAGCCTCAGCAGCGTGGTGTTCTCCCTCAGCAGCTTGACGATCTCCATCTCCACCTGGCTGCCCATGATGTGCCTTTGGTTGTGGAAGCGCAGCTCGGTGAGCACGGTGTTGTGCTGCAGAGCCCTCATGATGGCCAGGATGCCCTTGCCCGTGATGAAGTTGGACTCGATGTTGACGCTGGTGATGTGGCGGTTGACTTGCAGCATTTCCGCAATGGCGGTGGCCACGCTGTCGTCGGCGTGCGTGTTGGCCAGACTGAAGGTCTTCACCACCGTGTTGGCCTTGAGGGCCTCCGCGAAACAGATGAGGGTCTGCGACGTGATGTTCTCGATATTGTTCAGATTGACTTCCGTGGTGTCAGGGTCGTTGTTTTTCATCTTTTCCAGAGCATCCTCGATCACCGTAGGGTTTCCACAGGGGTGGATGGCAGCCGGGGACTCTGTGTTCCTTCCGCTGTGGCCGTTGGTCAGATGTATGTTTTCAATTTGGCTTTTAAATGTCTCTGGCCTCGAGTTGTCAGAATTGACACTACCGTAATGTACAGATCCATTCATCCCTTTCTCATTTTCAATTGTTCTTTCCTCTCCTTCGCGGTCCTCTTCCTCCTCATCCTCGTCCTCGTCCTCATCCTCGGCCTCCTCTTCCGTATACACCTCTTCAGAAACCTCACTGTTACTTTCAGTAAAGATAAGCTCTTCCTCACTCTCCTCTTTGTCTTCTTCTGCAACCTAAAGAGCATGGTATCCTCATTAAGTTTGTCATTTCTAAGCACATTTTTAAAATTTACGAAAGTAACACATGGTTTTGCAATACATACATGGATCAAATCATCATGTTGTCCGCCTAAAACTCATACAATGTGATATGTCAGTTACATCTCAATAAACTTTTTTAAAAGTAACACACAGCAAGTAACACAGAAGTATATAAGACAAAAAAGTTCATCTCCACCTTCTGAGCTCTCTAGTTTGGGTGACCAAGGTTAATATTTCCTTGCATAGCCCAACAGCTTTTTCTACAAACGTTTCTTTTGTTTTCTGCAAAATAAATATGCAGAATTCAGTTTATTGAATAAAAGTTTGCTATCATCTTACCAGTTGGAACAGATGTGTCGGAACTTCTGCTCTGGAAAGCCCTTGATAAAGTTTTTATTCTCTTGACTACCTCTTCTGAACTACTTGACTCCTAGTCTATTACAGTTTAGCAAATTCAACTGTCACTTAGGGAATCACCCCTCTGTCCTTCCTCATTTCTCCATCCCAAACATACGAGTGACAACGAAAATATACAACAGGTGCATGGGTTCCCTTTCTCAATGTTCAAAAATTCTTCCCCCAATTTGCCTCCTATAGCCTATGTGACAGGAGCCCAGAGCCCTCTGCCCTGTCCTGTCTCAGTGTAGACAGAGGCGGGGCATGTCCCTCTGGGGTAGAGCCTGGCACAGGGACTCAGAGACTCCACAGCGCCTGAAAGCTGAGGCTGTCTCTGTCCTTTCTCTGGGGAAAGAAGCCGAGGGGGCAGGGCTGCTTGTTCAGGGCAGCAGCAGGTCAAAACCCAGCTCTCTGCAGAAACTCAATCAGGTCACCCTTTTCAGCAAATCAGCTTGAAATCTCGCGTTATCACAGGGTTAAATGAGACAGGACTGCAGGAGACACGAGATGGGAAAGATAATCGCCCTTGGCACCAGCTAGATTCCAACCGAAATGTGGAACAGCAGAGAACAGTAGAAAATCTTGAAGCAAGCCACTGCCTCAGCCTGATGGTCTTAAATTAGTTACCAGGTGTTAATTCTGAAAGACTTTCAGGCAAACACAATTTCATTCCATCTTTGTCTTTCCTGTTTACAAGACTCTTTGTACTGAGAAGCTCAGGTGACCCCATCTCTCTTTTTCTTGCTACCTTTTCTGATAAAATAAAAATCTCGAACTTGCTGACAGAGTCCGATTTTCTCTAATGCGATCTTTTTAGTCCGTTATTTTCTCTAAAGTCCTGAGTCGCTTTCCTGTCCCCAAAGCCTTGATTCTTCCCTCCACACTGGAAATGTTTTTGACTCCAGGCCGACGCGTATGGAATGAGCTTTGGAAAACACTGTGCTGGTCTCCAGGTTTGCTTGCCCAGTTGCTATCACAAAATAGCCTCCAGTTATCCACTTGCTTGGAGTGGCAGGCACCACGCGATGGCCTGGGGAAGGGGCCGCTCCTCGGTTGCCTCCTCCAGTCTTGATTTTTTACTCACTTATTCAGGAGGAGGAGGGAGAGTGATACAGTGTGTGTGTGTGTGTGTGCGTGTGCGTGTGCGTGTGTGTGTGTGTTGTAAGTATATGTTTTTAGCTGTTTCAGTATTTGGAAGAAAGGGACCTGTCACAAAATTCAAGGTATACTGCCTGTCATACCACCATTAAATTATAAACTCTAGTTTTTAAAAGAACTTTAGGCTTTATCTGCAAGAGATGTTTTCCCCTTAAATGTATCTGGAGAGGTCATATGCGAAACTGTTATCCAGCAATGAGTTGTCCTGTAACATCTAAATGACATTTCCTCCAGAAATGTCTCTGACACCTCCTTAAATTATCCTTGTGACGTGTTCCCACAGTGTTGTACTTCCTCCAATAAAGTACCTATTTAATGATTTGTCATTTTTCTCAAAAGACTGCTTGTGGGGTAAGGAGAAGGATCATGTCTGTTTTGTTCACCTTGCACAGCGCTCAGCACGTAGTAGGGACTCAATAACATTTGTTAACGGAATGGCTCTAAATTGACATTGGTTTTAACAGCCGCTGAGAGAAGGGACAAGGCCTAGGAGAAAACTACTGATGGGGCTGGGGTCGGGGGAAGGTGACCGACCGTCCTGGTTTGCCCAGGACTGAAAGGTATCCCAGGAAGCAGCGTTTTTAGTTCTAAAATCTAGATAGTCCCAGACAATCTGAGATGGTTAGTCATCCTGGGTGGGGGACATCTAAGAGAAGAACAGCGAAGGGAGAAAGGTGTCTAGAGGGGGAGGAAGGAGGATATAAAAACAATCATTGCCTAGTCTCAAAATTATTCTGGCATTTGTACTGACTGCACTGTTCCAGATCACCTATCTGCCACTGCTCTGTAGTTAACACAGATCCTTGCAGGAATATAGGGGTGGGAAGATGGAGGGGGGGGCATGAGGTGCTGGGGGGCGATGTTGGTACACTTAGGGCATAAATTAGGCAAAAAGAAGAGGGTATCTAACCATTTCTCCTCATTACCTCCCTGGCACCATTACATGAAAAAGGAGGCTTGGTTCCGTTCTGGTTCTGGTTCTACGCATAAAGAACGGGTTGATCTTAGACAAATCACTAAACCTCTGTGGAGAGGAGTCTCAAAGAAACTGCAGTAGAGTTGAGTGGTTCTCAAACCAGTGTGTGTCATAACCACCCAGAGGGCTTGTGAGGCCACAGTGCTGGGCCCCATTCCCAGAGTTGCTCATTCAGCAGGTCTGGGGGAGCCCTAGAATTAGTAGTTCTGAGAAGATCCCAGGTGATGCTGATATACCCACATTCTGAGAATCACAGTCTTTGTGCCAACAGAACTTGGTTTGAATTTCAGCTAGACGCTGTTTATCTCAAATGAGTTTCTTCACCTCTCCTAGTCTCAGTTCTCATGTCCAGAAGGTAAGAATTCAGTGAAATAAAATGAATGTACTCATTGGCACCTATGCCTGAAGCCCGGCAGACACTCAAGCTAGGGGAGCTACATCTTTGGGTCGGCAAGGCCCCTCGGAGCTGTTTAATGCAGGATAAGTTTGTGTGAGTCCAGCCGGGCAGAGGCTGTCATTCCCTAGGGGTTGAACAGGATTTTCATAAGCGTTTACAGAGCCAGGAGGAGCCTAATAATTGTCTCCTTCTCATGGTCCGTACTGGGCTGCTCTTCACTTACGCTGCCGTCCCCCTCCCCCTCCTACCCACCAGTCAGCTGCTTTGAGCTTTTTCCTGGAGTGGAAATGGATCGACACCCTCCACTGGCAAGCTTCTGCTCAGCGCTCCTTGTGACTCCAGAGACAACTAGCCAGCAGGGAAAGGGTAGCGGGAGAAAAGTTAACTAGCTGAGAAAGGAATCAAAGTTCATCAACATAAAGCCTCTCTAATTGAGCTGATAAGCTATTGGCAGGGGTCAGGGATCAGCAAAACCTTTGGCAGGAGCTAGTGGGTTTCATCAACAGCTGACAACAGGCTTTGCCCTTTGTTTTCCACTGATCTCAAGACATTATGCCATTAAAATGCCTTTGCTTGGTCATTGCTCCAATGGCTATCTGTCCTGGACATTATGAGGCAATTTTAATCTTTTTATTAAGGAACATCTTTAAGAACTGTTAGGAAAATGTCATACTTGTATTTGATCAGATTTTGGACACACATTTCCACATCAGAAAAAAAAAGAAAAAAAAGACCTCTGAAAATCATGGTTGTGGAAGAACTGACCAACCCCAATCCTGGCCCATCATGTGTATCCTTCCTTCTCACCACCACCCCACTCCTTCAGCCCCTCATTGCAGGTGGCCACCGTGGCCTTGGCAGCTCCTGGCCTGATCCCAGTGGCCCTTCCTGCGATGATTGACATGGACAAGACTCACACATATCTTGCTAAAAATGTGGCCAACACACCCTATCATCAAGATCATCTAACAGCGCCTAGATTAGTACCATGGAAGTCTCGCCATTGGCTTTGGGCCATTTTGATTTGAGATGATTCCAGTGGAGCACAGAGGTATTAAACTGTTGCTCCTGACCAGTGTTCTTCCACAAATTCAGGAATTTGTTATTTTGACATTCTTATTGTCATTACTACAATATTTTCCCAGAGCCTAGTTTTTTGAACTTCCTTCTGTGAATGATTCATTTGGCAAATTCAAAGTAACTGTTTACAGGTCAGAGAACAAGAGCTTAATAAGTCTGACCTCTAATATAAGCACATTTCCTGGCCTTAGAATCACCATTATAAAATAGAACAGAATCTTAGAGATCATCTACGCAGGCATGCTTAACTTGGGTCCTTAGGTGGGTTTCAGGATGTGTGTCATCATTTTGAAATTCTATGTAAAATTTGTGTATGTTTACACAAGCACACGTTCATTTTCTTTAGAAGGTCCATAAGTTATCAAAATCTCAAAAGGGTGTTTGATTCACAAAAGAAACACTGGATCCAATGTCCTCCATCGACAGATGGGAAAAAGAACCCTGCAGAAGCGACTATCTGTTTAAGATCTTAAAAGTTAGGCACAGAGCAGGGAGTAGAAATAAGGTCCCCTGACTCTCTGCCCCATATACTTCTCACCACCCCACACTTCCTGTTGTTGGAAAAAAAAGAATTATTTTTACTATAGTCACCATCACAGTCCAAGCAACGAGAGTACACCCTTTCGTCTTTATAGAAGAAAATAAATTTAGTTAACCACTATCTATACACACACACACATAACTATACACATATATAAATACATCTACATTTCTATTATGCCGCATCCCCAACTTATAACTCAAATTAGACTTATGTTTGGCAAAATATTTAAACCCATGCTTTGCTTGTGAATTATTTTCTTCTTGAAGATCCTATCCTTGTCAATCATGGGACCCCAACTAAGAATTTTACATATAATCCATTGGGTGGCCATAAAAGTTAGATGACTATTTCAGCCTGAGAAGATTTTCAATAGCAGCTACAAGTGGGTTATAAGAAAAGAAAAGTGAGGAGGGCTGAAAAGTTAGAAAAAACAGCTTCCTGGGTTCGGGGTAGGGCCGTGGGAGCAGCCAAAGAAAAAAAATCTGAGAGCCTACCTTTCCACACTCCCCCAGTCTCTCCTGCTCCAAGAGTTTCTGGGACTCCTTTTCCCAGTAGGCCATCAGAGCCTCTCTGCTGAATGTCCCCGTGGGTGTTTTCTCAGTCAGGCTCTTTTGCCTCATCCCCACGGGAAGGCTGCGATCAGGTTCAATATCTTCCAGCTCCCTCTCTAGCTCCTTCAGCTCCTCGGCTGTCAGGGAAGCCAGGAGTTCATCCTCATCGATGGATTCGTATTTGCTAAGTCCTCTCCTGTAGCCGAAGGTAGACATGGTCCCTGCTCTGTCAGACCCACAAGGAGCTCGGAGCACGAGACATTCAAGGCAGCCAGCAGCAGGCAGGGGAAACAAGTGGGTAGGCTGGTTAGCAACTGGTGCCTGGAGTGCCTGCGATAGCCTTTTAAGAGTGGTGGTACAGGCTGTGACAGTGCAGAGAGGGGTGAAGACATAGGCTGTTTTAAGCATCAGACGTCAGCTAGACATTTGAACACAAAGAATGTCACATCGGTGGTGGATGGAGGTCTCAGAACCAGTGGGGATTATTCACATACTGGCCAGGGACATATTTAGCTGAGCCTGATAGCTCATGAGGACAGGCAGACAGTGCTTCAGATAGGGAGTAGCCCAGTTCTTGCTTTGTATTCAGACAACAAGGGGGTAACATTTATTTTGAAAATGCCTCGCTACCACCACCACTGTCATAAAAAGATTCTTTCCTTATAATCTCCCAGGATAAGAAATGACTGCACATCCCTCTAGTTATTCTGGTTCTCCTGAAAACATATTGTGGGTGGCGTTGATGGGAACAGAAGGCTATAATAATATAGCACTTTCCTATTTACCTTGCATTTTGCAGTTTGCAAAGCACTTGAATGTAATTTTCCTGATCATAAGTCCTGTGAGATGACTTACATTATCCTCCTTTACAGATTTTGGCAACTGAGGCTCTGAGAAATTAAGTGAAAAAGTTGGACAGCTAGAAGGAGAGATGTAGCTCTCTCCTCTGCACAAAATGGCTTCCTTCTTCTCACCCCTGAATATTAGTAAACAACTAGATTTGCAACTAAAACTCCAAAAAGACAAATAATAATACTGGGTGTGATTTATTAAGGACTGACACTGTGCCAGCCTAGTGCTGAGCATTTTATACATTTTATCTCATTTAATCCCACAGCCCTGGCAGGTGTACACTATTACCCATATTTTACTAGTACAGATTCAGAGAGGTAAAGTAACTAGCCCATGACCACAGAGCTAAGAAGTGGTGGAGCTAGAAATTTGCAACTAGATTTGCATCTGGGTTGAAAACTGAAGAGATGCTAATTTGAAATTATATATGTGCTCATATTCTTATGAATGTGATGAAATATATACATAGTTTACAGGGCTTCATAAATATATCATTTTAGCATAGAGATATATAAACATCGGTTAAAATGTATATGTACAGAAATATACATTTATCAACACAAGTATAATTATGTTATTTTGTTTATGCATTCAGCAGTCAGTGAATATTTGGGTTGTTTCCAGGTTTGGGTAGTTATAAATAATGTTGCTATGAACACACAATGTGAAAGTCTTTGTGTAGACATGTGTTTTCATTTCTCTTGGGTAGGTATGCAGTAGTGGAGCTGCTGAGTTATATGGTAAATTTACGTTTAACTTTTCATGAAACTAATTATTTTCCAAAACCGCTGCACCAATTTACTTTCCCACCATCAATGATGAGAGTTCCAGTTTCCCCACATTCTAATTTGTCATTGCTCTTCTTTCTGATTATAGCTATTTTAGTGCCTGTGAAATGGTAGCTCATTATAGTTTTAAATTTCGTTCCTCAAATAACTAATGGCACTGAGCACCATTTCATGTGTTTATTGGTCATCTTGTATCTACTTTGGTAAAATATTCATTCAAATCTTATGCTCAGTTTTAAATTGGGTTATCTTCTTATTACTGAGTTATAAGAGTTCTTTGTATATTCTGTTCTTTATCAGATATATGATTTGCAGATTTTTCTCCCATTCTGTGAATTGTCTGTTGGTGTCTTTTGAAAAGCAAATGTTTTTAATTTTGATAAGGTCTAGTTTCTCAATTTCTTCTTCTATTGCTTGAGCTTTTGGTATCATAACTAAGGAATCTTTTCCTAACACAAGGTCTGAGAGACTAACTCTTATGTTTTCTTCTAAGTTTTATAGTTTTTGATTTTTATATTTAAGTCTATTACTCATTTTGACTTAATATTTGCATATGTGTAAGGTGATGGTCTAAATTCATCTTTGTGTATACAGATGTCCAATTGTCTTCGTTTTTTTTTTTTTTTGAGGACTAGGCCTTCTCCTATTGAATTGCACTGGTGCCTTTGTGGAAAATTAATTGGCCACAAATGTAAGGGTTTATTTCTGGTCAGTCAATTATGTTCTATAGATCTGTAAGTCTATTTTCTTATGACAATACCACCTAGGCATAATTACTATAGCTTTGTAGTATGTATTGAAACCAGAAAGTGGAAGTCCTCCAATTTTTTTTTTTTGCAAGAATGTTTTGGCTAACTACTTATGACCTTAACTCATTGTGGTAGTCTGCCTCCCAAAATAACTATGACTCTTTTCAATGATACTAGTGAGAGAGATGATTATGATATTAGAAATGATGAGTTCATTGTTTTTTTTGTGGCTTCTAGCATATACCTTTGTGTAGCCTTAATGGTGACAAATCTTTTTAATGTGAAAATGGGTTTGATTTTTGGAAATGACATCAAATTATTATATCCAAATCTGGTGAATAAGATGAATTATTTGGCTGAATAATGACATTTTAGGTTAAAAAATGATGATTACAACTATGTAAAAACCTATGTGTTTTTTGGAAAAAAAGATGAAAAAATACATTAAAATAATAGTACAGGTTCATTTCTTCAACAATTCTGTATTAGGCCCATATGCTATGTTGACCAGTATACAAATTTAGAGAGATGCAATTATGTACCAAAAAATGAAATTGTGTTTTATTCTTTCTCTCGTGTTTATAACTTTTCTGTAATATTTCAGTATTATTTTTATTCGACAACTTACTGAACATACACTGTGTGTCAGATTCTAATTTAAGAGCTGGAGTTAGAGCACTGAAGAAAAACAGCAAAGTCCCTTCCTTTGTGGAGTTTATAGTCTTGTTGGGGGAGACAGACAATATGTAAATAAACAAGTAAATACAGAACATATCAGACAGAAGCTCAATGGAGAGAAATAAATCAGGGTAAATGGGAAGGAAGAAGATTGTGAGAGTAATATTTCATGTAGGAAAGATCTCTGTTTTAATACGGTGACATATGAGCACAGACCTGGAGAAGTGAGGGCTTGATGCAGATTATAATACACAACTAACGTGACTATAAACTAATGACTCAGATATCCTTGGAATCACAGATTCTCAGCTTTTTAAGGGACTTTGAAACACATCAATCCCCTATCACTTCTATAAATGGTCATCTAGTGTTTGCTTGAACACTTTCAGTGAAAATTGTACATTACCAAAATTTCACTCCACTGTAGGATGGCTCAAATCATTAGAAAATTCTTTTTTCTATTGTGTCGAAACTGATCTCTTGAAAAATCACTACACATATATTTTAGTTTTCTCATTGGAACAACCCAGAATAAATATGGTCTCATGTGAGTTTCTTCTTCCAAATCTTGGGTGGCCCATGAATGACTCTGAAAATAGCTCTGGAAGAGGAGACATTAAAGTGTTCTTCTCTGTGCCAGCATCACTGAAAAGAATTATGGCCTCTCAAGACACTACCTTAAGAACAATGGTCATTCAGATATTCTAATATGTGTGTTACAAATCACTCTGATTACGATAATAATCACAACTCCTGGATGAGCTTAGTTCACTGGATCCCTCTTCACGTTTTCTCCAGAAACTTTAAATCCATTGGATAAAATTCTGCTGAGTAATTAAACATCACTGCCTAACCCTGGCCAGACCTAAGTATGATGAATAATTCAGATTTCTTTGCAACCTTGTCTACACTGAGGGAAAAAATTCCCATTCATATGTGCTCCTAGCATCAGCATTTTCTGTTTTGGAATTTTTACCTGATCACACTGTGTTTTTGAGTAGAATTGCTTTTTAGAGTCCACAATACTATAAGCCATCTGAAGATTTGCATTTTCTCTTTAAAAAATTCTCTATCTTGGAGAGAATTCTTTTCATGCTTCTTGATTGTCAATCTGATACACACTATTTCCCAGGACATCAGCAATTCCCTTTTTGGTGAAAACAGTTTTTTTTTTTTTCTTTCAACCTTTTTTTCCCTTTAGTTTCCTCTCAAAAATGCTATTATTTGTTTCTTTACTCAACACCCATTTACCAAATACCTGCTGTGTGGCTAGGTACTGTGCTGGAAGCTAGGATTCTAAACAGATAAATAGAAATTGATCTAGTCCCTGCCCTCAGGAGCTCATACTCCTGGGAGAGAGGCAGACAGCTGACAGTAACACAGTGCAGTGACAGCTTCGCCAAGGTGCTAGCAAGACAAGAGCCGGGGAATAAATACAGATGGAGAAGCAAGGCAGCCCACGTGGGTGCAGTCAGAGAAGGCACAGGAGCCCTAAAGAGATTTCCTGGCAGAGAGAGCAGCCTCCGGAGCAAACGCACAGGAGTATGAAAACAAAAACGTAACAAAAACAGGGCATTCTTTGATATAGAGGTGGGAGGAGGTATAGAGCTAGGCAGAAACTCGCCTCCCCTGCAACTCTTTTTTTTTTTTTTTGTAGCCACCACCATCATGTCTGGCACCTGGTAGATGTATATCGATGTTGAATATTTTTTGTTTGAAGGGCCAGGTCAACGAGTTTGGGACTTTATTATCGTCTAAAGTTAAGTGGAAAAAATCTCTAACATTATCCCATAGCCAGAATTTGCCTTCTTAAATAGAGGCAACGGTTCATCAGCAAGTGTCTTCGTGTTCACGAAGACTCAACAACAGCAAAACTCACCAGCATCTCCAAAAATCAGCACTGCCAGCCCTGCCAGCACACCTGGTATTTCAATAAATAATATTTTTAGGCAGCGATCAGAGACCTCCTAACTCCACTTGTAAGTAATAACTACTTCAGCCTAATGCTCGGCAAGGCGGGAGACCCTCTCCCTAAAGGTGGGTTTCTTGGTTTGTACTTTTGGCTCTTAATGTTCAGAAATGCTGAAAGTTCCTATCAATACGTTTTCTTTAATAATCACCACATTTCAGGAAGCATTTGGTAATTTCAGGAATTGTTCGTATTTCAAAATGTTTTGGGCAAACTAGTATATATAGGATGGATAAACAACAAGGTCCTACTGTATCGCACAGGGAGCTATATTCAATGTCCTATAACAAAGCCTAATGGAAAAGAAAAAAAATCGTATAGGCGTTTCTGATCTATAACCACAAAGCAGAGTTAAGTGAATGTACTGCAGGAGCACATTTATAAAGCTTTCATTTCCCCTGGTCCTCGGCTTTGTTCTGCCGTAGGCACTTGTCACTCACAGATTTCATATACGTAGTTTCAATGATTTGAAAGTATCCCAAAGGGCCAAGATTTATAATGACATGTAATTTTACTGAGCTAAAATCTGTGTCCTCAAGTTCAAGAATGATTTATGAAACTACCAAGATAAATTTCATCTGGGGGTGTCACCGGCACCAAAAACTCGACTTGCTCCAAATATGATTTCTCTCTTTCCACCTTCCCCCCGCCCACCCCGAAGGCTTTCACATTTCTGAAAACGGTATCCTCATCCATCCAGTTGTGGAGGCTGTGTGTCACCTTCTCTCACCAACATTGTCATATTCGGTCCCAAGCTCTTGAATCCTACTTCATGTGTGACCACTCCCCTGGTCCCAACTTGAGTCTAAGCTCCTGTCCTCATTTTCTCTGATGACTGAAAGTTTTCCCTTTGCCACAATATAGCCAGAGTAATTTTTTGAAAACGCAAATCTCAACAGGTCATTCTCGGCCTAAGACCCTCGAATGGCTTCCATTGTCCTTCAGAGAGAATCTTTCACGGTGCCCTCTGGCCGCTCCAGGATCAGGCCCTGCCCACCTCTCCAGCCTCAACTTGGGTTGCTTTCTCCAACCCTCACCCTCAGCCAAGCTGGGCTTCTGAACTCCAGGCTGGCTCCTTCTCCAAGCCACTGCGCATGCCCTCCCCTCTCCTGCAAGGCCGACGCGTCTTCCTCCTTGCTCTTAAGTAACACTCCCGAGAGGAGGCCTCTCCCGAGGCCAGCTTAGTTCTCCCAACTGCCACAGAACTCTATTCCAGGGGCTTCCCTGGTGGCGCAGTGGTTGAGAATCTGCCTGCTAATGCAGGGGACATGGGTTCGAGCCCAGTTCTGGGAAGATCCCACATGCCGCGGAGCATCTAGGCCCGTGAGCCACAACTACTGAGCCTGCGCATCTGGAGCCTGTGCTCCGCAACAAGAGAGGCCGCGACAGTGAGAGGCCCGCGCACTGCGATGAAGAGTGGCCCCCGCTTGCCACAACTAGAGAAAGCCCTCGCACAGAAATGAAGACCCAACACAGCAAAAATAAATAAATTAATTAATAAACTCCTACCCCCAACATCTAAAAAAAAAAAAAGTTAGCCATTCTTATAAAAACAAAACAAAACCAAAAAAACTCCATTCCATGCAGCATCCCACTTGGGATTGCTTCATATGAAATCGTCTTCACAGGAAAGGCGTTTTCTCCCAAGGAAGGAACCATGTCTGCGCATTCACCTTCCCCAAGGCCTAGCATAGTTCTCAGGTGTTCAGGAAGTACGTTTAAAAAAATACAAAGCCCAGAGGGTTTGCAGTGTAGGCAGGGGTAGACCCGGGTCTTATAGAGCCTGGAGATTTTACAGTGTGGGAGGCCTCTTTAAGAATAATAATAAAAACATTTAAATACAAGATTAGTTATGAGGCTGTATATAACACACTGATAGAATCACGACAAACTACTAGATCTTAGGTGATTCGAGCTTTCTGCTTCTGAAGCAGCTCATGAAGTGCTTATGGAGAAATGCTACCTAATTATAACCTGGATTCTTGGCTGTCCCACCCTGCTCCCAACACTCCACTACTCCTGGGACCACCAACAGCCACAAGGGCCCAGAAGCTCCTGCTTCATGATCAGTCTGCCTCTGAGTGTGGCCCCCAGACTGACAAATTAGCCCAACTGGTCACTATGTGTTCATATCTCGTGAAGCCATTTTTGTTCATTTCATGGATGCCTTTCTTATTTAAATTGTCCTCAACTGGCTGATGAGGAAGCACAAAAATCTATGCCACGGGGTCACTTGCAAGATTGGGAAACTGGAAATTCTCTTATTTTCACAAATGTCAACTGTCTATCCACTGTTAACAGTCATTCCTAACTTTTTCTTTCTTTCTTTCTTTCTTTAAGGCTTAGCTCGTCTCTCTCATTGTACAGGTGCCAGGTTGCTTCCTGAACCAGATCTAACCTGTTTCTCACTTAGGCAGAAGCATTTGGGTTTTCAACATTTCCTGCAGATGGTTGGTCCTAAAGCTGCTGTACCAATGCAATGACCCCTAAGGAAGTTAAGCTTCCGACTTCACTCAGTCTGCTGGGAGCTTCTCAGATTAGCTGGAGACAGGCTCCCGGGGGAATGTCAGGCAAAGGTCAGCCTCAGCACAGACAACAACAAGGCAGGCCATGGGGATCAGATGAGAGCTGGCAATACCCTTATCAAGTCTTCTCTCTCTCGGGCTTGGCCGCCAAGCCAGTCTCCCAGCAATGCCAGCCTGTGGTCATGAGCATGAGTCAAATTTAAAATTATTAGAGCTATTTATAACAATAATATCTTGCAACTGTATAATTTATAGTTTACAAAATTCAATGTACCAGGTAGTCTAACATAGCAATCCGATCTCCTTTTAAAAAATTGTGTGTAGCTGACACTTACTGCGTGCGAGGCAACACTCGATGAAAGAGACACTATGCCTTTCATTTTACAAAGGGTGAAAATGGGTTCTGAAGTTCTGAGAGGTTAAAAATTCCCTTTAAGCATACCCAGCTAGGAAGTGATAATTAGTGTTATGTTCTGTAAGTCCAAGCTGCTTCTCATACTGAGATTTGCTAGTTTGTCATTTCCAAATGTACCATAATAGAAGACAGATGGGATGAAAGACAGAAATTTGTTAACAGCACAGATAATGCTTTCCCTCTCGTGGAGTAGGTTCAAGTATCTTTTGCTGAACTAATTCAAGCATGTGAAAATGAGCCCCATGCAAGTAAATGGAAAGGTAAACTGATAATGTTAAAATTGTAAAGACAAAAAAATGGTTTGCAGAAAAATACAATAGTGAGGAAAGAAAAGCTGAATTTCTTCAATCAGGTTTTCCAGCTCATAACACAGGTCATAAAAATGGAATTCCACTTATGGAACCGGGAGCAGATTTGATATATATTATATGATGTCCTAATAAAGGGAATTTTACTTGGGGCGTGCTGGAAGTTCTGAGGCTTTCATTCATTTCATCAACTAGTTTAGTTGTAACCCTGGGTGTTGATATGACAGTTTTAGAAGGTTTGCTCACTGTGTATTAGGAATAATGATGTGGAGGGTCGGCACCCAAGACCACCCAAGACTTGGATCTGTGCCCCGGGAGGGCTCCCTCCTCTAAGCATGACATTTTCCCATTTAAGCATGACAATCTTCAGACTTCTGCCATAAGACCAAGGTTCTTGAGGCTTGCAACTCTGGCACTGGCATGGCCACTATGCAACAATAATAATGAGAGCTTGAGTTTCACGTGCACTTACTCTGTGTTGGATTTGGTGTTTTTACACTTATCATGTCTCGTTCAAAATCAAGCAGCCAATAATTAGTGGAGCCTGGTTCAAACTAAGGCCAAAAAGGTCTGTTTGACTACAAAGTATATGTTCTTACCTCCTACATTATATACGACTGTAGTAATACGCCACACTATAATGCATGCATGTATGTATGTACACTAGATGCGGATATGTCATATATATATATGTGCATACATGTGTGTCTGAAAGTATGGATATATATGCATGGATATATGCATGTTTGATTTTGTGTCGTAAATACCACTCCAGTCCTGAAGGGAAGTGGTAACTGAAAGGGCAGAACAGCTGAGATCCCACTGTGAAAAGGGGCTAGGAAGGTAAATTCAGTGTCAAAGTCCAGGAATGTGGGGACTCGGTGCGCCCAGTGTTGGGACAGTCAGTGCTTGAGAGCTGGTGTCTGGTTACTGAGCTTTTTCATTGGCAAATTTATCCAGAAAATCAAAGGCACTGTCTTTTCGCACAGACTCACAGTTCCTCACTGACCTTTCCTTCCACAGTTCCCCTGTGTTCTTGAGATCCACAGCCTTTTGAAAGTTTACCTTCTCTGATTTCCCCTGGAATGCCGTCCCTCCCCCCATTTCTGCTTGTTTTTCTTTCCACTGAACGCCCAGGGAATCAGAGCTAGTTTTCATGAGTGTTACAAAGGACCCATCCCACGATAACATGATTCTTGTCAAGGTAGGCCCTCAATGGGACAGGAAAGCTTCATTTTTAGCTCTCCAATCTGTATGTTTTTGTGTGTTTTGTAAACAATAATAATAGTAATGGTAATAATAAAAGGTGAGGAAGTGATATTACAACCAGCACGAAAATGTCAGAGGTCGGCAGAGCAGCCTGCGTTTGTTTGTGTTTGAGAGCCAGTGAGATTGGTGCACGCGGCAAGCACGGTGCTGCCCTTGAATGCTGTGTCCTCATCTGCTTTTAATGGTCTTATCAGCAGAGCAGAACTAATAAATCATGTGCTGCCAGCACAAGAACCAAGTGCTTTCCTCTGAGCCAGATGATTCCGTTGTTTAGCTGGGCGACCTCAGCGAGGTTGTAACCATGGTACCACCTGTCAGTGAGAGGCATGCTCTTCTTATTGTGTTTTTGTTTTTTTTAAGTGATGTATTCAGATGTAGTTCACATATCATAAAATTCACTCAACTTTAAGTGTAAAGTTCAATGATTATTTTCAGTACATTTACCAAGTTGTGCAACCATCGCCACCATAGAATTTTAGAACATTTCCAGTACCCCCAAAGATCCCTGTGCCCACTTGCAGTCACCCTTTGTTCCTACCCCCCGAGCACCAGGCAACCGCTCATCTGTTTTCTGTCTCTATGTACTTGCCTTGGCTGGACATTTTATATAAATGGAATCTCAAAATAGTGTTCTTTTGTGTCTGGCTTCTTTCACTCAACCTAATGCTTTTGAGATTTGTCCATGTTGTAGCATGTTGCTGAATAGTAATCCATTGTGTAGATTTGGCCATACTGTGTTTAGCCATTCACAGTTGATGGGCGTTTGCGTTGTTTCCACTTTTTGACTATTCTGAACAATGCTCTCCTAATCTGTACTAAAAATTATGGGGTGGAAAAGACTTGGGATTTGGAGTCAGGAGTCCCAGACTGCATCCTAGCTCTGGCATTTACTACCTTGGTTAACTGTAAAAAATGATTTCCTTATCTGTAGAGTAGAGTTCATGAACTCCTTTCCTGTCCTCTCCTACAGCAATTGTAAGAATCAAGTGGGATGATGTATGTGAAATGCTTTGTGAGCTATAAAACACAGGACATATGAAAGGCATTGTTATTGAAGTACTCTTGCTAGAACGTATTAAAATGAACTAGATTTCTCTCGAAATTCTTTCCACATTCATAGAACAAATGATCTGTAGGAAATAACTACCCTTTTCCTTCTATAGACTTGGGGTTCTCACCATCTTTCCCTTACCAAACCCTGTCATTTAGAAAGGTTTTAAAATTATTCTACCTCTCTTAAATTTACTTGTATTTTAAACTCTATTTTTGATTGTCAAATAAAAGTCTTTTTTTCCTGTTGAAGAGAGGATCTTCAGATTTCCTAGAGTCACTATAGGAATGGGACTCTGTACAGTTGCAGTTCAAATTTAATCAGGTCAACCTCCAACCCGTAGATTCAATTTTGCCTCTTGGGTACCTCAGGTGATTGTGAAGGTCAGGCCCCCAATAAGGGAGTTGTGGGGACAGAGTTGAGTCCAGTTGAGGGGCTTCCAATGAGTTAAAGTCTAAGCAAATATTTCCATCCTCCAGTCAAAGGTGATTAAAATTGTCACTTCATTGAAACAATATTAAACCAATTGGTGTAACTAGATCGTGAGGGCTATTCAAACATTCAGGAACATAGACTGTTGACTACTAAATGTCACATCTAGTTATTTGACTTCCACAAAGCATGAAAAAGAGTTTCTCTGAGAAGCCAGTTCAGACTTTGCTTCAAACAGAAAGAACCGGATACTGGTATCTCACACCCACTCAATCCTCAAGTAAGTATCACATCTATCACCCTCCACACTTTCTAGCTTATCCAACACTATGGGCTGCTTCCAAGAAGTTTTATCTTAAATCTCATTGGGACATCCTGGGATGAAAGACTTCCAAGGCAAGAGAAATGGCTGTCCGTCATTTACTAGAATCTGAAAACACAGAACATGAGCACCCATCCAGTGCCTCTGGTGGAATTCCTTGGTCAATACGACATTAGAACTCAGGCGTTCCCAGTGCCCAGATTCAGATTACTAGACTGTCTCCTTCCAAAAACAGCAAATCCCCAGACATTTTTAGCATTCCCTGAGATTACACAACACAGGCCATTGAGGTCAAATAAGTCTGTTCCTTCTACACATCTTCTCCCCCGAGAAGCCCTTTCTTCCCTTTTAACGATTGATGATTGGGGCTTTACTAAGCAACAGCAGATGTGGGGTTTTATGCGCTAGGGGCAATTCTCTGCTGTTTTCATTCTGTGCATTTTCTCAAGGTATTTACAGATGATAGTGAGATGCCATCTATACCTCTAACATTATTATTTTTTCATATTTTCCCATTTAAGCATGACAATCTTCAGACTTCTGCCATAAGACCAAGGTTCTTGAGGCCTGCAACTCTGGCACTGGCATGGCCACTATGCAACAATAATAATGAGAGCTTGAGTTTCACATGCACTTACTCTGTGTTGGATTTGGTGTTTTTACACTTATCATGTCTCGTTCAAAATCAAGCAGCCAATAATTAGTGGAGCCTGGTTCAAACTAAGGCCAGAAAGGTCTGTTTGACTACAAAGTATATGTCCTTACCTACTACATTATATACGACTGTAGTAATATGCCACACTATAATGCATGCATGGATGTATGTATACTAGATGCGGATATGTCATATATATATATGCATACATGTGTGTCTGAAAGTATGGATATATGCATGTGGTGTTTGATTTTGTCTCGTAAATAACTTGAAGCAGATTAGAGGTTTTTTTGCATTCTAAATAATTTCTGATTGGAAGGTGCCTATATACATAAGAGTAATATGACTTGAACCTAAAATTTCAGTAGGAACGTCTAATAAAGGGTCAAGGTTTAAGTGTGTTCTCTACGTCATAAAAGACTCCACCTTTCTTGGGTAGTTTCCATGCTGTCTCACCCCTATGTACTGACTTTTCAAAAACCTGCATCAAAGGGAGTGTTACCTATGAATATTTGCTGTACCACATTTACACAACTGTTTTCACATCTTCTGCGTTGCCATCCTGTGCATGGAAACATGTCCTGTGATTATCTAAAACGATTAAACCATATTCTTCAGGGGGCACTTGTTTTCAATGTGCTTATGAAATTATTGTGAGTCAGAAATGGAAATACTATTTAAAGATCGCCTCCTGAAAAACTAAACAAAACACACACAAATGAGAAGCCATATCTGCTTGTTTCCAACCAGAGACCCTGTATGATACAAACAAAATCCACAGTCACCAAAACAGCCATGATCATCTTGGCAGCCTGGGAAGATGTCATCAAAACTCTATCATGTTGATTAAACATGGTAGTGGTTAAACAGGTACCACTGTAGAATGTTTGGCTTCTCCTGAGGCTCACTGGGGGGAGCAGCTGTTGCCCTCTCCCAGATAAAGTGACATATTCTAGGAGAAACAAAGTCCTAACTAGCTGTAAATTACTTCTCTTACCATCCAGCCCACCCCAAAACAAAAACACTGCTAGAAAATTTCAAAATGTGATAAGAAAAAGACCCAATCCATTTTGGATATAGTGATTGCCTCAGTTTCATAGGATATATTTTTCTCCTGCTTCACAAATACCAAAAGAGCCACTTTCAACCCATAGCCTGTGCAGTGAATTCATATCCTTACCTTCAAGTGTTTCTTGAATATATTTACATAAAACACATTAAAGCCAATGTCAAACTTTTGCGTACTAGAGTTTATTTAATATCTGAAGTATCCTGAACGTATTTATACAATAATACATTAAATATCAAAGTTTTAGTTTATTTAATATCTGAAGTATCATATGGCACACTTACATCCTTATTTTTAAAATTTATTTAGAGCAATATTTATAGGTAACAATGTATTTTAGCCACAAGTAGGAGAGCAACAGAGGAATCACGAAATCCCATACACAAAACATTATAGTTCTATTTAAATACATTAGAGCTTAATCTATAGGAAAATATATTCTTTAGGGAATAAAAGCTGTTAAAACTATAGCTCTAATCATACAGTTTTTTTTCATACCTATAACTAGAGCTAAATACAATTTGAAAAGTTCATAAACCAGTGAGGTATTACTATTGAAAGAATACAATAACCCTTAAGATAAAAATAAGAAAAATCTAAGAAGAATGAGTCTAAGTAATTACATTATAAAGCTATATAACCAATTCAGAGACTCAAAACTATCATTTTACCATGAGGTCACTGATTACTTTTGTCTGGCTCTCATATGACATTCGCTCCTTCAGTATATTCAACAAGTAATTTTTGCACTTTCTCTATGCTCTTAGGGAATGTGTTTGGCCCTAAGAAAACACTGCACAACAAATCTGCCCTCATAGAGCTTACAGTCTAGTAGGGCAGACAGATGGGGAACATAGGCTCCTGTAATACAGCATAAGAAGGGCAGTTCTGGGGCCTTCCATCCTAGAGGAAAGAACATTTAAACTGAGACCTATAGGATAAAGGATGGAGCGGGGAAGAAGGAGATGGAAAAAGGATTCCAGGCAGAAGAAGTAGAACATGCAAAAACCCTGAGGTACAAGAGAGTATGGTTTCTTCTATAACAGTGGTTCCCAAATAAAAGACCTCAGAGACTTGTCGGGACAGAATGAAATTTTCACTCATCAATGGGAAAATGAAGACCAAACTGTAAGTCTTTTCAAAGCTAAAGTCCTTCAATTAGTTTTTTTTAGATTTTTAAAACATTTTATTTATGTATGTATTTATTTATTGGCTGTGCTGTGCGGCATACAGAGTTCTTAGTTCCCCAACCAGGGAATGAACCCGTGACCCCTGCAGTGGAAGCTCGGAGTCCTAACCACTGGATTGCCAGGGAATTCCCCTAAAGTCATTCAATTTTAATAACTGAGTTTAAGGCAGCCCCATTTCCTGGCATTAAAATGGCCCCTCTCTTATGAAATGACAGTGATAAATAGATGACCCTATTTTTAAAATTACTAAAAACTACTAACATATGAAATCGAAAAATCTGGGAATCACTGTTCAAAGAATAAACTTCTAAAAGGTGTTTAACATGGTTAAAGAGGACGGTAAGGGAGATATCAGGAGATAAGGCTAAGGCAGGCAGTTAGATCATGAAGGGCCATGGAAGAATTTTGGACTTTACCTAAGAGCAATGGGAATGATTTTAAGCAGGGGAGTGAAACTTGCTTACATTTGTAAAAGATTACTCTGGGATGTTATGTGTAGAATGTGTGTTAGATGAGGCAAGATAGCAGGGAAAAGGACCAGCTGGGTAGCACTACAGTGTCCCAGGAAGAAAGGAGATAACAGCTGGTATTTGGGCTGAATTAGTGAGACTGAGTAGAAGATGACTTCATGAAATAAACTTACCAGGACTTGGTGATTTGTTCTATTGGGTAAAGAAAATGAGATGGTCAAGGTTGATGTCCAGGCTTTTGACTTGGGAAACTGAATTGATAATTGGGTTAACTATTGAGCTAGAGATGGTAAGAAAAGGAGCCTTTTTGTGGAGGAAGACAGTGAGTTCATTTGGGGACATGCTGCATTTGAGGTATCTTTGTATTCAAAGGTCCCTTAGGCCAATTGTCTACACAGGTCTCAAGCACGTGAGAGAAAGCTGAACTTCGGATATTAATTTTACATTCGACAGCATGTAGATAGTAAACGAAACCATGGACATGGATGAAATTTCCCAGAGAACTTAGCATAAAAAAAGGGGACTTAAGACGTATTACTAAAGAGTTGGCAGGAGATAAGCAATGCAGAAAGAAGCCAGAGACAAGGAGGCCAGAGAGGTGGGAAGAGAGCCAAGAGAGCAAAGTATCCGGAGAACTGTTTCCTGGAGGGAGCAGGCAATCAGTCAGTTGCTGCAGGAATCACTTGAAAGGACTGAAGGATGCTCATTGAAAGTAGCAACAAGCAAGTTGTTAAGGACCTTGGGAAGGGCCGTGGAAGGAGCAGAAGCCAGATTACAGTGAGTGAATCTGCGGACAGGAAAGAGCTCTTTTACGCCGTGTGGCGATAAAAGGAGAGAATGGGGCAGCAACTGGCTGGAGATGTGGGTTTGAGAAAGTGGTTCTTGGTTTTATAAACATAGGAGAGACTTGCTCATGGATATTGTAGGGGTCACTTGATAAGGAGAGTTTGAAGACTTACTGCAAGTGAAGACAATCAATAGAAATTCAAATGCAAAATATTGACTAGCTTTAAAAAATCACAATGTAAAAGGTCCTTAGAGATGTAAAATATGGTGCTCCCAAAAGAACCCAGGATCCAGTTATAAAATTGTCAATGGATTTAAATACACATAAGGATATAAAATGGTTCCAAGAAATTCTCTGAAGGAATCTCATTTAAACACATTTTTTAAATCACATTTAAAAATATTATTTTAAATTATGGCAATTTTAGCTCTTGTCCATAGAGATCATACTCTTTAAATAATATATATCTTTGAATAGTTGGTGGCAGGGAGAGCTTCTCCATTAAGGCTGGCTGGCAGAGTCGCTGGAGTCCCATAAGTCTTCGAATTCTTAACCTACATAAATGCTTTAAGGAGCAGGGATTCTCTAAAGTGAATGGGAAAAACAAGCAAAAAATAAAAACAATATTAATGGATTAACCTGTAAGATACAGACTGTTTTAGAATAATATTAATAGTGTCATTCTAAAAAACAGGCATGCACACGTTAGCAACTGGTGACTTTAAGTAAAATTCAAATTGCAATTAAGCCTTCCAGACCATTCCTCTAGAATGTAAGCTCCATGAAGCAGACGTTTAGTCTGCCTCTGTGTCAGAAAGAGAGTCTGGCTCCTACAGGGTGTTCAACTACAATATGTTAAACGAATGAATGGACTTGATTAAACAAAGCAAAGGCTCACATCTCCTTCTATTTATTTTTTAGAATTGAGTATTTGAAAGATATATTTCTTTACTTCCGCTCTCTCCTACCAATCTTTCTGATGAATAGTTATCTGTGAAACATCTGACACAAATGTTTCCATATATCCATTATTCAATCTTAGGTTTGTTTCAGTGTCTGATACCTAAACATTTTATATTTTCCAAAAAATCTACTAATGTTATTCAAATGGCTGATGTTAACCTTTATTTTCAACTCTTACTTTATCTCTTAGTACCTTTATCTATAGTATAATTACAGTACCGATATATTATCCCAGCAACATGAGCTAGTGAAAAGGCAGCATTGCACATGGACTTAGTTGTGGGCTCTGGACTCAGTCGGCTTGGATTAAAATCCTGGCTCTGCCACTTCGTATTTGTGTGATCTTGGACAAGTTATTTAACCTCTGTGGTCTCAGTATTCTCACCTGGGAAATGTGGATAACCCTACCTTACAGGGTTGTTTGAAGATCGAACAAATTAATTCATGTAAAGTATTAGAAAAGTGCTTGGTACATTGTAATCATTCAATAATGTGAACGATCACTCAATTCAGTAATCAAAGAGATCATATTTCTGTTCTATTTGAGATTATAAACATTCAAATTATCTTGAAAAAATTAAAACAGTGTTTTTGAAAAACCATTGAGGCAAAGTTATTGTTATCAAAATAGGCAGAATAAACCCATCGTTTTTAAAAAATTACCATTTTATTTTTTTCCCTTACAAAGCCTCTGCCCTACGTATACCTGGAGGAATCCTGACATCCAGTGGTTAATCATACTCATAGCAATCAACTGACTTAAGCTCTAGTTGCAGTGATGTGTGACTGAAACAAAAAAACTTCCTGGTCTTATTCTTACTTGGATTGCTTTTTTAAAGTCATAAGAATTGGTCATTCTTTTGCAACACAAACACATGGACAATGAATCACCAATTAGAAGCAGAATCTGTTCTATGACAGGAAGCACAGTAGTATTGGAGAAAAAGCCTTTGTTTTGACATGAGACAGACCTAAGAGTTCAAATCCTTGCTTTATTATTTTCTGTCTATAACTTTGGGAAATGAATTTATCTAAGCCTTAGGGTTTTTTCCTTTACAATCTCCAAAATATTTTAACTCGTCTATTGTAAAATAAAATATAGATAAAGCCACTGCACAAACGTACAGTTTCTTAAGTTATTATAAGTCATTATCAGGTGAACATCTTTAATCATTTCTCAGGTCATGAACAGAAGAACTTCCCCAGTCATAACAGAATTCTCTCCACAATCCATCCCAAACTTCATTCCTTCATCCCCCATAAGGAACTACTGTTCTGATTTTCATAGTAATCACTTCCTTTAGAGCTTCATCATCTCAGTGTGCTATCCCTACCCTATAGTATTGACAATATTTTTTTGAATTTGATGTGTTCTTTAAGGCTTTTTTAATCTGCAGGGTCTTCTCTCTATCCTCTTCTTCCTTTCAATTAATCTTTGAATATCCAAAATGCCGTATTTCCCACAGCCTGAATTTTGAGACTGCATTTTCATGGTGCACTTCTGTGTCCTACTGCCTTCTCTATTTCTTGCAGATTATTAGCTGGATCCAGAGGCTTGATCAGACTCAGGTTTGATCTCTTTGGCAAAACTATAGCTGGTGCCGTGTTCTTGCACCGAGAACCACATTACGGGGTATTAGCAGCTTACTGAGGGCTGCAAGATGGTGATATCTAATTATATCATTTCTTTTTAATTTATTATTTGGAATACTTTTATAAAAGGATATGTTTGCTCATGTATTCTTTGGTTACTGGTGGCACAAATCATACAGGTAAGGTGGAATAAATGTTTGTATCTTTTCCTTCATTAATTTTCAAGATGATGAATTGATTTTCTTATCCTTTGGAGCTGACCAATTTTTTAAATATTATATTTAAATATTTTAATTGGTTTCAATTCATTGAAATAATTATCCTTTGAAGCTTAAATTGTCCCATATTTGGCCAGTGGGAGCCTCAAGCTGGCTCCTGAATTCTTTGGACATGAGTCTGTGAGAGTTTATCTGGCATGACCAGATATACCTGACTCACCTTGCATATTTCCTTCCCCAAACCTGAAATCATCCATTTCTCCAAAAAACTCTGGCTTCTTTTTCCAGGAAATGCTATTTCAAAGCCACAGTCTGGGTGCTAGGGATATGCACTGCTACTGGGCTTGTCGTTATTTCTAAGACTCTTCTGTAGACAGATAGACACACACACACGCATTCAAGGTAAAATAGTTTATGAGTTCATACTAGTAGTACCAATTCAAATTCAGAGCTACAGAATTTTTCTTTAAGCTCTTCCGTATTACATCTGTATTCCCTTTCTTCCACACTGGCAATGCTGGTTCTCAAGGATACAAAGAATAATAGAATTAGAATATCCTAGGTACTGACTACATCTGTCATTCTCAGCATAACAATATTAACATCATGCTACCAACCAATATAATTTCTGAGCTCTGTTAAAAATGTCTTTGTGTGTGCTCTTTCCATTTTTCTCCCATTAAAAACAGTTGTGTCATATCTACATTATCTGACAGTATAACCATTGTATATCTTCTCCCTTTTAACTGGCGCTTAGTCTTGGTTTTCTGTTTAATGCTCGTTACCGGTCCTATGTCATTATCTCTTTAGTTATTTTGTTTGTCTGAAGCTTATTTTTTAGGAGATTCTTGAGAACGTCATCAGAAGAGTAATATTGTTTAAGATAATCTGAATTTTCCCTTATAAGTCACTTGTTCTTTTTACCTACATGACCAAAGAGTAGAGTAATTTGTAATGTTCAGCTTCAAATCTTTTTTTATTACAGAAAGTTTTTCACAGTACATATTTTTGTATTTGTTCTGTTCCTTTGATTTGGTTTTCTTTTTCTTTAGCTGTCTTCAAAACTGTCCCTGTCTTTCAAAGCCTTTTATATATCCCTTTATTTCCACTTTATTTTTCAAATTTTCTTTAATTTCATCTTCTATTTGTCCTAAGTCATTATCTATTGCATTATTAGTTCTTGCTTTCATTCCAGTTCAGTCTTTATATTCGAAATTTTTTGTTTTTCTTTCTAATTCCTTCCTCAGTACTGTTACCTCATTTCTGAATTTTTCTAATACTGACTTGTGTTGTTCTTTCATGTCTTGTGTCTTTTCCTTATGCTTTTTAGCTTGTTTTGAAACAGAGGGTTTCAATTTTAATCTGTTCTGAGGGCATGTTTTTCTGGTGCTTTTGTTGTCTGTGGGGATGTTATTCTGTTCCTCTTTCTATTTTTTCTTATAATAATTTTTTTTTTTTTTTTTTGGCTGTATGCGGGCCTCTCACTGTTGTGGCCTCTCCCATTGCGGAGCACAGGCTCCGGACGCGCAGGCTCAGCGGCCATGGCTCACGGGCCCAGCCGCTCCGCGGCATGTGGCATCCTCCCGGATCGGGGCACGAACCCATGTCCCCTGCATCGGCAGACGGACTCTCAACCACTGCGCCACCAGGGAAGCCCTAGCCTTAGTTTTTTATTTATAAAAATTAGCAACGATAACACTTAACTCTACAAGTTGTGGGGATTCATGACATACTTTACATATACATTTCCGATACTTCATGTAACCTTACCATAATAAAAATAACATAAAATGCTAATAATTTAGTTTTTAAAATAGCTAAATTTATAAGTGTTTTTAATGCTGTAGCCTTTATGCTAAACACCTCACGTGCATCATCTCTTTAAATCCCCACAACAACCTTATGAGGTGAATACTATGCTAGCCCCATTTTGCAGTGGGAAAACCTTCTCATAAAAAGGATAAGTAACTTGCTCAAAGTTACACAACTAGTATGACTATCTTGGTCTTTTTACAGGAAATAAAAAATTCCCCTCCCCTCAATGAAACAAAAATGATGCAATAAATTATTGCTGTTTCCATGAAAATATCAGCCCTGAATGACATATGCATTATATGACCCAGCCATCCTAACCTAGGCAAGGCCAGAGTTCCATCCCATTCTAGGTCTATCTGACCCCAGAGGTCGATTTCTAGGCTCACGATACTATATGATTCATCAGATTCTCTAAGGTTCCTGTTTCAGTTGCCACAAAGTCTCTTGTACCGTCCAACTCATTCCAGTGGAAACGCCATGTGAGGAAAATCCAAGCTTCCCTCCAAATCTGCTTTCAGTTGAACTATCACTCTTTCTAGCCCATCAAAGTCTCCATCCTTCCTCCAATTTACGTCTCTTGCTACCATAGTCAAAATGGTCCAAATTCAGATTATATACTTTAATGTACGAGACTCTGATGGAAACAAAGTGCTTAGATGAAAACCACTATATTGCCCGTTTCTTTTTATAGAACTTTATACCTAACAAATATGGTACGTGAATCAGCTCAACGTTTCAGTTTCATCTTCTTGCCTATAAAATATAATCTACTAAGTTGCATAAAATTTGGCTGATCCTAAAGGCTAGGCTGTCACGGTTTTTCACATTTAAACTTGATTTAGGTGTATTAAGAGTGCCAGAATATTTAAATGTAATGCCAAGTTCTATGATGCTTCTTCAAGCTCTATAAAGTGATGTCCATGTAGGTTTTGAAAGTTCATTTTTCCAAACCCATATTTTGACAGAGAAAACCTTTCCAGCTTATGATTTTTTTTCTAGTTTCTATTTGAATTTGGAGTAATTTTAGATGTACATTAATTGAAACTTTTGCAATATGATTCACTTTTATGATTATAAGTAAACTTTAACCTAGAGAATACAAAATGGCCTGCTTGTCATACATACTTTTGATGGTAGGAATTTGTCAATCAAGACCCAGAAGAGAGCATATCAAAAAGGATAATTCCAATTCATTCCATTCATTCATTTACTCAATATTTATTGAGTATTTACTGCTTATTAGGCATTATGCTAAGCCTTGAGAATACAAAAATAAACAAAACAGATCCCTGCCCACATGGAGATTACAGTCTACATACTTTATGATATATAGCAGTTAACTTTTAAAAAGTGAGTTCTAGTCAGAATATAATATAGTAATAGGATTACTCATTATACAATTAAAGAGTTGGAAATTATCAAGGAAAGCAAAAAATTAGTATCTTCTATCAGAGGAAGTATTAAGGATGATTTGAAAAAACAGATAATTCTGAAAACAAAGTAGCTATGAAAAAGTATCAAAAATGACATTAAGAAATATCCCCCATATGTATAACTGATTCACTTTGTTATAAAGCAGAAACTAACACACCATCGTAAAGCAATTATACCCCAATAAAGAGGTTAAAAAAAAAAAAGAAATATCCCCTATATACATTCTCCATAAAAAATTTTGTAGGAAAAACTTTTGCTTTTACCTAGTATTTGACGGATTTCTGGCCATTCTCTCTGTACTTCTAGTGCAGATTTCAGTTTAGCACACAGAGGGATATAATCCATGTAATCCATTAACACACGAATAACTCTGCCTACCAAGTGTTTCATCCAAGGAACTGTAATAAACTCACAGAACTGAGAGAAGTGATGAAATTTAACTTAGTAGTACTTTTAATACACTATATACAAAAACACTTAATTTTGTTCTGAAAAATTATTATCTGTCATTTTACAGGAAGTGAAAGTTCCCTCCTTGTAATGAACAAAAAAAGAAAAATAAACGGTTTGCTTGTTTCTGTGAAACTAGGAGCCCTGAAGCACGCGTGGCTCTGATGTGATTGTATTCAGCACGATGTGGAAGAATCATGCTTCTTTCCATGCTTCTAGCCCCAACATTCCACCAAATAAGCATAAATTATTGATATATTTTCCCACATTCTTCAACATTCGGTTTCGAATTCAAGAAAAATACACTTTGTTTTTGGCCTAGTTTTATGCTTATTTCCCCATATCATTGCAAACAAAAACTCAAGAACAAGAAAAATATAAAAGTTGGAGTTGATTTTTCTTTTCTTCTAACATCCCTGATGAGCAAACGTTAGGATGATGACCCAATATGAAGAAGAGAAGGATGTAACTCACCGGGTTATCTTTTACGACACAAGACGTCCATCCCGGCAGTATCTCTTCCTCTATCTCTGACCATACAAACGAATTTCCAAAGATGTCCCCGTGCATGCAGTCAAAGCACATCTCCACTTGATAGCCGTTATTCAGCAACAGCCTGAGCATTACCTCGTCATTTAGGGCATACTGAATGGCACTGGGGAAATGAGTGTCATTCACATGCATGAAATAACAATTGACATTAGCTCCATGGGCGAGAAGCAGCCTGACAATTTCATGATTATTGGCCCTCACTGCCACAAGAAGACAGTTGAGGGGATCTAAGTTTGGGTCTGCACCTGCAGCCAGGAGGACTTCTGTGCAGTGGATATCATTATTGCAAACGGCAAAATAGAGAGCAGTCTTCCGTTCATCATCGTAGCTCTTGGAAATGTGGTCAGCAAGCAGGGTATTGACATCAAAACCATTTTCAATAAGCAGTTCTAGGCACTGTGCATTTTGTCCATCTGCTGCTGAGTGAATTGGCGTTAGCCCACTTTTCTGAATTGCATGTTTGGATGTTACTGGAATAAGATATTTCAGTGCACTAAAAGAAATCAAATATCCACACGGCATGAAGAAAATCAAGAAATTAAATAAACCAGCTTCCTCACTAGACAAGTGAATGCAATTCACTTAGTTTCCTGTATTTTCTCTAGATAACCTTACACAAAAACATTTAATATTTGTCCATTGACTTACTACTTTTCAGTTTAGTGTAATTTAGTTTAGTTTTGATTTAGCTTCCCAGGCTAAATATTCCTGGGGAAAATACTGGATCTTATATATTTGGTCCTAGAATTGTAATTATTCAGGAACCCTCCCTATCTTTCAGTTCTTCTCTGAACAGCATAATATCTATAATCAACCAATGCTATGTAACGAAAAAAATATAATAGGAAAGTAAGTCCATTTGATGCCATAGAAGAATGCTTCACACTCTTGACCATTATAACATGGAGTCACAGGAAGTTAGAGATGGAAGTAACCCTGAGCATCACTGAGTTCAACCCCTTTAATACCAGCAGAGCCATATGAAGTCTTGAGAAGTGAAATGACTTGTCCAAGGTCACATAGATGTAGGGCAATGACTACAATTTAGGCCTCTTGAATTCTCGTTTGTTACTCCCCTTTCACTGCTTCCTGAGCAATGTATGCTTGAATATTGGCCATGTACATCCTGTCTGCTTACTTGAAATTGAATTATTGGCAACAAGAAGAGTCTTTGTTGTTCCATCAACCTTACATCTGTTCAACCGAGACAACTAACCACAGCTTATGTTTCAAAGAACCTGTGACAAATAGCTGTGAATTTCACACTTGACTGATGAACTAGAGAGGTATGAGAGCCACAGGCAAGGATAAGTTGATCTCTTGTGCCTAATTCAGAGCGACCATATGTGAATTTATGAACTTTGACAACGTGTCACTTAGTGTCAATTACGTGTCATTGGCTACTTAACCAATGTCACCACTGAAATTGTGATAAAGCCTAATGATTTCAAAATTTTTGAACTTATGAAATATACTTAATTACCTAAAACCATCCTTTCATGGTGGGTAGTTTAATATAATGATTACAGATTTCTATTGATATGTTGGTTGTGGCACATTTTTGTGATTTAAAAGTATATCTGGCCTTTTTATTTTGGGGAATAAAGAAACCTAAATTTATAATGAAACTTTTCTATTCAAGAATAAATTTGACATTATATTATCATATCTGTTGGTGTTGATAAAGATTAGAGTAACACAAATTTTAACCCTTGGCCAAGGGCAAAATTTTTAGAAACCTGTAGCCATCTGTTAAACGTATTAAAAAAACCAAAAAGGCACATTTGGGCGGCTTGTGCAGAATTCTCACTTATAACTTACCTTCTTCTAAAAGAAAATATCTTTTCATTTTTAAAAGTAGTATAAATTCAATGTGGAAATTTTTTAAAGTAAAAGAATACAAAAAGAATGGGAAAAATCAAACAAATATATAGATATACAAAACTTGTGAACATTTTGCCTTTCTCTTTTTGGATTTTGGGAGGTGTATAGATAGATTTGGGATTATACCATATATACAAGCTTGTGTTTTTCCACTTGAAATGATCATGCTATGATTTATTACTCACAGATAATGTCCCTCGTAGGCAGCTCGGTGTATAGGAAGATGCCCTGCTTTGTTAGGTATGTTTCCACTTCCTCCATATTCCAGCAGGAGGGAGATGCAGTCAGGATTGCCCCCTCCTGCTGCCTCAAACAACACTGATGCCCCATCATCCGCCAAAGCAAACACATCCCCTCCTGGCAGTATAAAACATGCGGCATAGTGATAGCTGGACAGACTGTCAAGATAATCTTAAAAATAGCCTGTGGTTTTCCTTTCTGGTTAGGACTTAAAAGTATAGAATTAAGAACACCTGTGTTCTCAGTCTTTTCAATAAACAATCATGCAGCGTGTTTCATTCTATTAGAAAATCTTTCTGTCATAAGAACATCTGAGAACTCGAGTCAATTTCCACGATAAACAAAGTCTCCCCCAAAAAGGTACAGTTAGACTTTTAAAGGCAGCAGTTAACACTCGATTTAAAAAAATATTCATCAACTGTCTTCTGTGTGCAAACACCATGTGTGACCCAGCAGAAGATGCTAAGATAAATAAATCTGACTCTCTTAAGTGGCTCTGAGGGGAAATGAGACAAAATATCATCAAAGAACACAAACTGTATAATATTCAAGTGACATCAGGACCAGAAGGCTTGATGTAGGGGAAAGTGGTCTGTTTGCATTGTGGTTTTGTTGCTGACTGTGAGAGTTTGGGGCAAGCTATTTACTTCTATGAACTTCCAACTCCTCATCTGTAAACTAGAGTAATACAGCTTATTTCATAGGGCTGATTTGATAATTAAATGAAGTTGCATTTGGGGGGTGCCTCAAAAATGTTAGTCTTTTCCCCACAGAGGATAATGTTGTCCTAGCCTTTATTTACAGATGAGGAAACTGAGACCCAGGTGCTTAAGTAACTAGGCAAGAGTCAGACAACAGGTAGGTGGCAGAAACCAGTTTAAGAAGTCGGAATCTTAATTCCCGGTTCCGTTGTTGCATAAAGCACTTGGAGGTTTCAAAGGAGGACAACATCACACTCTGTTGGGAAGAATTAGTCTTCAGGGAGGAGGTGTCTCAAGACACTAACTTTGAATTGTGTTGGAGGGTATTCCAGATGAGGGCGAGGACCTGACCCAAACCCAGAAAGAATGAATGCAAAGTATGTTTGGGAATATTGCTAGGCTATTTAACTGGAGTGCAGGATACATATTAGGAGTAGTGAGAGATAAACCTGGAAAAACAATTCAGGATGGTGCAGTGGGGACCTGAGCATGATTCAGTGGGCAGTGGGGAGCCACTGAGGATTTTCTGAATCGTTTATTCTACTGTAGCTGACCTTTAGGGAGAGGAGCTGAGTTGTAGTATACAGTATGGATTCGCAGATGGAGAGACTGGAAACCAGGAAAGTGGTTAGGAACCAATTACACTGGTCCAGGGAAGATGGGAGGATGCAGACGAGAGGGTCTGCCAAGGTGAGAACTGGTGAGAGAGAGGGTTGCTGTAGCACATGGAAACTGACCATATTTGAAACAGAAGGTGATGGGGGAATCAGAGATACATCTAAGCTCTCAGTCTTGGCTGAGAGAAATTATTAAAAGTGTGAAAGAAGAGGAATTCAATTTAGGAGAAGATGAGTGTGAGACCTTGGTGAGCCATCTATGTGAAAACTGGGAGCAGTCAGGGCCAGGCACTCAGATTGGTAGGTCCCCGTGCATAGGGTTCAAGTGAGTTGCGCAATAAGGGTCTATTGAGGGGGCTATCGAGGGATGGGACAAAAGCTTGATGCCCAGATACGTTCAGGAGAGGAAGAGGAGCCAGTGAGAAGTGGAGAAAAGGAGATCCAAGAGGCAGGAGAAAAGTCAGCAACATGCAATTCCTTTTCTACGTACCTTTGTGGATCAGGTGTTCCAACACATCACAGTGACCGTACTCGGCCGCAACACCTAACGGGGTGACTCCAAATCCGTCTCTTAGGTGGACATTGCCTCTGTGGTTTAGTAGTAGAGCTATTATATCTTTGTGGCCTTGTTTGGCTGCTTCATGCATTGCTGACCATTGCTTGACACAGGGCTGGTCAAGGCTGGTGTGGTGTTTAAGCAGGGCAGACACCATGTCATAGGAGCCCATTTTCACAGCTTGAAGATGATTTTAGAAAGAATAGTCAATGGTAGGCTTATAACATGAATACCTTACATGGCATTAAACTAATGACCAGGTTTAATATCAAAAGAGATATTAGTGATTTCTTTTCTTGTATTTTTCACACCCCTTCTATTTCTCATACCAAATTTCTATTGTGAAGTGTTAGCGTGCAAGATGATACTGCCTTTTCTTTAAGACAGACCTGAGGATGGGTAAGAGTTTCATGGAAAACAGGATGCCTATCAGTAAGGAAGCTGTGTGTACTCTTTCTAAACTTCTGTTGCTTCATCAACAAAATGAAAATAACATCAACCTTTGTATAAGTTAAATAATGTATGTATGTAAAATGCTTAGTATATACTAGGAGCTCAATAAATGATAACCATTATTATTACTATAATTTCATCACTTCTAGGATCATGGAGCCACATGTGTAAATAATGTTTATCAAATTTTTCTCCCTCTAGAATGAGTTTTTTCCCCACCAAATCCAGCAGTAAATATTAAATAAACTTCTCTTTCCCATACTCTTATGAGAGGTTAGAAATAGGAATGTTTAGAATCCAGATAGGTCAGTTGTTCTTTTTTATAGGTGAAGTAAGTGACAGCTAATGTACTATGTTTTCCAAAGTTCACTAAATCGGATGTCTCTCTCCCTCTCTGTTTTTTTCTAATAGCTGAAATTACACTGTTAAAAGTTTTCCCCCCCTTCGGATTGTTAATGGATTGTCCCAGTTTAGATATAAATACTTCTCAAAGAGGTCATGCATTTTCCTCTTATCAGTCAAGTAAAATCTTAGTAAGAAACAGAGCAGGACGAGTGCCACTCTCTAACACTCATTCATTCGTTCATTCATCCTTTCATGCAGTTAATACGCACTGGCTATATGAAAGGCACTGAGTTAGGCACTGTGGACAACAGGAAAAAGACAGACGTAGTTCTCCCTCGTGGAATTTACAGCCTGGGGAAGAAACCTACACTGTCTTCTGTTTGAAGAGAGACTCAGAGTCTGGGCCTTTGCTGGGAAAGGCAGGAGGACATGTAGGGCCACATAGAACATCCCGGGCAGCTAGGAGGCAGAATCCAGAAAGGCTCTGAGGCCAAGGCAAGGGAAAGGGCTCCAAAAGGCATAAAAGGAGGATGAAGACAAACTTGGCCTATTTCATTTGGAGGCAGGCAAGCCATCAGGCAGTGAGATTTCAGTTTTTCTTCTGCTTACTGTCTGAAGCAGAGTCTGCTGACAAATGCCTTTCTCTGAATCACCCACCTGCCACTGGCAGCTCTAATTACAGTGAATTACCTCATCCTGGCTGGTGCTCTTGCAAACATCAATAAGTTAAACAAACTAAGAGATAATGTGTCCTCATGTATCTTCTTGCTCCTATTCCATTTTTTCTACTTAGTATTAAAATAATGAACCTCTTCCCTCATGATCTGTTTTCCTTTTGTCTGACTCAGGGAACATGTTGATTAGAGATATTAGTCTTTTGTCAAGAAAATAACAGCATATATAAGCCATATTCAACTTAAAATAATTAAAACTTTGCTTGCAGTTTAAGTTTTGGAACTAAGAATACATTTTATTTCTCATAGAAATAATAATCAAAATCATGGGGAACCCCTCCCAAGCTAACCCATGAAGACATTCTTAACAAATAATTGGCTAAAATAATGAAAACTAACAAGGTACAGAACTTGTGTAATGTAGCTAAGCAAAATACAAATTAAATAATATATGAAGTAAAAAATATATTTCACATATATGTATCTTTATATGCTTAGAGGAAACAAGCCTCAGTGGAAGAGTTAGGGAATTAGAGAATTTTGCATTGGTTACAGGCAGTATTGAACACTTTATACTCTGCTGGCACTTTTCTTTTTTAAAAAAAATTTCGGGGCTTCCCTGGTGGCGCAGTGGTTGAGAGTCCGCCTGCCGATGCAGGGGACACGGGTTCGTGCCCCGATCCGGGAAGATCCCACATGCCGCGGAGCGGCTGGGCCCGTGAGCCATGGCCGCTGAGCCTGCGCATCCGGAGCCTGTGCTCCGCAGCGGGAGAGGCCACAACAGTGAGAGGCCCGCGTACCGCAAAAAAAAAAAAAAAAAAAAAAAATTCTGTCATTTTCTTTCTGGATATATGTGTTTTGTTCATATAATTTACTTAATCTCGGCAGTGAGTTATCTTCTGACTCATATGACATACCAATAGAGAAGAGATTTTTTTTTTGCAGTATCTTGACAAGGATTTGAAGATTGAAAGAGGAGATGGAGTAGAGAGGATATGTATTGATCTGTGAGAAAGAAAATGTCTGAAGTAAAGTTAACTGAATTGTAAATGGCATAATGTTCTCGGAAAATGGAGGGCAGTGGAACTGAGATGTTGTGCCAGACAGTTCCCTCGGCTTCCTCTGTACCCTGGGACCCACCGGCCAGGATAATCTTGCGGCTATCCTACTGGAGAAAGGCTACACCAGGTTCAGAGGGATGGGTAGAGAGGGAGTCCGGGGGCAAAAAACATTTAATAACTGTCAGATCATCACAAATGAGTTATCTACACTCAGCAAGTAACTGTATAACATGACTGTAATACATCTAAGTACTATAAGTAAGGGCCAGGTGGCTGATGGGGAAAAAGGGCCCTGAAGGGACCAAAAGTGATTTTTTTTTCCATCTAAGGAGTATTCCATAAATAAAGACAAAGATAATGGTGACAGGTTAAGACAAATAAAAATGGCATTGCGCATCAAAATTTTTTTTTAAAAAGAGCACTTTTTTCTCTTATCTCTCCTTTATATGTTAATGGCCTGTGAGTAGCCAAAATTAGCCCCAAAATTCAAGAAAAAACTGAGAAAGTGCCATGGATGATCCATTTTCCTATGAACTTAAAAAGACTTGACATAGATCCCACAACGAATGTCCTGAAGAAGGTAACCCAAGGAGAGTCCCTATTCTCCAGAAATGTGGATGATAGGGACGTAAGTGAACACCTCCATAATATTTCCTTCATGAGACTTTGGTTTTACCTTTGATGTTACCAGTTGGTTTTTAAAAATATTATTTCCAAATGTTAATTCTATTTTGACTCTGATAACTCAACGATCAAGTTCCTTTCCCATACTTTAGTTATTGCTAGAGTAGAGAGATCAACAATGGAGACTTTGAAATGCATATAAATACTTAATGCTCTGTTGTGGGCATTAAGCAGTAAAAAAAAATTTAAATGAAGCCCAAAGAAAACAAATGAGTGATAATCATGACTTAGTTGTCCCTTAAGAACATGAGTGGATTGAGAATAGCATGTAGAGAATAATATAATAATATAATTGTATATTTGCAAAGTGAGATAGTATACAAACTCTGGAAAAGTGTATCTTTTTTGCAGAAATCAAAGACTGTAGAAACACCAACAAATACGTGCAAATACTCCATGGTATATGCCTTTACAAAAATAATAGATCACACTAATAGTGGTGAAACAAACAGAGGTGATATTCCATTTAGTATCTGTCCTTGCTCAGAAAAACAGTTCCGTTCATTCATGAAAAGCACCATGTTACTGTGACATAAAGGCTGGTAACATGTATGCAGAGAAAAATCATCTCTTCCTCAGTACTTGTGTTTCCCCTTTTCCTCGAGCAAGAGAAGCTCCCAAGTTTTAGCTGTTCACAGTCTATCCAGGTAGAGACTAAATATCCCGGCTTCCCTGGCACCTAAGTGTGGCTATGTGACAAAATCTGAACAACATGGTATGAACAGAAGTGCTGTGTACAATGTCTAGGTCATCTTCTTAGAGGCCAACATGCTTTCCCAAGGCTGCCTCTTTCCTCCCCCCTGCTGGCTGGAAAAGGTAACATCTGAAAGTCTTGTGTAAAGGAGGCATATCCACCCTGCCAGCCCTAGGCCACTCACTTCTGAAATGTTGTGTGAGAGAGGAATGAACTTCTTTCTTTTGAAGTCATTGCTGTTTGTTTGTGTTGTGTGTCTGTGTTTGTTTGTTTTGTTATGGAAGCTTTACCTCTACCCTAACTGTAATAATAAGTTTGTCCAACTTAATCTGAATTGGGGAAGGCTGAAAGCTCTAACACAGGGCAAGAGTAAGTAAGGAATCAGATCAGAATGCGCCCACGCTGTGGTGACACTGTTCATGTAACAATTTTGTCCAGGGGCATAGGCTTGCCTAGGAGATTTTCCCTCCCCTGTCTGCCGACGATCCCCTTTATATCCGCCCGAGTCACAACTCAAGAGCAACTTTCTCTTTGGAAGCTTCACAAATTCACTGCTTTCTTATTTCCCCAATTTACGTTGAATATACGCCTTTGTTATAGCATGTATTAATACTATTAATAATTAATTAATACACTAATACTCTATTTCAATCATATATAGGCTCTCCTGCTAGACTGTTTGAGAGGAAGACGATCATAACATTCATCTTTCTATCCATGCTGTCCAGCACCTGCTGGCTTACTGGGACTTTTCAGTAAACGTTGGTTGCACTGATGTTGTTGAGTTAATGTTGTCAAATGTAAATACTTTACTGATGTTCAACTTGTCTAAGTTTTCTGTTACTGATATTCGGGTTGTTACTGATATTCAGGTTGTTTTAAAAATTTTAGTGATTTTTCAGGGCTTCCCTGGTGGCGCAGTTGTTGAGAGTCCGCCTGCCAATGCAGGGGACACGGGTTCGTGCCCTGGTCCAGGAAGATCCCACATGCCGCGGAGCGGCTGGGCCCGTGAGCCATGGCTGCTGAGCCTGCGTGTCCAGAGCCTGTGCTCCGCAACGGGAGAGGCCATAACAGTGAGAGGCCCGCGTACCGCAAAAAAATAAATAAATAAAAATTTTAGTGATTTTTAGTGTGGACAGGAGCTGTGGTATTGTTTTCTCGCTGTACCCACATCTCGTGATGCTGTATTTGCTTCCTCTGTGACTGCTGGTGCACAATCTCAAGGCTTCTCCCTCTCTTCCTGCCACGCCTACACTATTTCATAACGTCTCTCTTCTCCTGAGCATCTACCATGTGGCAAGAGTTTTACATATTTATATTTTTCTCTAATTTTTTATAACAATTCTGCATGGTGGTGTTGTATTTCCATTTTATACTGGAGGAAACTGCGGTTCATGACTACAATCTCACAGCTAGAATTAACATTCACATAACAATACTGTATTGTATATTGGAAAGTTGCTAAGAGAGTAGATCTTAAAAGTTCTTGGGGTTTCCCTGGTGGCACAGTGGTTAAGAATTCACCTGTCAACGCTGGGGACACGGGTTCGAGCCCTGGTCCTGGAAGATCCCACATGTCACGGAGCAACTAAGCCCGTGCACCACAACTACTGAGCCTGTGCTCTAGAGCTTGCAAGCCACAACTTCTGAGCCCGAGCACCACATCTACTGAAGCCCACGCGCCTAGAGCCTGTGCTCCACAGCAAGAGAAGCCACCACAATGAGAAGCCCACATACCGCAACGAAGAGCAGCCCCCGCTCGCTGCAACTAGAGAAAGCCCGTGAGCAGCAACGAAGACCCAATGCAGCCAAAAATAAAATAAATAAATTAAAAAAGAAAAAGTTCTCAACACAAGAAAAAACAATGTGTAACTATGTGAAGCGAAGTATGTTAACTAAGCTTTTTGTAGTAATCATTTCGTGATATAGACATATATCAAATCATGTTGTATACCTTAAACTAATACCATGTTATATGTCAATTATATCTCAATAAAATGGGGGGCAAAATAAATCCAAGGATCTCAGGTGCCAAAGCCGAAACTCTTACTCCACATCTATGTCCCTAAGAGAAGGAAACACTTACTCCACACCTATGTCCCTAAGAGAAGGAAAGGTTATCTTTAGTCATTTGTAGTTAATCTCATCTCTCTCTACTTCTACAAACAGACATGCTAATTCTTATCTGTCAGCAAGCAGCAGGATACACAAGCCTGAGAAGAAGCTGATAGATAATCGACACCTTCAGGCTTACAAGCATTCCTGTGTTGTGTCACAGTGGCAACCCCCTAGTGGTGCCCAGGGCTGCACCTGTGTGCTCAGAATCTGTTGGATCTCCTGCCTTTCAGTTCTTCTTCCTTGTCCTGCTGTGGACCTGACGTCTCTCTTTGGAATTCCCTTTCTGCTTCTGTATTCAGGCTACATCACACATGCAACCTTCCTTATAGCTGGACCCCAGTTAGAGAATATTCCTTTAGAATTGGCACTCCTGGCCTCATAAAACTCCTCATTCAGATCCCTCCTGATTAATTGTTGCTGAAAGAGCTTTCACATTTGACCTCTTTGTGGGATAGAAAAACAAAATCATAGGACAGGTGAGATGGGGGTTAGGGGAAGACCTCAGGGAATGGAAGGAGATGGGGTCACACAACTTTAGCCAATCAATACACAGTGGTTTCCAATAAATACTTATTAAATATTATTTATCTCAAATTATAAAAGTTCTAGAAAGAAAGGTCATTTACCAAGCAGAAGGGGTGTCTCTCCTTTGTCATTTTTGGTGTTTGGCCACACTCCTTTCTCTAGTAAAGTTCTTACATTTTCCACCAGACCAGCTTTGACTGCCAAAGTCAAGGCTGTTTCTCCATCAGAGGTCTTGAACTCCCAGAGCGTCTTACAGGATGCTGAGATATGAAAGCATTGTGTAAAGGTAAAAATCTTTACTTAAAGGATATCATATAGATCAGAATGATGCAATATTATCTACAGTAGATTGAACAAAGTCAACTGATGAAAAAGGGGAGACTAAAAGGAGATATGATTAAAGTCTAGCAAATGACAGTGAGTAGAAGTAGATGAGCGTGGTCTTGCTAATCAAGTTGACATCTAGCAAACCAACATCTATGTCTCAAGGTGCCTTTTTTAAAAAATGATAAAGGGTTGTGAATTCTCATTTCTGAATAAATTGTAAAACAAATCCCCAATCCTTTGTATTATTATTTAAACTGCATCTGAAATTGCTTTTTATCAAATGAAGTCTGTGAATGTGGGAATGAGAAGTATTTGAATAAATGTATCCAGTCAGAATATGTCAGAAAAGAAATACCATGCTTAACATCATCTATTTCTGTCTGTCTGACTATCTGTCTACCTGTCTAATTATCTGTTTTTAACATTTTTTTAGCTGGCTGGCTAGCTGGATAGCTAATTATCCAGTAGCTATCATTATCTCCTACAGCAGAATCAGGAAGCAACATTGAAGGTTGAAAAGTAGAACACTTTCAAATTCGTTTATAAGATGCTGAGATGTGAAAAATGCTATGTTAGAACATCAGAATTATTATTAATATTTAACCCTAGGTAGGCTTACCGCAATAATTATTAATGTTTGCATTATGAAAAAATTAACGTAATATAAGGATAGATATTGTAAGTACTACTTGTTGTACTAAATAATACTCTTTTGGATACCACTAACTCAAGAGACAATTCAAGATGAAAATTTAAAACTGACTTCTAAAAGCAAAAAGCTTTATTTTAAATAAATTAATTCATGCTGCAGACAAACTTTTAAGTGATAATCACCAAACATCTTCCCACCAACCTGTGCCATACTTTTAGGAGGATGCAAAGGGTGAGCCCTGAACCCCACAAAATGTACTGATCTTTGTACTCAGTTTAAAGCATGAGTACTGCCTTTTCCAAACTGCAAATTATCTTTTATTCTAATTTTTCTTTTCACTTGTTATGTTCATTGGGATTACTCCATAACATCTACATTATGGCTTCAGTCTGGTCAAGGGGATTTTATGTTCTCTTACCATCCAGGACAACCTCAAGTATTTGTCGAATGGGTTGAACAACAGCTTCATGCAATGGAAACCATCCTTTTTCATCAGCCTCCTCCAATGCATATTTATATTTCACATACTCCTGGAGCTCAAGAATGTGACCTAAAATAAACACATGGGCTGATAACAAATCTCTTGGCCAAGTAGAATCTACTGTAGGTGATACACCCACTTACCTTGCTTTATGGCTTCCACCAGCTTTCTCTTTTGATCACTTAGTGGTACAAATCTACAGAGAAAGAAAAACAAGCCATATTTGTATTCATGGTATACTTCAAGGAACCAAAACATTTATTTAGTTTTTGCACATACTTTTAATAATCAAGATCTAAAAGAAATGCACACAACTGATTTTATCTACTTTAAAAACATAAATGTCTAAAAGTCAGATACAGAGTGTATTTATGATACATTGGACCTAAGAACACTAGTGACGATGGAGAAACAGAAGATTATAACATCGTCTCTGAAATTAGTTGTAGGCAATGAAAAAAGGGGTAAACAACTGGAGTCAGAGTCAGAAGAGCTGGGTTCAGGTTTTGTGGTTTTGTCATCCTGGGGAGGCCAGTAACCTCTCTGGATGGTGGTTCCTACATTGGTAGAATGAGGGGATTAAATAGGAACATCTCTAAGGCTTCTCCCAACTTTAAAAACACTATGCTCAATAAAGGTTTGTTGCTTTGAACTTAAGAATTGCTAATGAATGATTGCTTACTTGGGAGTGTATGCTCTACGCTGCATGTTAGAGTCTTTAAGCAACTGATCCACAAGTGAAAAATAGGCTGAGCATTTACCGAACAAACTCCCAATCACTGGCCCAGCAGGTCATTGTCAGCCCTCAAGGAAGTTCTCTGGTGTGTGTGTTTATTCAGAGGCAACAAGGTATTTCATAAGAACTTGATTTAATTCTATTAAAGCAGAAGCATCCACTGGTATTCTAGGACTGTAAATGCCTTCCTGGGAACTCTGAAGTTTTAAAATCTGTTGCAGATGAGGGAAAAATGAACGAGACCAGAAATTTAAATGTAATATGTCCATTTTTTAAAAGCTCAAAAGCAATAATTTTATAGCACTGAACCTTTTCAAAAGCACTTCAGAATTTCAGAATACAGGATTCTAAATACTATAATAGAATGTAAAGGTAAACTAAAGTTTGTTTTTGTCAGAAGTATAATGTGTGCTCTTCAAGACAAAAATTTACTTTCGCAGTTTTAGACTCTATAACTCTTGCCAACACAAAGCACCAATTTTATGTGAAATTGCTGCTGTCACTTGAATAGTAGATAATTAAATAGGCTCTGGTTTATATATTACTTTGTCATATATAATGAAATCGTTCAACTATTTTCCCATTCGTTAAACTTACAGGCTAGGTGAGTTAGCATTATTCTTCGTATTTTAAAGGTGCAACATTTCTTATAAAGGGTGCCTGAGTCAGTAGCAGAACAGATTCTGTATACTTAGCTATACGTTAGTCGTATAACCAGTGCTTGCAAATTGGTTCACATTATTTATTGTCTTGTTTGATTCCGTAGGAATTTAGGAAATAGGCAATCATATACAACCAAATTCAACTGGGAATTTCCCATCTAGGTAATCTCCATATTCCACAGGAGATGGGGATGTGTAGAAGATCAAATAGCTAAACCTGTGCACAGGAGCTCCTGTACGGTATTTAATTCCTCGCCAGAAAAGAAAGGGAAGCATTTTCCTGGAGGAGGGCTCCGGAAATGTCATTCATTTCATTTTACAACAAAATGAAGGCCATGAAAAAGTTTGGGTGAGGATAGTCAATTCGAATGTTACCTTTCAGGATAAAACACAGTCTTGCTGGCTTCAATGGATTCTTGAATACTGAGCTGAACATCATAACTTGTAAGATGGTCTTCATCGGGGTCATCATTAGCGTCCATGACTGAATATAATTTTGAAAGAGGCAAATTCTTATTATCAGCAAATGCCACAGAACCGCATACAGAGTTCACCTGAAAGACGCAAAATGAAAATACATTCACTTTTCCTCACTTAACAAACACAATGCAGTGAATATTTTAATCCATATTGTATATATAACACCCATTCTAACTTTTGAAACCTTAATTACCTGCCCTTTGGGTGTCTACATTTTCTAATTTTTGACTTTCTTTTGAGTAATGACTATAGTTGGGCTTACAGGAATTACTTTTTCCACACTTCTGACTTATGCTAATTTGGCCCATGTTTTTTCTCAAGACATTGTTCTACACAGCACATTAGAAGTTCAAAACTCTGAGAAGACAGGCAGGGTTAGGAATAAAGAACAGTGAGCCTTTCACATTCTTTACTTTTTCTTTATTCTCTGTCTGTTGTGTGTGGTTTTTTTGTTTGCTTTTTTTGTGGTACGCAGGCCTCTCACTGCTGTGGCCTCTCCCGTTGCGGAGCACAGGCTCCAGACGCGCAGGCTCAGCGGCCATGGCTCACGGGCCCAGCCACTCTGCGGCATGTGGGATCCTCCCGGCCTGGGGCACCAACCCGTGCCCCCTACATCGGCAGGCGGACTCCCAACCACTGCGCCACCAGGGAAGCCATGTGTGTGGGGGGTTTTTTTTTTGCTGATTTAGTCCTTTCTTCACACCCATGGTTTGAGTTGGCTGCCTTGAATTGCAGTTATTTCTGTATTTGTGTTCAACTCCTTCTACCAAAATTTACGTTCTTTGAGGTGAAGAGCTCTACCTCACTTATCTCTGCATCGCCTGCAACTCTAAAAGGTGCCTGGCATGGGGAAGCTTCCCAATGAACATCTGTTGAATTACAGTTGGAGAGAACAGGATGTCACAAATGTAGTAACTTAGCCCTGCCCTCAGGAAATTTGATAGAGCCAGTGGAGAAGACACGAAGGAAACTTCAAATAGAAGGAACTGAGAACTTTTAAGCACTGTTCTTCTTGAGAAAAGACTGTCTAGTCTCACAATGAAGTGAACAGCTTTCAGAAGTCCAGAACTTTAAAATAAAACAGGAGAGGGCTTCCCTGGTGGCGCAGTGGTTGAGAGTCCGCCTGCCGATGCAGGGCACATGGGTTCGTGCCCCGGTCTGGGAAGATCCCACATGCCGCGGAGCGGCTGCGCTCGTGAGCCATGGCCGCTGAGCCTGCGCGTCCGGAGCCTGTGCTCCGCGACGGGAGAGGCCACAACAGTGAGAGGCCCGCGTACCGCAAAAAATAATAATAATAAACATAAAATAAAACAGGAGAGCGTTAACCTGACAAAAACAGCCTTAGGCACTTGGAGGACTTCTTTACTGACCAGTTTAGATGGGTTTGATAGACCACATGGCTCTCTGGGCACTCTAGGAAATCCACCTTTATGGACTTGTGCTACATGCATTCCTGGCCATGGAAAGATCCTTTCTCACACCTTGACAGAAGCGCATCCTTAATGCAGTTAGGGAGGCTGGAACTGCTAATATAAGGACGGGTGTGGTAAGGACCAGCTTTATTAAGTGAGGCTTAATTGTGGGAACTGTTAAACAATAAGCAGGGTTAAAATGGACTCCTGCTTTTGAAGAAAAGAGTCGAAAACAGGCTTCTGGACTGACTTACGTCATTTATTGATGGCTAGTTCAGTTCTCCCTAATCCACTTGTTTCAACCAAACCAGAGCCACCATGAACGGTTGTGCAGGATGTGCACTATACAAGTGTTCCTGGTTGACGAAATCCAGCCAAATCTCCCCTACTCGAGTTGTACACGCTGGCAGGGTGCTTCCCCGAGGAAGCAGCATCTTTTCTTCATCTACACCAAAGTGCTTATAGCTTGTGGGATTCCTGAACTCAGCTGAAAAATTTTTTAACACCAGAAAGTTAAACAAAAAGAGGCCGGATTATTTAGTGTTTTGGATAATAAATGAGGAGAGATAGACATGACACCTTTTACCATCCAGTCTTCCAATCTTTTCCCAAAGTGGAAGGGCCTCAGGATTTGGTTACTCTCCTTCAGAAAGAAAGCCATGGTATCTCAGCAACCTCAAAGGTCTGACACGTACCCGAGGGACCTTATTCACCAAATAGACTCAAGTGGTATTTAAAAAAATCTATTGTTTCTCTGTTCATTGTCTACCTTCTCCGAGAACGTGACCCAATAAGAGCAGAGAATTAGTCTACTTTCAGAGCCAAGAGAAGTACCATCTTAAGGTATGTGGACTATAAATGGGTGTTGAATGAATGAATGAGCTAATAAGTGAACCTAACATAATCTAGGTTCTGCTTTATTCTTAGAGTTGACCATTTTCCTCAAGTGCGGAATCTTCTAACTAAATGAATCTGATGCCCACCCTGTATCTGGCTTCATTTTTCTCCCATCTGTGCTTCTACATCTGATTCCCCTTCATTCACAAGGCCCTCCCAGCTGTTCCAACTCATGGTCCCCATGGCCTCAAGCCCGGCTCCAGCCATTCCTCCTTTGGAAGGAAGCCCTTGCTGAAATTCTTCAGCTCCTCTCTGGACCTCTTCATCCATGAATATCTCCTCTTATATAGTATTTTTCCAACATCTGGATTTACACTCATTTTGTATTAGCTTTGCAAGTTCTTCACATTTTCATGTTTTGTATTCTCACTTGGACTATTAGTTTTCTGAGGGGGAAAAAAAACAACACCTTACTTTCTTTGTCCTTTATGTCTTTTCTCTCTAATTCCACCTCCTAATCAACTATAGGAAAGTGCCATTCTCAGTGGCCACTGGGAAAAAGTTGTTGACTCATTACTGGCAGACAAGTCCTGAGTCCCTTCTGGCAGCATGATTAGATGATGAAGTTAGCAGTGTGGCATCACCCGTCGCCTGTCTCACTAATGTCACTGTGGAGATGAGGAGATTGCATGGCTCTGGGATTAGTAATGGGATCCAGAGACTTTCGCCTATTTAAATCACCAGCTTAACTCTAAACCTGTTTGAAATTTGGGCTTCCAGTGTGTGAGACACCACAGGCTCCTTAGAGAACTGAGTTGCTCTGTGGAAAGTTGTTTTTTTTTTTTTTTTATGTCCTTTTAACTACCATCCAGAAGGATGTTATCTAAGACTCTTAAATATTTTGTATCCCTAACAACAGCAGGATCTAAATGGTGAGGAAAGTCTTGCTACTACATGGAACATCTCCCATCTAAAATAAACTGTCTCCAACATTTTCCTGAACGCTTGGGATGAACTGAAGACCTGTGCGCAGGTACTCTAAGGTGTCAGACAGACAATCAAGGGAGCATCATTGGAACAGAACCAGAGACATCAAGATGCAATGAGAAGAGCAAAAGGAGATATATCTGTCTACTGCCAGCCTTTATTTAAAATTATTTAAATAAAGCACCAACCAGGAGTCTGAGGAAAGGCCAAATAATATTTTGACATCCTTTAAGACCTATTCACAAAAAACCCATTTCTCAGTCTAGATAATTAATTGACCTTTTCTAGATAATCATTTGTCAGTCTTTTTCTGGATAAGCCCATTAGTGAGATTTATTTATTCTCCATAAGTAGCTGATTTACAAAATAATTGGGACTATCATTGGAAAGTTAGCCTTTTCAGTTCACGCACTGGTTAACCTTGTTTAGAGTCAGGAACACGTTTGATGAAAGCAATGGATTCTCTCTCTGGAGGGATGCATGCCCACTCAAAATTCTGCATAAAATTTTAGGGAATTCATGGATCCTCTGAAGCCCTTTCATGTACCCCAGGAAAAGAACCACTAAATAAAGGATTTCCAAATGCTAAATGTATTATTCAGATATCAAGAATTTTTAGCTTACTGTCAGATGGGCTGAGTAAGATCCTAGAGTAAGATAGTGGGAAAAGGATTTGGTTATCCTGTAAGTTTTAGAATAACTTTGGTAATAATAAAAATGGTGATTATGATAATAGCCGTAAGTTATTGAGTGCTTGCTTTGTTTCAAGCACCACGCAAAGCACTTTGCGTACACTGCCTTGCTTTAAATCCTCCAATTCTACTTTGTAGGTATTAGAGATTTATTGTACATAAGTGGAAACTTAGGCTTCAAGAGGTTGAGAGACCCACCCAATGTCACAGAACTGCTAAGTAGGGTCTGGATAGAGTATGGTAACTTCATTTTTAATGTCTTTCCAAAGCTGCAGGAAAACAACCCACAGTCTGTTGTACTTAAAAGAAAACATTCTGATCTTGCTCTTAACAGTCAGCTCTTGATGACAATAACTTCCAAAAATAAAAAATAGCTTCCAGGGACACATCAATCTTTATCGTCAGCTCCGTGCAATAGAGATTTGTGTTGCTTACGGTGGTCTGAGGTATCGTAAACTTGCTTTTATTCTATACTTTTTGTCCTGGAATCTAAACATTACTGCCTAAAAAATTGGATCAACATTCCAGTTTGTGCCTGACTGAAGTGGCCAAGGGGTTGGGACGATGTTGCAGGTATGATGCAGGGGTGAACATGGGTATATGATGCCTCTCGGCGCTGAATTCTCTAAACTCCCCTCAATCCACAATCCGGCTGCCACAATACTGTTGACGAGTTTGTGAGGCCCCTCAGACCTTCCCTTGAAACCTGTGAGCTCCTAAAGCGTGGGACCAAGGTCCTCCTTCCCCCTGGACAGGGCCCAGCATAACTTCGTTCCCCGTGAATTGCTTGGTTGGCTTGCTTCCAATTACATCCAAGTCTGCTTACATCACTCACTCACGTGCTCTGTCTTAGGCATAAAAAATTGAAACCGTCTCTGTGGGTTCTAAACAGGGCTGGTCTTAAGAGTTCCCAGAGTGGACAGATGCTTCCATGTTGCAAGGAAGGACTTTGTGTTCATAAATATCACCCTACCTCAGCACCTGTCACATCGGTGTAATTCTGTTACATCAGTGAGAGAGTCTGTCCCTTGGGGCTTATTGTTCCATCTTCCAGTGTCCCTTTTAAAATGCCAGTAACACCATACTGGCCCCCCATGGAGGACCAGGATCTCTTGGAATATTTGCTGAGGGTGACATGGGGTGGGGAAGACGGTAAAGGGTCTAAGACTGAATCTAGTGGAAGGTGACAGGAGGGGATAAGAAAAGGGCAATACAGTAATATTTGGTGTTCTTTATACAGGGCCAGCCCCAAAATAAACACTCTGAGTTTCTGAAAGAGGTGCAGGTTCTGCTGTGTGGAACTGGGGACGCTGATATTCTGAGGAAATTTTCTTTTACGTTGAAAGTGCAATGGTTCTGGAACAAGGAGCTTATCTATTAGAGGTCCCAGAGGGAATCCTAAGGATTTGTCCCATGAGAGGAGTAGCTTTAGTTAAAAGGCATTTTTACATTTTGGTTTTATTAGAAAAAGACAGTTTTCATACACAAAACAATATTCATTCTCATTTTTCTTCATTTTGACCTTCATCTATGTAATACTGAAGACATATGGAAATCAAAATAAATAAATTGTTGTTACAGCTTTGTTTTTTATTTGGTGGCTACACACTTTTGCTTTTTCAGAATCCTGTAGCACAAAGTGACAAATCAGATAAATGGCTTTATTAGGCTGATTTCAGCAACAGAGTCAACTAGTCCCCAAGATATTTCAGAGGGACATGAAACTGTCAGAATTGGGTTCCAACGCACAGACAAAGGTAACTTCTATTTACAAGTAATAAGTTACAGCAATTCCCTCTTCGTGGTATTTGCCTTTTCTATTAGAGAGAAATCCTATGAATGACAAGGAGAACTAGACCAGTTGAAATAGCATCTTCCTTAACGGCACAACTAGTTCTGATAAACCACACACACACACACACACACACACACACACACACAATGTTAGTCCAGAAAATGAATGCTACTTTTATGTTGCCTCAAAAAGTTACAACTCAACATTTTAGAAAGGATATAAAAAGGTGAAGTGGACATATTGTTCTCTAGACACTAAGTATGATATCTGGTATGTAATAAGAATTCACTAAGTATTTGCTGAATAAATAAATAATTGAATGATCAAATATATTCTACTCTTAAAATTAGCAAAAGAATAGATTAACCTTGTATTTTTCCTCCACGTCATATGTTTGTTTTTGCCAAGTTCACATCCAATTTTGGGGCTGCACTAACTGAGGCTTAATTTCTAAGTAAAAACATTAGTGATAAAACCTGTCATACTAGTTTTGCTTATCTCTAGTTTCATATTAGAAAATTAGACATTTTTACTCCCTCCTATTGATTTCCAAGGCAATTTCAATTGTGACAGAGATAGCTGAAGATGTATGCTAGTTTTTGAAAATGACACTCACATAGAATAGGAAGGAGTTTTAGGTTCACAATTATGTGGATTTCTAGAGGAATATAAACAAGAGAATGGAAAAGAATAGAGCAGACATGGCCCGTGAAAAGGCAAATTATTCACAGACATGCCCTTATCACAAGCTGGTATGATGACATAATTCTTTTAAAGACTTATCCTTTTGTCTGTAATTCTAAATGTAGGGATCTATCATATAGAAATTCAGAGATGTGGAAAAAGATTTGTATGTGAAAATGTTCACCTCTGCCATATGTAAACTGCCAAAACATTAGAAACACTATCAAATGTCCAACAAGAGGGAATTTGTAGAAGATATTATTGTGCACCCAAGCTATGGAAAACTATATAGTTATTAAAATTCATATCCTTGAAGAATAATGCCATAGATAAGTGTCATATACGAGAATGAGGTTCATTTAATCAGATATGACCAGACACTTTGAGGGAACTAAGGTTGATTTTATAGAGCCAAAGTTTACAAAGTCTTCCAGAAAACTGGCCTGGTATCTGGTTCACAGACTGAGCCTTACAGGTGGTGAGATAGGTCACTTCCTGGCAGGCCAGACCTTGGTGACATTGAGAAGAGAGGAAAGTACCCATATTTATAGTAAAGCAGGTAAACCCTGGTGGAGAGAGTGTCTTGGCTTGGGGAGGAGCAGAAATATGAAAGACTGATCTGTTTACCTGATCCAAGCAAAGGCTTCCTTACCTAAGTTATTGTGTCTGTCTGCATGAGACCAAACTTATTTTCCACTAATTAGTGAATGGCAGCTCCTGAGGAAGATGAAGCCTGTTATAGATTATAAAATAGCTGCCTTTTATTTACACAGTTGAATTGTAGGGTGAGTAAAAAAGTTCTGACTACATTAATTAGCTACAATAACAATAAAAATTAAATATCTCTAGACCTTAATAAAAAGTATTGTTCATATACATATGTTTATGTGTATTTGTACATATATACATATACAAATACAAATACATATATAGATATACATATATTCTCCCTCTAACAATATTTGTTCCTGAAAATATTTGTTTCATCTGAACAGGGCAGAAGTTCCTGTTCGGCGCTTGTCAAATCTTTTTCCATTAAAAACTCAATAATGAGTCATTGCATTTCTTCATACATTATTCTGAAATTATATACAGGCCAGTGATTTTTTTTCTGCTGGAGACAGTAGTTGAATTTGCCCTCCCAGCTTAGCTGCCTTATTAGCTGTGTCTAACGTGTTGCAGGTAGTCAACAAACATTACCTGTTATTTTTCTGTGACTGAACCCCTCTGGAACGGGGAAGTAGAAGTCTAGGGGTTGTCTGGTGGTTTCAGCTGTCCTCGCTCTTGAACAGGTATGCTGACACACTCCTTATTACCTTCTCCTTCCTTTTCTCTACAATCACCTGATTTCAGAGCTGAAGAGCATTAGGCAGCCCCACTTGTAAATTCCATTTCCAAGATGCCCAACAAGTAATTATCCAGCCTCAGCTTGAACAGCAAAGTGACAGGAAGTTTACTATATCCCACACAGCCCTTCATCTTTGGCCAGCTTTAACAATTAGGAAATACACTTAAGTTGAATCCATCTCCTCGAATAAGTATTCTATAATCCTAGTTCTAGTTCTCAGGACCATGTTGAGAAAATGTGCTCCTCTGCCACATGAGAGCCCTTTAAACATCTTTCACGGGCTTCCCTGGTGGCGCAGTGGTTGAGAGTCCGCCTACCGATGCAGCGGACATGGGTTCGTGCCCTGGTCCGGGAAGATCCCACATGCCGCAGAGTGGCTGGGCCCGTGAGCCATGGCCGCTGGGCCTGCGCGTCCGGAGCCTGTGCTCCGCAACGGGAGAGGCCACAACAGTGAGAGGCCCGCGTACCGCAAAAAAAAAAAAAAAAAAAACATCTCTCAGGAAGGCTGTCAGGTCTCCACTGAGGCTTCTCCGCCCAGACCTGGACAACTGTTCTTCCTATGATGTGGGTTCACCTTCCTCCACCATGTTGATTGCTTTCTTGTAAACACACTCGTTTATCCATCTCTTTCTAAAAGTGGCTCTGGACCATGGGCTCTGATGGCAGTACGACAGCTGTAGTCAGACCAACACAACAGTAAGCAGGTGTGACCACCTCCCTTTTGCTAGAAACTGAAGATCTGTTAATTTAGCCCAAGTTCAGACGAATTTGGGGCTATTATATTTACAGACTTGATTTGGACCTCTGTTCCCCTAAATTCTACAAGTCATATTTCCCCCCCACATTATTGCTGTACAATTCTGTGTAGGACTCTTTATTTAATCCTATTGTGTTTCTTTCTTTCTTTTAGATTTGAATTTTATTTCAGTCTGCTAAGAGATAATGCATTTTCTATCCCTCCAAATATTGTTCTATTTGCATGTCTTCTATATGTCTACCTGCTCCATTAATAATGCAAATGTTGAAGAGAAATTGGCGCAGGAAAGAGGCCTTCAGGTTGACATTGATCTATTATTTAGCAACCTTCGAGAAAAGCTGTTTATCCAGTTACAAATCCTCCCAAAGACACCACGATCTACTATTAATGTCTCCTTTATGATAACAAGACCGTCGTCAAGAGATACTGTCAAATATCTTGTTGAAATACAGACGCATAGTATCTACTACATTCCTCTTCTCTACTAAGTCAAAAAGACAAAGGAGGAGAGTTGACTCACCAGTTCTCAGTAATTATTATTTTTCCTGAGGATTTTCAGACCATCCTATTCGTTCATTCAAAAATATGTATTCAGTGTCTGCTATATTCCAGGCACATTGCTAGACACAAGGCAATAGGATCCATGCACCAAAGAGTTTACTGTCTTTAAATAATGCATTCTAGACTTTTCCCAAGAAACAACACCAATAACTCCCCTCCCTTCAAAGGTTTAGCAGAGAGTCAAGCACACAGCAGGTCCTCAATAAATATTTGTCTTATTGAATTTAATACTTATTATAAGCAATATCTATTAAGTGCCTACCTGTGACATGCATTAAGCTAAGTATGTTAAATATTTTATGTCATGCAATTTCTATGACACACTTCCCCCCCATTTTACAGATGAGGAAACTGAGGAACACAATGGTTAGGTTATTTGTCCAAGTCTGTACATCTAGTGAGTGGAAGAGATGTAGATACAAACCCAGTCATTTGACATTAGAGGTCACACAGCTTGACCCCTGTACTGTAACTCATGACTCAGCTACTCTGATGGAATTAATACAAAAGTGTCTCATTTTATAATCCAAATATTCATAAGCCTCAGAAAAAATTTTTTAAAAGAGTTTAAGCAAATAACTAGCAAACCTATCAAACAATTCTAGTGGAAATATGAATATTTTAGGTAGATTTTCATTTCAAAACAAGGTATTCCCATAAAAATAACAAAGTGTAGAATTATGATATTTTATGACAATAATATAACATTCTCAGCACAAAGCAGTGTTAGGATTTCCTCGTCCACATTACTGCTATTTCATAGAAATCATTTCATTTTAGACGTAGAATGTTCCTTAGAAGTTATCTATTCATGTAAGAGCCAGATGGGTGATGGTCTCAAATAAATTCTAAGGACTTTCCAACCTCAAGACTATGATTTAATTTCCAGAAGCTAATTTCCAATTCTACTGAGATCGTTTTTTTTCCATCTGACTTCAAAGAATTTAAAGGAATTCTTTCAATCTGAATAATAAGCATCCATCTTCTGTTATAAGTGATTTAAAAACACCTTGATAAAAATTTAATTATTCACAAAAATCATTTAATTTTTTTCTCAGAAACCAGGGCTAGCTAAGACATTCCACAGTGTCTATGCTGACACTTTCTATGAGCATATTCATTCTTGATCTCTTTTTCTCATGATACTATTTTTTACTAAGCTTAATAACTATGCAATTGAGTTAATATTCTGTAAATGAATGAAACAACCCTGGCTTTATTCTGTAATTAAAAAGGCCCTAGACAGGTGATCAATGGTAAAGAAAGTAATGAGAAGCTATCACAATACGTGTTTCCATCTCTTCAAAATATTCCCAATACTAGACTACTGAAGCTACTTGGTGAGGAACAGGTAAAATATTTCATAATCTCTCACCTTTTGGAATTATCATCTTGTCATTCTTATCCAGGATCTTGCCTTCCTAAATCAGAGGAAGTGTCTTGGAGCCAATGTGTTCCTCTGTGTATCTAAAATTAAGTACCCAGTTGGTGGCTAAATTAAGATCTGACCTTGTACAACTGAAATATGAACGATTCCTGGCACATAGTAAAGTGAGATTTCTCTGGACCCTCATCACAAGAAACACATGGCCACAGAGGTATAATAAGATTATCTGGGTCCTGATTGGTTCAAAGAGCTCTCATGAAAACAAATGATCTGCCAACCCAGCTGCTATGAGGGTCCTTGCTGAAGGAACAAAGCAAAACCACTTAAGTAGAATTTAAAAATATTTTAAAATCAGTTGTTCAAGAGACAAATCTGTGAGTCTCTGCATCTGCAGATCCAAATCCACTTTTAGTCAATTTTAACACACACTCTTTCTCATTCTTCGTCTTTTAGACTCATGTCAAATCTCATTAAATATGATCTTCTTGTTGTAGGAATTTACTGTTTTTCATTTGATTTGCATTTCATACCCGCCAGTCTGATACACAGATGGGGATATGACATTCAGTGATATCTAATCTGATCAAGACTTTTTAGCTCAAGTTATAAAACATAGAGTCTAAAGTGAGCAGCAGAGATAAAGCAAGCAGAAAATTAGTATTTTAATTGGGAAGGGTTGTTTGTTTTCTTTTAAAAAATAAAGTTTAGTGTCTTACTGATTTTCTAATGAAAATAATCTGCCTTAAGTTTGTTTTGACATGGGTATCCCTGGATTAACTCGGCCACTGTCAGCATTCACAAGGCCATCTGGCTTCCATCCCCACCGCTCCCTTAAAATAACTCTTCTCAAGGGTCTCACTGACCTCCTAGTGTCTAAGGTTGATGGACACTTTTCATTTCTTATTTTTCAGGCCCTCTGTTGGATTTGCTGCCATTGATCCCTCCCTTTTTTCCTGGAACTCTCTACTCCCTAGGCTTCGTGTGTGCTTTTATTTTTGTTTTTTTTTATTTTTCTTCTTATCTCTCTGATTCATTCTCTGTACTTAGTGTTAATGAATAAACACATGGATTGTAGTGAATTTACCAGTTTTATTTCAAAATGTGGAAACCATAAATGTGAATTCAGAGGTTCTACCTCCTCTTTGTGATAAAAGAGGCTGTATTTCTGTCATCCTTGGAGCAAACCCCAAGAAATATTTTGTATTTATACCACCATTAACTGTGTCTTGAAATAGTTAAGGTTGAAGGCTAGAACATTGTGCACATTTTATAATTATTAATCTGATTTGGAAGTTTTCAATAAAGACTTCTTATAAAAAGCAAGCAACATTGTGAAACTAATTTTTACAGCTTTGTAACTTATAATGTTAAAAATTCGTATGAAGGTTTAGAGTATAATTCAATTTATGAAAAAAGACCTATACTTGACATTTAAAAATGTAGTTTGGTACATATCAGGGACATTTCTGCTCTTATGTGAATAAAGTTATGCCTGTTTTATCCACTTATATAACAGTTATTATAGATCTACTTATATCGTACAATATTTAAAATAATAGAAAGAATAAAAAAGAGAAACGTGTGGTAAATAAATGAAAATATGCTACTGATGACATAGACCTATGAAAAAGTCTTGCCTCACCACTTACTCTCTCTGTCACCTTAGATTTGCTATTTAAAATTTCTGAGACTCAGTTTATTCATCTATAATATGGGAGTAATAATATAATAACCGTAATAAAAATAATAATAATACAATAACCATGGCACTCACCATTTCAATGAGATCTATTCCTCAAGTAGCTAATCATCTATACACACACAGTAAAGCAGGCTTTGAGTAATTCAAACATTTAAGAGAATGACCTATTCGTAATGCTGATAATCACTTCCACATTTGCCTGTTTTGGAAATTGGCTTTTTCTGCTGGTTTTCTCAAATGGAAACAAAGTGAATTGGATTTTTGAACAGTGTACCCGTGGTTTATAGGTGAGGGTGAGTTTCAGTGAGGATGTGATCAAGCAGTGAACGACTACTGAATACTACCGCTGTTCTGAGGAAGGTACCTATAACGTTACCGACATCCAAATAGGTGTCCCTTCTATATATATATATAGCAAGAAATGCATGTCCTGTGTCAAGTTGATAATTTTAGCAACTGATACGAGGAAACTTAGGTTGAAATGGTTGCAGCAAAGTGTTAAAGGGACTGTCCCTGGAACCACCCACTTGTATTTTGGGAACAGGAGACTTGGGCAGCGCTGTACGTGAACTTCCAGGGAGCCATGCAGCTTCCCAGTCTTCACATTTAAGGCACCTACTGCCACCACACTTCTCACCTGCCCACAGGTACTCTGTGTTCCTGAAAACAGGTATGGGACTTGCAGGCCTTTGACTGAGAATTTAAAATACAGCTCTTGTTACCATGAGCCCTACTATCCCATCCACCCCACAAAGCCATTTGGCACCCCGTATTCCCTTCTGATACAGCCCATTCTCCATAAAAGCCTTATCAGACTGCAGCTTTATCTTGACTCTTGGGCAAAACGGTGTCATTCACACATGTTGGAGAACCCTACTTTGTTCTGCCCTATTATTTTGTAGTTTAGAGAGCAGTACTGTGTATGTCTCACTTGGCTTCATTTTTATACTTTGGTATATTTCAGATTTTCTCCTCCTCCTTCCTTCCTTTCTGCACTTGTTCATTATTTTGGTCTTGGGGGCTGTTGTTTTTTTTTAAATGCATATTTTATTTCAGCTGTGTATAAAACAGAGTAGAAAATGGTGAGAAAAGCAATCGTTTATTTTAGTATGCTTACCATTACTTTGATAATTGGTTGTTTGTTCTTGTTGTGCTTTCTACTGTTTTGTTTTGTTTGTTTTTTTCAGACTGGAACACAACTGAAACTGTGAGTCAAATGTATTAGCACCGCCTTCTATCAGGAGCGCTGACGTCACAGGCCCCTGGGAGAAACTGCATTGCTGACATCACTCCGTCATTTTGCTTCCACACAGCAGCACAAAGGCAAGTGATGCGAGGGTAGTTTTTAGTAAGGTAGTGCTGTAGAAGCACACTAAACCAATAATGGGCAAAAAGTGGGGAGTATTCTGTACTGGCCCCCAGTTACATTTCCCACCTCATCACCAGTGTCTGGTAAAGACCTTGCCACATAGAAAGCACGCATCAAATATGTGCTAAACGGTTTGCCGAACACTGGTGACTTGTTCATGTAGGTTAGCAGTTATATCCTGTCTAACTTAGCTAAAGGTTGATTCAATTAAAACTGACGCAAAGTGAATTTTAAGAAAGCAGGTCGACCTTTCTTTTTTTCTTTTTTTAGAACAAAGCTCTTAATTTTCAATACTGTGAGAGACATTTCAAGGGCATCAAGAGAAAGAACCCTGAATTAAAAGAAAGCAGGGAATCTGTATTTTAGTCTCAGATTTGTCCATGTCTTTGTGAATTAAGGCAAACGTTGAAATGCCTGGGCCTTAGTTCCCACCTGTGTAATAATACTGCTCTCATTACTTCATATCATTATGAGAATAAAATAAGAGCATAATTACAGAAGTTCTTTGAAAAAATAGTAATCACTCTACAGACACAGGGCTTACTAACAGTATCATACTCCTGGGACATAAAATGGACATTAAAGCAACTATCTCATTCAGTTGTCTATTCTATACATGCAGACATTTTAGTATATGCAGAATGTGGTGCTAGACCGCTCAAGGCATGCATGCCAAGATGGGGTGGGACAGTGGGACACACTATTCTAGTCCTGAAGAAGTTTACCCTTTGTGCAGAGAGAATAAGTAGAAAAGAAGCCCAAATTTGGTAAGAGAGATAAGACATAAGTAGGCTATGGAGGAGAGGGTCAGAGAATAAAAGACACACACGCACACACATTTGAGTTTTAAAGAGAGAGAGATCGGTTTTACATTAATGGATACTCAAAGTATTTTGAATCTTTTTCTTCTAATCTTTCCTATTTCTAACCTCTTACATATCCTAAATTGATAGTGCTAAGGCAAGGGGACTCTCACTAATCTTAGTATCTTGTTTTATATAAACTAAACATCATTATACTCAACACTGTATAATAGAGCTTTATATTGACAACCAAAGTAAAATTTGAATTACTGAAAATCCAGTATTCTCTTCTGTTCTTTCTGAAAAGAATTGATCTTTTCATGTGCACCTGTCGTTACGTTTTGATTTTTTGAAGTTGCTCATGCATGATATTCCATCAATTAGTAGTTAATTATGAAAAAGGGCATTTTGACCTTACCTGTTTCAGAAAAATTTTATGAATTTGATGAGGAAAACTTACCATGCTAAAATTTTAAAATTTCAGTGTAAATTCATTACCATTAAGAGATCCTGGTATTGCCCCCCACTTGCATTCAGATCTTTATTTTTTACATTTCAAAATTGATTCACCATTTTGTTCAAACAACTCCAGTATAAAAGTTAAGCTTAGTGATTCTGTCAGGAAACTAGAAAAATGTAATTATTTCTGCTAGACTTAGATTTACCTCTAGTAAATAGTGTCAGTCCTGGGACAAAACACTCTGATTTTTCCAAAATGGAATTTCTACTATCATACATTATATGCAGCTTAGTTGTAGCTTGATTTGAGGATTTCATATGCAATTACAGTACAAATAAGACAATTTTTCACATTTCCTATAATTCAAAAATATTAAATAGTTCAAAGTATTAATTCAAAAATATTGAATTCGAATACTATAATTCAAAAATATAAAATCAAGTTGAGCTTTGAGGTTTTGTTAAAGTGTTTTGATGCAGCTTAGAAAGTCTGGCTACAATCCTGAAGGTCTGGACCACCCAGTGTCAGTGTAAATGAGTACTTTCAAGGGGGCTTTCTTTTCTGGGCACTCGGGATACAGTAATGAGCACAACATTTCACCATCTAACATGCAGGTTTTTTGCTCTGTTTGAAGGTAAAATTAACAGAATTTGTCTTAGATTTGATGTTGGGTTTGTGAGAAGGGAGACCAGGATCGAGTCTAAGCAACTGGAAGGATAGAGTTGCCATAAACTGAGATCGAAAAGGTCCCAGAAGGAGCAGGTTTAGAGGGGAGGAAAGGGACCTCAGCTTGGATCACGTACAGCTTGAAATACTGTTAAAGTCCAAGAGGAAAGGTTAACGAGGCAGGTGAACGTGAGTCCACATTTGTGGGGGGAGTCTGAGCTGGAAAAACAAATTAGTGATACATGAAGGCATGAGGCTAGATGAGCTCACCAAATGAATACACAAGGACATAAAAATAAAGGCATTCAAGGGATGAGCCCTGTGGCTAACCAAAGCCACAAGACAGAATGCAAGCTAAGGAAAGAAACACATTTGCAGCAGGAGAGAGCAATCAACTGTATCAAATTCTGCTGCTAGGTTAAGTAAGATGAAGACTAAGAACTGACCACAGGACTTAGCAACCTTTTGGTTTGTCTTCTGCTCCAGAATCATCTCACTAACTGTCCAGGCTTCATTTCAGAGATTTCCCATCTTTCTCCCCCTCTGCCCTGCTTCTCAGTATGAAGAAGAAAGACACAGTGTTCTTACGTTTAGGGGCTCATAAGATGCACATACAATGCTCCTAAATTTAGGAACGTTACTTCCTTTTCCTACTCCTTTTCTCTCTGAAAAAAATCTCTCTCAGCTCATTTTTATCTCATTTTATGAAAAAGGGCCATTAATATAAAAATCAGTTCTTTTGGGCTTCCCTGGTGGCGCAGTGGTTGAGAGTCCTCCTGCCGATGCAGGGGCCACGGGTTTGTGCCCTGGTCTGGGAAGATCCCACATGCCGCGGAGCGGCTGGGCCCTTGAGACATGGCCGCTGAGCCTGTGCGTCCGGAGCCCGTGCTCCACAATGGGAGATACTACAACAGTGAGAGGCCCGTGTACCGCAAAAAACAAAAAACAAAAACAAACAAACAAAAAAAATATTTTAAAAGTAATTTCTATGTGCAAGGTACTATGCTTGGCATATATATAACTGAATCACTTTGCTGTAATCAGAAATTGCTGACATGTATAACAAATCAGCATAAATTCAGATGAGATTTGATCATCACCTGTAGGAAAAAAAAAAAACAAACGGCTAAGGGATTAATTCAGCCAAACAATAAATGACGGGTAACTATGATGTATGGACATCATTAACAGTGATGGAGGTCAGGGCAGGACGCCCCAAAATATGCCACTTTGGCATATTAATTATTTTGAATTAAAGTTATGTAAGAAACGGCTGGCCTGAGAAGGACACTCTGACCCTTTTTTGCTCCCCTGAAAGGAGGAAATAAATCTCTCATGTGAAAGGTACCTTCCCTGTACCAGAAGGCGAAGAGACATCCTTATCTCCAGAGATATGAAGTGCAGGGCCAAGAAGGGTGTATAAACAAAACTTGTACTTGTTTACCAATTTAATACCTCAAGCCCAAACTTCTTTGTCTTGTCAGTTCTTCACAAATGTATTGTTTCTTCGTCTAAAAGGTATAAAAGCTGCCTGCTCTGGTCACTTCTTTGAGTCTCATATTTCTATGAAGTCCTGTACATGCAAAATTAATTGTTTTCCCGTTAATCTGCCTTGTGTCAATTTAATTACTAGACCAGCCAAAATAATCAAGAGGGGTAGGGGAAAAATTTCCCATCCTCGACAGCAGAGAATATTGAAAAAATATATTTACTGTAGAACTAATAATAAAAGAAATGTAAGAATTAAGGTTACAGAACAGAGTGTTGATGTTATATGCCGTGACAACACAGATATGAGATAATTAACATAAATTTGGGACAAAAAGGAAAGAAGGTAGTGGCATTGATTGCTTCATCTGGTGTAGCTGGGAGTGAAATGACTAAAAATAAATCCGGGGCTTCCCTGGTGGCGTAGTGGTTGAGAGTCTGCCTGCCGATGCAGCAGGCATGGGTTCGTGCCCCGGTCCGGGAAGATCCCACATGCCGTGGAGCGGCTGGGCCCTGAGCCATGGCCGCTGAGCCTGCGCGTCCGGAGCCTGTGCTCCACAACGGGAGAGGCCACAACAGTGAGAGGCCCGCGTACGGCAAAAAAAAAAAAATATATATATATATATATATATATATATATATGCTTGCCTCTCAGTTTCCTCAAGAGTCTCACCACCTGGGACTTCCCTGGTGGTCCAGCGGCTGACTCCGAGCTCCCAAGTAAAGATTCCGAATGAAGATTGGCATTGAAGACCCCGTGTGCCGCAACTAAGACCCGATGCAGCCAAATAAATAAATACATAAACATATAAATAAATATTTTAAAAAAAGAGTCTCACCACCATGTCCCCTACAACCATCACGGCTATACCGTGCTTGTAGGATATTATTTGAATTCCATTTAGCTTCCCTTTTCCACCTTGTTGATTGGCCTTAAGCTGGGTATGCAGGTTCCAGTTCTTACAGCTGGATTTTTAATACCTGTGCTCACCTTTCTTCAGCCTGTTCCTTTTCCCTACTGCCTTCCTTCCTCCAGGCGCTGACAGTGCCATACTGACTCCCCACCTCCTTCCTTCTTTTACTGCCCCTGAAGTCAACCTCATACATCCTCCAACTATTAAAAATGCATGCAATAACATTTGAATGTCATAGAAGGCCACACAGTCAAGGCCGCCTTATCCTGCTATTTACTGTTGTTAGTAATGACTTTTGAAATGATAGGTTAATTCTTTTGGGTCCTAGCCATTCCTGGACTGGATTTTTTTTTCCTGCTGTCTACATGTATCTGAGACTTTTTAGACCAAAGTCCTTTATGCTGTACTGCTTATTAGGTTTCTTAGCAAATGAATTTGCCAGAGCATCTAAAAGAAATAAGTTCTTCATCCCGTCAATGGTATAAGGTTACCAAGATTGCCATTAACATCTGTCTCTTTATCACCACCTCCTGGCGAACTTACTGCATGGCTTATGAAGTCAACTTAACTGGCTTTCTATGGGGAACAAAGGTAATTTTGGATACTTTATATCTCTATATTACAGGATTCAGTTGTAATAGAGAAAGGCCAAGTTGCCTGAATGTATAATCTCCCTGAGACTATTTTTTACTACAGTATATATATGTTATATAATATTATATATGGGAAATAAAGGAGCTCTTGGGAATTAAAGCTATGTTGACCATGAAATTTAGATAAAAGTTTCCAAAAAGTTTTAAAGCATATGGATTCATATTCAGGACCCTAAAAGAATATTAAAAGGAGGTTTGAAATTTATAAACTAAAAGATATTTTTAAAACTCCACTGTGATACCTTTATAATAATTTCTACCGTTTTAATGAGAAGTTTTGGAGGCCGCTGACGATTTTCTTTCTCTTTTGTCATCACTCTGGGTTTCACGTCCATTTCTCCTTGTGCCAGTCCCTAGTGTGAGCAACTCTTTAAATTTATTCTTTCCTTACTCTCTGAGAGTCTTGCTCAATGCTTCCAGTAAAACATGACTTTTTTCCCAGTTTGCTTTCCTCTGTGGGACTCTTCAGAGTAAGTGGGCTTTGATGCATTTGAGGGTAGAAGGGAAAAGCAACTAGAACAACCTAACGGTATTTGGCTTTATAATTATTTTTTAAAAGGGTCCCCTCCAGTCAGTTTTTTCTTTTTGGTCCTGAAATGACCCAAGCACCTTAGGCTCCCATGCGTCTTAATATAGGGAGCCCTATCTTTGAGGAGGTAGGAAGTGGAATATCCATTGGGTGCTGGTAGCTGCTTTAGCCAAAGATCTTTGCTTCACTTTGTGTGAGGGTGTTAAATATTGGGTCTGATGAGTTCCAATATTCCTTTTTGAAACCCTCATCTTTTGGTTTTGCTATTTTATTTCTCTAGTCTATAATTTGGCTAATATTTATCTGTTTAAACTTTTGAAACTCATTCTTTTCCTTAAAAAAAAAATTCTTTGGTATGAATTTTTACCTGCCTTATTGCTAAAGCCAAAAACCTAGGAGCTCTTCTTTCATTTGTCCTTTCCTTCCCCTCTCATATCCAATCTAGCTGTAGCTTTTGTTGGTTTCATTTTCAAATTAAACAATGAATCTGCCCTCTTCCACTGCCAATCTTATTACAAGATTGTTCAAACCATTATCATTCTTGCGCAGATTACTGCATAGTCTCCTAACCATTTCTTTGTTCTATTCCTTCCCTGCTTCAATCCATTCTCCCAATATTAATTGGAGTTGTCTTTTAAAAGTGTAAATTAGACAGTAAAATACCATGTTTAAACCATTCCCATTGCACAATCTTTTCAACCTGGTCCTTGCCACTCTACTGTTCACCCTTCTACCCTAGTCACACTCCAGTCACGGCACTCTCCCTCCTCACACTTTTGCCCTTACTACTCCCTCTGCCTGGACACTCTTTTTTTTTGCAGGCCTCTCACTGTTGTGGCTTCTCCCCGTTGAGGAGCACCGGCTCCGGACGCGCAGGCTCAGCGGCCATGGCTCACGGGCCTAGCCGCTCCGCGGCATGTGGGATCTTCACGGACCAGGACACGAACCCGCGTCCCCTGCATCGGCAGGCGGACTCTCAACCACTGCACCACCAGGGAAGCCCTGCCTGGACACTCTTTAACTCACATTTTATGACTGGATCCTTTTCTTCATGCCTCAGAATAAATGTCACCTTCTCAGAAAGGTTTTCTTGCGCTAGGTATCCATGTGTCCTAACACAGTTAATTCATTCCCTTTTGAAAATAATCTCATTTGGTAATTTAATTTACTAATTGATTTATGTTTTTACTGCGTGTCCAGCCACTAGAACAAAGGTCCCTGATGACTGAGACCTGTCAGTCTGGTTCACTGACAGAACCCTAGGACCCACTGCAGCTTCTGATACAAAGTAAGCAATCAATATACATTTGTTTAATGAAAGATTATTTAGTTTTTCTGCTGCTTATCCAGTTTTTAAAAATAGTCATATGCTTCCTCTCATATTTCTGAAGTCCCTTCTCTACTTTAGCTGTTGTCTCCCCCTCCTCCCATTTTTATCTTGGTTATTTTATTTCACTTAATTTGTCCTTTTACTTTGGAAGAGACTAGTTAAAAATACAATATTGACATTTATTATATCTTTTCATCATTTTCAACTTTTTTCTTATACCTAATTTTATCTTCCTATTTCTAAAGTCTGTTAAAATATTTTTTAAATAATTATTGTTTTATTACCATTTTATTAGTATATTCTTATGTTAATAAATATTTATTTTAGTCTCACAAAATAGTTTTTATTTCCTCAAACAACTTCCTGCCTTTCATCATTTTTTTTCCTTCTTGCTTTTATTAATTAATTTATTCATTTATTTTTGGCTGCGTTGGGTCTTCGTTGTTGCGTGCCGGCTTTCTCTAGTTGTGGCGAGCGGGGGCTACTCTTTGTTGCGGTGCACAGGCTTCTCCTTGCAGTGGCTTCTCTTGTTGCGGAGCATGGGCTCCAGGGACACGGGCTTCAGTAGTTGTGGTGCTCAGGTCCAGTTGTGGCTTGCAGGCTCTAGAGCGCAGGCTCAGTAATTGTGGCGCACAGGCTCAGTTGCTCCGCGGCATGTGGAATCTTCCCGGATCAGGGCTCGAACCCGTGTCTTCTGCATTGGCAGACGGCTTCTTAACCACTGTGCCACCACAGAAGTCCCTCCTTCTTGCTTTTAAATAAGAAGTGGCAGCATTTCGTCATAGAAATGGGGCTAGATATGTCCCCACAGACATCTTTATTATTCCATCGTCCCATAGGTTCTCTCTATTTTTCAATAGCCTATGTTTAATCTCAATTGTTAAACTTAATTCAAATCTGGGTGGGAGTGTTGGTTAGCTCCATTTTTACACATTAGACAAGTCAAACACCTGGAAGCCAATAGCCACTCAGATAAAACTGGGTAATGGCTTTTATCTGACTTACAGCCCAATTTAGAATGAAGTTCTAAAAACTACCATATTGGAAACACCCAGTTATCTGGTACAAACACTTTTTAGAAGTATCCGTAGCATAGATAAAGAAGAATCCAGGAAAAAAATCCAAATCGTTTTGAACACGCCTGATATGAATGGAGGCATAAGAGATGGATAATATCCAAACTATTAGCATTTTAATATGTCAGGTCTGTTCTAAGAACTAACTTCAGAAAAATGAATTTTTTTGGTTACCAAGTTGGGAGAGGAAAGAACACTCCCTGAGTTGAGATTATTTTCACTTCTGCCCCCTGACATGAAAACTAAGGGGAAAGTGACCAAGGCAGTACTCATCCCCTCTAGATTTTCAGGAATGAGCTCCTCCTGCCCTGAAAACTGAGATGTTTTCTTCCTTTTCTCATCCCTCTCTCAGGTAAAATCTTCCTGAGAAGATATTCTAGGCAAATACTCTAACTGTTGAACTTTGGGTAAGATCTGGCCCTTCACAAAAGAGTCTGTGTCATTAAGAAGCAGTGTAGGAGGTCCTAACCCTTCCAGTTAATTAATTTTGGAGAAACAAGAACTCCCTTGTTGGGTAGGCTAGAGGTCCTGCAGAGAAAATTGTGTTACAGATTTTAACTCTAAGTTACCTGGCCTGCTAACTTTATTTGCAGAGGAACTTTTGAACATCTGTCTCCTTCCTGATGAGGATTCCAATATTTATCTGGGAACTCTTACCTCAGAATATAGTGCATTTGGTGCCCTTGCTACTCACATTAAGACATTCCCAAATCCCCTTCTGATATCACAGATGCCAGGGTTGATTTCCCTTTGTAGCTAATTCTACAGCCACCAGCCATAGGACACCACTATCAAGCCCCTTCCATACATAGCCCCACACCTCTGCAAAGGGATTAGCTCAGAAAACTTAACACAATTTCCCACCACATAGAACTGGTTATCTATGCAGTACCTTAGCCAGGATCAGCTAGGTCTGTTTAGCAGTGGTGTCTTCAGCAAATGTCATACGGCAGAAGCCTGAACCCAAAGTTACAACCAATGAAAACACATGCATCTTTTATAATCCCATGATTCTACATTCTAGAACACATCCCACAACGGCAAAAATTCTAAGAATCTGGAGAGACAGGGAACAAAGACTGTGACCTCATAAACTTCCATTCATCTAAGTTCCAGTGACTATTTCAGCATTGTCTGGTTTGAAAAAGAGGGGCATTTCTTCCCAGTCCTAATGTGGTTTTCTGAATCTAATCTAGTGTGTCCAAATATATATATCACCTTTGTAGAAGTAAATGGGTACATCAGATGACTTGTTCCAAATCAATAGTTACTTTATGTATGTGTTTACATCCATGCACATGTGTATCTTTAAAATGCCATTGACACATGCATATTCATTACTATATATTTACTCTGTCCTGAATTGTAATAGTGGATGATTTAAATACTAGAAGTTGGAACTTATGATGCAAGTTATGGTAAAGCCTAATTCTTGGGTAATCTGAACTGGAAAGATTATATCCCCATAGCTCATGTTTCTAGGGGCAGCTATTCTAAGAGAAGAGAGGAGCATATGATCAAGCTAATCTATTACTCAGTGTCAGTTTGTGCCCAAAAGGACAAAATTCAAATCCACCCATGGCTTTCAGTCATAGGTTTTGCACATCTTCAACTAACTACTGTAAAATTATTCCCCAAAGTGATTATACCAATTCATTCCCATCAGCAGTGTATGAGTATTCCTGTTGCTTTACACCCTTGCTAACACTTGGTATTGTAAGTCCTTAATTTTTGTCCATAAGATGGCAGTAAAATTATAATTAATTTGCATTTCCTTGTTTAACAGGGAGGTTGAGTCCTTTTCATGTCTGTTGACTCATCCTGTTTCCATTACTGTCAATTGTCTAGTCATTTTTTTGTTTATTTTTCTACTGTATTCACTAAAAATATATTAATTGGGTGCCTATTATGTACCAGGTACTATTTCAGGCACATGCGATATAGTAGAAAATAATTTCCATTCACATATGGCTTATATTCTAGAAAGGATGATACCCAAAAACAATATAAGTAAGATAATTAGATAGCATATTAGAAGTTGCTAAGGGCTATGAAGAAAACTGAAGCAGAGAAGAGGGTAAGGAATGTCTTTGTGGCAATCCGCAGTTTTAAATCTCACGGCCAGGGCGGGCCACACTGGGAAGGTAAAACTGTGCAAAGATTTGAAAGGGGTGAGAGAGTGAGTCATGCACCCATCTGGTGGTGGTGGAAGGGCTTTCCAAAGAAAGGGTTAGAAGAGCAGCTACCTGAGTATAGAGAAGGGGGCTAGAAGGTTAGGTCTGAGAGGTGAGGGGCAGAGGGGACAGTCATGTGAGACATTGTAGGCGATGCAAGAACTGTGGTTTTTACACCTTGAGTGAAAAATCATGGAAGAATTTTGAACGAAGTATTTTCTAAAAGGATTATTCTAGCTACTGGGTTGAGAATGACAACAGCAAAATAAAAAAATAACAAAATCACTTGTGTGGTTCTGTGTTCCATGCACTGAGTCAGGCACTTTACATATATTAACTCATTTAATATATTCCAGAGAGGTAGGCAAGAATGGAAGCAGGAAGACCTGTTCTGGTTATTAGTTCTTTTTTTTTAAAATTAATTTTTATTGGAGTATAGTTGCTTTACAATGTTGTGTTAGTTTCTGCTGTTCAGCAAAGTGAATCAGTATACATATACATATATCCCCTCATTTTTAGATTTCCTTCCCATTTAGGTCACCACAGAGCACTGAATGGAGCTCTCTGTGCTATACATTAGGTTCTCATTAGTTATCTATTTTATACATAGTAGTGTATATATGTCAAGCCCAATCTCCCAATTCATAGTTCTTTTCTTACTGATTTATGTTAAGTTCCTTACATGTTCTAGGCACCACTTATCTTTTGGTGATTATATGTGGTTGCAAAAATCTTCTCCCATTCTGTGGGTTGTTTTAACATTTAAGTTATATATATTCTCAATTTGTTGTGCTCTTCTCCCATTGACTTTTTAAGCAAATGCCCTTTTTAACTCCAGTCATCCCACAATTTTCAGTTGTTTCTTCTTCCCTGCTACCATTGCACTTGGCACAAACCTCTTTTGGAACACTTAACAAATTACTTATTAATGCATGCCTTCGTCATTGTTCTGTAAATCTCGCGATGTGAGATGCTGTTTTACAAACTATGTCCCAGCAACTAACACATAACGGGTGTTCAGTACATGTTTGTAGAGGTAAGTGAAAAAAAGGGGTATGGTCCGGTATCACTTCACCTGGGAAAATGAGAAAATGGATGCTGTACTTCAGTGAGTAAAATGAAAGAGAAAAGGCTTGCGATGGGAAGTGTCCTCTGGCTCTGCTTTGCCTCATAAGACTGAGGATACTGAACTAACCTTTGCACCTAAGAGATCACTTAGACGATAGCTCCATGACCACCCTCATTTTACTGCACACTACGCTGTAGAAGAGAGGAATTCACCAAAGGTTAAGACTAATGCAGGTTCCTAGAGCGACTATGACCTCAATCTCCTGGTGTGTTTTTGTAGCTTGGAGGGTTTCCCCCAACCTTTGGGTAGGCAGGCAGCGTGAGAGAGACAAGAACTGAGACATAAGACACCTAACGTAACCTTTGCCCCACCCTCCTGGTTTAGAGGCTTTGTGCACTCATTGCGCATGCGTCACTTTTTCTTTTAGGAATGGGCGGTGCAGAGCCTTTGCGCCGGTAAAGAGCCTTAGGGGGCGGGGCCAAGCTGTTTCCAAGGTGACGGAATGGCGGCCTCTGTGGTGGATTGAGCGGGTCTGGGCGAGTTCCCAGAGGGCTGCGCGTCCTGGTTGCTCGGCGCTGTCATGGCGGGCTTGCTGAAGAAGGTGAGGCGGGTGGAGGTCACTGACGGAATTTAGACTGTGGGGATGGAGTCAGCCCGCGGGTGGTGTTCGGAACTGTCACGGGCTTGGCGGTGCTTCTGGGGGACTCATTTTGCTCTGCCCTTAGGGGTGACCAGTTTAGCGGCTCCGATCGGAGAGGGAGAAGAAAACTCCGAACCAGCGGCTTTGAGAGACCGGTAGCTGGTTTTAGGCCGGTTTAAGCCAGAACAGTAGTGGTTTTGCTTGTCTTAGCGTGGGTACGCGGGGAATTGTAGTAAACAGCACGAATCGTGTTTTGTTTTTTGAACAGACCACTGGCCTTGTGGGATTGGCTGTATGTGAGAGTCCACACGAGGTATGTACTTCTTTTCTTCCTTCCTGAGTTTCCAAGGAAGCCTAGAACCCTGCGACCTTGTTTCTTCAATGGTTAACGGGATACGGATATTGCAAGCCCCAAATTACAACTCAGCGTGAGCTCTGGAGTCAACAGCGGTATTTAGTACTTGGTTTATCTGGTACCACGTTTTTGTTTGGTTGTTTTGCCATGATCTCTTTCTCAAACCATTTTCTTGTTGAGTTTTTCCGTGGCATTCTAGTGGCTCACTGGTACTTTTGCGAGTGTCTTCCCAGATCTGTATCGCCATTTCCCACCTTTTCCCCCGCCTCACCTTTTCTTAGGTGCCTTAGATTCTGTACAATTTCGATTACCAAAGATAGCGGCCTAGCAGTTGCCGCCTTTTGTCATCAGTTTTCTCTTCTAGTAGGTCTTTCCCGTCAGTATTCAGACATTCTTCCATCAAAAAAAAAAAAAAAAAGACCTCCCTGGATCGTTCTCCTCCCTCCTATAATCACGCCATTTCTCTCCTTCCTTCCCTTTTACAGGTAACTCAAAAGTTACCTGTACTTAACGGTCTCCTATTTCTCTTATCCATTTTGAAGGCACTCCAGTCAGGCTTGGCCAGAACTGTTCTTTTCAAGGTCACCATGCTGCTAAATCCGATGGTCAGCTCACGTTTCTCATCTTTATTAACCCAATAGCAGCATTTGACTTATCTGGCACTGTCCATCAAACACTTTTCTGTGCTTCAAGACACCTCAATCTCCTGGTGTGTTTTTTTTCCCCTACTTCTTTTGGCCTTCTCCTTTTCTGCTTATCCCTCATATCCCTACTTCTAAATGATGGAGTTCTAAGACTTTGTTCTTGGGTCTTTTCTCTATTTGTATTTGCTCTCTGTTGGTGTCTGGACCCATTCCGATGGTTTTAAATACCACCTACACACTGATAACTCTTGGGTTTCCGTGGCAAGCACACTGACCTCTCCCTTTATGGAAGTCTTGTATATTTCATTACTTAGTGGACATCTCCACTTGGATGTCAGGCAGGCAACCTAAACTTAACATGCCCAAAATTGGGTTCCTGATCTTCTCCCTAAAACCTGCTCTTCTCTCAGGTTTGCTCATCTCAGTGAACAGCAGTTCCATTTTTCTATTCACTCAGTCAAAAGCCTTGAAATCATCTTTCATTCTTTTCTTTCTCTCACACCCCACATTGGGTACTTCAGTAAATCCTCTGGGTTCTACCTTCAAATTATATCCTTTTTTTTTTTTTTGCGGTACGCGGGCCTCTCACTGTCGTGGCCTCTCCCCTTGTGGAGCACAGGCTCCAGACGCGCAGGCTCAGCAGCCATGGCTCACGGGCCCAGCCGCTCCATGGCACACGGGATCCTCCCGGACCGGGGCACGAACCTGTGTCCCCTGCATCGGCAGGTGGACCCCCAACCACTGCACCACCAGGGAAGCCCTATATCCAAATTTTGATTACTTCTCACCACCTCCTCTACTACCGTATTCTCAGCCGCCATCATCATGGCTGTGGATAATTGCATTTGCTTCCTAACTGCCTCTCCCTGCTTTTCACTGCCTCAGTTTGATCTTTTTTCAACAAAAGTCAGCCTGCTAAAATGTGAGTCAAGTCATGTGACTCCTTTCCTCAGAATTCACCACTGCTTTTCCATTTCACTCTAAATACAAAAGTGCTTACAGTGGTTCTCCAGATCACTATTCAACGGACTGTATTCTACTGATTTATCTTGTATGTTGTCTCTCTCTACTGGACTGTAGGTTGTCATCAAGACAGGAATTTTTTATTCTTTTGTTCACTGCTAGAACTATGCTAGCACATGGTATGTGCTCAGTAACTAATGTTTGTTGAGTTAATGTCTTGTACTCGTTATGAGTTCATAATGCCTTTAGACTCATTGTCTAAAACTGAACTCATGGTTTTCCCTTTCTAAATCTGTTTCTTCCACTGTGGAGTATTTTTCTTGATGGTATCAAAGTCTTTCTACTCTGCAGGCTGGGAATTGGACATCATAGTTGATACTTCTCTTACACTCTTTTATCTTCATGTTCACTCCAGCGATGAATTTTGTTGATCCTTTTCTATAACAACTCTCCATTATGACCTCTCTTTTTTTGTCCTACTATTATTACCACAGTTTAGTCCCTTGTTCTTGTGTAGAGAATTGCAACAACCTTGTTACTGGCCTTCTTCTCTGTTGCTCCTTTATCCTATTCTTTTAACTCACTACTGCCAGATTAATTTTTCTGAAGCACACATCTAATCACAATTTCCCTAAATCTTTTAATTGCCCACATAATAAAGCCCAAATGCTTTAACTTGCCATGCAGAACCATATACAGTCTGATTTGCTTTTTCTCCAACCTTATCTCCAAAGCATTTTCTCTGTGTCCTATATTCTAGCCATGTGCTGTCCAATAAAAATATAATGCAAGTCATAAATATAAACCATGCTTGTAGTACAAAATTTTCTAGGAGTCACTTTTTTTTTAATAAGGAAAAAGTTAATATATTTTATTTTACCTAACATATCCAAAATATTACCATTTCAATATATAATCAATATAAAAAATTAATGATATTTTATAGTCTTTTTTTCATACTAAATGTTCAAAATCCAGTGTGTAGTTACACTTAACAGCACATCTTAGTTCAGATTTGTCACATTTCAAGTGCTCAATGGCCAAATTTGGCTAGTGGCTACTATATTAGACAACACAGTTCAAAGGAAATAGAACTATATAATAATTACTTTACATTACCTGTATTTTCTGCCATTCAGTCCTCTGTATGTATTCTATGTGTAAGATTGCCTTTTCTAACATCTTCAAATGTCTAAGTCCTACCATCCCTCTAGGTCTATCCCAGATGCTGCCTTTTCTATGAAACCTTCTCTGACATCTGCTGATGTGACTCTTCTTTCCCCAATAGAATAATAATGCTAACATTTATTGAAACTTACGTGCGCCAGGTACTGTTCTAAGTTATACAAAATCCTATGAGGCTGATATTATTAACATCCCCATTTTAGAATCCATGTCTCTTACCAGGCCTTTCTATTGTCGTGCCCTTTGCTAAAATTGAGAAGAAATGAGGCTAAACCACCCCTCACTCACACTCTCACACACACACACACACACACACACACACACACACACACACAATTTAGATTATATGTTATCTAACAAGCTCTACATTAGTATAGTAAAATACCCTCTATTACAGAACATCATATTCAAATATAGAAGTAATGTCTAAATATGCAGAGTACTTTTTAAGAAAAATGATTCTTAGAGGCCCTTAAGGTTGGTTTTGTTTATTCATATATATGGTGAACATATATGAATGAAATTAGGTATTAGCATCTCCGGTTTCATACAATTAAACTAAAACAAATTTCAAATTAAATTTCAAAGAAATAATGAAAAATTCTCATCACATATGTATATTTATGATTATACTTAATATTTATGAACTGTGAATTAGGGTCTACTATAACAACTTTTTATCGTATGACTTTACTGCTGGCTGCTGTATTGACCTTTAAGTTCAGTGTGCTTTAATATGTGCTGCTTTAATATGTGCAGTGACTCAGTTTTCTTGCTGCTTTTTTCTGTTGAGCCTGTGGTGAAATCTTCACGTCGTACCAACTTGATCATAGTCACTAAGCATAAGCACTGAAGTATCATCACTACATTCCGTTAAATTTGATCATACTGATAATATACTGCTTATATATTTTTCTATTTCTATAGAAATCCAAATAAAAAAATTTTTAAAAATCAGAATTTGCGGTGCTTAGGACCTCAATTTGAGACATACTGATTTAGTAAGTGATTTAATTTACCAAAAAGATTGTTAGCAATAAGTTAGAATGCAGTTTTATTTTTGTTATCATACCTTTAACTTCTGTACAACTTTTGTCATACATACAAATATGAAAAGTTTCCATCTTTATATTCACATTTTTCCTAAGCTGTAAAGGGATCGATAGGCATAGACATGAAGAAGTTGCAGCAAGGAAAAGTTAAATGCTTTTTTAAAAAATAGTTGTGAATTTTTTTTTTTTAATAATCGGTGAGACTTTTTAAATCTTCGGTGACATTTTAAACTGGAAATTTGTATTTTTTGTCTTTTCAGAGGCTAAAAATATTGTATACAAAGATTCTTGATGTTCTTGGACAAATCCCTAAAAATGCAGCATATAGAAAGTATACAGAACAGATTACAAATGAGAGGCTGAGTATGGTTAAAGCGGTAAGTAGCTAACTTGATTTTGTTTTCTTGGATGTATGGTATCCAATGCAACATTTAACAAAAAAAAAAATAAAAAATTCAGTTGATTACTTTTTGCATATTCTGCAGACTCTCCTTTCTATTCTCCTTCCCTCCGTGCGTTTCTTCCATCCTTTCTCCCTTTCATTCATCAAACTCCTGTTTATTGAGTACTTTTTATATGACAGTCACTGTAAATACAGGAGTGAAAGAATAAGATCAAGTCCCTTCCTTAAGTTAACATTATAGCTTTCATTTATCTCTCTTACCTGTCTAATCCTTTATTGATCTTTTACTTCTTATCTATAGATATATCAATCTTTATTTCATTTTTCTAGTTTTAGAATAGAGAAGAATGAAAACAAAACCGAAAAAAATATGTATATTGTGTTTAACAACTGTCAGGAATAACTGTTTTAAAAAGTGCTTTGTTATAAAAAGAAGAGGACCAAGTTAGTCTCTTAACTACCAAAAATTATATTGAGCTTTGTTATGGACAGAAAGTTTGTGTCCTCCCTAATTCATATGTTGAAGCCCTAACCCTGCAGTGTGGAGTAATTAAGGTTAATGAGATCATAAGAGCGGTACACTGATCCAGTAGGATTAGTGTCCTTCTAAGAAGAGATACCAGAGAGTTCGTATTCTCTGCGATGTAAGGACACAGCAATAAGGTCGCTGTGTGCAAGCCAGGAAGAGAGCTCCCACCAGAAACGGACTCTGTCGTACCTTGACCTTGGACTTCCAGTATCCAGAATTGTGAGAAAATAAATTTTTCATCTTTGAGCCATCCAGTCTATGTATGGTATTTTGTTATGGCAGCCCAGGAAGACTAATACAAGCATTTTACAGCTTCTGGATCAAAGGCCCTAGACAGGCACACAATAGACTGCTGCTACTTCTTTTATACCAAACTGTATTGCACTGTTGTTAAATTTCCACACTAGCAGTTATTTCATGGACTTTTGTAATTATCCAAAATAGTGTTCATAAACTCCAAAAGTTTAGGACCACTTATACATGTAATAAGTGGCCCTAATATAGTTTTCTTATTATTAGATCACCAAACTCTGTAGTCCAGAGAGAATTCTTACATTTTCTGCAGGTATATGGCAAAACGGTGCAATTCGATTTGGAGTTTTTATTCTTATCTTGGCAGTTCTGGAAGTAATTCACAGATTACAGGTCTCTAAAGGGGAAATTAACATTTCTTTTGAATTCATCTTTCTTTAAGGAAAATGGGCTTATGCATTTTTTCCCATCTCATAGTAAGAAATTTCTTTTTCTTTTCATGAGGTCAGTCTCTTCAACTGTCTTTTATTCTCTGCTTTCCTTCTCCATAACCGTGTTCCCCTTTAATCATTTCTTCTCTGTTTTTCTTTTAGCCTTCCATTTTATTATCATCTTTTAGTTAGCCTCAAAATGTATTTAGCTTTTTCCTACCTTAAAAGAAAAAGGAAACTTATCCTTATATTTTCCTTTACTTTTGCCAATGTCACCCAAAGAAGAGTTCACTGTCATTGCTTTCACTTAATAGTTCTAAAATTCTTTTCTCTGACCTAGGCTGTTCAGTTGCCTTATAACTAAATTGGTCTGTGTTTAGTTCTATCATATTTCATTATATGCCCCACACTGCCAATAGAGTTTTTTTTTCAATATGTAAATCTGATCATGAGATCTTCCTGCTTAAAACCTTACTGTGGTTTCCTGTTCAGTGTTTCTCAAAGGCTGAATTTAAGGATTTATGCTGGGCTGATTGTGTGAAACTCATCTAGCTACCTTTATCTGCATGACGTATAGCCAGGTTTGGGAGCCACTGGCTTATAGGATGAAGTCTTTAGCATGGTATGGAAGCCCCCCCAAGGTCTGGCTCTAAGTTATCTTCTCAGTCTCATCTTGTCATTTCTTGTTTTGTACACTATACTTCAGTAATACCAGACTTCTGACAGTTATATGAGTTCCATGCAATTTTATTTTTGGTTTCTTTGTATTTTCTCTTCCCTCTTCCTGGAATACCCTTACCTTGTATGCCAGGCAGTTCTTACTCAGTCCTCAAGATCCATCACTTCCTCTGTGAAGCCTTTTATGTCTTCTGTACTAGTCCATAAACTACTTGTGAATTGCATTCATCTTTTTATCCCAAGAATCTAGCTTAGTGCCTGACACTTAATAAGGTCCTTAGAAATATTTGTTTATCCAAAAGGCTGTATACAAATAATTTTTAAAAACACCAAGCGCTATGTAATAGCTGTATTGCTGAATGCTGTTTGATAAAATTAACACAGATTTTTAATCCCGCCCATAGAGCCATGGAATCTTCAGGGAATATTGTAATGATTATAAAGGGTCTAAGTCTAAAATGGAAATAAAAGTAAATATTTTTTTCAGATTATACTAGGGAGATAGTAATAGCATAGTGGTGAAAAGCATTGGTTTGTGGTCTTTCCAAAATTTTCATCTCAGCTCTAATACTTACTTTGTGAGTTGGCATATTGCCCATTTTCTCTGTCTCAATTCCCTCATCTATAACTTGGATATAATAATACCTGCCTTGAACACTTGTTGTTAGGACTGAATGGGTTATATATGTACAGTGCTTAACACAGGTGCAAGCATATAGTGAGCATTCAGTACATGGTACCTTATTAAGCTTGGTGGCATTATGCCATTAGTAAATAAAACTCACATTATTGACCCAACTTAAGTAAGACAAATTTTGAATTGTTTTCCCAACACAGGCTTTTCCTGAGTTGAAAATAATGTTGAATATTCCTTGCCTTCTCTGCATTCTCCCTCCTGGGTATCGTGACAGTGACCAGCTTCCCTGTTTTGTTATTAATTTTTGGCTTCATAGCTCAGTCATTTTGAGTTAAACAGTCTTTCTCAAACATGTTCATCTGCTTTGTTTCCCTCTCTTTTCTAACTACTTTGTATTTATTCAAGAAACACTTAATGCATGTCTATCATATGCTACGTATGGTTCTGGGCATGGAAGCTAGTGCCTACATGGCAATGAACAAAACATAAAAATCCCTGCCTTGGAGATTATACATTAATGATGGGAGCCAAAGAAATAAATAGGAAAAATAAGTGAATAAAGAAGTACATTCCAGGGCTTCCCTGTGGCGCAGTGGTTGAGAGTCCGCCTGCCGATGCAGGGGACACGGGTTCGTGCCCCGGTCCGGGAAGATCCCACATGCCACGGAGCGGCTGGGCCCGTGAGCCATGGCCGCTGAGCCTGCGCGTCCGGAGCCTGTGCTCTGCAACGGGAGAGGCCACAACTGTGAGAGGCCCGCGTACCGCAAAAAAAAAAAAAAAAAAGTACATTCCATTAGTGTGTTAGAACATAGTAAGTGCAGTGAAGGAAATTAAAGAAGGAAGAAGGAAGAATGGTGTGTATGAGGGTGATGAGGGGTGTTACAATATGTATTAGTTTTCTATGATTGCTGTAACAAATTACAACAACCTTGGTGAGTTAAAATAATAGAAATTTATTGTCTTATATTTCTGGAAGCTAAAATTAGTATCAGGGGCCAAAATCAAGGTGTCGGCAGGCCTGTACTCCCTTTGGAGGCTTTAGGATAGAATTCATTCCTTGCCTTTTCCAGCTGTGGTGGCTTTTGTTATTCCTTGGCTTGTGGCTGAGTCACTCCAGTCTTTACTTTTTCTTCTTCCATGTGTAATTTCCCTCTGCCTCTCTCTTATAAGGACACCTATAATTGTATTTAGGGCTCACTCAGATAATCTAGGATAATCTTCCCATTCCAAGATCCTTAATCACATCTGCGAAATATTTGCCATATAAAGTAACATTCATAGATTCCAGGGATTAGTTCATGTACAGTTTGTGAGGCATTATTCCAGCCTACCACAATATAAATTATCAGAATGGTTCTCACTAAGAAGAAGATGTATGAGCAAAGACTTGGTTGGAAGTGGAGGAGCAAGCCATAGAGATATCTTGGGTCAGCCAGCAGATGCCCTGAGACAGATGCCAATTCCTGTAGAAAGTAACTTTTTTTTTCTCCCTCTTTTCACTCCATTTATAGGCCAAGAAGCTACCCTATTTACACCTTATTTACATATGCATGTGTATATATAGATCATGGTTTCTGGCTCTCAAAAAGCTTGGTCTACTAGAAAATAAATATATGTCTTTGAATGTTCTAGTTACTATATTAACATTTTTTTTTTTTTGGAGTCAAAGTGGGGAAGCACAGTGGCTATTTTATTTTTAATTATTTTTTTTAACTTCTTATTTTATATTGGAGTATAACCGATTAACAATGTTGTGATAGTTTCAGGTAACCTTTTATTGAAGAATAATGTACATAAAGAAATGTGCAGACATTATAAGCATAGAACTTGATGTATTTTCACAAAGTAATCACACATGTCAACACTAAATCAAAAAAGAGGACATTTCCAGAATGCCAAAACCCTTTCTTGTTCTTCTCAAGGTTACTACCCTCCTGAAGATAACTATTCTTCTGACCTCTAACACCACAGATTCATTTTGCCTGGTTTTGAACTTTTTATAAGTGGAATCATCAATATGTATTTGTCTGGTTTCTTTTGCTTAATAATATGTTCGAGAGAATCATCTATGTTGTTGCATATAGTTGTAATTTGTTCATTCTCATTGCTCTATAATATTCTATTATATTCAAATACTACAGTTATTCATTTATTCTCTTATATATGGTCATTTGGATTGTTTATGGTTTGGGGATGTAATTTATGCTGCTGTGAACATTGTTGAACATGTCATTTGGTTAATGTATTATGCATTTCTGTTTGGCATATACCTAGGAGTAGAGTTCTGGGTCATAGGGTAGCATTTATTTTTAATGCTAATGCTTAAGAGGAAATATAGGAAGTACTAAGAAAATAAAGTATTATTTTAAAATCCATATTTTAGAAAAACTGAATTAAACATATTCTTACCCTTGATAAGCACATCAATAAACGTTTAACACTTTTAATATTAAGACAGAAAAGCAATAAAATAGTAGAGAGATGAAATGGCTCTTAACCAGATATTTGGTAAAAATTAGCAAGGGTACAATGAAAGAAAAATTAATTATATTTGTCATATTAAGTGCTTTTTGTGCTTCTTTAACTATTTTTTTCTTTTTTTCCCTTAAATTATAGGAACCAAATGTTAAAAAATTAGAAGAGCAACTTCAGGGAGGCCAAATAGAAGAGGTGATTCTTCAGGTAAAGAAAAGTTGAATATTCAGATGTTTAGCTTCAAATGTTCAAAGGCACAATGTTATAGAGGTACAAAACTCACATTCCAGAAAGAAAGGAAAACTAAACTTTTTAATTTATATCAATTCATCCAATAGAAGACTAACCACATAAGAAAATGCATACTCTGACATATGTATGTCAGTTAAATATTTATCATTGATTATAATTTGAATTTATGAGGCTTTTGTTGGAAGTTTAGAATTTAATTAGCATGTTCTTGTTAGCCTTCCCTTAGTTCAAATTAGTAACACAGTATTATTGCTATTTGAATAATTATCTTTTTAGATACATATATTTTTACATTTTAAAGGGTTACTATATTTTTAATATGGAAAAATACAGATCTTTTGAGTCATAAAATTAAAATGTAGTTTTGACTCTTGAAGGTTAAATTCTTAAAATATGTTTTTGTATTTTGTGTTTTGTAATTTATATTAAGGTTTTTACTCTGTCATTTGTTTTTAGTGTTTTTCTTATATATTTCTTTGAGGTTTTTTTCAAATAAAAGATATTAACCTTAAATTTTTGCTATATATATATTTTTTCTTTTTTTAGTCTGTTCTTTGCCTTTTGACTTTAACTATTCTCTCCCATATGTAGAGGTTTTAAAATTTTTTACTTGGTCAAATCACTCTCCCTCTGCCCACTCCCCTTTTAATCTCCCCTCCTTCCCAATATTATATATAGGTTTAGAATGTCTTCCCCTTATAAGGGTCTGATAAATGTTTAATTCTGTTTCATGTAATTTTTACGTTTTTCATATTTAAAAAAAAGTAAACATTTTTTTCTTACATTTTCTTGCTTGATTTTATCAAAATCTCTTACCAATAGACATAATATATAAATTTGAAAGAATTGTTAGATGGCTCTGTTAAAAGAAGAATGGAGTATTCAGACAGCTTTCTATAAATGTAGACTGTTTCAGTCATTCAGAGGCCTATTTTCTTGGCCTTCCTATTCATTTGCCAGGTTGGATATGGTACTAGATAAAGTGTTATGGGAATTTAATGCAAACTTATTATTATTGTCTTCCTTCTGTTCCTCTTTCTTTACCTGATTTCACTTTGATCATAACTTTAGTTTAGCTAGTACATTAATTTATCATGCAGTTATAGTCTTAGGGTACATTAAGTACTTTTACGTTATCTGTGCAGTTCTCAAATTTTCATGTGCTATGCTAAGGTTAAATTTTAATAATGCTTTATTTAACCTAGTAGATCTAAAATAATATCATTGAAACATATCATCAATGTAAAAAATTAAGACATTTTACTTTTTTTTTATACTAAGTCTTTAAAATCTGGTGTGTATTTTATACTCTCAGCACATCTGAATTTGAACTAGCTACATGTCAAGTGCTCACTCAGTAGTCACAGGTAGATAGTGGCTACCGTACTGGACAGCCCATTTCTAGAGGGACATATGAGAGGAATGAGGAAAGGGTAGTGTGTCGGAAGCCAGAGAAGAGGGAGGGAGTGGTTACAGGCACCACATGCCAGCTGAGTCCAGCTCCCTGAAGTAGGGCTGACTTAAGTGGTGTTCAGGGATAGGAACCCTCCGCAGCATGCAGTGACTTTTTGGGGGCATAGAGAAGGCATGAATGTTCAAGAGACAAAAGTCAAAGGGCATTCAGAGAGAGAGTCATCCTTAGGGATTGTTTTAATCAGTATTTTCTCATTTCAGCATTAGGAAATACCTCTACCCCCAGATTTCTGTTTATCTACTCTTTTTAACTCATTGTTTATATACATTTAGACTGTTGCTGCTAAACATAGATTGGCTGTTTCGCACCACTGGCATAAATGAGGCATTGCCTTTTTTTTTTCCTTAGTTGTGGCTCGCAGGCTCCTTAGTTGTGGCTTGCCGGCTCCTTAGATGTGGCATGCGAACTCTTAGTTGCAGCATGCATGCGGGATCTAGTTCCTGGACCAGGGATCGAACCCAGGCCCCCTGCATTAGCAGCTCAGAGTCTTAACCACTACACTACCAGGGAAGTCCCGAGGCATTGCCTTTTAACTGGAGAATTATAGCCTCTGATAGAAACTAAGCATTCATTCTGTGTTTGAATTCTTTCTCTGATGTCCTGACAAGTGTTCAACACTGTTCTTCTTCTAAGTTGGCCAGAGTTGTCATAGGTTTTTTTGCTGTGGAAAAAATGTGAAATAAGAAGATAGGTAAACAGGGAGATCAGCTCGGTGCTTTGTGTCCACCTAGAGGGGTGGGATAGGGAGGGTGGAAGGGAGATGCAAGAGGGAGGAGATACGGAGATGTATGTATATGTATAGCTGATTTACTTTGTCATACAGCAGAAACTAACACACCATTGTAAAGCAATTATACTCCAATAAAGATGTTTAAAAAAAAAAGATAGCTAAAATATATTTGTTAAATGTGTTGTAAATTGTGTTTGAGAGGAAAAATTAAATGTAACATAATCTGATTAAGGAAATTGATTTGATTGATCAATAAAAATACAACTATTGTATTCTCTTACACTTCACAGATCACAATTTTACAGATTGTGTGTCTAAAGGATTATGGATCATGAAATCAGTTTAGGTGGATTGTGACTAGTATTTTTTTTTTTTACATTCAATAGAAAATAGAGTGTATGACAGCTAGTAAAGGTGATGATATTTTTAGTTTTGTTTTAGTTGTATGTGTATCTTGTGGATCCCTTAGTTAAAAAAAAATGTTTTTAAGCAGTGGGCCATGGTAAAATAAAGTTTGAAAGCCATTAACATAGATTAAGAGACATACTTCTTCAGAGAATTTGTAGTCTAAATGGTGAAACAGACAATTAAGATCAAAAACTCACCAACTAAACTTTTGAACACTATAAAAGCAAATTTTAATCAAATAGAAGAAATCAAAAGCCATCCTTTCTTACTCATGATGATTGTGTAGCTGTGAGAATTAAGGTAATTTAATTAATGATGTTCAACATGTGATGGTGGAACAGCTTATTATGTATTAATATGAAAGAAGTAGCTCTACTAGTTTATATTTCAGTTATTAGCTGTGATAAATATCTATTAGACAATATAATCAAATGATCTTTTAAAAATTTCTTATTAACAGGCTGAAAATGAACTAAGTCTGGCAAGAAAAATGGTGCAATGGAGACCATGGGAGCCTTTAGTGGAAGAGCCTCTTGCCAACCAGTGGAAATGGCCAATATAAACATCATTAAATGACTTGTGTGTTTATGGGAAACTGATGTAATTAAATATTCTGTTCTATTAAAAATATTTCCATATTATTGACATCTTATAGTCAAGAAAACTGATACAGAACATATATAGGAAACTTGATAAAATCGTTGATTATGTAATAGGGACTTGTGAATCGGTTTTTGATTTGTAGAGCATTCATTCAAATTATTTCAAAAATATTTTTTAAAACAGAAATGTTGTGGGAAGATTTGAAAGTTAATTGGAAAAATTCCTATAGATCTCCAATGCAGGGGCCATATTCAAAAGGTGAAGTATTTTTAGTAGTATCTTCAACACATCATTTAACTTTTTTTATTCTGAAAAAACATAAAAGGTACCTAATTATTATTATTGTTTAAACAAATGTATAGGTCACTGTTTGAAGTGTAGTAAGAAAAATACCTATCAAATTAGAATTCATTGTACACTTGAGAAAATTGATTTGGTATTTGAAAGAAAAATTTTTCTTTATAGTGGTAGTTGGAAAAACTTTTCCTTTTGTCTCATTTTTAAGGAAGTTAGCTTTCTGGCCCTTTGCCTTTAGTTTTCTTGATCAACTGAAGTACAGTAGGATAGAGATAGAATTTCTGTAAAAGAAGAGACACTAAGAGTTCTTAAAGTTTATCTGACTTACAGATAGGCTTATATTCAAAACATCTTAGTTGTATGGTTATAAGTTCAAAGTGGAATCATTACGTAGTTTTCACTAATTTCCAATATGAGTGCAGCTGGGTATCAGACAAGATAAATGCTGTTCAAAGAAAGAAGTAGTTTGGTAAGTTTAAGGTTAAACAAAAATAAAATTACTTTTCATATGTCCTCACCTTTTCTACCTAGCCTCCTATCATTTCTAAGTATTTAAATTTGGTAGTTCTTACCTTCAAAGATAAGAACAAAGTACTTTTGTTTCTTGTGTGTGTATGTGTGCATGTATATATGTGTTTTGCTATCTCTTGTGGCCAAACAGAACCTTTTAGAATTTTTGGAATGAGGGAAAAAAATGTATTTTTCTTTTTTTACAGTATTTCTCCCCTTATATAGATGCAAATTGAATGCTAAAGGAATATTTAAAGTGGATTGAGTTAATTTTTAGCAGTCAGACTGCAAGAGGACGCTTCTATGTGGGAAGTGGGAAAAGCGTTTGGGGACGAGTCCAGGGGCTCTCATTCCCAGGCTCTAGCCACTACCGTGAACTCAGTGACTAAGTCGAGGCACGTGGTCAGTTTCTCAAAAGAACCTATTTATTTCCTTCTCTGTAAAAGAAGTAGAATTTATGATTTATATCTTCCTTTTCAGTTCTAACCATTTGCTTTAATATATAATTTTACTGAGGTCAAAATATATGATCTTAAAGCATGTTTGCATAGGTGCTTTCAAGCTATTTTTCTGGCCAACAATTTTTTCAGGTCCTTTGGGTACATGAAAACAGAAAGGTGACTTGATACATACTTCCAGCTCCATTTCTCCCATGATCCTTGGCATCTTATATATTTCACCAGCAGAGCTCCTGTGGCTGTTAATAAAAGGGGACCTTATACGATGTTTACATCAGAAATTAGAATGCTAGTTGTAGAATAGCAGTAGTAGTCATAGTAATAATAATAATGACTAATGTTTGTTAATAGAAAAGGCAATTTTCTAAGTACTTGACTAATGTTACTCATTAGATCTGCATTACAACTCTTAAGAGTCAGATGCTGCAAATTTTTCCAGAAAAAGAAACCAGAATTCAGTTGCAAGTAGTGCTCCCCTGCAATTAGGCAACATGGGAACCCTGGAGAAACTGAGGCAAAGAGACAGTGTAATAACATACCCAAGGTTACATAGTAAGATGTGGAGCTAACTTTTGAACCTAGACAGTCTTGCTCCAGAACTCATGCTCCTAAACATTATATTTTTTTATGAATATTCTTGGGATGCTGTCCCTCCTGCCTGTACTGGTTGGACTGCACCAAAAGAATGTAGATCTAAAAAAAAAAGAATGTAGATCTGCTTTCTTAACTTTTTCTGTCAAAGTACCTGTAAAAAACTAAAGTAATAAACTGGATTTCATTTTGTACAGAAATCTTCATATGGATCATAGGCAGATAATGTTAATGGGATAGGTATCTTAAAGACATCACTGTGTGGTCCACTCTTTTACACTTCCTAGCTGCCATTCCAACTGCCCCTATAATCTTACACCTGATTGTTTTTATGGCTGCAGATGTTTTCCAGGTGCTTTTTATAAACTTCCAGATTAACCTTTCCTGATCTGTTGCAGCTGATTCTTCTATTTAAAGATCTTCAGTTGTTGTTGAGTGGCTTCTAGACTAATTTGAGTAGTTTTCCGAGTGGCCCATTTCAGTCTCCCTGGGCTCCTCATAGGTCTCATTCAAGTAAATCACCCTAATCCAGGCACCTCAAGAAAAAGAAGCTAATCAGTTTGAGCTTTGCAGACAAAGAAGAAAGTAGCAGCAAAGTGATGCCCCCTTTTTCCAGTCTGTGGACTGAGTGCAGAATATTCAAATTTCTGGCATTCTTTCCTTTGGGATGAAAATGGCTTCTATCTAGGATAAGCATATAATTTTTCATTCATTGTGTAATGATTGTGAGAGTGAAAGGAAGTGTGATAAGAGTAATAGGTATAAGCCATGGCTATCCTGGGCACACAGGATATGGCTCAGCCTTGAGGGTTGCCATCCTTTCTGATCAGGAGAAGCTGGGAAGTTGTCTGCCTTTCTGAATAGAAAGGATATCATGCCAGCAGTGGCAGCCATCATGTGCTGCCAGACCTCAGGTGTCATTTTGCCTCTTCCCCATTATTCCACTCCCTGACTCCTTTCCCTCAGAATTAAGGATGGAAGTAAGGAAGCTTATCTCTGTTTTAATTTCCTTTTCTAATCCTAAAGTATAGTTAGAGAAGTGAAGCTAATTGAGCTTTTTTGTGGTTACAAGGCAAAGCAGATTTATTTTTGAGCACAGCCACGAATATTAGGATACTAGATAAAAAGGAAAGCAATCTTCTGTCAAATCTATCAAATGGAGAAGATCAGGCAGCTTACATTATTCTTGTGATGCTGGTGGGTGCAGGGGTGAGCAACCTGTCAGCCTCCATTTCTGAGCTGGAGGGGCCCCAGAGGCCCTGAGGCCAGCTCTCTTAAGTGCAAGGGTCCCTGAGGGCTGCCTCGTCCACATTTGCAAAGTGGAGTGCAGGGCAACTTCTCCCCAGGTCAACCCAGCTGGTCAACCTAGCCGGTTTGCCTGCCTCTCACTTGGGTCCAGGTGAGAGCTTCCTCAAATCCACATGACTCTTGTCACCAGATTCTTAAGTAGCTGAATTTAGGACCTACTACAATGGGAAGACTTGCTGTGTTGCCTTCAGAAGTTAAGTCTCTTTACCTGATGCTTCATCAGGCTTTTCAAATGGGCCTTCCCACTGGGCCAGCTCTTCTAATTCCTTCTAACAGCCAAGACAGTATTCCAGAGTCTGTGTTCTACTGTTTACCCAGGAACTCTCCCATGAAATTGAAGATCACTTTCATTTTTCTCAAAAAGCCAAGATCTTCAGGTCTTGCAGGACCTTGCCTACCGTGTTCTCCAACTGAAGAGAGGACTGACTAGAGCTTGAACCCTTGCCATGTCCCCAGTTATCTATATCAGGCTTCTTAATCACTGGAGGGCAGTTTGCTACCCTCACATTTTTTCTTCAAAGGGAGAAAATCAACAGTGCTCCATCGAAGAAAATTCCCACATATAGGTTAATATCAGCCTTTTCTTTTTACTCCCACGCTCAAGGGCTATATAGACAAATGGAAGTTAAAGAAACTGCCTATGCAAGTGTGTTCTGGGGTCTAGGGTAAAGCAACGAATCACCAAACATACCATGAGTAGTATTTTGCATCTTAATTCAGAATTTCCTTTGAAACTCAGTACTTGGTGGGATGGCAGTCTATACTACAATTACAATGGAGAAAAAAGTAAATGAGAAGATAGGAGTTTGGTTTAGAGGAGAATGAAGAGGTTTATTTTCAATAGAATTCACAAGAAATTGTAGGGGAGCAAAACTTGCCACCCCAATATGTCTGTGGTATGCAGATTATTTTGAGCTGAAAACAATCAAGGCCTAAAAGACTCAGGAAGAAATTTTGAAGGAAGCTATCACCATACATAACTATAGTATGAACTAGGTGTATAGACAGGGAGGAACCTAGCAAAGTCTGTTAAAACTTCCGTGTTCCATTGTCTCTGCATGGCCCAGCAAACATTTATTTACCAAACATTCGCTCTTCTATATCCTTGTGAAATGCCTTCCTCCCCTCTGAAGTCCCAAACCACTACTCACAACATCCTCTTGTCTTTAGCTAAAGATGGTATTTAATGTGAGGGTTTCAGCCATTTTGGTGAGTTACTCAGTCTTCCTGGGTCTCTCCCATGTTATGTGTTATTAAAATTTGTGTGATTTTCTCTTGTTAATCTGTCTCATGTCAACCTAATTCTTTGACCAGGCAGAAGACTCTGGAAGGGTAGAGGAAAATTTCTTCTTCCCCAACAAAATCAAAGTGGGAATGTGATACAGAAATTGAATTATTTATGGGGACTGAAGAAATTTATTCGAATGTTTTCATTTAGAGGTAATTAGCCAAAACTCTCCTTAGTGAAGGAAAATATGAGAAAAATAGTGAATTAGAATAGGCTACCCCTAAATCCCAGTGTCTTAATACAACAAAAGTTTGTTTCTTATTCATATTACATGTCTAATGAGGGTCGACAGTGCTCAAGAGTCACACAATGGATCTGGGCTGAGAATGATGACATTTCAACACGTGTTTTCATAAACAGAGGCAGGGGAAAGGGAACATGGCAAATCATATATAGAAACAAGAAATAGAAAACCAAGTTAAAAAAAATATTTTTTGGAATGTACTATAGAACTCAAATTTAACTTGCCACACATTGCTAACATAGAATTTTCAAAGTGGTCTTTCGTTTTATATTAGTTGCTTATTTTTTGTTGTGTGCGTACATGATATGAATGGTCAATTCGCTTCTTTCTATACATGACTAAATGAAAAGCATTGCAGAGATTCTTTTTTGAGATTTCTCATAATCTTCAAATATGTTGGTTTCTTTTTCAGGTGAACATTTTAGGCATTTCTAAAGGTAAACATTACTATTTTATGATAATATTTCACTTAACTCTCTTTTTCTGTGACTGGAGGGTTGGTTCTTTTTCTTAGGGTAAAATATTGTCCACAATTCCATATCTAAATTATAAACTCCAAAAATGTTTGAAAACGGGAAGTGTTTTAATAATTCATTTGGAAGCAAACCCTGACCTGAATTGAGAAAAGACTGTTTATGGCCTTTATCCCACTTTAATGTGATTATGAATATATTTTGTTACAGAAGTATTAATGTATTTGCTTCTGGAGTACTTCCCCAGACCCACTGAAGGTGTTACAGAATATACAGTATTTGTCCATATTACCTTTCAAAAATCTGAAAAAAACCTGAATTTCAAACACATCTGTCCCTTAAGTTTTCAGAAAAGGGACTATGGATCTGTATTTCCAGTCTCTTAACAAGCTCATAAAGGTATTATGATCCAAATTCAGTTCTTACAGATAATTTCTAAAGAATAATTTTCAGGTCCTTGGTCTAAATTATTCTAATATTTTTTTCTGATTCATTCATTTGCATTTTAGCATGAAGTAACAATGGGAAATACTTTGAAATGCTTGATTTCATAAAGCCACTAGATGGCGTCTTTGTAAAAATAAAAATACTTTAAAAGAAATGTATAAATAAAAGCTGAGATAAATAAAGGTGGATTCTTATTTCATGAGAAATAAAGGTAAGTCATTTTGGGCAATAAATCCTGAGAAAAATGCAAAGGTTTATGGTGAAAAGTAAAATGGTATTTTAAATTACTTTTCCACCTTTAGAATTGAGGGTCTTTTTCTGATTGGTTATTTTCAGCTTGCATTTACGTTTATTTTATATAACCAAACAACCGTATATCTCTGTGTGTGTGTATATACACATATGTATGTATGTGATTTTGATGTGCTTTCCAACTTGTATAGACTACCTGGGAAGCCTACCAATTAAGTTAGGCTTATATTATAAAACTGAGTTGTATAAAATCGCCTCCACAGCAAACTATAAATAAAATATGAACATATAGTGGGTATCAAGTCACATTTAAGATGGTGAAGTACTTAAGTTATCTACCACCAGGTTTTCATGCCTCCATCTCCTGCCTCTATGACTATGTCTAGCTTTTCATACTGTCCCTAACAGGGAGGGCAGTGAATGATACATTTTAAACAGGAAACCCAGAAAGGTGAGTGTTTAAAACCAATTAAATTCTCATTACTAGTAAAATTTAAGATACATTATGATTTTGAAGATGGGAGTAAGGGATCACTGGGAAGAATTTGTCTGCATATCTCCAGCAACATCTGGTTTATTCATGAGAGACTAACACTAGTGGTTATCAAAATGACCTTTGCTCTTCATGAATATGTGGATTCATGAAATGATTTAAATGCATATGCTTTGGGACTTTTCTGGTGGTCCAGTGGTTTAGACTCCAACCTCCCAATGAAGACGGCCCAGGTTCCCTCCCTGGTCAGGGAACTAAATCTGGCATGCCGCAACTAAAAAAAGATCCCGCGTGCTGCAACTAAAGATCCTGCTGAAACTAAGACCGGGTGCAGACAAAAACAAAAACAAAAACATTTTAATCTAAAACCATTAGCAAAGCCAATTTCATCTGAGAATATAACACATATTTTATATTGTTCTAGTAAGAAATATCTATTTTAAAATGAGATAAAGACGGAAAAAAATTACATTGGCCATTAGGAAGTTATTGGGGAGAGGAGAATGCAATTTCAACAGAATGGCATAAAGGAATGAAGACATTGAACATTATGAAGGAAGAATGGACCTGTACTATATATAACACAAATTTTAATTTTATTAATTAATCTTACATCCTTTTTAACTATCAAACGGTTTTAGGTCAAAGGCAGCATAGAATAGTGGTTAAAAATGGAGGTTCTGGAGTCACACTGCTTGCGTTTATTTCTGGTTCCCCCCCCAAACCTCTCTGAGCCTTAGTTTCCTCATTAGTAAGAGGAAGCTGATCACAGTTCTTCCTTTAAAAAGTCATTGTAAAATTTAAATTAGAAGTATATGTAAGTGCTTAGTAACAAATAATAATAAATGTTAGCTATTATGAAGCCACATGAAGTTTGTTACTACATATACAATAGGAACACAATTGATCCTTTCCCGCAATAATACGTGCTTCTTTAAAAACCTTCTCAATTTAAAGAATTTATAGTCATAGGGGAAAAAAAGCGTTTATAATTCAGTGATTAACAATAACTTTGCTTCTCCTGACTTAAAAGCGGAATTATTTAATAGCTGCTAACTCCCTTTTCTGTTTGGCTACAAGGGAGTTAAGAGCCAAGTTCCAAATTTAAGAAAAACAAGTAGGCACCTGTTGTACACCTGTGTTCTCCTTTGCTTAAGTCCTCACTCTCACTTCATATTTACATTTTCTCTAACCCTGATTTTTTTATATCCATAGCGCGAATCGCTGTCAGTATTTGGTTCGGAGAACTGTGCCATTTCACAAGTGTGAAAGACAGCTTAGAGAGTGGTTACCATCATAACCACTTTCGGACCTAGGTAGCGAGTAGGTAACAAATCCGCTCTCTCCCTCACCCCGCCCCAACCTCTGCTTCATTCCTTCTCTCTGCCCCTCCCCTGGCCCCGCCCCCTCCCCTGGCTCCATCACTCGACCCTTTTTTTCTAAGCGCGGGCACCGCCTCTTCTCGCGGGAGTGGTGCCGGGGAGGTTGCTAGGATACAACCGGAAACAGAATTCGGCGTGTGGAGTTGGCTTTCTAGGAGCCCGGGAAACCGCTTCTACCCGACTAACTGCGTTTCTTAGGTAGGAGGACAGGTTCTGGCTGACCTAGACTGGCCCGACCCCTAGGCCGACCTTGAGCGGGTGACTAAGGCGCTTGACTCCGAGGGCTCTGTGCGGGGCGTTGATGCAACCTGGGCTCTGGGGACTGTATGGCCACTCGGGAATGTTTCACCTTTGCCTAAAAAACTGTGCAATGGGCTTCCCTGGTGGTGCAGTGGTTGAGAGTCCGCCTGCCGATGCAGGGGACACGGGTTCGTGCCCCAGTCCGGGAAGATCCCACATGCCGCGGAGCGGCTGGGCACGTGAGCCATGGCCGCTGAGCCTGCGCGTCCGGAGCCTGTGCTCCGCAACGGGAGAGGCCACAACAGTGAGAGGTCCGCGTACCGCAAAAAAAACCAAAACTCAAAAACTGCGCAAAGCATCCCATCTTTCTTGGCTCCTTTTCTGGCTCTTATCTCTAATTTGGGATTCGGAAGTAGCGGCATCAAGCTAGGAGGTGTACCTCACCTCCCACCTCGAGTGTTTATCACGGTTAATAATATAGAAGCAAGACGTGTGTGCAACCCAGTCTGGCATTAGAAAATGTTTAGCCATCCATGGTGACCATTTTTCGTCTTTAGTAAATAGAGCGCTTTCAGACATTCCTCTTTCACTCCTCTCCACCCACGGTCTTTGCTGTGCCCTCTTAAGAAACTTAAAAGCTCAACAAGTCTATTTGGTAGAAGGGAAAACTGTATCTCTGCCTTACTACTTACACTAATATTCTGGATATACCAACGAAATTATGCATTGTAGGTGAAAGGGGGACGTTTTTGTATGCAATCATAGTAGAGTTTTTTTTTCTTTTTAAACAACTTTTTAAAGATTATAACATTTACCCTTGAATACATAATACATAATTAAAAGTTCAAACAGTAAAAAGAATGAACAGTGAAAATCTGTCTTGCACCCATGTTCCCCAACTCCCTGTCCTCCAGTTCACCTTCCAGAGGTATTCTACACATACACAAAAGTAGTCTTATCTGTAACATTGTACATACTGGTATGTGCTTTTGGTGGAGGAGAGGTCATTGAAAGGACATGACCTCCGGTTTACCCACTACCCAGGGGGGCAATCGGAGGCTCTTTCCCCCTCTCCTGTCCTTGGAATGTACCTTCTGCCCATTGTTCCTGGACTAGGAGATGTGCTATTGAGACCATCGGAACTGTATACCTGACTGAACCCAGTTAAGATCTCATAAACTCAGGATTTTGGCGGGTAGATGTTGAGACTTACTGTCTTTAGGCTGCCTAAGACAATCCTCCTTTGTAAGTGTCCTTGCTTATTAAACCTGCCACCTGCAATCTGGAGCGGTCTGCCTCTTTCTTCGATTGTCCTTGCCCTCTGTGTACCAGGTTCAATTTCTGTTTTACCCAGGGAATTCTGGAGGTTGTGAACCAAGAGCTTTGCTTTTTCACTTAATTGAACAATACAGTATGTAGCCTTTAGAATTGGCTTCTTCATTTATCATAATTTATTTGAGATTCACACGTGTGTATCAATAGTTTATTCCTTTTTATTTATGCGTGGTATTCCATTTTATGAATGCATCATAGTATGTGTATCCATTCCTCAGCTAAGGAACGTTTGTGTTGTTTCTTGTTTTTGGTGATTAAAAATAAAGCCTTTATTAACTTTTGTGTGAAGATTTTGAGTGAATGTAGTTTTTCATTCCACATGGGTAAAGGATACAGATTGCTGGGTCATATGATAAATGTGTTTAATTTTACAAGAAACCTGACAAACAGTTATCTCAAATGCTATATCAGTTTTCATTTTTGCCTCAAGGTATAAGAAAGAGCTCCACTTGTATTCATACTCACTGGCTATTGTTGGGCTAAAATTTTTTAAAAACTATTCTAATAGATGTGTAGTGAAATCTCATTGTGATTTGAAGTTTCATTTCTCTAATGACTAATGATATTGTGCATTTTTCATGTGCTTGTACTCAGGGCCAGGGTTAGAGTGAGGCAACTAGGTCTAAAATTTTAGGAGGCATTTATTCTCAGGTGCAAGTGCGTGTATAAGGTAGCGCAGGTGCCACGCTTGCCTCAATCTTGTCCTGGCTCTGCTTATTTGCTTTCTTGTGTGTATTCTTTGGTGATGGATCTGTTTAAATCTTTTCCTCATTTTTTTCACTGTTTTTTTTTTTCTTATTATTGAGTTTTGCAAGTTCTCTGTATATTCTGTGTACAAGTCCTTTATCAGATTAAGAGTTTTGCAAAAAACTACATCCCAGTGTATGGTTTGCCTTTTGATTCTTCTAGTTGTCTTTTTTGAAGAGCAGAAGTTTTTGATTTTGTTGCTGTTGCTGTTTTAGAAGATGCTGTCTTGGCCATTTTGGGGGGAGGCTGACCCACCAGATAGAAACAAAAGCATTATCTCAGATTCTCCAAAAAGGGTAGATAATTATGTTGCTAGGAGGTAAGGCTTCTTTATGGTGCTCTCTTTCTAATCAGGCCACTAAACTTTGTTATAGGAGAAAATAACCAAAAGGAAGATTTTTGTGTGTGGGTGAGAGCCTAAAGAAGTTTCTCGAACTTCTTAAAAGTTGAAGTTTTGTTCAGTTTTGTCTCATTTTTTTTCTCTTTATTGTTCTGGAATTTTAAAACTTTATTTCAGTTCTTTTATTGGTTCTTGAAGTTTAACTATGCATATTTAATTTAACAATGTCTAGAGTTAAGAATATCATAGCTCTCAATTTTGTAAACAGTATAAGGAATTGATAATAGTTTATTGTCATCTTTCCCTTCCCAGTTACATATTCTTATTGTCTCATATTTTAATTTTCTGCTATTATTTTGTGTTGACAATATTTATTTGGGTTTACCCATATGTTTATGATTTATTTGTTAGCCTTTCCTTCTTGCGCTTCAGACTTACATTGGGCCTATTTTATTCCTCTTCAATTGTATCCTTTAGAAGTTCCTTTAGAGCAGATATCTTGGTGATAACTTGTCTGTAAATGTTTCTGTTTTTCTTCTTGAAAGATAGTTTTGCTGGGTGTACAATTCTGGGTTGATAGCTTTAATTAGTCTATTATTTTAATTAGTCATGTGCTAATTTAATTAGTCATGTGCTAACCTTCCTTTAATTAGTCTATTATTGCCTTGGCTTCTATTTTTCTGATGAGAAATTGCAGTGATTTTACTTTTCTTTCCTTTGCATTAATGCCAGCAAATATGATTCAAAACAGTGGATGATATGTCCTTGATCACTGTTTGCTTTTCGGATTTTCTGTTATTCTGTAATTTAATTACAATATAAATGGCTATGAATTATTTCTATTTATCCTGTTAAGTATATTTTTATATTGTGCTTCCTGGACCTGTAGATTCATATTTTTAATCGGTTTTGAAAATTTTTCAGCCATTACCTTTTATGATATTTTCTCCCTTCCATCTTTGTTTTCTTCTAGGACTCCAATTTGGCACATGCCAGATCAGGGGCTGGCAGACTTTTTCTGAAAAGGGCTTCACAGGCTACGTGCAGTCTCTGTTGCACACTCTTTGTTGTTTTTTTAATATATTTTTTTAAAATTTTCTTTTATTTATTTATGGCTGTGTTGGGTCTTTGTTGCTGCGCACATGTAGGATCTTCCCGGACCAGGGCTCAAACCCAAGTCCCCTTGAGTTGGCAGGGAGATTCTTTTCTCCATGGCTCTTAATCTCTCATATTTTTCATATCCTTATCTCTTTGCAACAGTCTATATACAATCTTTTGATTTATCTTCCAGTTCACTAGTTCTCTCTTCAGCTTTAATGCTGTATTCATTGAATTCAACAAGTATACATTTTTATTCAGGATATTGTTATTATTAATTATTTTTAATTTGTCATCTGGTAGCCAGAGAACTTCACTAAGGTTAATTTTTTTCTCCATAAGGATATATGCTTAAGTGAAAGTCCCAAACACAACTTTTCCATCGCACTACTATTTCAAGTTTTAATCTTTCCTGTGCTTTTGCCTCGGAAATCAGCCTCAGGGTCACTTCCCCTATCCCCTTTCCCTGGCTGCCAACCTCTATAGGTAGGCTCCTGGCTATACTGGCTTCTCACTGCTGTGATCCAGCTCCTGCCTCTGATGCCTGGCTCTGGGCTGCTCTGGCCCACCCTGGCCCAAGCTCCTGTATGCTGTCGTACTGTTTCCCAACCTAAAACTCTTGGTTGCTGTAGCTTAGGCCCTAGTTAGCTCCAAGATCAACCCACATTTGTTTGTTGATATGTTTGTTTTGGGGGACAGAGGTCACTGGACACCTCTGCTACAATTTGTGAGAGCAAAGCTACTACAGTGTGTACTTTCCAGCATATAGTTGCTGTGGAGATGTCAGGTTCCTTGGAGCTTCTATTCAGTTGCAATGTCAGAAGCATAAATAGACTTTTTTAGAAAAAAGGCTATTGAAAAAAATTTTTCTTTCACAAGGCATTGTTCATTGAATAAGAGATGACAATATATTTTAGAATTTTTAAAATATATTCTTCATAGAATATTTCTCTCAAATTTATTGTGTTTTGAGGTTCTTTTTTTGGTACACATGTTTACTTTCTGTGGTGTTTTTATTAAAAATTCACCAATGTTTTTTGCCTAATGCCATTACTAAGATAATATTAAAAAAATAATGAGCCACATTATAGTATACTATGAACATTGCTGTATGCCAGCAATGAATTTGATATTTGGTGTAGAAGTTTTAAGTGTAGTAAATATATATATATATATATATATATATATATATATGTATTATTTATTTATTTATTTATTTATTTATTTTTAATTCAGGACAATGTCTGACCAGGAGGAAGGATCTGATGCTCAGAATGTTGATTCATCAAAAGAAAGAGAGGATGCTTTTGGGACTACCAATATTCCAGTTCCCTCAGAAGAGGTTCCAGAGTCAGATCAAACTGAAGACTGTGAATCTGAACTAGAACCATCTAGTGGGGGCCGTGAAAAACGTGTTGAGGAGCCGAGTGACCAGAGCGTTTTAAACCTGGAACTAAATGATGTCAAGCAACTCATGGAAGACGTTACGGCAGATGAACAAGTTTCATATTCTCCAGGAGACGGTGGAGAGTCTCTAGCTAAATCTGATAATGCAGTGCAGTCAGCTGAACAATATTCAAAAGATTCTCTGGCATTTCTGGAAAAAATAAAGGCTGTAGAGGAATCTCTGAAAACATCAATGAAAGATTCGTCAGCAACAGGTATTACCTAGGGATGATAGGGTATTTTTTCCGCCTCATTTTGAAGAATGGTTGTTTTTTCTTGTTCGCTTTTGCTTGAAGATTTATTTTATATTTGATATTACTTTCCCACTCTCTTATCCACCAAACCTCTGTGGCTATGCCACTTGAATCTCTTAATTATGTGTGAAGCCTCTCCTTTATTCTGCAGTATCTACTTCCCTAAATGAAGGAGCATCAATAAATTTTAAAGTGTCGTCTCTCTGTTTTTCCAAAATAAAATAGGTTCTTAAAATGTTTAGGGAGAAATTTTTGAGTATAATTGTAATTCTTTTGCATGCCATTTTGGAATTAATTGTACATAGCTAGCAAGTAGGGGGATGGGAACTTGACACCATATTTTTCTAGTTTCATATACAGTACTCATTCTACATATCTCGTTGCTTTTACATATTTCCATATTTCTGCTTAGTGTTAACTTTATATTAAGCTTCAGAAAAATCATTGTTGTCTTTCATTATGGGTTAATTTTAAAGACATAATGTTGATCCCATGGCATGTGGAAGTTATTACTACATTCTTGATAACAAAGCAGAAGGGGAGCAGCAAGAAGGTGGTTACATGGAGAATTCTACCTGGGTGGTTAACTGACTGCTCCTTCCTCCCTTGTCCATAACTTTTGAGAGAGTTTCCATCCATAGAGTGGAGAACATGGGTCATCATTTAACAATAACAGCAGCTTAGTCTGGCTGGTACAATGTAGCTTTTGAATCTAGTGGAGTAGTTAGCTCTTGCAAGTAAGAATAAAAAGGAGGAGGAAAAGTAATCAAGCCCATTTATGCCTAATTGAAGCTATTATCCCTCAATTACATTATTCATTGTGAATTTGGGCTCCATTTTTTGATAATTTTGTGATTATAGCTTTTACCAAATATATGATGATTTAAAAAAAAAGTGGTCTTGGTCCTGTACTTCCTGAGGCTCACAGATTCCTGAACAAACTTTCCCTTCCCAAAGCTTAGGAAGTCACTGCTATGGAAAATTTAAAATACATTAATCATAGAATGTTGAATCCAGTAAACAATTAAAATAGCCTTCTGATAATGTAGCATCTGTGAGAGTGTTCTCTTACTAAGAGAGAACTGTGAAAATAATATTTAACAAGACTAAAGAACCTTAGCATCAATAATGCCTTGTTACATTTCATGCTGGGACTAGTGATGAATGTCTCATAGAGCTTTATGAAAACTGTCATGTCAGGCATCTAGAAATATATGAAACTTTTTGGTCTACATGTGTACTCTCCACTCCATCTTACTTATATCTTCTCCATTAAAATTTAAAGTCTGTAGATATAAAAGTAAAAAGTTTACCCCATCATAATTAGTTTTTAAGTATTATATACCCTCCCTATAATTTCTGAACAGATAATCATTTTATAGTAACAGTTTTTCTCTATTTTTAACATGTGTCTTGATTTTTATTTTATAGAGTTGGGAGTGAGCTACATAATGTCCATTTTTGTGAAAAGTAGATTTGTGCATAGTTATTCCAGATATTTGTAAAAAACAATGATTTTCTGTTGTGCATTTTGCCAGCTATAGATATAAATCAATTATGGGAAGAAGAATGGACTTAGATAATCTTTTGTCATCGCAAGGTCAAGGAAAATTTTCTTTGAAAATTTCCCTATTGGTTTTTCTTAACTTCATGAGTACACACTGATTTCCTGATGCATGGTATAAATATCTAATCAAAGCATGTATGTTTCTAAGTTCAGGTCTCAGGGTCTCCCTTTGTAATACTACACAAAAACACTTGATGTTCTGAGATGTTTCCTATGTTTATATCTGAATTATATATACCAGATATTGGGAATCTTTAAAAATTTTAAATGATTTTAAAAGAATCTTTAAAAGCACTTTAGTTTCATTTCCTCCTTCTCACAGTATTCTGGGCAAGGAGGTAATCTCGAACGTGCACTGATCCTCATATAAGGCAATGCAAGAGAGATCTGAACTTTGAGCTGGAGTTGGGGGAGCAGGCATTGACCATTGATGCTAATTCTTGAGATTATGCATTGATTTTCAAAGCAAAATGCTGCAACTGAATGTTTGTCACTTCTCCTCTTAGAAAATTAACAGTAGCTCTTATTATGGAGGTGTGGTGGGAGAACATGGCAGAGACAACCTGCATTCTATGTGATTACAAATTGTCCCATATTTCTCTGCCTGTGGATTCTATGATGCTGACCCTTGCTTTTAACTGTGATTCTTTTTTTCTCTTATTTTTTCTACAGTAAAAGTTGTACTTCTTCCTGTGGGCCAGGAAATTATAATGCCCTTTAAAGTTGACACTGTTCTAAAACGCCTCAAGGATCATTTTTCATCTCTATTAGATGTCCCATCTTATGTCCTGCAGATAAGATGTGCAGGTAAGCTTGGAGGCTAATAAAACTTATCAAGACTTCTCTTTGATTTGTTAAACTAAATATCTTCATGTTTACTGTTTGAACATTATACTGTGGTTATATATTCATTCATTCAACACATTATTATTGAGGACATACTTTGTTCCAAATACTTTGCTAAGAGCCAAAGATATAAAGAAACATGAAACAAAATCCCTGTTTTCAAGTTGTTTACAGACTAGGAAGGAAGAAGATGTATGCTGTGGTTACCACACAGTGTGTAAATGTTTTGATGGAGATATGTTCAAAAAACTGTGAGAATAGCGAGGAAGGAAACTGGGAGATTCTAGAAAGCTTCATCTGATAAAAGTGATAATACGTTTGCTAAGTCCCAAAGAGGTGAGAAAACCTGGGACTTTTGGGAAGTAGTAAGGAATTTAGAGGGAATAGAAGTAAATTATATATGGGAAGTAGGAGGAAATGAGGTTAAAAAGATAGATGATGAATGAGCATGTATATATAGAAAAAGAAGAGGACTGAAAATGGTTTATCAGTCTTCTGTACATTAAGATCAGTTCACATTCTGATGATGTTCAACTTTATTTATATTTTGTGGGCAATATTGAGTAGCCCACCTTATATTAGCCTTGTGTCATGAGAGGCTGAGGTCTTAGTAACTGTGATAGAATTAAGCAGACTAGAATAGCTCAGGAAATGTTTCTGTAGAATATGCCTGCACAGATCATAATATTTTATTTTAAAAAGTTTGATATTAACTTATAAAGATGCCACAAGTTTCTAGGGCAATAAGAACATTTTTTTGGTGGGAAAATCCGAAGTGCTAAAAAGGAATAAGCCATACCTATGAAGTTCTTCCTCCTTGCCAAATCAGAGAAAAACAATCAGTTCTGTTTCAAAATTATTTTTAGAAAACTATTGTAATGAATGTGCTCCAATAGTAAGATGTTCATGTATTCAAACAACAGGTTACTAAAGCTTGATTGAGGAAACAAAGCTAAAATTTAAATAGTTATTGTAACAATAATGATACTGATGATGATAATGATCATGTTGATGATGATGGCTAATTCAATGAGCACTTACTATGTGCTAGTCCTTCTACAGAATATTCTGCCTACATTATCACATTATCATTCAATCTACACAAAAATCCTTTGAGGTAGGTATTACTATTAATTTTTTTTGAGAGATGGAAACTAAAGCTTGAGGAACTTCTGCAAATTCCCAAAGCTTATGAGTGGCAGAGTCTGAACTTAAATATAGGTATGACTCCAAAAAGGGAATTTGGAACTGCTTGGCATTAACTATAAGGTGAAGTTCAAAACTGGAGAAGAGAGAGCACTTTGAGACTGAGCACCTGGCCAGTGGTACCTAAGAATCTATTTCTTTGCACTTCATGACTTTTCTTCTTTATGTGTAAATACCATGCATCACCACTGGCTTATGTCAGCAGCAATAAAAAAAGAGCTTGATTCTGTGCCAACCACTCTCTAAGACAGGTACTTTCTTCTAGTACTAGAACTGGAGTCCAAGTTTGGTGGGACTAAGCCTACAATAGAAACAATTAGAGGGCTGAAGAGGGCTCTGTGTTAGTTGGAAGAGGAATCTCTGTTAGTTTCCTATGACTATTGTAACAATTAACAAATTTAGTGGCTTATTTTGCTTATGGTTTTGGAGGCCAAAAATCCTAAATCAATTTCACTTGGATAACATCAAGGTGTCAGCAGGGCTGTTCTCCGGAGGCTCTGGGGAGAGTCTGCTTCCTTGCCTTTTCCAGCTTCTAGAGTTGCATTTCTTGCATTCTTGGGCTTCCTCATCTTCAAAGTCGGCAGCATAGCATCTTTAAATCTCTCTCTGCTTCTGTCATATCATTTTCTCTGTAGTCAAATCTCCCTCCTCCTTCCCCTTAAAAGGCACTTATGATTACATTTAAGGCTTATGTGAATAATCCGGGATAATCTACCCATCTCAAAATCCTTAACTTAATAAAATCTGCAGTCACTTTTTCCATATAAGGTAGCATCCATAGACTCTAGGAATGTACATGGATATATTTTAGGGCCATTATTCAACCTATTGCAAAATCCATATAACGTTAATTTTTTTTTTTTTTTTTTGCGGTACGCGGGCCTCTCACTGCTGTGGCCTCTCCCGCTGCGGAGCACAGGCTCCGGACGCGCAGGCTCAGCGGCCACGGCCACGGCCCAACTTATACCCCTGGACCGGGGCACGAACCCGCGTCCGCCACATCGGCAGGTGGACTCCCAACCACTGCGCCACCAGGGAAGCCCAAAACTCAAAGATTTTTGAATGTGCTTTCTTGAACATAGCTAAAATAGACTAGTGGTATCTGACATATTTCTAAGAATGAGTAAAACAAACCTTTGCTATGTTAAATTCCTAATTGTAATTTAGAAAGAACATACATTGGAAAACTGTTATAGTTTCTATCATTATACAAAGCAGCAGCCAGTAACATTGTACGTATTTATGTATGCCTTAAAATACAGAAAGAAATTTATAGTCAGTTTATGAAATAAACCAGTGGGGTTGGGGGTATAAGTTGAAGCAATAAAACATAAAAGTAAGGTGATGATGTACACTTTTTTCAGCAAAAAACTGAGTCTTAGCTCTACCTTGGCATGAATTAATTTATATGAATTTCTGATTATAGAAACAGAAAGGAAGGGATTCTTTAGAACTCTGAGTGTATACATTAGGAGTGTGTATTAAAATAATCAGGCTTTCCCTGATATGGATATGTCCTATGCTTATGTATACAACATTGTGATTTTTTTAGAGGATCGATGTTTAGAATATGATTTTGCTTATATTATAGAATGTGTTTTTTATTTTTAAATGTTTATAATTGCATGGTTATTGTATATTTGTATTTCTGATTAGTTGAGAGTTGTATTTTTACTTTACTTATAATGCTGAATTCTTGCTCAGGAGTACCACCTTAATTTTTTCCATTGTGGAGTTTTTGATACTAATAATACAGCAAGAGGTGGACATCATCAATACGCTATTTGGTAATTAAACAATATGTGTTCATATAAGCACCATTGATGTTTCCCATCCCTTAAAATGAGTACATATAATCATTTCTTTGCCATAACACTTTTTATAATTTTATCTCATTTTTAGGAATGCTTATCAAAGACCATGAGACGCTACTACAACATGGAGTTAAGCCCCAGGATATTGTCCAAGTTGAAATCTTTTCTTTACATCCATTTCTATATCCAATCAAAAGACTAGATAGATCAAGTGATGCCTCTCAAATCATAACTGTCAGAGTACAAACTGGTTAGTTATTTGATATCTTTTAGATAAAGTATTTTTTTAGAGTCCCTTTGTAGTTGAACTTTCATTTAATCTTGGTTTTATCTCCTCAGGCATTGATCAGTACCAGGAAGTAGGTGTTGAGATTATAAAATCTGATTTTCACAAACCATTTCTTGGTGGATTCAGACATAAAGTAACAGGAATGGAATATCACAATGCTGGAACACAAACTGTACCTAAAAAGATTCCTGAAAAACTGAATGCATTTTGTAGGGATACACAGGTAATATTTTTATTTTTCCATGTAGGATTTTGAAGCTACAGAATCAAAAAATGTTTTATTGTGTAGCTCTCTAAAATTAAAATCTTCTAGGGAATTATATGGTAATTAAAATAATAAAAGATATTAACTTAAATGTGTAGGAAAATATGTTCTTTACTCACTTTATGTGTATATAGTGGATATTTATTTAAATTTTTTAAATGTTTTTATTTTAGACAGTTTTTCAGAGAAGAAAGCTCCAGCAAACTACAAATACAACATCCACACAGATGACTAAAATTGGTGTGTATGTATCAAATATGACTGATAAACTGGTAGCACCAGGAAAATATTTTTCAGCAGCAGAATACCATGCTAAAAGATTAAAGGCGGTAAGATAACTTTTATTATAGGCGAATACTAAATGACTTTTTACTGTGTAACCAGAGTTATGCAACCATTACCACAGTCAATTTTAGAACATTCTCATCATCCCAGAAATAAATCCTACATCCAATAGCAGCCAGCCCCTATTTCCCTCCACTCCTTTCTGCTTTAGGCAACCACTAATCTACTTTTTGCCTCTATTGATTTGCTTATTCTGGGCATTTCATATACATGTAATCATACAATGTGGAGTCTTTTGTGACTGGTTTCTTTTACTTAGCATAATGTTTTCAAGGCTTATCCATGTTGCAACATGTATCAATATATTGCAATCTATATTGCAAAATAATATTCCATTGTATGTACCCAATTGTATATACCTACTGTAGGTAGGTCAATATATATACCACAATTTGTTTGCCCATTTATCAGTTGATAGACATTTGATTTGTTTCTACTTGTTGGCTGTTAGGAATAAGGCTGCTATAAACATTCACGTACAAGTTTTTATGTGGATATGTATTTTCATTTCTCTTGGTATCTGCCTAGGAATGTAATTGCTAGATCATATGATAATTTATTTATTTATTTACTTATTTATTTTTGGCTGAGTTGGGTCTTTGTTGCTGCGCGTGGGCTTTCTCTAGTTGTGGCGAGCAGGGACTACTCTTTGTTGCAGTGCATGGGCTTCTCATCGCGGTGGCTTCTCTTGTTGTGGAGCACGGACTCTAGGCACGCGGGCTTCAGTAGTTGTGGCTCGTGGGCTCCAGAGCGCAGGCTCAGCAGTTGTGGCGCACAGGCCCAATTGCTCCGTGGCATGTGGGATCTTCCCGGACCAGGGCTTGAACCCTTGCCCCTGCATTGGCAGGCGGATTCTTAACCACTGTGCCACCAGGGGAGCCCTCATATGGTAATTCTGTTTAACCTTTTTGAGGAACTGTCAGACTGTTTTCCAAAGCAGCTGCACCATTTTATGTCCCACCAGAAGTGTGTGAGGATTCCAATTTCTCCATATCCTTATCAGCACTTTTGGATTATTGCCATCCTAGTGAGTGTGAAGTGGTATCTCATTGTGGTTTTGATTTGCGTACCCTGATGGCTAATTATACTGAATATTTTTCATGTGCTTATTAACAATTTATATATATTCTTAGGAGAAATGTACATTCAGATACTTTGTCCAATTTTAGTGAGGTTGTCTTTTTTATTATTGCTTTATTGTTTAAAAAATTTTTTTAATTGTTTGCTAAGTGGTTGCTCCAAGTGTAATTTAGGGATTAGAATATACATCTCAATTTATAGCAACATACTTTGTATTAATACTAACTGAAATTTAATAAAGTATTGAAACCTTGCTCCAATAGAACTCCAAGTTTATCCCTTCTTCTTTGTGCTATTATCATACAAACATGTACATTCTGTTTATGTTCTAAGCCCTGTAATTCCTTTTATAATTATTGTTTTTGTGCAATTGACTTTTAAATAAGAGTAGAAAAGAGGAAAATATATTTATATAGTCTTTTATATTTTACCTACATAATTACTTTTTCTGGTGCTATTTATTTCTTCATTTGAGTTAAAATTAACATCTAATATCATTTTTTTCAGTTTGGAGAATTCCCTTTAGTACTTGTGTATGCTTGTATACTTGATGGTGTCCTAAAGATCTCTGAGTCTCTGTTCCTTTACCTTTTTTCCCCCTCTTCTTCAGAGTGGATAGTTTCTAATGATCTATCATCAAATTCCTTATTCTTTCTTTTGCCAGTTAAGATCTGCTGTTGAGCCTGTTTTTTGTGTTTTCATTTCAATTATTTTACTATTAAACTCCTAAATTTCCACTTGGTTCTTTTTTTAAAAATTTCTGTCTCTTTGTTGATATTCTGTCACCATACATTTTAAACAAAAATTTATTCAATATCTAACCCTAAACATAGTCAATATAGTATTTTCCTTCTTTTTTTCCAAATGACATTAATCATAAAAAAAATTTGCAAAAAATTCCTCACCCAGATTTTTCTTTTTCTTTCCATTGGGAGATAATTATACATGGAACTTAAAAGAAGTTTCTTGTACACCTAACATTATATCACAATCATTTCTCTACCTTTTAGTATTTATTATAAACAATTTAACGGCATTATTTTATTCCACAATGTTAACACTATAATTTAATTACTTTCTTTTTTAGGACATTTAGACATGTTTTCATCAAAATCTTAATGCTATATAAATTGTAGTGTGCATTTAAAAAATACTTAGAGAAGATGTTAGAAGTTGAATTACTAGGGGAAAAAATGATGACTTTTTAAAAGTTTTAGATATTACCAAGTGTTTTTCAGAAATCTTGTACCAAATGATGTATGCATAAACCATTTATAAGAGCCCATTCCATGCTGACTTCACCAGTAGTACATATTATTTGAAAAAATTGTTGTCTCCTTATAGATGTTAAATATATTTTTATATTTTCTCTCCACCTATCACTCATACTTAGTTTATGATGTCTTTCATTATAGTCAAACTTATTAATATTCCCTTTTATGGTTTTTGCATTTTATGTATTGTTATAAAAGGCTGTTTCATCCCACAGTCATAAGTATAACTTTCTTTTATAGTTGGTGTGTGTGTACAACTTTATCTGGATTTTTAAAAATGATATGAAGAAGAGTTAAATTTTATTTTTTCCAAATGTAATGCCAACTGCTCAGTACCATGAATATTCAAGTTTATTCTCTCCACAGTAATGTATACTAAATTTTCATATATATATGCATCTGTTTCTGACTTCTGCATTCTTTCATTAATGTATACGTTTTATTCTATGTCAGTAATGTATTGCTTTAATTACTACTGATTTGTAATATATTTTGAGGCCTGGTCCATTAGGTTCTACCTCATTGTTCTTCCTTTTCAAGACTGTCTTGACTATTAACGCAAGTTTTTCTTCCATATGAATTTTAGAGTAAGTTTGCAATTTTCATGAAAAATTGCAGGTCTTGCTCAGAAGTACATTGATCAGTTGGGGAAGAGTGGACACCTTTACCCTGTTAAACATTTGGGATATCAGTTAAACATGACATACAAAGCATATGCATTTTATCTCTGCTACTTCCTAGCATCATTTTGCTTGAATAAAAAGAATTGAAAGCAGTGATTTTGTTTTTTGCGTGACAAGAAACCTGGAGCTAGACTGCTGCTCTAGCCCAATCAGCTTAGGACGTTGAGAGAGGAGCCTGTAGTCTCGGTCTGTTGACTCATTGCACTGAAGGAGACTGCTCAGCAGGGGAACCACGCGGCTAACTTTGTAGTTGACTTTATCAGTGCCTGCAATTATTCCAGCCTGAAAATGTTTACGTTTTCAGTCCAAACTAATTTACACAAAAGGAAAAGGGGGAGTTATTATAGACTTTTGGGGAGGAGTGAAGTTTTGGTGAAATTTAAGTGTTACAGTATTTTGATTGTCTCTGTCCAACAAGGTTGCGTGTAGATGGGTCAGCATCAAGTCTGGACTGAGACATGGACCAAAGAGTCCTGTTCCTTTGGTAACAAAGTTAGGAGAGAGATGTGGATGTGTTTCTTCTCTGAAGTTGAGCACGTTCGTTGTAAATCAAGGCTGCTTCTCTCTGTCAAAATAACACAGATCCTTCAGGCAAGAGTGGGATGTTTCATTCTTAGTGATCTAATTTCAGACAGCAAAGTTTATGATAGATTATGATTTTAGAGAACAAAGTTTCTCAGAGAGAAAGAAAATAGTAGTCACTCAAAGAAGGGGTTGTTATGACATTTTACTAATGTCATAACAACCTGCATAGTGTCCGTGGGAAAAATATTGCCTCCTATTAATTTTGTAGCTGACTTTATTCGTGCCTGGTATTCAAGCCTGATGGATTCTTATTTTCTCAGTCCAAATGAATTTTTAATTTCTTACTGTACGGGGCCTGGCTGGTGGCTCTGTGATGTCATCAGGAACCTGAATTCCTTTTACCCTTCCACTCTAATAATTAATCTTACTATCATGAACTTGTTACTATATGATGATAAAATGGTTAATGAACCTTCAGCATAATGTCTGCATTCTGCAAGAAGGGAGACATCAAGGGAGCATGTCCCATGGATGCCATTCAAGAATTTTCCCTGAAAGCCCCTGCCAGTGATTCAACTTGCATCTCATTGACCTGAACTGGGTCATGTGACTTCACTGTCCCTGCTGGGACTATGTGATAATTACATTTTTAAAGTTTCATATTGTTGCTCCTCAGTAAGACTGAGATTTTGTTAGTAAGGAAGTCGGAGAGAAAGGCTATTAGGTGGGGAAATGAACAACACTACACTACACTACAACACTTTCCAAACTCGGATAAAATGATATTAAGGGAATAAGAAAAGCATAAACATACAGGAACAAAGAATATATGGGAAGAGAGAAGAGTAAATGTCAGTCGATTTTTTAAAGTTGTAAAGCAGATGGGGAAGCATTGACTTACTTGAGCAGAGGAAGTGAAAATCTAAATGCCTGCCAAGGGGGCTGGCGTCAAGAACCAAATCAGTTTGCCCCACAGAATCTCGGAAAGTGAATTGGAGGTTCTGTGGAAGATGGAAGTGAGATGTGAACTGTAAACAGAGGGATTGGTTAAAAGACAGTAAAAGGAGTAAATTTCAATTTAATACGTTCTTCTATCTTGATAGATACCTTTTTATTTGTATCATGTTTATTTTATTCTTGAACTTCTTGAGTTCAGTGCTTGGTATTTATATCTTTCTTGTTGTAAGCAAGATTATATTATGTGTGACTACTGATATTTTTGTACTCATTACTGCCATCTCATTTTGTTTTTGATTTATTATTTATTCTTGTTTGTTATTTTTACTAACTTTTTTTTTTTTTTGGTTTGACTAAAGTTTTCTTTTCCATTTTTTTTTGTTCTTTCATAGGTCAGAAGTAGGTACTTTGTTTCTATTTTTCTAGTGGTTACTCATAAAAAAATTTTAATGGACTTAATTTTTTAATACCAAATGCATATTTAATCAGGCTCTATATATTGTCCATGAACAAGTCAAGGACCCTAGCAGGCTTTTCTTCATTTCTTCTTCCTCCTCACTCACTCCTCCTGTTCAGTGAGGACTTGATCTGGAATTACAATTGTATGTATATTACATCATTATAATTTACTATATAATTATAACTTCCTATTGTTTTTATATATTTACATCAATGTAATATATAAATTTTTTCAAATGTGTTATATTTAGCTTAAAACCTTTTTTGGAAGTTTTTGCTTCTTTAATTTTTCCTCTTTATTCTTTTGTTGTTGTTCTCTTTATTTTTTATTTTATTTTATTTTGTTTTTTTGATTTTTTTCGAACATCTTTATTGGAGTATAATTGCTTTACAATGGTGTGTTAGTTTCTGCTGTATAACAAAGTGCATCAGCTATACGTATACATATATCCCCATATCTCCTCCCTCTTGCATCTCCCTCCCACCCTCCCTATCCCACCCCTCTAGGTGGTCACAAAGCACCGAGCTGATCTCCCTGTGCTATGCGGCTGCTTCCCACTAGCTATCTATTTTACATTTGGTAGTGTATATATGTACATGCCACTCTCTCACGTCGTCCCAGCTTACACTTTCCCCTCCCTGTGTCCTCAAGTCTGTTCTCTACGTCTGCGTCTTTATTCTGGTCCTACCCCTAAGTTCTTCATAACCTTTTTTTTTTTCTTTCAATTCCATATTTATGTGTTAGCATATGGTATTTATTTTTCTCTTTCTGACTTACTTCACTCTGTATGACAGACTCTTGGTCCATCCACCTCACTACAAATAACTCAATTTCGTTTCTTTTTATGGCTGAGTCATAGTCCATTGTATATATATGCCACATCTTCCTTATCCATTCATCTGTTGATGGACACTGAGGTTGCTTCCATGTTCTGGCTATTGTAAATAGTGCTGCAATGAACATGGTGGTACATAACTCGTTTTGAATTATGGTTTACTCAGGGTATATGCCCAGTAGGGGGATTGTTGGGTCATTGCTACCATTGTTGGGTCATATGGTGGTTCTATTTTTAGTTTTTTAAGCAACCTCCATACTGTTCTCTATAGTGGCTGTATCAATTTACATTCCCACCAACAGTGCAAGAGGGTTCCCTTTTCTCCACATCCTCTACAGCATTTATTGTTTGTAGATTTTTTGATGATGGCCATTCTGACCGGTGTGAGGTGATACCTCATTGTGGTTTTGATTTGCATTTCTCTAATGATTAGTGATGTTGATCATCCTTTCATGTGTTTGTTGGAAATCTGTATATCTTCTTTGGAGAAATGTCTATTTAGGTCTTCTGCCCATTTTTGGATTGGGTTGTTTGTTTTTTTGATATTGAGCTGCATGAGCTGCTTATGTATTTTGGAGATTAATCCTTTGTCAGTTGCTTTGTTTGCAAATATTTTCTCCCATTTTCAGGGTTGCCTTTTTGTCTTGTTTATGGTTTCCTCTGCTATGCAAAAGCTTTTAAGTTTCATTAGGTCCCACTTGTTTATTTTTGTTTTTATTTCCGTTTCTCTAGGAGGTGAGTCAAAAAGGATCTTGCTGGGATTTATGTCATAGAGTGTTCAGCCTATGTTTTCCTCTAAGAGTTTGATAGTGTCTGGCCTTCCATTTAGGTCTTTAATCCACTTTGAGTTTATTTTTGTGTATGGTGTTAGGGAGTGTTCTAATTTCATTCTCTTACATGTAGCTCTCCAATTTTCCAAGCAACACTTATTGAAGAGGCTGTCTTTTCTCCATTGTATATTCTTGCCTCTTTAATCAAAAATAAGGTGACCATATGTGCATAGGTTTATCTCTGGGTTTTCTGTCCTGTTCCATTGATCTGTCTTTCTGTTTTTGTGCCAGTACCATACTGTCTTGATTACTGTAGCTTTGTAGTGTAGTCTGAAGTCAGTGAGCCTGATTCCTCCAGCTCCATTTTTCTTTCTCAGGATTGCTTTGGCTATTTGGGGTCTTTTGTGTTTTCATACAAATTGTGAAATTTTTTGTTCTAGTTCTGTGAAAAATGCCATTGGTAGTTTGATAGGGATTGCATTGAATCTGCAGATTGCTTTGGGTAGTATAGTCATTTTCACAATGTTGATTCTTCCGATCCAAGAACATGGTATATCTCTCCATCTGTTTGTATCATCTTTAATTTCTTTCATCAGTGTCTTATAGTTTTCTGCATACAGGTCTTTTGTCTCCTTAGGTAGGTTTATTCCTAGGTATTTTATTTTTCTGTTGCAGTGGTAAATGGGAGTGTTTCCTTAATTTCATTTTCAGATTTTTCATCATTAGTGTATAGGAATGCAAGAGATTTCTGTGCCTTAATTTTTTTATTCTGCTACTTTTGATTAGCTCTAGTAGTTTTCTGGTAGCATCTTTAGCATTCTCTGTGTATAGTATCATGTCATCTGCAAACAGTGACAGTTTTACTTCTTCTTTTCCAATTTGGATTCCTTTAATTTTTTTTCTTCTTTTATTGCTGTGGCTAGGACTTCCAAAACTATGTTGAATAATAGTGGTGAGAGTGGGCAACCTTGTCTTGTTCCTGATTTTAGAGGAAATGGCTTCAGTTTTTCACCATTGGGAACGATGTTGGCTATGGGTTTGTCATATATGGCCTTTATTATGTTGAGGTAAGTTCCCTCTCTGCCTACTTTCTGGAGAGTTTATTATAAATGAGTATTGAATTTTGTTGAAAGCTTTTTCTGCATCTTTTGAGATTATCATATGGTTTTTATCCTTCAGTTTGTTAATATGGTTTATCACATCGATTGATTTGCATATATTGAAGAATCCTTGCATTCCTGGGATAAACCCCACTTGATCATGGTGTATGATCCTTTTAATGTCCTGTTGGATTCTGTTTGCTAGTATTTTGTTGAGGATTTTTGCATCTATGTTCATCAGTGATATTGGCCCGTAGTTTTCTTTTTTTGCGACATCTTTGTCTGGTTTTGGTATTGGTGATGGTTGCCTCGTAGAATGAGTTTGGGAGTGGTCCTCGCTCTGCTATATTTTGGAAAGTTTGAGAAAGATAGGTGTTAGCTCTTTAAATGTTTGATAGAATTTGCCTGTGGAGCTCGCTGGTCCTGGGCTTTTGTTTGTTGGAAGATTTTTAATCACAGTTTCAATTTCAGTGCTTGTGATTGGTCTGTTTATATTTTCTATTTCTTCCTGGTTCAGTCTCGGAAGGTTGTGCTTTTCTAAGAATTTGTTCATTTCTTCCAGGTTGTCCATTTTATTGGCATATAGTTGCTTGTAGTAATCAATCTCTCACGATGCTCTGTATTTCTGCAGTGTCAGTTGTTACTTCTCCTTTTTCCTTTCTAATTCTGTTGATTTGAGTCTTCTCCGTTTTTTCTTGATGAGTCTGGCTAATGGTTTATCAATTTTGTTTATCTTCTCAAAGAACCAGCTTTTAGTTTTATTGATCTTTGCTATTGTTTCCTTCATTTCTTTTTCAGTCATTTCTGATCTGATCTTTATGATTTCTTTCCTTCTGCTAACTTTGGGTTTTTTTCCTTCTTCTTTCTCTAATTGCTTTAGATGTAAGTTTAGGTTGTTTATTTTGAGATTTTTCTTGTTTCTTGAGGTAGGATTATATTGCTATAAACTCCCCTCTTAGAACTGCTTTTGCTGCATCCCATAGGTTTTGGGTTGTTGTGTTTTCATTGTCATTTGTTTCTAGGTAGTTTTTGATTTCCTCTTTGATTTCTTCAGTGATCTCTTGGTTATTTGGAAGCACACTGTTTAGACTCCATGTGTTTGCAGTTTTTACAGTTTTCTTTCCTGTAACTGATATCTAGTCTCATAGTGTTGTGGTCGGAAAAGATACTTGATACTATTTCAATTTTATTAAGTTTACTAAGGCTTGTTTTGTGACCCAAGATATGGTATATCCTGGAGAATGTTCCATGAGCACGTGAGAAGAAAGTGTATTCTGTTGTTTTTGGATGGAATGTCCTATACGTATCAGTTAAGTCTGTCTTGTTTAATGTGTCATTTAAAGCTTTTGTTTCCTTTTTTATTTTCATTTTTGGTGATATGTCCATTGGTGAAAGTGGGGTGTTAAAGTCCCCTACTCTGATTGTGTTACTGTCGATTTCCCCTTTTATGGCTGTTAGCGTTCGCATTATGTATTGAGGTGTTCCTATGTTGGGTGCACAAATATTTACAATTGTTATATCTTCTTCTTGGATTGATCCCTTGATCATTATGTAGTGTCCTTCTTTGTCTCTTGTAATAGTCTTTGTTTTAAAATCTATTTTGTTTGATATGAGAATTGCTACTTTCTGTTGATTTCCATTTGCATGGAATATCTTTTTCCATCCCCTCACTTTCAGTCTGTATGTGTTCCTAGGTCTGAAGTGGGTCTCTTGTAGACAGCATATATATGGGTCTTGTTTCTTTATCCATTCAGCCAGTCTAGGTGTTTGGGTGGAGTATTTAATCCACTTACATTTAAGGTAATTATCGATATGTATGTTCCTATTACCATTTTCTTAAGTGTTTTGGGTTTGTTATTGTCGGTCTTTCCCTTCTCTTGTGTTTCCTGCCTAGAGAAGTTCCTTTAGCATTTGTTGTAAAGCTGGTTTGGTGGTGGTGAATTCTCTTAGCTTTTGCTTGTTTGTAAAGGTTTTACTTTTTCTGTCAAATGTGAATGAGATCCTTGCTGGGTAGAGCAATCTTGGTTGTAGGTTTTCCCCTTTCATTACTTTAAATATGTTCTGCCACTCCCTTCTGGCTTGCAGAGTTACTACTGAAAGATCAGCTGTTAACCTTATGGGGATTCTCTTGTATGTTGCTTGTTGCTTTTCCCTTGCTGCTCTCAATATTTTTTCTTTGTATTTAACTTTTGATAGTTTGATTAATACACGTCTTAGCATGTTTCTCCTTGGATTTATCCTGTTTGGGACTGTGTGTGCTTCCTGGACTTGACTGACTATTTCCTTTCCCATGTTAAGGAAGTTTTCAACTATAATCTCTTCAAATATTTTCTCAGACCCTTTCTTTTTCTCTTCTTCTTCTGGGACCCCTATAATTCTAATGTTAGTTCATTTAATATTGTCCCAGGGGTCTCTGAGACTATCCTCATTTCTTTTCATTCTTTTTTCTTTATTCTGCTCTGTGATAGTTATTTCTGCTATTTTATCTTCCAAGTCACTTATCCGTTCTTCTGCCTCAGTTATTCTGCTATTGATTCCTTCTAGAGAATTTTAAATTTCATTTATTGTGTTGTTTATTAATTTTTGTTTGCTCTTTAGTTTTTCTAGGCCCTTGTTAAACGTTTCTTGTATTTTCTCCATTCTATTTCCAAGATTTTAGATCATCTTTACTATCATTACTCTGAATTCTTTTTCAGGTAGACTGCCTATTTCTTCTTCATTTATTTGGTCTGTTGGGTCTTTACCTTGCTCCTTCATCTGCTGCATATTTCTCTGTCTTCTAATTTTGCTTAACTTACTCTGTTTGGGGTCTCCTTTCCACAGGCTGCAGGTTCATAGTTCCCATTGTTTTTGGTGTCTGTCCCCAGTGGGTAAGGTTGGTTCAGTGGCTTGTGTAGGCTTCCTGGTTGGGGGGACTGGTGCTTGTGTTCTGGTGGGTGAGGCTGGATCTTGTCTTTCTGGTGGGTAGGACCACGTCCGTTGGTGTATTTTGTGGTGTCTATGAACTTAGTATGATTTTAGGTAGCGTCTCTGCTAATGGGTGAGGTTGTGTTTCTGTCTTTCTAGTTGTTTGGCATGGGGCGTCCAGCACTGGAGCTTGCTGGCCGTTGGGTGGAGCTGGGTCTTAGTGTTTACACGGAGATCTCTGGGAGAGCTCTAGCCGATTGATATTATGTGTGGCCAGGAGGTCTCTGGTGATCCAATATCCTGAACTCGGCTCTCCCACCTCAGAGGCTCAGGCCTGACACCAGATTGGTGCAACAAGAGCCTGTCAGCTACACAGCTCAGAATAAAAGGGAGAAGAAAAGAAAGATAGAAAAAATAAATAAATACAAAGTTAAAAAAGAAAATTATTAAAATAAAAAAGTAATAATAAAAGAAAAAAAAAGAAGAGAGCAACCAAACCAATAAACAAATCTACCATTGATAACAAGCACTAAAAACTGTACTAAGATAAGCATAAAAATCAGAAACAAGTCAGTCACAGACAGCAAACCCCAAGTCCACAGTTGCTCCCAAAGTCCACCACCTCAATTTGGGATGATTTGTTATCTATTAAGGTATTCCACAGATGCAGGGTACATCAAGTTGATTGTGGAGATTTACTCTGCTGCTCCTAAGGCTGCTGGGAGAAATTTCCCTTTGTCCTCTTTGTTTGCACAGCTCCCAGGGGCTCAGCTTTGGATTTGGCCCTCCCTCTGCGTGTAAGTCGCCTGAGGGCATCTGTTCCCTCCCAGACAGGAGGGGGTTAAAGCAACGGCTGATTAGGGGGCTCTGGCTCACTCAGGCCTGGGGGAGGGATGGGTACGTTAGTTATAATTGGAATACTGGGCGAGCCTGCGGCTGCAGAGGCCAGCGTGTCATTGCAACAGCCTGAGGTATGCCGTGTGTTCTCCCAGGGAAGCTGTCCCTGGACCACGGGACCCTGGCAGTGGCGGGCTGCACAGGCTCCCAGGGGGGCAGTGTGGATAGTGACCTGTGCTTGCACACAGGATTCTTGGTGGCTGCAGCAGCAGTGTTAGCATTTCATGCCCGTCTCTGGTGTCCGACCTGATAGCTGCGGCTTCCGCCCATCTCTGGAGCTCATTTAGGTGGTGCTCTGAATCCCCTCTCCTCGCACACCCCGAAACAATGGTCTCTTGCCTGTTAGGCAAGTCCAGACATTTTCCCGGACTCCCTCTCGTCTAGCTGTGGGGCATTAGCCCCCTTCAGGCTGTGTTCACGCAGCCAACACCAGTCCTCTCCCTGGGATCCAACCTTCAAAGCTCAAGCCTCAACTCCCAGCCCCCGCCCACCCAGGCCGGGGAGCAGACAAGCCTCTCAGGCTGGTGAGTGCCGGTCGGCACCTATCCTCTGTGCGAGAATCTCTCCGCTTTGCCCTCCTCACCCCTGTTCCTGTGCTTTCTTCCATGGCTCTGAAGCTCCCCCCCGCCCACCCCCCATCTCCACCAGTGAAGGGGCTTCCTAGTGTGTGGAAACCTTTCCTCCTTCACAGCTCCCTCCCAGAGGTGCAGGTCCCATCCCTATTCTTTTGTCTCTGGTTTTTCTTTTTTCTTTTGCCCTACCCAGGTACCTGGGGAGTTTCTTGCCTTTTGGGAAGTCCGAGGTCTGCCAGTGTTCAGTAGGTGTTCTGTAGGAGTTGTCCCACGTGTAGATGCATTTTTGATGTATTTGTGGGGAGGAAGGTGATCTCCATGTCTTACTCCCTCTGCCGTCTTGAAGGCCTCCCCCTCTTTATTGTTCTTGTTGGAACATATTCTCTAGTAATTATTTCAGATATTACACATGGGAGGTGAACCATCTAAGTCCTATTGAATGAACCTCATTTTGGGTTTTAGTCTGAGTGGGTGTAGAAGGTTAGATTCAAACTTATTTTCAAAATTATTTTATTTTATAACTTTGAAGCTGTTTTTGATTAAAAGTCTGATGTCAATGGGATTCTCAGTTCTTTGTTTCCTCTTTCTGGAAGATTTTAGAATTTTCACTTAATCCTTAGTCACCTTACTGTGATGTGCTTGAGACTTGGTGATGGATCCTTTCTATCTGAGAGCTCATGTCTTTAGTTTGGGGAAATGCTCTTCTATTATATTTTGAGCAATTTCTCTAATCCAACTTTCTTCATTCTGTCTGGAACTTGTATCAGACATATTTTGGAATGTCTACATTTATTTTCCATGGCTCTTAATATTCCTCCATTCTTTCTAATTTTTACGACCTTTCAACGTGCATTCTAAAAGATTTTCTTGTCTAAGTTTCTTGCTTACTAATTCCCTCTTAGACTCTGCATGTTCTGTAGATCAGCAGAATAGATTATAGGAACCTATTCTTCCCATTGTAGTAAAGCTTAACCTGGGCATGAGGCTGCAACACTGAAAACTGCATTTTATAACCTCTTTTCTATGTTGGTGAGGCCAAGGAACTAAGGCCTGGAAAAAAGAAATGTGAGGGGAAATGATGTGTGCCCCTTCTGGGTATTGCTCTTAAAGTGACTGGATTGCAGTTCTTTTGTCTTTTCCCCCATTCTACTGACTAGAAGATCAGCCACTAGGAAACACAAGTAGGAAGCCATTTGTAATACAGCACAGAGCTTCCTACTAGTCCTAAACTGCTTGCCAATCCCTGGGCCAATCCCTGGAGTATCATGCGAGAAGGGAAAAACTAAGTTGTTTAAACAACTGTGTTTTAGTATCCTTAATGAGTTTAACAAGTTTAATAGCCCCCAAGATAAACACATTGTACTGATTTTTTTTTTAATTTCAAAGATAAAAATGTTGTCACAGTCTTTTGTTCCTTCTTTTGTATTGATTCAACAGCCTTTCCTTTCTCTCTGAAAATGTTAACTCTATCTAGTCTGGTCTTGTTTTTTGTTTTGCTTTGTTTTGTTTTACTCTAAAAGAGTGGTTCTAAAACTTTGGCATGCAGCAGAACATGTGGAAAATTTGTAAATATACAGAATCCATGCCCACCCCAGAATTTCTGATTCATTAACTGTGGGGTGGGCCTGAGAATACGCATTTCTAACAATTTTCCAGATGCTGCTGCTGCTGCTGGTGGGCTGGCCACCATACTTTGAGAACCTCTGTTCTAGTAACTCTCTTTCACACGAATGTAAATTCTTCTACACTGAATGAGGAACCTTTTATTCTGTTGGCTGTTGTCAAATCTTTGGTTACTCTTGGGTGTGTACTCAAGAGTATTTGAAATTTCTGATGTCCAAAGTGCTACAACACATTTGTTTACTGTAGCCTTACCTCAGTGGCTTTCAGGGATGTGCAAGGCTTGATTCTGGGAGGCAGCTAGTTTTCTGGAGAGGGGGCTTCTATTCATTCTGGGCGTCACCAGCTTTCTGGGACACCAACCACTTTTGCCTAGAGGCAAATACCTCTGATGCTCTTTACCTAAATTGTTTTAGAGGAGCCTGTCCCTTTTGCATTTTTCAAGCAGTCACCTTGTTAGTTGCCCTAAGACCCCTTCTGCTCACAGGATCCACCAGTTTTGGGGTTGAAACATCTTAGAGACACTTCTGTGTTTTCTAGCTTGCCTCTCCAGTGCATGATTAGGCTGTAGATTCCTTCAAATTCCACCCTTGCTCTGTGGGGGGTTTTCCGGTGTGGACCAGAAAACCTGAGACAAATTTTAAGAGAGCTGTAATACTAATTCCTTCTTCAATTTATTCCATGTGCCTCCTTTCTTGAAGGGAATTCTTTAAAGTTTCTGTTCTGTTGGAGGACTCCTTCAGTATGATCCAATATCTTTATTGATTTCTGCTTCTATAATTTTTCTGTAGTCATCAGGGGTTAGGATGAGGGGAAGGGACGTGTCAGCATATTCTCTACCCTCAAACTTGATCTAGCCTCTCTATATTTTACTTTTTTTAAATGAGTTTACTAAATAAAAACAAAAAATCTCTCAGTTATATCGCAAGCTTTTTGTAACTCTAGTACTGTATTATATACCTTCAGACATATATATTTTTCTTACAATTTAATAAATACATGTTTGCTTCGGTGGTTTCCACATATAACCTACCCACTGTGTAGTTAGTAAATACCATTTTTTAAAAGGTATGAGCCTATGCTAATGACAATTAAGAAAAAGTAGGTAACAGTACATAGTATTCATAACAGTAATAGTATTTATTGAGGACATGTGGTGTACCAGGCTTGAGGTAAGCACTTTATATGCATAGTATTATTATCACTGTTTTGCACCTGAGGGTACTAAAGTACAAAGATGGCAAGTAACTTACCCAAATTAACTAACTAGTGAGTAGCAGAGGGAAGATTTAAACTAAGCTGTACTCCAGACCTTGTGCTCTTAACTTCATACTAACTGCCTCCTGTGAAGGTATACTTGCTACTAGATTTCAAAGTCAGATAGCTGATGTGCATTATCTATGACCTTTCTGTTATAATGTATGTGAGAATACATGGCATAGAGCTGAAACTAGACTCTCAGTATTTTTTAGTACTTATTGAATTGGAATAGAAATAGTCATTGTTGCCTTTCATTGTGTAATAAGGTTGACCATATTTTATTTTCTTTAAGTATAGGTAATTGTGATACAGACTTACTACAGACGATGGCATGCTAAAGCTGTGGTAGACAAGTTAAAAAGACAGAAAATGTTAAGGTTGCAGTGGGAAGCACAGGAAGAACTAAGGAAGATAAGAGAAAAAGAAGAGTGGATGAAATTGGATTATTACCGGAGGCATAATCCTCAAACAAAAGAAGATTTTGAACTTCTTTACAATGCACTGGAACGTAAGTTTGAAATAGGCTTTGCATAAAATATTAATTTTATAATTTTTCATTAGTAGGAAAAACAGGTTTACTAAAGACAAAAGGGGAACCTTATTATTTTAGGAAGATGTCTGGGGTATCTGGACTAGAGAATTTTAAAAGATGAATAATGTCTTACATTTGGGACAGGAATTAAGGCTGGTGTGAAATTGGAAACGCTTTTATATTAACAATGGATGAATAAAATGTGACTACAGCTCTGTGAATTATTCAGTTTTAGTATGTTATCTCATTTGCTACTCATCCCTATGAGATAAAAAGAGAAAGTATTGTCCAGTCTGTTTCTCTGATGGTCTTGGGAATTTGTGAACTCAGAGTTGAACTGTCTTGAACCCCTCAGTCCAGCATTCTGTCTCTGATTCTGCTCTTTACAGGAGATACCTTTTTATTCCCTTCTACTAATGATTATAAATATATATATATGTATATGTATATATATTCTCTACACATTTGATTTTATGGCTTATTTCTTCCATAGGATGTGTGCTAGTCATTGACACAGTTAAAAACTTCCGTTACTTGAACAAGTCAATCACTTCCTACTTTGGGCAGTATATACACTGTTCTTCTTGAAGCTTTTCCCCAATACCCACCTTCTAATCTCAGCTTAAATATCACCTACTCAAAGCCTTTTGTGACTGACAGTGCAACTGGGACATCCTATTACCATCTTATGGTTCTCACTGCATACCAACTTTTCATTTATAACACCACAATACGTTTTTTTTAACATTAATTTCACTACTGGACTGTAAGCTCCGTAAATGAATGACTCATTTATTTTTTGGATGATCTCTTTTTCTGTGTTTAGCTCACATGCCCAACAAATACTGGTAGAATGAATAAGTGAATGAATGAAGGGAAACCCAAGGATGTAGCCATGCAACTGTCTCTAGCTTCTGCTTTCCCAAGAGTACCTCTAAAGTAGAAGTAACCAGAACAGAAGAGTTATTTGTTACCTTAGATACCAGAAAGTGAAGTTGGGCTCTTGTGATGACATAGAAGAATTAAAAAAATTAAAAGTAGCCTCAGTTATTTTTTTAGTTGAATACGGTCTTTTTATCCAAAGAAATAATAGTCTTTGACTTCTCTATGATTATTCATAATATTAACTTTAAGTAAATTTTCTTACTATAACGTTGTTTCTTTATATACTGTTTATTTGTGGACGTTACTATGTGCTCTGTTACTCAGGTCATCCTTTCCTCTCTAATCGAATACAATTTTAGGTGTCAGATATCAGGTCTATTTAAATAGCTATATGATAATATGCTATTTACTGAAGATGATACAATTAAACACTAGGTCTAACAAGCAATAGTAATACATCTATCTCTTTGATAAATGGAAGAAAATGGAAATGAAATTTCTTACATAAAAGAGACATCTCTTAGTTTTCTTCCAGGCCTAAAATTCTAAATTAGAACTCTAAGAATAATTTAAAGTTCTGTTTTGTTGTAGTTAAAATTCTGGTTCACAAGCTCAGTAATTTACATAGCTCTTCTATTTACTATAGTTTTCATTCCATATTCTTTACTCCAGTGTTTGAAACTGTTGCCCCCTTGTGGCTCATAGTGACAATTGCATAGTTTGAATTACAACTCCTAATAAAGTTTAACTTTTCCTCCAGGTAACCTGTTGCTTAGTAATAAAAGCAAAATGATATCAATTTAGGAAAATGAATTTAACTGTATAAGATAATATGCTGTATCAAAGACAAGACTATCTCAGGGCAACAGTGTTTGATTTTTTTTTTTTTTTTTTTTTTGCGGTACTCGGGCCTCTCACTGTTGTGGCCCCTCCCGTTGCGGAGCACAGGCTCCGGATGCGCAGGCTCAGCGGCCATGGCTCACGGGCCCAGCCGCTCCGTGGCATGTGGGATCTTCCCGGACCGGGGCACGAACCCGTGTCCCCTGCATCGGCAGGCGGACTTTCAACCACTGCACCACCAGGGAAGCCCCAACAGTGTTTGATTTTTATGTCTTTTTTTTTTTTTTTTTCTTATATCAGTATGTTGAGGGCAACTTCTTTCATTGATCTGACTGGTCACTCTTATCTCAGACTCGGTATAGGAGTCATTATCTTGAGGAAATGTCTCTTATCAACATGGATTAGGCTCAGAGCCTCTTTTCCTTGCCCCATTATTCTCTGTGCATACCATTCTCTTAACTGTCCATGTCTGTACCTAGGACACCAGATAGGACCTTGTTCATTATGTCTAATAAATGTTTGTTGAATTGAATCTTCTACCCTTTGTCTTGTTTTAACTAGTGGAAATGGTGTTTTCTGACTCGTCTCTAATTATTACCTCTTGATCTCAAGGTCCCTTGACTTCTAGCTTCTGGCGACTCGACTCGCTGGCCCCAGTCCTTTGACAGATCTGGCCCTGGGCTTTCAGTCTGAATCTTTCTTGGTTTTTTTCCATTCAGGCTTCCAGTCTGTGATAAGAATTTTAAAAAGCAGATGCGTATAAACTGCCAGTGACAGACAAAATATTGTATGTTCTGCTGTTTCTTGTTTGGAAATAGCAAGTTTATTAGATCTCAGAAATTTTAAAATGTGTATGGACTTTATATGTTAGTGCTATCCTTTCATTTTATAATTGAACTTCAGACCCTGGAAATTAGGTTAATTTGTTCAAGAATGTAAGTTAAGGTTATAAGATAAATGTATTCTTTGAAAGGAACCGGTTGCTTTCATATCTTTTTCTTTAAAAATATTGGAGGTTATTGACATCTGTTATGGGCTGAATTATGTTCCCCCCAAATTAAGATGTTGAAGTTCTAACATCCAGTACCTCAGAATGTGACTGTATTTGGAGATAGGGCCTTTAAAGAACTAATGAAGAAAAAGTGAGCTCATATGGGACCCTAGTCCCGTATGACTGGTATCCTTATAAGAAGAGGAGATTAGGACACAGACATGCACAGAGAGAAGGTCATGTGAAGACAGTGGAGGAAGGTGGCTCTTTATAAGCCCAGGATAGAGGCCCTCAGGAGAAACTAATCCTGCTATCACCTTGATCTTGAACTTCCATCCTTCAGAACTGTGAGGAAATAAATTTCTGTTATTTAAGCCTCCCAGTCTGGTACTTTGCAATGACAGCCCTAGCAAACTAATGTAGGATTCCAATTTTTTTTGTTTGCTTTTATTATCATTCCCAGGGAGCATATATTTTATGAAAGCAGGAAGAATCTCTCATTTTTCTCAATGTCTTCTCTGTATAGTTCTGGAAACTGTCAAATCAGTTATAAAATCAGTTTTATATAGCTGTTCCTGGTGTCTGTGTTTTTCTATTCCTTATTAGTAGTGGGTCATGGTATTTTTCTGATGCCATGTTCTATCCTTTACTGTAGATTTACAGGGAGTTTGTTCATCTAATGGAGAATTTTATTGGAATTAAGGTCCATTATTTTCATATTTCTAATTAGCTTCATTGGGTTGTTTCCTTTTTAAAAGTCATACTAATAATTTAAGCAAAATACAAAATCTGAATATATATGGATATAACTGTATTTGAATACACATATGTATAGCTCCAGATTCACCCAGGACTTAAGGATTAATCTAGCAGATCAGTATATTGCTTTTTGAGGTTGGCAGAATAGCTTAAATATCCTAGTGGCCTAAATTTATTACTGGTCCCAAAGGTTTCTAATGTAAAACTGGGAAGTAAAATACGCTTACTAATATCATTCAGATTTATTTGCTTTCTGGGAACATCCATATAATCCCATGAGGTAAATATTCTCAGTTATTATTTCCACAAGCAAGCAATCTTCCTCTTTATTCATATACTGCCTTTTAGTATATGGATATTGTCAAAGTTTTAAAGCTTTTTGGTTGGTAAAACTACTCTTAAATGATAAGCTCATCAATCATGGATTTTCTGGACTTTCATAACATAATTTAGCCCTTAAATTTACAATCCTTTTGCTGAACACAATTTAGCTTTTAAATTTACAAATGCTCTTTTCGAATAGACCAAACACTACAGTATCTGAATAATGTATTCCTGGTAAGAGACAGAATGGGATTCTTATAAAGAACACAAGTGACAAGTCCTTGACCTGATCAGGATGATTTCAAATTGAAATTTGAGAGGAGGAAGAAATAATATGATAAAATTATAAAACTAGATATCATGAAAGGCAGTGGTTATAACAGAGGAGGGCCAGAAACAACATGACTTGAGATATTTACCTTTCGATGCAGGGACTAGTATTAAAGTAAACTTGAAATTTTAATAGAAGAAGGAAAATATTTCTAATTATATAAATTATATATAAATGTAATATATTCTGAAATATCCCTGCAACACGATGAGAGAGTAATCATGCCTGGAATATAACAACAGAAGAATACATTTTACTTGATTGAATCATATCTAATAGAAGATAAGAGGAAGTAATCTTATGTCAAGAGTTGATTTACCCAAAGGAAGTCTTTAAAACTAATGGTGAAAAATGTCAGGCTTTTGGGTAAAGATAAATGTAATGACAAACAAAAATTCTGTCCCAGTGGAAGGATTTTACAGTCTATCCAACTAGGGAGAGGCAGAGACACGTTTGCTCCTTCAAGAAGGCATTATGTCTTTCTCACTTTTGTATGTACCATCAAACTTTATAGAGTTCTTTCAGATAACAATTGCTCAAAAACTGTAGTTGAGTATTTTGAATTGGCGAAGAAGTGATAGGATTTTGACAAGTATTGATATAATAACCAGATCAGGGAACTAGGATTTTTGAAGTTCAGATAAAAAATAGGCTTGATTCTATGGCCAGAGTGTAGTTCATGAGACTCTGAAGCTTCATCATTCTGACAATAAAGTAATAAATCGTCTCTACATAAAAGGAAAGAATTACATGGCTAATGAAGTAAATATGGCTTTCCAGTAGTAAAGCACCTAATAAGTTCACATTGAAAAGAATTGTGATGAATGTCAAAGACTAGAGTGACTTTTTGGAATTGTTTGTTCAGAATAAAGAACAGTAGGTCACTGTTTCTACTTTTGTTTTGCTTCCATGTTCTGTGAAGAGCAGAAAACAAATATGGCTCAAATGAGTTCAGGTTCACAGTCCAAATGTATGTCCCAGGGGATCAAAGCCATACTGTTACCTTTCAGTATTCATGGAGAATGGGAGGTGTGCCCAGAAGACATGACCTTCCAGAGGAGGCTTGTGATTAACTGTCACATACATTACATCTTTTTGTAACTCTGCCCGGCTCCCTGCCCCAATACACACTTTTCAGGTGCCTGATTTAAATATGAGGCTTACTTATGTAAAATTCCCCCAAATTGACCTTACTGCAATTTTTGTTTCATCCTATGCATTTTGATATGTAGTGCTTTTATTTTTCTTTCCTTAATTGTTGACACTCATACCTTTTACTTCTTATTTGATTAAAATGTTATTTTTGATAGTATTGCTTACATTTCCAAGCAGATGGGAATATATTTCTTTTTTAAACTTTTGTTATTAATTGTAGTTGAATTGTACTGTGTCAAAAAATGCAGTTTTCGATGTTTCTGATTTGGGGGATTTATGTTTTCTTCCATTCCTACTCCTAGAATTTATATAACTTTATATAAATGCTTCATAGAACTTCGAAAATAAGATATATTTTCAGACTTTGGTGTTCAGAGCTTGATGTATATTAATTAATTTAAATTGGTTAATCATACTGTGTCAGATATTTTTTGTTTTTAATTCTTCTTTACTTGACTGTCATAGATTAACTCATTTGTATTTTATTTATGTTTATATAATATAAAATATACTCACTACAGTAGTATTTATAACTGATACAAGTTTTGCTTTTTATAGCTTGATGGGATGTGATTTTCAGTGTAAATATTCATGAGAGTCATACCTTTCATCATAAAATTATCTTCTTTCCCAAGGGATGAATTTTGAGTGTTTTCCCCCCTATTTTCAATATATTAATATTGCTGTATCTGTCTTTTTTTTTTTTTTTTTTTGCGGTACGCAGGCCTCTCACTGTTGTGGCCTCTCCCGTTGCGGAGCACAGGCTCCAGATGCGCAGGCTCAGCGGCCATGGCTCACAGGCCTAGCCGCTCTGCAGCATGTGGGATCTTCCCGGACCGGGGCATGAACCCGTGTCCCCTGCATCGGCAGGCGGACTCTCAACCACTGCGCCACCCGGGAAGCCCTGTATCTGTCTTTTTTGTTGTTCATATTTACCATCCTTTTATGTTTAACCTTAGTCTTTGGCATCACTTTGTGCCTTCCAAAAACATCATGTCATTGAATTTTTAAAAAACCATAATATTTTATTCTCAGTCAAAAAAATCGAACCATTTTATATTTTTCAATATAATGATTATGCCTGATTTTGCTTCTCTCATCTTGCTTTATGCTTTTTATTTCTAATTTTTTTGTCTTTTTCTGCACAAACATTTATGATTGTTACTCTTTTCTGCAATGATTTGAAATGTAAGCATTCTTTTTTTATTCCTTCTTAAAGTTTTTCAAAGACGTTCTTAAAACAGGTAAACTATCAAATGGATTCATAGCCTACCATTTTCTCTAGTTCTGAGTCCTGAGTTAAGGTTTACTACCTTCTGCTAGAGGGTTCATTTTCTGAGATGAAACAACAGCAGTTTGGGGGACGACATTTGTGCCTCCTTGAGTGTCTTCCAGTCGAATCTGCACTGTGTCTTACGGAAATTGCCCTGAGATTTCTATCACATGGATCACACCTCTCTCTGATTTTCAGTACTGCTTCCGGTCTCTCCCTCTCCTCCCCCATTTCATGTTTCCTGTATCATTTCTAGAAGAACTTAGGAGAGAGGAGTTGGAGTTAACAGCCTGTATATAAACCTCCATCTTGTCAGAAATTTGGTATGCCATATATTAAAGAGGAACTAGGCCTGGATAGGACATGAAATTATGTCAAATAATATGCAGTTTAAGAAAGGGAAGTGTTTTTGTCTGGAAAAGAGAAAGCCTAAGTGGACTGTGACAGCTGTCTTCGATGCCATGCGGTGCAAAGAATAGACTGACTGTTTAGCCTCACAGGCTAGGACCAGGACCAGGGTGAGCAAATTAAACCTGTCCAAGCTGCTGGGAGATGGGGAGGGGTGTTGAACTGTTTAAAATCTAAGGTTCTTTCCAACATTATTTTTCCTTTAATAAAAATAAGTTTGACACTTTTGAAATATGGGATATAAAACAGTTTTCTTCCCCAAATTTAACATGTATGAGAATTGAATGGAACACTTGTTAAAATAAAAAGTTCTGAGCCCAGCCACTTTGATTTATTTAAGTTTGGGATAGGGTCTTGCACTCTGTATTTTCTGAGGTTAATTTTGAGAATATGGTGTAATCTTTAGGTAAAGTGAGTTTATAAAAGTACTATTCTTTGGCATTTTATGGTTTTGTTTTAGGATGTATTTCATGCAACACATTCTATTTTTAATTTTTATTTTATATTGGCGTATAGTTGATTTACAATGTTGTGTTAGTTTCAGGTGTACAGCAAAGTGATTTAGTTATACATATACATATATATATTCTTTTTCAGATTCTTTTCCCATATAAGTTATTACAGAGTACTGAGTAGAGTTCCCTATGCTATACTGTAGGTCCTTGTTGATCATCTGTTTTATATATAGTAATGTGCAACACAGTCTTTGTTGATAGTAACCAACACTTTAAAATATTGTAGATATTATTCTAACTTAATTCATTGGTTTGAGTAAAGTGTAAATGTAATTACTTTATAACATTTGCTGATATAATTAGGGTTTTGTAAAGAAATGGAAAATCGTTCTAAAAGTGCTAATAATGAAGAAAACAATTGAAGTCAACATTTCTACATAAAACTGTCAATTTGGGTACTGGGGGAAGCAGACACCAAGATGGAGTTTGAAGTGAAAGATACAGGGAAGAGAGAGCAGGGAAAGGCAAAGAAAGTCTTCAGATTGAGATGTAGGTTGACACCTGTGAAAGCAGAGAGGGAAGGAATGAGGACGAGGGATGGATATCTTCAAACAGGTAGAGTTCTGAGGAAGTCTGAGCCGGCCTGACGGTCAGCTCTGATTGACCACAGAAGAGACCACTATTGGGCAGACATGGCCAGGCCCTGCTTCTCCCATGGTTCTTACTCATTGACTGGGAGTAAGTGTGGGAAAAGAGTGGCCTCTGCTCCAATATGGCGGCAGATCCGAAGTGCTATAGCTGGTACTGTCAGCCACCTGTACTCCTAGCTACAGGTACTCTCTTGGAGGGAGATCTGAGCAGGACACGTTCATGGCTGCCACAAATCCAAGCCATATTTGTTCCAGTACTGGGGGGTGTGCATGCTTACTTGGAGGCATAATTTGACATGATCTGTACTGATGTCTTACAGCTTCTGTTCGTTTGACTCTACTTTTATTGCTTTACATCTCTCAGCTTTCATTTCATCCTATTTTTTTCATATATCAGGTGTACAATATGAATGATTCTATTCATAATATAATTTTATTTAGATTGTTATAAAAATAAAATACACTTGTCTGGAGGTGATAGTAAAAAATGTTCTGTAAAGATGTGGGATTTTAAAAACTCAAGAGTCTTTTATGTTATTCCTCTAGTCTGGAGGCAAGAAGAACTTGCACGCATTAACCAGTCTTTCACTGGAGCTGAAAGGAAAGCTGCTTTGTGTGAACTCCTGGAAAAAGAGACCCAGATAATTGCTTCCATTGGGAGACATAGATACATCGCTTATACGGCTAACCAGGAAGCATCGATACAAGCTTTTTTGGATAAGGTTATTGAAGTAACAATTATTTAAATATGAATGTATCCTGAATTTAAAAACATAGAATAATGAACTAAAGAAGAGACTTACATTGTAAGAATTTGTGTGAATTTTGTTTAGTATTTTGGTGACATATTTGTTTAAATTTTGTATATATTTTTCTTTCTTCTTATACAGCTTTAGATTTTCACTGCAGCCTAGAATAACGATTGACAAGTCACATAAAATTAACGTGTTCTTAAGAAAAGAGCTATGAAGGGAAAAATGGAGACACCACCTTTGTGGTGGTGTTCCACACACCACCACACCCTAAAGTTCATTTAGACTTAGGCTGGCTATAGAAATTAGATGAATTGCACACCCTGATAAAATGTAGAGTATTGAAGCACAAAATGTCTGGATCTGCAGTGCCCCATAGTAAGCAACCTGGGGGAAATACCTATAGACTAGTGTTTCTGCTTTTGTTCACCAGCTCATTAAGTGACTAGAAATTTCTGACCCAAAGGATATATGATTATTGAAAACCATGAAAACATACAATTAAGGGAAAAACTAAAGTAATTACCCTTTTGTGGTGAAACTGCCTGCTTGATATTGAATAGCCTGTTTCCATAGTGACCAATTTCCTTTTATAAACTTGATCTTTCCAAACAATTAAAAGCCAATCCAGCCACCAGAAGAAAAGGGATGGAGTTCTTCAAGATATTCTCGTGTAGTGATTCTGGTTGTATGATTCTTGTTATTTGAGAACATTTGTTCTTAAAAACCATATTTTTTGATACTATAAATGCCCCCCACTCACCTTACTTATACGCTCTCCTGTTTGATCTCAATTTTTCTTGTGGTTTTAACTACTGCCTGCATCCTGGAACTCCCTACAGTTCCAGGCCAGACCTCTCCTAGGAGCTTCCAAATCACATCCTGAATTGCCTACTATCATTGCTCTTTGGATGTCCCCAGAGTAAACCTCAAGTTGACATGTCAACCCCTGAGTCATATCATCTTACCTTTCCTTGACCCCTCACCTCCAAACTGATCCTCTTCTGTAACACTCGCATAATTTATCTTCTGTGAATGTTTCATCATCTACTTAAGTTGCTTCAGACAGAAACCTGGGCATTGTTCTTGACGTCCCACTTAGCCACCAAACTGTCTGTTCTATTACTTTAATAATCTCCTCAGTTCTTTACTTCTTCCTTTCCAAACTCACTACCACTGCCTACAGGGAAGTGGCTCTGCCATGCACCTTGATGACCTTGCGTGTATCCAAATACGCCACGTAAACAAAGACTTGAACCACAGCTAATCTGAGTCTTGGTGGAATGCCTTGTGATCCTGCTGGCACTGGAGAGGATGGGAAGCTTCTGAGATGTTATGGAACAGCTCCCCTCTCCTGCTTCCCTGTCTCCTCTGAGAGGCTGTCATGAGACAGGTCTCGCCTTGTGTGTGTAAGCTTGACACTGATTTAATTGGATCTGGATTTCCTTCCCATCTGGATTACTTTATGTCCCCAAATGAGGCTTTCGACCTCCAGTCTCACTTCTTAATTCCCTCCTCCATCATCCGTATTGTTGCCACAGGGACCTCATTCAACACAACTCTGCCCCTGGCCCTCCTTGTTGCCCTCAAGGAACAAGGACTTTTATAGTCGATTCTTGGCACACCTGACCCATCCCACAGTTGTTTATCATCTCTGCTTGCATACTACAGCCATACTGTTTCAGCTACGCTCAGTTACTTGCACGTTCACAGAAAGACCACATGCTCTCAATGCCTTTGCATCTGCTGTGGCCTCTACATGGAACATCCTTTCCTTCCTTCTTCAGTAACCAAGTAGTCACCCTTCAAAACAAGCTCAGATGTCCCTTCTTCTGGGAAGGATCACTGATCCTCCTACTTTAGCCTGTACTATATACCTTCATAAGACTGTTTCATTTTTGTCTTAGTACATTGTGGTCAGTTTTTATTATATCTGTTTACATGTCTGAATCCTTCCTAGATTCTGAGTTTCTTAAGGCAAGAGCCATCTTTTATCTGCATAGCCTCATATCCTAGCTCAGTGCTCATCACAGAGTATCAATAAGTGCTTGTGGAGGAAGGTAGGGAGGAAAAATAAGGGAAATAAATAATGGTTTGTAATTTTTTTTAAAAAATTTATTTTATTTATTTATTTTTGGTTGCATTGGGTCTTTGTTGCTGTGCGCGGGTGGCGAGCTGGGGCTACTCTCCGTTGCGGTGTGCGGGCTTCTCATTGCAGTGGCTTCTCTTGTTGCGGAGCACAGTCTTTAGTAGTGTGATGTGCGGGCTCCACTAATTGTGGCTCGTGGGCTCTAGAGCACAGGCTCAGCAGTTGTGGCACACGGGCTTAGCTGCTCTGTGGCATGTGAGATCTTCCCGGACCACGGCTTGAACCCATATCCCCTGCATTGGCAGGTGGATTCTTAACCACTGCCCCACCAAGGAAGCCCCAATGATTTGTAATTTTATATTTCAGGTACTATGAGAAAATATGCAGTGTAGATACTATCATTTCAAATTCTTGAATATCTTCATTCTAGAATAGCTGAGTTCTACTGTATGGAAGCCATAATATTCATACTTCTCCAGAGTCATATTTTGAACTAAACTTATTCCTTTAGCAAGTTGCTCTATGTTGAATCCAGCTTCATCACTGGGAACTGTGTTCCTTATGTGTCTGATTGTTAACCTTAAGAGGACAGCATGGACCCAGGGCACAAGAAAGAGCTGGAGGCCTCTCAGGCGCCAATGGACAGGGAAGATGGGTGGTACTTACCTTCCTTATTTAAGGCTGAACCTTGTACAGGACTTCCTGCTTGTGCTTCATCTGCTGCTTTGTTTCCTGTAAGCGATTTTAAATTCTTGTTGTAAATACTTATACAATGTCTATTCTTCATTATGCCTGCACACCCCGCACCCCACCCCCCAACCTCCAGCTTCATGTCTAGCATTGTCCCTAAACATGTTTTAAATTATAGAGAGTCCAAAGGTAGATCAAGTCCCAACATATAAAAGCGCCTCTGGAGCCAGTTGATGACGATTACTCTCTGTCATGAAGTATAACTTTGTAAGAAGTTCTTTAAATGTCACCAAAAAAGATGAGATGGGGAGATTTTGTTCATGAGAATTCCTGTGAGGAAGGAAGATTTTTTTTTTTTTTGGTAAATACTTTGATACGTTTTGGGGTAGAATCTGAGACCCTAAAGGATCCTGAGTATGGGAAGAATTGCTCTATCCCAGGAAAACGGAGATTTTCGAGTGTTGCCAGGAGAGAGAGTAGAGGGAGGACAGTTAGAAGGCAGTGGGACACAATGTGGCTTCTTGTAACTTCATTAATTATATCACTAATAATTGAAATATTAAGTGCAAGATGATTTTTTTTTTTCATAAGAGGAAAAGGAGCAAGAGAAATGACTGGGCCTTAATGACTGATTCAGGGCAGCACACAAAGATGCAGGATCAGAAGATGACAGGAAGGATGGAAAAGTTAGCCACAAAAACTTGTAGAAATCAAGGGAAAGGCTTTTTTGTGGGTCATAGGTTTTTGTGTGGGTCATAGGTTTTAGAATTGGGGTTCTGAACCTGTGGTCACCCCAGCTGATAAACCAGTTAATCTCACCAATCCCCAGGCTAAGACTTAGAGGAAATGGACATTTTAGCTGATACAAGAGAATTTTACCTCAGTTTTGACCAAAGTGTTATACAGGGCAAGACAAAACACAACCACGGAATGGAACAGCTGCACTTGAGGTCAATCCCCAGTCCATTACGTACCCTAATTAGTCCATTCTTTAAAAATATTGACCAACGGTGACTTTTGACCTGCTTTTAACCTGTTATAGTAAATTGTGAAATCTTTGTTATTCTAATACAAAGTCATTTAAATCACCTTTTTGTATATGGTGCCATGATAAACATCATAGAAAACAGTTAAGGTAGATTTTATAGTCTTTTGTTGTAAATAGTTATACCAGTTCTATTCCGTTTTGTGCCTATCCCACCCTACCCATGCCTAGCATTGTCTCCAATAAATATTCAGGAGGAGTCAGTGTTGATTTCATGAAACTTGAAGTAACTTATTCTACAGTTTTTTTGATTGCTAAGAAAAAACAGCTTATAAGTAATCCCTGAGGCTAGATAAGGTCAGAGTTTTTTCAAATGTTAACGCTAACAACCAGGGCCATGATGCGGATTTTAAGATCCACATTTAGCACCATAACATATAGATATGTAAAGAGAATATTTACTTTCCCATAATTTGGAAATAACTCTGGAAAATAAAATTTTATGGTTTGGTTTTAGTTTAACTTCAGTGTGTCTAAGTATTATGTAGTGTATTGAACTAATATTTTATTTTTTATCTTCTTATCCTGGACACAGAATTTCTCTGAGTAGTGAATGATTACTATTTTAAATTAGTCCAATAAAAGCACTGAACTAATCAGTTATTAGGGACTCTATACTAAGCCTTCATTCTCCATAAAAAGTTAAAAGATTTTTGAAGCATTAGTTAAAAAATTTGTAATTTTATCACATCAAACATTGACATCCACAGGTTGTCAAATGTTAAAAACTCACAAATTGACAGAGGTGAAGAAATTCAGGTCAAGAAATTTGAATGAAAAATCATCAGTCAGTTTCTAATATATCTTGGGTACTGCTTACCCAAACTGTGTAAAGAGACAATTTGAATTTCTGCAAGAGGTTTTCCCTAGAGTCAAGGCCATTTATTTCTCTGATTCTCTTTGATTTACACACCACTTCTCACAATCACAAGCTAAAAAACTGCAATCTACTTTAGCTGTGTCATTTAATTTTTTTTCTCCTTACTCAGGTGGCCAACAGGTAATGGGATAGAAAAATGCAACCAGCTCTTGCCTCTCTCTGAGTACCACAGTACACAGGGGTGTCCTCTATGGACGGACAAAACCACTTTGCTGTGTAAAAGAAAAGTTGATCACTACCCAGTAGCTCTGGGGGGTTAGTGTTATTCTTAATTTGTCCCCTGAGGGTCTAGAGTATTAATTTAGGAGAAAGAAAAGACCGTCTCTCACAGTGCAGCCATTTCTTCTCTTTTGTGGAAGCTTGCTGCTCTCAAGGTTTTTATCTCTCCACCTTCCCTTCCTCAAAATGTGTCTTCCTGCTGTTCTTCTGTTCCTCTCCTCCAGAGTCTATGCTGTTTCATTTGTTGGCAGCTAAGTGGAATTTATTATGCTCCTGTTTTCTAAAGCAATTTAAGAACATGATTGTTGTACATCTCTTATTGTAGTCAAAGCATTCAAAGAAAAAAAGACATAGAAAGAGAAATAAGCAAAGTTGACATTTTCCTGCATCAGAATAAAAGAAATACCTTAAGGCCTGCAATCAGAGAAGCTTAGACTTGAAGACCAGGTTATCAGTGTTGGCAGAAATAAATCCAAATATAAAAACAACTTTGCCAAACAGATTTTTTAAATGTCATTTCAGTGCTTACACTAGGGAACTCAAACTTCAAATCTAGGAATCTTTGATTATATCACTCAGTTTCCTTTAATCTGGCTAACTCCTAGTTATTCTTCAGGTTTTATCTTAGATATTATTTTCTTTTCACCAGTTAAGTGCTTCATATCAAACTGTAGTTACCTGTTTACCTGCATCATCAAGCATAATCAACTTTTAATTATTTATTAATCTTTCTATGCTCTTAGATTTAAGAGTTCATGAAATTAGAATTTATCTACTTGCTACCTAGTACACTGACCAGTTTATAGTAAACACAATAAATACTTACTGAATGAATGAATGAATACTGTAGGCCCTGTGAAATATATAAAACTACATAAGAAATTTATTTCTTATAACCTGTAAGGAGAAATAGAGTTGTAATTATAGAACAAATTGCATTGCCCCATTGCATACTGTGTGTGTGTGTGTGTGTGTGTGTGTGTGTTTACATGTACAATAGGACAGATAATAGTGATTTCAGTGGTTTCAAACCATAGTAGTTAGGAATCTTTATAGAAAAGTTAGGATTTAAGTTAAAAATCAAAGGGTAGAAACAATTTGGATGTTAAATATATTTGGAAAAAATCCAAGGTATTACTATATCACAGTGTCTTAGATGGGGCTAAAAACTTGGAGGGAAGGTAGAGTTAAATCAATACAGCAGCTGAAAAAAACCACAATAAAGTAGATGGACTAAGCATTTCATTAAAAGGTTATTGTACTTGGATTATTACAAATGAAATAACTTATCAGCCTGAAGAGCTAAAGGTATTGATCACATTACTGGAAGAAGGGAAATTACATTTAATAGAGCCACCCTGAGGAAAACTGTGTGCAAAGATTAAGGCTTTAGACTTTAGAATATTGCTATATGAAACTTAGCCTAAGATTGCTTATTCCTTAAAGGCTTTAAAAAGAGCTTTGCAGCAAACATTAGATTTCAGTAACACTCTGAGGCCTACCCCAAACAAGGCTGTAACCATTTAAAACAATATATTTTTAAAATTTCTAAGTGATAATAATTAAATCATAAAATATTTTCTTATTGAGCTATTTCCCTTTTGTAATCCTTAATAAATTTTATTAATTTTATCAATCTGCTAATTAACTGTATATTATTTAATATTAGATTTATGGCTTAAAAATAGAAATTAATCATAGGGCTGCAGCTTCTCATTTGCTAGATTAAAACTAGAACTGAGAATCTAAAGTTTCTGATGGAGATTCCTAGCTCTGCACAACATTCATTTTACCTTTGATCAGAAAATGATGCCATTACTTTGAAAACATATCAAATATAGTTGTTAAATGGTAGCTTTGTAGTTTTCAATGTAATTTAGCTAATATGAAATGTAAAAAAATTAAAGGTAAATTGAGGCTGTAACTAAAAATTCATACTACTGTCATACTAAATACAGCCTTAAATGGTTTCTCTATTTGGCTATTCTACATTCCTGATGATTTATTTTGATACATGGGCTTCTATTTAAACTTTAAATTATATCAAATCTAAGATTTAAATGCTTGCAAGTATGGCATAAATTGGACTACAGGTCTCCAAAGCAATTACCAATCAGTCTACAAAAATGCAGCATTTGGACAGTTAGAAATTGTGATCAACATAGCCTCCTTTTTGATAGATTATAATCAGGGAAAGAAACTGAGCAGCTTTATACCTTAAAGTAGAAGAGTCAGTGAATTTTCACTGTGCTCTTTCTAGGTCAATGCATCTTCTCTTAAAGTCTCAGTAGTTTGAGTAGGAGGGAACAAAAGCATTGGCAAACATAGTCTTTAAATATTTTGTTGTGGTCCTGAGTCAGTGGAGGACTCACTCCATTTCCTCTCTCTGAATTCTTAGCCTGGGACTCCTCACATGAGCTTCAGGGCAAGTTAGCTCCATCTTTGACCCTCAGTTCAGGAGACGGGCTATGTTGGGAGGCACCAAGCTAGATTTGGAAGTAGGAAGTGAGAATCTTAGCCATTGTCAGGGAGGCAGGGGCCACAGCACTGCTAAAATAGCTAAATACAGCTGTTTCCCTATGGACATCTGCTTTGTGAAGAACTGTGAACTTGTTATAGATTTATTTTTATAGGAAACAGAACTGTAACTGAGTCCCATATTGCTATATCTGTAGGTCTAATGCCTTGAGGATTGTAATCATTGTTCCACAAGGGTTGTTCTCAATTGGCAAGGCATGATCAAGACACATTCATACAACTCAGTATAACTGAACCAAGTAGATAATTTTTTTAGCATTCTAAATAGCATGCTTTGTTCCCCAGGGATTATTTCATAAATCCATCAAGCTAACCATCATACTAGTTAGTACAAATTAGTAGCAAATTCTGAATCCTGAGGAAGTGTTTGTACTTCTGCAGACTAAAGCGCTCTCATATTTTTTTTCCTAAATTGTTTTACTTTCCCATGGTCTACAAATTCTTCAAATAATTTTCTTACGTTTTAATGATAGTTTTATTCCATAAAGCACATGATAATAAGGTTAACTTATAGTAGAAGGAACAAAATTATTTTTGAACTTTTAATTAACTGATAATTATAAACATTATTTTTAAGTGTTCAGCTCCAAAGCTATGGAGAAGATTTGATGGCAAAATAATTGAGATGGATACACAATTCACCATCAGAGCCAGAGAGCTGCAAAACATCTATAACTGCATTGTGCTGAAAAATCTCTCTCAAGATGAGAGACTGGATGTGCTGTTAACACTCAAACATACTGTAAAGGTACGTTAGTTTCTCTTAGTTTTTGGGTATCACTACCACTATCAATAAAAAAATTGAATACTAAAATAAACAAGATGGTTTGTATTAAGTAATTATAAAGATAATAAATGTCTATATATATGAATTTTATTTTGTGAACAACTATATTGTTTGGGTATAATTGGGGGAGGATATGGTTTATGCATTAACATTTATCTACAAGTTCTCAAACTATATATTATGACACATACAAAAGTAAATATAACACAATGAATATTCTAAATGTAGATGTATCCTTACCTTTGCAATGAATGTAGATATATACAGCATGAGATTAGTACTCAACTCAGTTCAATAAAACAGCAATTATTGGCTATATATTTTCACACTTTTTAATGAAAATTTTATTTTTAGCAATTTTAATGCAGCATTAGTATAAGTATTTTTACCTCCTTTTCCTCATCAGTTATTGATTTAAGGCACTTTAAGTAGTTGAGTAAATGGTTCTTGTTGGAAGGTAAGTCCCCATAGGTCTCTCATATTTCTGCCCATCTTGAAAGCAGAGGCATGGACTCAATAAGGCATTGACTGCCTTTTTTCTGGACAGCCTTTTCAGAGATGTTTGTCAAGTGACTATGCCTTTGAAGCTAGAGATAGGAAGAGAGGGAGAAGCCATAGGTCCAGAGGTGGGAAATAAGCATGGTATCTGTAGAGGGCAGTAGAAAGACCAAATTGGCAAAAGGAGAGTGCAGGTAGAGAGTACAGTAGAAATATTCTTACTTGACATAATTAGGACCATTAGCTGGTTAATTAAAAAAACCAAAGGATGGACTCATAAAAGATAAGTTGTGCATGTCTTAATATGTTTAACCTAATATATCCACATATACATTTATTTAACAGTATTTGATGGAGGATTAAGGCTTTTAAGCATGACTCGATGTCTGGCTGTGTTTATGGTGGCTGCACAACCGTAGATTAGTTATTTAATATTTCTGAAAATCAGTTTCATCATCTGTAAAATTAGTTGCTTTGAAGATACACATATATATATGTGTATATATTTATACATATGTATGTATATAGAATATAAATAAAATATATAATTTATGTGTCTCAATGCTTACAAATAGGGAGCCCTCAATAAATAATAAGTATTATTTTGATGACAGTTGCTAATATAGACCAGTGAATTTTGATCCTGGGTGTATGTTAGAATCATCTGGAGAGCTTGAAAGAGAGAAAGAGATACACAGAGAAAGGGAGAGAGTTTGAGAATAAATGAATAGGAATGATATCTAGGCCCCATTTCAGAGCAGTTAAATCAGATTCTCAAGTGTGAGGGCACTGTTAAAATCTTTTAAAATCTTCCCTAGGTCATTCTAATGTGCCCTCAGGGTCAAAGACCACTGATGCAGACTCTTGTATTAGCCATACCAAGTACATATTAAAAAGAAGAGAAGAGCATTATTTTACAGTTACTGACGTTACCCTCTGACTCCTTCATTCAAACTATGGTTTTTGTAGTCGGAGGGCAGTCGGAGGAACTTACTTCTATTTTATTACTTCTAAATCCTTCTACTTTAATCACTTCACTCTTACTTGGGCTTTCTTATTCAGTCACCATCATTTCTATTACTTTGTTAAAGATTATTGTGAATTATATAAACATGCAGAAAACATGTATAAAATATACGTGTATAGTTTAGCAAATATAAAAGCACCAATCTTGTTACTGCCCTCTGGCCCCAAAACAGGACATTGCCAACGTCCCCCTTTCTCTTCATATCTGCAACTCACCCTCTCGTCCTCTAAAAGTAATTACCATACAGACTTTCATGGTAGTCATTTCCTTGATTTTTCTTCATAGTTACCACCTCTGTATACATCTCTAAATAATACGGTGTAGTGTTGTTTATTTTTGGATTTTATTTAAAAGGAATGAGACTGTATGTATTATTTTGTGCCTTGCTTCATTTGCTCAACATTAATTTGTAAGATTTAAACTTGTTACTGTATATAGCTCTAGTTAATTCATGTCCATATATCATGTAATACTCTACTGTATGAATAAGCCGTCATTATTTATGTAATCAATTTATTTATGGATATTTAGTTGTTTCTCATTTTGAGCTGGTGTGAACGATGACTCCGTGCACATTTTTTAAAGCACTTAAGAGTAGAATTGCTGGGTTGTAGATTATGCATATCTTAAGTTCTACTAGATAACGTCAAAATTTTTTCTAAATTAGTGGCACCAACTTATATTTATGTCAGCAATGTTTTGTTACCTTTGGAATGTAGTTTTCAGTTTGTTTGGGTGATAATTTTAAAAACTAGTGATTTTTAAAATTCTATACTGAATATGGTTGTGTTTTACACAGGAACATGATTGTAAACTGACTCAAGAAATTCTAGAATTGATTGACAGGGAGGTTGACCTTATGATGAGAGGAGTCAAACATGAGAACCTTGAAGGACTCAGAAAAAGGATTGCAACACTCTTTTTTCAGTACATCAAAACACCTCTGTTTAATCCAGAAGTTGCAAGACACCTTAAGGTACTCTACCTTTTCTTCCCTGTATTCCTTTATCAAAATTCTAAGACGTGCTATAGTAAGTCGAAGTATATGCAGATTTTGCTTTAATACTTTACTAGGGGGTCCATGTGGAAGACCATCTTATTGGTGAAATCTCCTTTGAATGATATTTTTTATGTTGATAAATGAATCATTTAACTTTTTCTGTTTGTATTTCCAAGCTTGAATTCTCTCCTACTCTCTGGATTAAATATCCAGTTGAATATTACAGTGTGTGGAACACATCATGATCTCTCACACCATCATGCTTTTCCATGTACTGTTGCTTCCACTTGGAATGCTGTCCCCTACTTTACCCAGCCAACTCCTCTTCATTTTCTAAGACTCAATTCACATGTACCCTCCTTCATTAGGCCTCAGAGAAAGTTAAACTCTTCATATCTGAGATTCTACATGCACCTGTTTGTGTTCCTTTATGATACTTATCACGGAGTTATAATTATTACTGAACAGATCCACATAGATATCCTGCGAGAACTTCAAATGTAATACGTATTTGAATTAAACTACCTTTTCCAACTCTAACATGTTTAGCCTCCTTTGGGGATTTTTCTCTCTAAAGCCAAGATAAGTGCCTTACTGCCTTCTTACTTTGCAAAACTATTTAAAACACCTTTAGTAAAGTTTTGGGGGGGGTGGTTTACTAAAGAATTTGAAACAGCGTTTTGTTCCAGTGATTATGTTTAGACTAATAATCTATTTAAGAAGCTGACTAAACATGTATTTTGCTTTTTTAACATAAACAAAATCTCAATATTTAGTCAAAATTTTTAGAAAAATTAAAATTGTTTATTTTTTATATTCTTTCTTTTTAATGAAGTTTTGAAACATAACTGTATTGCAAGATAATTTCAAAATATAACAAAAGTTCAAGAGAAAAGTTGACCATTGAATTATTTCTTATTCACATCGTTGTTTCATTTTTCCAAGCTACCTTTTAGTCTTCTATAGACTTACTCAGTTTTTATATGCTTGCAGTAGTATAATAGAATTTAATATTCTACACATTCATATAACATTGTATCATTTTATTCACTTTTTAAATTTACCTTTGGTAAAATTCAATCCTTTTGGTGAGTTTTGACAAATTCAGAGTCATATAATCAACAGCCAACAGCACAATCAAGATAAAAAATAGTCTTATCACCTCCCCCAAATTCCCTCATGCTGCTACTTTGTAATCAGCCCTTCCCCTGGCTACCTAACCCTTGGCAAACACTGATCAGAATTTTATTTCTATAGTTATACCTAACCTAGAGTGTCACATAAATGGAATGATATGCTATGTGCAAGTATACCATGTCTTATTGCACTTCACTTTACTGAGCTTTGCAGATACTGTGTGTGTGTTCTTTTTCTTTTCTCTTTTTCTTTTCTTTCTTTTTTTTTTTTTTTTTACAAATTGAAGGTTGTGACAACCCTGCATTGAGCAAGTCTGTTGGCACAATTTTTCCAAGAGTATTTGCTCCCTTTGTGTGTCTGTGTCACATTTTGGTAATTCTTGGAATGTTTCAGGCTTTTTTGTTATTGTTTTATTTGTTACAGTGATCTGTGGTCACTGATCTTTGATGTTACTATTGTAATTGTTTTGGGGCACCATGGACCTCACCCACATAAAACAGCGGACTTAATTGACGTGTGTGTGTCCTGACTGCTCCACCAACTGGTGGTACTTCCAACTCTCTCCCTCTCCTCAGGTTTCCCTATCCCCTGAGACACAACATTATTGAGATTAGGCCAATTAATAACCCTACAACAGCCTCTAAGAGTTCAAGTGAAAGGAAGAGTTGCACACCTCTCCCTTTAAATTGGAGAATTTAAAGCTAGAAATGATTAAACTTAGTGAGGAAGGCTTGTCGAAAGCTGAAATAGGCCAGAAGTTAAGCCTCTTGCACTAAATAGTTAGTCAACTTGTAAATGCAAAGGAAAAGTTCTTGAAGGAAATTAAAAGTGCTACTTCAGTGAACACATGAGTGCTAAGAAAATGAAACAGCCCTATTGCTGATATGGAGAGAATTTGAGTGGTCTAGATAGAAGATCAAACCAGCCGTAACATTTCCATAAGCCAAAGCCTCTTCCAGAGCAAAGCCCTAACTCTCTTTATTTTTATGAAGGTTAATACCAAGTCTCAATAAATTTAAGAATATTGAAATCATATCAAGCATCTTTTCCAACCACAATGCTATGAGACTAGAAATTAACTGCAAGAAAAAAAAACTACAAAAAGTAAAAGCATTTGGAGGTTAAATAATATGCTGCTAAACATGGGTCACTGAATAAATCAAAGAGGAAATAAAAAAAAATACGTGGAGACAATAAAAATGGAAAGACAATGATCCAAAATCAATGAGATTCAGCAGAAGCAGTTCTAAGAGGGAAGCTGATAGTGATACAAGCCTACATCAGGAAATAAGAAAAATCTCAAACAACCTAACATTACACCTAAAGGAACTAGAAAAAGAAGAAGAAACAAAACCTAAAGTTAGTAGAAGGAAAGAAATAATACAGATCAGAGCAGAAATAAAGAGACTAATATCAATGAAACTAAGAGCTGGTTCTTTGAAAAGATAAACAAAATTGATAAAGTTTTTGCCAGACTCATCAAGAAAAAACGAGGGGCCAAATTAATCAGAAATGAAAGAGAGGTTACAACCAACACCACAGAAATTAAAGGATCATAAGAGATTCTTATGAACAGTTACACACCAATAAAGTGGACAACCTAGAAGAACTGGATAAATTCCTAGAAACACACAATCTCCCAAGACTGAACCTGGAAGAAATAGAAAATATGAACAGACCAATTACCAGTAATGATATTGAATCAGTAATCAAAAACTCCCAACAAATAAAAGTTCAGGCCTAGACTGCTTCACAGGAAATTCTACCAAACATTTAAAAAAGAGTTAACATCTGTCCTTCTCAAACTACTCCAAAAAACTGAAGAGGAAGGAATACTTCCAAACTCATTCTATGAGGCCAGCATCACCCTGATACTGAAACCAGACAAAGACATCACAGAAAATTACACGCCAATATCACTGATGAACATAGATGCAAAAGTCCTCAGCAAAATGTTAGCAAACCGAATTCAGTAACACACTGGAAGGATCATACACCATGATCAAGTGGGATTTATCTCTGGGATGCAAGAATGGTTCAATGCTGCAAATCAGTGTGATACACCACATTAACAAACTGAAGAATGAAAATTATAAGATCAATTCAATAGATGGAGAAAAAGCTTTGACGAACTTCAACATTCATTTGTGATAAAAACTCTCAACAAAGTGTATAGAGGGAACATACCTCAACATAATAAAGGCCATATATGACAAACCTACAACCAACATCATATTCAATAGCGGAAAGGTGAAAGCATTTCCTCTAAGATCAGGAACAAGACAAGGATGCCCACTCTTGCCACTTTTATTCAACATAGTATTGGCAATCCTAACCACAGTAATCATACAAGAGAAAGAAATGAAGGGAATTCAAATTGGAAAGAAGGAAGTAAAACTATCACTATTTGCAGATGACATGATACTATGTAGAGAAAATCCTAAAGATAACACCAAAATCTGTTAGAATTCATCAATGAATTCAGTAAAGTTGCAGGATACAAAATTAATATACAGAAATCTATTGCATATCTATACACTAATAAGAAACTCTCAGAAAGAGAAATTAAGAAAACAATCCCATTTATAATTACATCAAAGAGAATACAATACCTAGGAATAAATCTAACCAATGAGGTAAAACTGGTACTCAGAAAACTATGACATTGATGAGAGAAATTGAAGATGACATAAACAAATGGAAGAATTAATATTGTTAAAATCACATAATATCCAAGGCAATCTACAGATTTAATGCAGCCTCTTTCAAAATTCCAAGGGCATTTTCCACAGAACTAGAACAAATAGCTCTAAAATGTGTATGGAAACACAAAAGACTTTGAGTAGTCAAAACAATCTTGAGAAAGAAGAACAAAGCTGGAGGTATCATGCTCCTTGACTTCAGACTGTACTACAAAGCTACAGTAATCAAAACAGTATGGTACTGGCACAAAAACAGATCCATAGATCAGTGAAACAGAATAGAGAGCCCAGAAACAAACCTACATTTATATGGACAATTAATCTATGACAAAGAAGGCAAGAACACACACTGGGGGAAAAGACAGTCTCTTCAATAAATGGTGTTGGGAAAACTGGACAGCCACATGCAAAAGAATCAAACTGGACTACTTTATCACACCAAATACAAAAATCAACTTAATGGAATAAAGACTTAAATGTAAAACCTGAAACCTTAAAACTCTTAGAAGAAAACCTAGGCGATATGCTCTTTGACATCGGTCTTAAGTGTATTTTTTGTATACGTGTCCTCAGGCAAGGGAAACAAAGCTAAAAATAAGTGAGTGGGAGTACATCAAACTAAAAATCTTTTGCACAGTGAATGAAACTATCAATAAAGTGAAAAGGCAGCATACTGAATGGGAGAAGATATTTCCAAATGAAATGTCTAATTACAGGTTAATATCCAAAATATACAAAGAATGCATACAACCCAACATCAAAAACAAACAACAGGATTAAAAATGGGCATAGGACCTGAATAGACCTTTTTCCAAGGAAGACATACAGACGGCCAACAGACGCGTGAAAATCTGCTCAACATCACTAATCATCGGGGAAATGCAAATCAAAACCACCATGAGATATCACCTCACACCTGTGGAAGAGCCATCATCAAAAAGACAACAAATAACAAGGGTTGGTGAGGATACGGAGAACAGGGAACCCTTGTGCACTGTTGGTAGAATTTATATTGGTACAGCCACTATGGAAAACAATGTGGAGTTTCCTCAAAAAATTAAAAATAGAACTGCCATGTAACCCAGCAATTTCACTTCTGTGTATTTACCCAAAGAAAACAAAAAGACTAATTTGAAAAGATATATGTATTCCAGTATTCATTGCAGCACTGTTTATAATAGCCAAGATATGGAAGCAAGCTAATTATCTATTGATAGACAAATGGATAAAGAAGATGTGGTATGTGTGTATATATATATATATGTATATATATATATATATATACACACACCAACACACACACAATGGAGTATTAGCCATAAAGATGAGATCTTACCATTGGCTACAACATGGATGGATCTAGAGGGTATTATGTTAAGTGAAATAAGTCAGACAGAGAAAGAAAAATACTGCACAACCTCACTTATAAGTAGAATCTAAAAAGTAAAAAAAACAAAGCAAAACGAAAAGAGACTTGTAGATACAGAGAACAAACAGGTGATTGCCAGAAGTAAGAGCGTCGGGGCGGGGGTGGGGGCAAAATAGTTGAAGGGGATTAGGAGGTACAAACCTCTAGTTATGTAGTAAATAAGTCACAGGGAGGTAATATACAGCATAAGGAATATGGTCAATAATATTGTAATAACTTTGTACTGGGACAGGTGGTTACTAGACTTATCCAGATGATCATTTCATATTGTATGCAAATGTTAAATCATTATGTAGAACATCTGAAACTAACATAATATTGTACATCAACTATATTTCAATAATTTTTTAAAATAAATAAATACATTTCATAAGGCTATAGCTGCCATAGATAATGACTCCTCTGATGGATGTGGGCAAAGTAAATTGAAAACCTTCTGGAAAGGATTCATCATTCTAGATGCCATTAAGAGCATTTGTGACCCATGGGAAGAGGTCAAAATATCAACATTAACAGGAGTTTGGAAGAAGTTTATTCCATCCCTCATGGATGACTTTGATGGATTCAAGACTTTAGTGGAGGAAGTAACTGCAGATGTGGTGAGAATAGCAAGAGAACTAGAATTAGAAGTGGAGCCTGAAGATGTAATTGAATTGCTCCAAATCATGATAAAACTTTAATAAATGAGGAATCTACTTTTGGTGAAGATGCCGTGAAGATTGTTGGAATCACAACAAATGATTTAGAATATTACATAAACTTAGTTGAGGAAGCAGTGGCAAGGTTTGAGAGGAGTCATCCAATTTTGAAAGAAGTTCTACTGTGGGTAAAATGCTGTCAAACAGTATTGCATGCTACTGAGAAACCATTAGCATAATGAAAGGAAGAGTCAATCAGTGCAGCAAACTTGATTGTTGTCTTATTTTAAGAAGCTGCCACAGCTACCCCAAACTTCAGCAATCATCACCCTGACCGATCAGTAGCCCTTAAGGAGGGCAAGACCCTTCACCAGAAAAAAGAAGACTCAGATGATAGCATCTTTAAGTAATAAAGTATTTTTAATTATGTACATTGTTTTTTTAGACTTAATGCTATTGCACATTTAACAGACTACAGTATAGTGTAAACATAGCTTTATATGCACTGGGAAACAAAAAAATTCGTGTGACTTGCTTTATTGCTATTATCCGTTTTATTTCAGTGGTCTGAAACTGAACCTGTAATATCTCCAAGGTATGCCTGTAGTCTTTCAAGACTGGCTTCCTTCATTTAGCATATTGTATTTGATATTCACCCATATTTTTTTAGTGTATCATTAGTTTTTTGTTGTAACCGAATAATATTTTTATGGTCTGGGTGTGCCAGAGTTTATCTGTTTACAATTGCAGGACATTAAATTGTTTAGAGTTTTGGGCTTTTGTGAATAAAGTCACTACGAACACTCAATTGTGAGTTTTTGTGTAAGTTGGTTGTTTGGGGTTAAATACCTAGGAAGTGGGATTGTTGAGTCATATGGTAAATGCATATTTACCTTTATAAAGACTGCCAAACATTTTTCCAAACTGATTATACCATGTTGCACTCCATCTGCAATGTATGAGAGTTCCAGTTGCTTTGCATCCGTGTCAGCACTTGGTATTGTCAGTTTTTATTTCATTTTTGGAGTTCTAATAGGTGTGTAGTGTTTTAATCTGCATTTTCCCAATGAGTAATAATATTAAGCATCGTTTCATGCATGTTTTTGACATCCATATATCTTTTTGGTGAAGTGTCTCAACATCTTTTGTCACTGCCATTTTTTCAGTTGAGTTGCTTATTTTCTCGTTATTGAAATTTTTAATATATTTTGCATATAAGTCCTTTGTAAGACACATGATTTGCAAATATTTTCTCAGTCTGTGGCTTGTCTTTTTATTCTCTTAACCGTATCTCTAACAGAGCAGAAGTTTTTGTTTTGATGACGTTCAATTTGTTCAGTTTTAAAATGGATCATGCTTTTATTGTTTGTTTTGTATTTAAGAAATTTTTGGAAGAATTAATATTGTTAAAATGTTCTTACTACCCAAAGTGATCTACAGCTTCAGTGCAATCAATCCCTATCAAAATTCCAATGGCATTTTTCACAGAGATAGGAAAAAAAAATCCTAAAATTTGTATGGAAACACAAAAGACCCAGAGTAACCAAAGCAATCTTGAGAAAGAAGAGCAAAGCTGGAGGCATCATGCTTCCTGATTTCAAACTATATTACAATGCTATAGTAATCAAAACAGTATATTATTGGCATAAAAACAGACACATAGGTCAATGAAACAGAATCGAGAGCCCAGAAATTAACCCATACTTATATGGTCAATTAATTTACAACAAAGGAGCCAAGAATACACAACGGGGAAAGGACAGTCTCTTCAATAAATGGTGTTGGGAAAACTAGACAGCCACATGCAAAAAAAAATGAAATTGGGCCCTTATCTCACACCACATACAAAAATCGACTCAAAATGGATTAATTATTTAAATGTAAAACCTGAAACTGTAAATCTACTAGAAGAAAACATAGGGGAAATGTTTCTTGACATTGGCTTTGGCAACAATTTTTTGCTCGTGACACCAAAGGCAAAGGCAACGACAGCAAAAATAGACAAATGGGATTTTATCAACCTAAAAAGTTTTTGCACAACAAAGGAAAGAATTCAACAAAATGAAAGCAACCTATTGAATGGGAGAAAATATTTGCAAACCATTTATCTGATGAGTTAGTATCAAAAACAACGTGTACGACTCAATAACAAAATAATTTTAATCCAATTTAAAAATGGACGAAGGACCTGAATAAACATTTTCCCAAAGAAGACATACAAATGGCCAACATGTACATGAAAAAGTGCTCATTATCACTAATCAAAGAAATGCAAATCAAAAGCTCAGTGAAATATCATCTCACCAAAGTTAAAATGTCTACTCAAAAAGACAGAGGGTAACAAGTGTTGGCAAGGATGTGGAAGAAAGGGAATCCTTGTGCACTGTTAGTGGAAATGTAGCATTATGGAGGGTCCTCAAAAAATTAAAAATAAAACTACCATATAATGCAGAATTTCAAATTTTGAATATTGATAATTGAGCCAATCTAAATTTAGTGTTAAGATAAATGAAATGAGAACACTTGGTTTAGTGGGCTTTAATTTCTGTGTGAATCTAGCTATTGCCTGTAAAAATAATTAACACAGCATAGCACCAAAAATCTAAATTCTTAAAAATAAGTGCCAAAGCACTTTCTTTTCTTTTCTTCTTGGGAAGTTTTCTTACTATTGCAACTCAAAGCCTCTACCGACTCATTTTTTTCAGTCAGTTAATTTTCTAGGTGATTTTACCATGTATATCTAAAAGTTTATGAATAATAGAGATTTTTAATATTTTGGTAGGGTAAATGAATACTATTTGAAATTTAAATTTTGTATAGAGTAGGAAGTTAAGGAAAAAATATGACTTTAAAATTAACCAACTTGTTATCAGAATGAGATAACTCATTCTAAGATAAATTAGCCCTCAGCATTTGGCCTGGCTGTTATAGTTTGTCTTTCTTCCTTCCTTTCTTTCTTCCTTCCTTTCTTTCTTTCTTTCTTTCTTTCTTTCTTTCTTTCTTTTTCTTTCTGTCTTTCTTTCTTTTCTTCTTTCTTTTATTTCTTTTTTTTCTTTCTTTCCTTGTCTTCTTTCTTTCTTTCTTTCTTTTCTTCTTTCTTTTGTTTCTTTTCTTTTTTCTTTCTTTCCTTTTCTTCTTTCTTTCTTTCTTTCTCTTTCTTTCTTTCTTTTTCTTCTTTCTTTCGTTTCTTTTCTTTTTTCTTTCTTTCCTTTTCTTCTTTCCTTCTTTCTTTCCTTTCTTTCTTTCTTTCTTTCTTTCTTTCTTTCCTCCTTTCTTTCTTTCCTTCTTTCTCATTCTTTCTTTCCTTCTTTCTTTCTTTCTTTCTTTCTTCCTTCCTTCCTTCATTCCTTTCCTTTCCTTCTTCTCTCCCTCCCTTTCCTTCCTCCCTCCCTCCTTTCTTTCTTTCTTTCTTTCTTTCTTTCTTTCTTTCTTTCTTTCTTTCTTTCTTTCTTTCTTTCTTTCAGGTCCCTCAAGATCCACTGAAGTTTTATAAGAAGATTTACTTTTGCCTCAGTTGCCAGCTCTATTTGCCTTCTACAGAGTTTGCTGTATCATCCACCTCACACCACATTTACCGCTGTCGCCACTGCATTAACCTTGACAATGAGACTCAAAAACGAGAATCATGTTTGAAGTACAAATGTTTACTTCAACGACTTTACTATTCAGAAGCTGATTATGAAGATGATTCTAAAATTGCTTTCCTGATGCAGGTATGATCAGTAAATGTTGCCAATCATGGATGAAATTTGTCCATTGATTTTACAGAAAAGATTTCTGCTTTCCCATCCAAACCTATTAAAATAATGTTTCTCTTTCCCATGTTTATTCTTTGTGAAGCTTGCCTCTCTGGCAATTCTGAGTTTATATATGCAGACCTTGTGACAGAAAGTCATTTCAAGAGCTTTAGCTAATATGGTTTAAAAATTTTTTTAAAAGTTTTAAAACAGTTATTTCATTTCTTCCCTTTTCCCTCTTTTTTCATTAAAACAATAAAGTTTTTAATAACGCTAAGCGAATTGCTTATTCTTTATTAAATCTTAATTTCCTCATTTGTAAAATGGGAATAAAATGATCTGCAGTAACCCTGAGGATAAGATGATAGTTGCTAATGAATTTTGAAAAGTACTTAATACCATATAAATGTAAGGTAAAATTAGCATATTGGAAGAAATATACACAGCTTACTCTGGGTTAAAGATGCAGTCATGACTGTGAGATTGGTAACATATTATGGTTTGGGCAGAATGAGCAGAGATTTGATGAGAAATAAGCCATGTGCGCAGAAAACCTCATGAATAATGTTTTCCTTTAAAAAATATACTCAGTATAATTTGTTTTCTCAAGTAATAGAATAATTTAAAATTTTATGTTTAGAAGAAAACATTGTTTTTCACAAATGTTTTGACATGCAGCTACAAGATATTCAGTACCTGACTGAGAACATCTGGGCATCCCAGTCAGTGCTCAGTACCTGGAACGATCTCAATGATCTGGTCATGGTCAGGTGGGATAAGTCCTTGGAGTGGTCGCCCTGGAACTGCATTCTTCTTACCAAAGATGAAGGCACTGCTCATCTCAAGCTAAAGAGTGTTGAAGAGGTAAGGAGGTCAAACTTTATTTGGGACCTTAATTTGGTCATTGGAATTATTAGAGGTAACTTGACTGCCTTTTACTACATTCCATGCATAAGTTAAATACTTCCATTGGATTAAGAAACAGAGAACCCATGGATAACAGTAACAAAATACATGGATGGTATGTACGGCAGAGATTAAAATTGAAAGGAAGCTAAGACACTTAAAAGGTAAAGATAAGACATCTGAAAGTCTTCCAAGTACCTAACATGAAACCAGACCCTCCTAATAATAGCAAGTTCAAGCACATTAGTTCCACAGTAAATTCCATAAGAACAGGGATATTGTTTAGTTTATTTGTGTCTATATCTCTAATACCTACAACAGTGTCACAGACTAGGGAATTAATAAGTATTTGTTGAATGAATAAATGAATATTATCACCAGATAGGTATTTTGAAACCTAAAGTCTGTCCTTTGATTAATCATCACAAGTCTGCCTAAAAGCACGGTAGATTCTCAAATAAATTCTGTTCATAATTTTGTGCCCTAAATGACAATCATACTGATGGGGTATAGTTCTGAGGCTTCATTTTTCATTTGCTTCCAGTTAACTAGGAGTGGGGAAAGCACTGTAAAAATTAAATACCATTTAATTCCAGTAATTTATAAGATGCAATCTGTAAAACATTTTGATGAACAGAATTGAGGGGTCCCTGATGAGTTCCCCGAAAGCTCCGTTTATACTAAGCAAGCCTATGATCCCAACATCTGATATTGATTCTCTGCCTTCTGCTAATTAAATTGCTGTACTTTAATTCCATGCAAGATGTCAGCTAAGGGAAAATACAGAAATGACTTCAAATATAATAGTCGTTTTGAATCGTGCTATTTCCTGCCTGTGTTTTTATTAGGGAGGGGGAAGGAGTAAAGAGGAGAAACTAGTTAAAGTTTTAACTTTTTTAAACTCCTAATTTTAAACTCCTAATTTTCCATTAGGAGTCAGGCTAAGAAAAATTTTACTCTAGGGACTGAAGGAAAGGGTAACAAGAAACTGAAGCTATGTTAAATATTATATTTAGTAAACTAAGCTGCCTCATAAATATTTAATCACTGAAAGCCTAGCCAATACTAGCAATAGTGTTTCATATAGGACCCATAGTGGGATTGAAGTTCACTCCCAAAGCTGATATTCCACTGCTTCTTCAATTTATACACACAACTCCCTTTGTGTATTTAATCAAATTACTGCAGTATCAAATTAAATGTTCTATTCACATGCATTTCTAATTTCAGGATCTTACTGAATTTCTGTAAATAGAGCTCCGTTTACGCCAAGCAACCCTAGTGTAAATAAAGAAATGACTTCAAATATAATTGTCATTTCGGACAAACTAAAAAATTTGCCTTTTTATGGTTTTGGGCTGGTGTAATCGTTTAAGTATTAATATTCAGCCTACTTAAAGAATAGTTTATGTCCTGTTGTAATTTCCAGAATTTCCTAAATGCACAGAGGTATTTGCTATCTCATTGAGTAAAAAACTACTCAAAACTTAAAATAATCTTGACTCTTGCAATCATGATACAAATTGTAGGAAAAGCATGGAAAAAGACTTCTGTTCTTTGAACTGTATATGAGGCAGATCAGTTTCTCCTGGTGTGTGCAATGGCCAGAGTAGGACAATAGTGGATTTAAAGTCAAGACACCTGACCCAGTATTTCCCCATTTCTGTCATTAACGATCTGCAGGACATTAAGACCTTCCTTCTTTGCTTTGCAAAATTTTATAAAGGTTAGCAAAAAACATGAAATTGGTATAAAGGATTAGAGTAGATTAGAGCTTTGAATTCTGGCTCTATCACTTATGGGAGAAGTTGGGCAAGTTTGTTAATGTCTCAATGCCCCGGTTTTCTCATCTATAAAATGGGGATAATGGATATTTTTCCATATTATATTACTCTTTAAGAGTTACTTATTGTTCCTTTTATTGTATGTACCATAATGTGCTATTCTTATCTTTGATGATTACTTTTTGCCTTTATGCACTTTGAAAACCTATAAAGTTCTCTACATGTTTTGTTTAATGTTGTATAACAGAAATGTGTTAGTACTTCTTGAATGAAATATGGGCTAAGAAGTGTTGGAATAAGGTTAAATGAGTATTTTGACCTGGTGAATTTGTCTGTAGAGAGGAAACTTTTTTTAAAAAATTGAAGTATAGCTGATTTATAATATTATATTAGTTTCAGGTGTACAGCACAGTGATTCAATATTTGTATAGATTATACTCTAAAGTTATTATAAAACAATGGCCATATTTGCCTATGCTGTACAATATATTCTTGTTGCTTATTTATTTATGCATAGTAGCTTGTGCCTCTTAATCCATACTCCCATCTTGCCTTCCTTTTCCCCACTGGCAGCCACTAGTTTTTTCTCTGTATCTGTGACTCTGTTTCTATTTTGGTGTATACATTTGTTTTATTTTTTAGATTGTACATGTAAGTGATAATATAGAGTATTTGTCTTTCTCTCTCTGACTTATTTCCCTAAGTATAATGCTCTCTAGGTCATCTGTATTGTTGCTAATGGTGGAATTTCATTCTTTTTTACGGCTGAATAATATTCCATTGTGTATATATACATACCATAGAGAGGAAACTTTAAAATAAGCCCAGGATATTTCTACATAATGCTTTCTTTAAGAATGCCACATCCTTTGGCTCCTTTTCTCCAGGGCTTTCTTTATCTTGACTTGACACTATGGAAGGATCTTTAGTAAGGAGATATCTTAGTAAAGAGATACCTAACCTTTCACAAAACAAATTTTAGGAGGAGGTACAGGTAGTATTTGTGATTTGGTTGAAAAGAAGAGTCAATTAAGATTAATGAAGAGGGGCTTCCCTGGTGGCTCAGTGGTTAAGAATCCGCCTGCCAATGCAGGGGACACAGGTTCGAGCCCTGGTCTGGGAAGATCCCACATGCCGCAGAGCAACTAAGCCTGTGTGCCACAACTACTGAGCCTGCGCTCTAGAGCCCGCGAGCCACAACTACTGAGCCTACATGCCACAACTACTGAAGCCTGTGCCCCTAGCACTCATGCTCCACAACAAGAGAAGCCACCGCAGTGAGAAGCCCACGCACCGCAACGAAGAGCAGCTCCCGCTTGCCACAACTAGAGAAAACCCGCACACAGCAACAAAGACCCAATGCAGCCAAAAAAAAACAGAAAGCAAAAAAGAATAAAGAGAATAGACAGTATTTATTAATTCAACCAGAATTTGCTTTTCAATCTGCCGGATATTGTGATAAGTGCTTGGGGAAAAGCAAGGAAATGTAATGGATACAATACTTCATTGTTTCAGTTGCATTTGAGTTTAGCTGCAAATAACAGACTAAGCAGTATAATGACTTAATCAAATATGGGGTCAGTTGTCTTATATAATAGGGATCCAGAGTTTGGCATCTGGAGACTTGTATGGTAGCTCCACAATGCTCTCAGAAACCCAGGCCTTCTAACTTCTTCCTCAGCCATATTTAACCTTTGGCTTTAACCCTAATGATTGTGTACTCTTAGAGACAGATAGCGACTTCATCTTCTGCATTATATCCCCCTCCTAGATATGGCAAAAGCCTAAAGGTACTTCCCACTCCTAAAAAGCTTCCCTGTAAGCTTTATCCAATGACTTCTTTTTTACAAATGTACATATATACATGTGTGTATATATAAATATATATATATTTCTGCCATATATATGTGTGTATATATATATATACACATACACACACATATATATGTCAGAAACTTGTCATATGGCCACCCCTAGCTATAATAAAGCCTAAGAAAGCTGAGCACATCACAAAATACAAAATAAGGCCCCTATATAGAGTTGGGCCTCTAAATATGAATGCAAGAGAGAATGAATATTGGGTTGGCAACTAGCATTGTGCCCCTCTCATTAGAAAACAGATTGTCTTATAATGTGGCAAAGCTACATTACAGAGAAAGTTCAAAGTGCTGCTATAGCTGTGGAGAGACAAGAAGCCTAAAAATTAATTATGAACAAATAAAAATGGAAAGGCACAAAGATTTGATAAAGGCAGGAAAGTTATTTTCTATTTAGAAGACAGAAGAGAAACAGTGCAGGGACTCATATCTAAGGTAGTAAAAAGGGTGACTAAAGAGAAGCTTACATTGTCACAGCACCATTGTGATCTTTATTTTGAACTCTGGAGATATAGAGGGAAGGACTAATTTTAGAAAAAAAAATTCAAGTGGGTAATTGTATCAGTATTGAAATAGATTTATAGAGAACTAAGGTGACAAGAGCATTCACACAAAAATATTGATTGACTCTTTACCTTATGGTGCCAAGACACACATGTATGAAAAAGACCCAGTGTGAGGGACTTCCCTAGTGGTCCAGTGGGTCAGACTCCACACTCCCAATGGAGGGGACCCGGGTTCAATCCCTGGTCGGGGAACTAGTGCTGCAACTAAGAAGCCCACATGCCACAACTAAAAAAAGATCCCTCGTGCTGCAACTAAGACCCAGCGCAGCCAAAATAAATAAATAAATATTAAAAGAAAAAAAGACTCAGTTTGAATCTTTAAGGAGCCTTTCTTATCATCATGGAAGAGACTTGCAAGTAAATAGTGAAATTCAAGGCAGAATGAACTAAATATTACAATTAAAATACATGAAAGTGCTTGCAAGTATATAAGAAGGAGGGGTTAGTTTAGACTTAGAGAGGTCAGAGGGAGAATCAAGAAAGGCTTCCAGGTTAAAGCGTCATAAAAGCTGAGCCCCGAAAGATGATGGACAAAGTGAGAATAAATGTTTTCTGGGCTGAAAGAACTGAGAAGTAAAGGCACTGAGGCATAAAAGTGTTTTTACTTGGCAAAATATATTTGTGACATTTAATAGAATTTGATTTTCTTTTCTTTTCAGGGATATGAACCCTTGTTTATTCACAAGATCAAACACAAACATTTCCTGGCTAAGAACTATTTTTCACAAATTCCAGTGCTGGCTTCATTTTTACTTGGTGATGGTGAAGTAGATGAGATCAGAAAGAAACATCAATCAGAACCAACATCTAAGATTATAGATATCCACAGGCCTAGTCCTTAAAAGATCCAGGACTATTTGTTTGATGATCAGCATTTTTGTCCACTGCTAATAGAGTAATACAGAGGTCACACAGTACGGTAGTAGAATTTTATCTTTTATTGATTTTAATTGTTCTTCATAGTGTCATAAGTTGTATGAAGAGAAAACATCCCTATACAAATGCTTTATCGTTAGTGTTAAATTTAAATATAATTGTGTTACTGAAATTAATATTTTAAAGAGAACATTTTATTTTTAGATTAAATTTTTTAAAAATTTCAACTACATTATATTATACTTAAAATCAACAGACAAACAAAAGCTAGGCTTAATTTTCAACTCAAAAAATTTATTTTAGAAAAAATTGTAGTTACAGGAGAATAGTCAGTATACGGATGAGAGGAAACATTATAGAATACTCTTTCATGAAAATCTTTACATATAGGATAAAAGATGCTATGTTTTAATATAGGGATTTGAATCTTCACATTTTATCTTCTACTTTCATCTTCCATTCTTCTCAAAATTTCAATGAAAAAACAAACTATAAACAAACAAAAAAGTTCATTCCATACTGGAAAACAGGGTGAACAGTGAAACTATATTTTATTCTATGGTAGAAAAACTCCCTGTGGGGCAATGATGAAACTCTGTAAGAACAATAAAAATGGTCAAGTAAACTATAACAATTCCTTTCCCTAATAAACCAAAGGAATAACCTTGACCACATGCATGTCAGGGACGTACAATGATGAACAACGGTATATGAGTCAATCTTAACAGGAAATACGTTCAAAATAGGATAATTCAAGGAGAGTTTATTTACAAAGGGACTTCTTATAAAGCGTGAGCAGTGTGTAGGGAAACTAAGGGAATAGTGTAGGAATGTAGGGTCACTATCAGATAAGCTGTGTCTACCCTAATCTCAAATGGATCCGGGGAGGGAACGGTCTGGGAACCCAGAAAGAGAGTGTAAAGGAGATAACTGAGATCAGTGAGCAACTCTCAGGGCCCTAGGTGATCTCATGAGCTAGAGAAATAAATATCAGACCTCATACTTCTCTCTTCCTCCAGTCTCTTGCTTGGGTTTCCCATTGGAAGAACCCGAAAGGAAAGCAGAAAAAATAGAAGTCTGTGGACATAATTCGTATAGCTTCAGGGCAAAGATCAGAGGAGACAAGTGGGAGAGTGCATTTGGCTGGCTAAAGAGAAGACATCCAGCTAGAGAGAAGAATTGAAAGTGAAAGTGAAGAGCTATAATTCAAGTAGCAATATTTCATACACACACAACATATATATTTGTATATATTATACTTATATATAAGTATATATGTGCGTATGTGTATATTATATATATATAGAGAGAGAGAATTCTCTTAATTTCAATCAGTAATTAATGAGGCTGTTCTCTCAAGTTTAGTGATCAAGGAGTCAAGGAATTCAATCTAAATATTAATATTTATTCTACATAAATATTTACCAACATTTTAGCAACATATTTTCTAGGATATCCACAGTTTTTTTACTTAGCAAAAGCATGGCACATGATTATTGTCTTTAAGGAACTAAACATTGAAAAGGGAAGCACTATAAAGGTGTTGTTATTTTCAAGTTTTCATAGACAATTCAGATGTTCTGGGAACTTTCTAAACAATAAATTGCAGATAGGATTAGATTGGGGACCATTCTGATCACTAATAAACAGGTAAAAATTTAACACAGACAAAAGTGGGTTTACACTGGAATGGAAATAACCAGGTTTTCACAAGACAGTTCAGGAGAAACCCCCAGGTCAGAGTAGGAAGAGCAGAGGAGGCAGCAGGCAGCGAGGGGGCAATAGATAGGGGCAAGTAGAGGACTTTGAGAGTTCCTCTATTGCACTAGGAGTAAAGCACTTGCTTATAGTAATGGAAGACTTGTGGAGTACAACTGGTGGGGGGCAGAGCGAGGGCAGGCAACCAGAGCTATTGAATCATACATGAAAAGGGGCAGCACCTTAATTTAGGGCTGGGAAAATAACCACAAAGAGCAAAAAAAAAAAAAAAAAAAAAAAAGGCTCAACAACAGAGAGACTTTGCTTAATAAGGTCAACTCTTCTGGGAAACTCTTTTCCATCCCATTGGAACTACAGCTCTCATTTTACACAGGTCTCCAAAAATCCACAGCAGAAGGGGCTAGAGATGGTGTCAGGCTAGAGAGCAGCCAGCAGGGAAAAAGTCCAGTTGCTGCCTACTAGAATCCTGGCACTAGGGTACTGGACAGCAACCAGTTAAGAAGTTAAACTCCCCTGCCGTAGAAGGACCTGCTTTTCTCTAGTTTATGACCTGATGAGCACACCTCCCCTGGCCCACTAACAAATGAAACTGTAGAAGGTGTTTCCTTCTTTCTCCTTTAGGACTATATTATATGGATAGAGGCCTAAACAGTAGAACAGAACAAAGTTTTATATCCCAATATTGCAAAAACAAGCTGAAAAAAGATGGTCACTGTATACGTAAAGATTCAAAAATCAAAAAAGGGATCCTTTTGAAGAATGAGAACAAATATTCATTTAACAGATCTCAACTATATTGAGGACATTTGATAGCATTTTTCATCTTTTGGAAAAAAAATACTGGGAAAAATTGCTATTACATAAATCATTACAATAAATAAATAAATACAACAAAATAAACAATTGCTGAATTAGAATAAACAACACACTAATGGCAATGAAGAGCAGATTTGGTACTTGAAAGCTAAAGCTAATACAGGGATTGGGTGATTAGCTCAAGATAGTCCTCTAGAGATTTCCCTGGCAGTCCAGTCAGTGGTTAAGACTCTGCATTCCCAATGCAGGGGGCATGAGTTTGATCCCTGGTCGAGGAACTAAGATCCTGCATGCCACACGGTGCCGTCAAAAAAAAAAGATAGTCCCCTTGAATTCAGAGGAAAAGTCAAAGAAATGAGGAAGATGAGCAAAAATGATAAGTCTAACAGCTTTGCTTTGTCTACACTAGAAATAACATAAGCCTAAAATGGAGCAGAGAAGGAGAAACAATTAGCAAAGGGAGATTTAAAGCTAATTTCCCTAAGCTAAAAAGGCATATATCCATAGCTGTATAAAGGATCTACCAAGTACTGGGAAAATTAATATAGAGATGCACATAGACACAACCTCATGACATTTCTGGATTTCAGAAATATTGGACAAATTCTATAAGCATTCAAGTTGAAGAGGAAAAGCCACAAGGAAAAAAGTCAATAACAACAGCATAGATTTCTCTTCTGCAACACTAAGTGCCAGAAGGTGAAGGAGGAACACTTCTGTTGAAGACTTTTGAATTCTGAGGGTGAAAAAATGACCTAAGAATTTTACTTTCAGGCAAATTTTTTTTGGTGAAGACAACAGGAAGACATTGTTAGGCAGGAAGCATGTCATCAGTCTATGTGTACTCATTCTGTCCTCCAGCTGACCTCGAAACTATGGAGGTAGGGTCTGGGCATGATACTGTATATGAGAAATGGCAGTGAGCACTGCAACTTCAATCCTTTCTAAATGATCATCATTTGTATGGTTATGAAACAATGCAATGAACAAAAATAAATTTTCAAATAAAAATCTATACTGCAAAAAACAAAAATATGAATCAACAACAAAAAAATACCCTGAGTATTGTCACTAAATGTCTGCTGTAGGAGGGTTCAGAGGGATAAAAGTGTTCCAAATCTTTTCAAGCGGAGATGAGTAAATGGATAGATAGGTAGGAAAGTTGGTATTCAAATATTTAGTTAAAAAATTTAAAGGCAACTGCTAGCAGAATGAAAATGGAATTATAAACTCCACATTTCTAGAGAGAAAAAGGGAACAGCGACAAACTTGAGAACTATTGTGAAATAAAGGGGTTTTGTTTGTTTTTTTAGGTTAATAGGAAGTATATATAAGAGAAAAACAAGATTAAAAATATCACAGTGCATAAATTTGAATGGGTTAAAATTCTAGTAAAGGATAGTTATTCTGTTTGTTTTTTTTTTACGGTACGCGGGCCTCTCACTGTTGTGGCCTCTCCCGCTGCTTCGGACGCGCAGGCTCAGCGGCCATGGCTCACGGGCCCAGCCGCTCTGTGGCACGTGGGATCCTCCCGGACCGGGACACGAACCCGCGTCCCCTGCATCGGCAGGCGGACTCTCAACCACTGCGCCACCAGGGAAGCCCAAGGATAGTTATTCTTATATGGTATCAAAGGAGTGAACTACAAGCTGTGTACCAGATATGTACCCCCAATAAAATGACATTTAAAGATATATAGTAAAACTATATCAGTCATATACAAATAGACAACAAAATAATTGGTGGCAATATTAATATCGAGGATGAAATCAAGAAGAAAAAGAGCAAAAGAAGTTACTTTATTTTGATAAATTATTATTCACAATATAAATGGAGAATTAATCTCTATATTGGGTATGCAAGTAGGCTTAAAACAAAAAGTCAGTTGGGAAACAATTCTTCATAGGTTTTTAACATTTCTGCACGTCTTTTGAGCAGAGGTACTTAGTTCTCCTTTTTTCAAGGATGTTTGTAAAGCAAGCAGTCTTAGAAGATATACTGTTCACTGTTCCCTGTAAAAGATTCATAGTCTCTAAGCCCAGCATTCCCAGTCTATGAAGCAGCTCACAGTGTGCATGTGTCATCTGGACTTTGTGTCACCCTGAGGGATTTAGGGCAAAATGCTGATCTTCTGGCTGCTGCTGTTTCTGTGAAAAATAAATTGTGCTTTATCTCTGACCCAGGAGTCTCATGTCTTTTACTATCATTTATGAACTTGTGGCACCAAACTTGTTACCTTGCAATTAGGACAGCATTTCAGATACTTCACAGTTCTTGATACAGATAACCTTAGAAATGGAAAACAAAAAAAAGGGAAATGAGTCAAGAGGTACAAAATGCTGTTTCTCTTCTCTTTCCAGGAACACTGGGTGATTGATTGCAATTCTCCATCCTCTTGAAGTGAGGCAGGATTATGTAGCATGCTTTGTCCAATGTAACGCAATTAAAATGATCTTGTGTCACTTTTGAGCATTAAAGGAATGAAAGATTCTGATTCTACTAACTAGATATTCTTCTTCTAATAAATAGAAAAAGAATGAATGCTCCCCAATTCATGAGGCCAGCATATCCTTGATATCAAAATTTGACAAGGATAGTACAAGAAAGAAAATGATAGGCCAATTTCACTATGAATATAGATGCAAAAATCCTAAACAAAATATTAGCAAATAAGGGGGATAGCTCAGTGGTAGAGCATTTGACTGCAAACCAAATCCAAAAAGTGTAATAAAAGATAAAAGCATATGGTTTTTCCCGGATATTCTTCATGTGCTTCTTCAGTTCTACCTTCCCCCCTTCTCTTCTCATCTTTGTGCCCTTGGAGGCTGATATTTATGCAGTGCATCAATGAGTGCACAATATTCCTCAGTTGGGTTTGGTCAATAGGAAGCATCAGCAGGAAATTTGAGGTCTGAGAGAAAGAGGTTGAGATATTTATTACCCTGGCTTCTCCCATCTGCCTTTTGGTCTGTTGTTGTCAAGTGACTGCTTTTATCTGCCTAAGACCACAGCTATGGTTGGACGGTCATCCCTCCTACTCTTCAACTCTCTTTGAGTTCTGGGGCTCATTCCTTCTCTTTACTTCTTCAGCTTATGGGTGATAATGGCTTTCTTTTGTAGCTGGGTTAAGGTGCTTCACTTTTTCTTTTTGATTTCCTTAAACAATGTCATCTCCTTTGTAAACAGTCCTTTTACTAAATACTTCTCAAATTAGCCAGTTTGAATCTGCCAACAGGTTCTGCTGGACCATGAACAAAGCAGTAATTGGTACCAAGAGTGGTCCCAGTAAATGGACTTTAAGATGTAATCCTAGGCTCGGGCTGCTTACATGTTTGAAGAGCATGTGGGTACCCTCCATATAGGAAATGGGACACTGGTAATATGCAGTGTGTGGTAGCATCATGATTACTCAAAACTTCGCCAGTGGAGGCATGGAACGGGGTGCAGGATGGCCGATAAGCTTAGGGAGATGAAATGCAATTAGTCAGTTTGATGACAAAGATTGTGGCATAAGATGGGTATTCTTACACTAGAGGGAGTCCATAAAGAAATGGATATATTGAAAGCCTTAAATGTCCAATACAGACCCAGACAGAAATTCAGAAAGCCCTTAAGTCAGCTCTAAAGAAATTATCTCCTGCATATACAGGGAATACGTGGCTAAGGATTAAGTCTGAAGCCTGATTGTAATGTGTGTAGTGTTGTCTTGTCAATTAGATGTGCACCCAGGTTAGATCTCATGCTTAGGTAAGGATACTGGTGAGGAAGAACAATGTATGGTCTGGTATGAGTTAGCCTATATACTGAAAGAGTTTCAGGAGTGTGTCAATTTTTACTTAGATTCAGGGGAGTATATATAAGAATTTATTGTAAGGATGTTAGACTAAAAAGGGTAAAACAAAAGATTATATCAAGCCAAATTGATGTTCTTGCCTAGAATTCAAGATTTAATGTGTTGGCTTGAGGCCCTGAGAATTGCTATATGTGTTAACTGGAGCCTAAACTCAAAAGTGACCTATATCAGTGAGCTTGAAATGCCAGGACTCCCCCTGGAAAATATTAGGAAGATGGGTTGTTGGAGTGGATCTGTTATGTGCAACTTTCTCAGATGCCTCTTAAAGGTGTCTATACTCCACAAGAGGGTCTTCACCAAGACATTAAAAAATGCGATCGTAAGTGGATTATGATCCTTGAAAAACTCTGTGGTGACTGTTCCCTGTAAGCTGGAGATGACAGTGGTGGCTGCAGTGGAATTTGACAGCCTGGTTTAATGGGAATAATGCAATCCCCAGTGCTAGAAGTGAGGCTGAAACTTAAGCATCAGAAAAAAGTGGGCAGTTATAATAAGAACCCTAGGGGCAGAGTGGTTTGTTCCTGCAGGGATTTATAACAATGGTTAATTGATGATCAGATCCATGGGCATGAAATGGACTGCTGTATTAGTTTTTTAGAGGCTGTAACAAATAACCACAGATTGCGTGGTTTAAAACAACAGGGATCTCTTCTCCCACAGTTCTGGAGGCCAGAAGTCTAAAATCAAGGTTCAGCGGAGCCTCATTCCCTCTGCATGTCCTATGGGAGAATTCCTCATTGCTCTTCTAGCTTCTGCTGGCTCCAGGCATTCTTCGGCTGCTTTGGCTGCATCACTCCAATTTCTGCCTCTGTGGTCACTGGGCCTCCTCCTCTATGTGTGTCTGTGTCTTTTCTTCTGTCTCTATGTCGACACTCGTCATTGGGTTAAGGGCCTACCTGGGTAATCCAGGATGATTTCATCTAGAGATCCTTCATGCAATCACATCTGGAAATATTCTTTGTTCACATAAGGTCACATGTACCAGGTCCATGTACTGGGACATGGATATATCTTTTTAGGAGCCACCTTTCAATCCACTATAGCAGTATGGTTCTATATGAGCAGAAAAATTCCAGTTCCGAAGGTCAGAAAAATAATTAAAGTATGGTAGTGAGGAATCTTGGTCTTTTACCAGAGTTCTCAAACTTAAGCTATTTCACAGATGTTAAAATATAGAGGCATATTAAACATTTTAAGAGTTTATTTGAGTACAATCTCTTTGAATTGGGCCGTGTCAAACCTTAAGTGGTTAGGGGCGTTCTGCCAAAAGGAACCAGGGGAAAGATTTATATTGAGAAAGTGTGGAAACAAAGAACAGAAATTATTATTTTAACATCTTTATTGGAGTATAATTGCTTTACAATGGTGTGTTAGTTTCTGCTTTATAACAAAGTGAATCAGCTATACATATACATATATCCCCATATCTCCTCCCTCATGCGTCTCCCTCCCACCCTCCCTGTCCCACCCCTCTAGGTGGTCACAAAGCACCGAGCTGATCTCCCTGTGCTATGCGGCTGCTTCCCACTAGCTATCTATTTTACATTTGGTAGTGTATATGTGTCCATGCCACTCTCTCACTTTGTCCTAGCTTACCCTGGCCCCCCCTCCGTGTCCTCAAGTCCATTCTCTACGTCTGCGTCTTTATTCCGGTCCTGCCCCTAGGTTCTTCAGGACCAGTTTTTAAAATTATTTTTTTAGGTTCCATATATATGTGTTAGCATACGGTATTTGTTTTTCTCCTTCTGACTTACTTTACCCTGTATGACAGTCTCTAGGTCCATCCACCTCACTACAAATAACTCAATTTCGTTTCTTTTTATGGCTGAGTAATATTCCATTGTATATATGTGCCACATCTTCTTTATCCATTCATCCGATGATGGGCACTTAGGTTGTTTCCATCTCCAGGCTATTGTAAATAGAGCTGCAAGGAACATTTTGGTACATGACTCTTTTTGGATTTTGGTTTTCTCAGGGTATATGCCCAGTAGTGGGATTGCTGGGTCATATGGTAGTTCTATTTGTAGTTTTTTAAGGAACCTCCATACTGTTCTCCATAGTGGCTGAACCAATTCACATTCCCACCAGCAGTGCAAGAGTGTTCCCTTTTCTCCACACCCTCTCCAGCATTTACTGTTTGTAGATTTTTTGACGATGGCCATTCTGACTGGTGTGAAGTGATACCTCATTGTAGTTTTGATTTGCATTTCTCTAATGATTAGTGATGTTGAGCATCTTTTCATGTGTTTGTTGGCAATCTGTATATCTTCTTTGGAGAAATGTCTATTTAGGTCTTCTGCCCATTTTTGGATTGGGTTGTTTGTTTTTTTGATATTGAGCTACATGAGCTGCTTGTAAATTTTGGAGATTATTCCTTTGTCAGTTGCTTCATTTGCAAATATTTTCTCCCATTCTGAGGGTTGTCTTTTTGTCTTGTTTATGGTTTCCTTTGCTGTGAAAAAGATTTTAAGTTTCATTAGGTCCCATTTCTTTATTTTTGTCTTTATTTCCATTTCTGTAGGAGGTCAAAAAGGATCTTGCTGTGATTTATGTCATGGAGTGTTCTTCCTATGTTTTCCTCTGAGAGTTTTATAGTGTCTGGCCTTACATTTAGGTCTTTAATCCATTTTGAGTTTATTTCTGTGTATGGTGTTAGGGAGTGTTCTAATTTCATTCTTTTACATGTAGCTGTCCAGTTTTCCCAGCACCACTTATTGAAGAGGCTGTCTTTTCTCCATTGTATATTCTTGCCTCCTTTATCAAAGAGAAGGTGACCATATGTACATGGGTTTATCTCTGGGCTTTCTATCCTGTTCCATTGATCTATATTTCTGTTTTTGTGCCAGTACCATACTGTCTTGATTACTGTAGCTTTGTAGTATAGTCTGAAGTCAGTGAGCCTGATTCCTCCAACTCCATTTTTCTTTCTCAAGATTGCTTTGGCTATTCGGGGTCTTTTGTGTTTCCATACAAATTATGCAATTTTTTGTTCTAGTTCTGTGAAAAATGCCATTGGTAGTTTGATAGGGATTGAATTGAATCTGTAGATTGCTTTGGGTAGTATAGTCAGTTTCACGATGTTGATTCCTCCAATCTGAGAACATGGTATATCTCTCCATCTGTTTATATCATCTTTAATTTCTGTCATCAGTGTCTTGTAGTTTTCTGTATACAGGTCTTTTGTCTCCTTAGGTAGGTTTATTCCTAGGTATTTTATTCTTTTTGTTGCAATGGTAAATGGGAGTGTTTCCTTAATTTCTCTTTCTGATTTTTCATCGTTAGTGTATAGGAATGCAAGAGATTTCTGTGCATTACTTTTGTATCCTGCTACTTTACCAAATTCATTGATTAGCTCTAGAAGTTTTCTGGTAGCATCTTTAGGATTCTCTATGTATAGTATCATGTCATCTGCAAACAGTGAGAGTTTTACTTCTTTTCCAGTTGGAGAACAGAAATTATTTGATTGGCTATAACTTAAAGCCTAGTTGGGTCTTTGTGATTGGTTGTCCTTAGCATTTTGATTTCATAACCCTGAGACATTTACAGGCTTAGATTTTTGGTTTCCTTATGTACGCTGCTGCCATGGCATTAGAGCTCCCTCAGTCTAATGGCTTTCTTGTTTAATTAATTTAACACAGACCCACAGACTCTTTATGTGGGGAGAGACTGGCTCTCTTTAAAGAATGACTCTTCCACAAACGTGTGTTTACTGTGTATGTTCCTCCAAGCCTTCTCCAGTGGGACCTATCTCATTGACAGTGCGCAGGAGGAAACAAATACCCAGACCTTCTAAGTGCTCTTAGATACTGGCTCTGAGATGACTCTGATCTCCAGAGATTCAAAACATCAGTGTGGCTTACTGGGAGTCTGTGACGGCTAGGCAGTAAGCTGGTTCCTGCCCCAAATCAATTCAGCAATGAGTGCCTGGCAACCACAGAACCATCCTGTGCTCATTTCCCCAAGGTTAGAATATAAAGTGGAAATGCATGTGCTTAGTAACTAGCAGGATTCTCCCATATGTTTCCTCATTTGTGCAGTGAGGATTATTATAATAGAAAGGGCCAAGTGAAAGTCCCTGAAACTGTCCTCCAGATCTCTCCTTTTCCCCAGAAAAAGTAAACCAAAACCAATACTGCATCGATGGGGGAATTGATGCCACCAAATACTTGGAAGGTTAGGATTCCTACCACAGTCCCATTTAATTATGCTTTGGGCTGGTGCAAATCCTATCCATATCTTAAAGATAAGCTGTGGATTATCATAAAGATAATCAGATGATGGGGCTTCCCTGGTGACGCAGTGGTTGAGAATCCCCCTCAGTCCAGGGGACACGGGTTTGATCCCTAGTCTGGGAAGATCCCACATGCCAAGGAGCAACTAAGCCTGTGTGCCACAACTACTGAGCCTGTGCTCTAGAGCCCGTGAGCCACAACTACTGAGCCTGCATGCGGCAACTACTGAAGCCCGCGCGCCTAGAGCCTGTGCTCCGCGATGAGAAGCCATCGCAATGAGAAGCCCACACACTGCAATGAAGAGTAGCCCCCACTCACCGCAACTAGAGAAGGCCCGTGTGCGGCAGCAAAGTCCCAACACAGCCAAAAATAAATAAATTAAAAAAAAAAAGATAATCAGATGATGATGCCAATTGCAGCTCTGGTTACAGATGTGACATCTGTGGTATCATGTATTATATTACCTTCAATCAAGGAACTTGCTTTACAGAGGCAGAAGTGAGACAATAGGTCATGCTCACAGAATTCACCAATCTTACCATGTCTCTATTACCCAGAAATACCTGACTTGATAAAACTCTGGCATGGCCTACTAAAGGGTCAGTTAGGGCACCATCTGGGTGACAACACCCTGAGAAGTTGGAGCGCTGTCCTACAGGATACAGCACATGCTTTAAATCCTTGGCCAATAAGTGGTGTCTCCCTCACAGCCAGAATGCATAGACTGGGAAACAATGGGTAGAGCTGGTTAATGGATGCTGCTGTCTTATCTTAAGAATGCACAGGACTAGGAACAAAAGGATAAGGCTGAGTGTGTCCTGTTTCACTATTATACTACATAACCTATGCACATCCCTTCAACCTTGGACTCAATGAGTGTGTAGACTTTTATGCACAGGGAGGAATCTCTCCAGGGAACACAGTAATATTCGTAGTAATATTCACAGTGAATTGGATTTTGAGACTCACAAAGCAATTCTTTAGAGAGCCCAAATGGTTAAGTTAGTGTGTCGTCCTAAGTGAACTGGTCATAATTTTTCCTTTCCACAGGTTGAGAGCTACCAATACCTGGTTGAGAAGAAACATTTTCCACATTTTTTTGGATATAAGATTATTTTATTCTTGTTAGGTGTCACAATAAGACTCCCTTTCCACTCCAAATTATACTCCAGGTAGTATGCTATGGTACCCTTATAGATGCAATACACCATGTTGCTTTATAGGAATAATGTGTCATTCCATAACGGGCATTATGAAATTTCATTTTGGACTTTAAAAACTATCACACAGTATATTTCATAGAATCATAATATATATTTAAAAGAAAGACTTTCTGAGGGAGAACCAAAAAAGTTTAGTCAAAAATAAAGTACTGGATGCTCTTGGCTTGAGAAAAATGTGTATCACGTTGGAGTATGTAGTCTGTAGATATCCATTATATTCGGTTAATTGAAAGTGTTGTTGAATTCAGCTATGTCCTTACTGATTTTCTGCCTACTGGATCTATTTCTAATAGAGGGATGTTGAAGTCTCCAACTATAAAAGTGGATTCATCTATTTCTCCTTGCAGTTCTATCAGTTTTTGCCTCATGCAGTTTGAGGCTCTGTTGTTAGGTGCATAACACATTAAGGATTGTTATGTCCTCTTGGAGCATTGACCCCTTTATCATTATGTAATGCCACTCTTTATCCCTGGTAACTTTCCTTGTTCTGATATCTGCTTGATTTAAAATTAATATAGCTACTCATGTTTTCTTTTGATTAGTATTAGCATAGAATATCTCCTTCCAATCATTTACTTTTAATCTGTATAAAAATTGTCTTTATATTTAAAGTGAGTTTTATGTAGGCAACATATAGGTGCGTATTGTTTTATGATACACTTTGATAATCTCTGTTGTAATTGGTGCATTTAAACCAGTGACTTTCAAAGTGATTGTTGATATAGTTGTAGTAATATCTCTCATATTTGTTACCCATGTTCTTTGTTTCTACTCTTTTCTTCCATTCTTTTTCTGTCTTTTTTGGTTTTAACTGAGTATTTTATGTGAATCTATTGTCTCTCCTCTCTTTATTATATTTACTAATTTTCTCATGGTCTCATCAGTTATGCCTTTTTTTTTTTAAGTGTTACTTAATGGTTACCCTAGAGTTTGCAACATACCTTTACAACTAATCTGAGTCCACTTTCAAATACCACTATACCACTTCCTAGGTAGTACCAGTACCTTATAACAACAAAACAATCCTGATTCCTCCCTCCCATCCCTTGTATCATTGCTGTCATTTGTTTCACTTATATATAAGTATACATGAGTGTATATATAGTCGAATACATTTTTGCTATGATTTTGAATGAATTTATCTTTTAGATTAATTAAGAATAAGAAAAACAAAAGTTTTCATTTTATCTGCACTTATTACAGTGTTTTTGATCTCTAGCATTTCTTTTTGGTTCTCTCTTAGGATTTCCATCTCTCTGCTTACATTGCCCATCTGTTCATGCATCCTTGCCTACTTTATCCATTAGAACCCTTAGCATATTAATCATAGCTGTTTTAAGTTTCTGGTCTGATAATTCCAATATCTCTGCCATATCTGGATCTGGCTTTGATGCTTGCTCTGTTTCTTCAAACTGTGTTGTTTGTCTTTTAGTATATATTGTAATTTTTTTTTTTTTTTAATAATGGGTCATTAACTGGGTAAAAGGAACTGCTGTAATATAGGACTTTAGTAGTGGTGGTAAGGTGTAGGGGGAGGGGAAGGGTTCTGTAGTCCTGTGAGTGTCAGTCTTTTAGTGAGTCTGGATTGTGAACTTCACACGTACTTCTTGGTTTTTGTTTTCATTTTTCTTTCCCACTTAGTGGGACAGGATGGGCTAGAGTGAGCTGGAGTTGGGGATTTCCCTTCTCCCGGGTCCATTAGGCACTGATAAAGTCCCAGTAGGTTTGTCTCTGGTTAAATAGTTTCTCCTGAGGGCAGAGCTTGTTCAAAAGAACTGAATAATCTGGCATATTTTGAAATGATTAATTTCCCCATTCCCCCTAAGCATGAGGGGATTTTTCTCTAATCTTCACTGTGAGAATCTTAGAGAGCTCCAGGAAATAAAACTTACAAAATGTGGAGATCTCTGATGCCTGGATTCCCCTGGATTTTTCTCTCTCTCAGACTTGTCCACACTGAGCCTCTAGCAATTCATCAATTACAGTTCAGGGTCCCTACCCTGGCACTGGTTCCCATGGAGGTTTCTGCTCCAATAGGTTGTGAGTCTCTGTATTTGCCTGTCTTTCTCTCCAATATTGGGGGTAGAGGTTCGTCCTGTGACCTCACTTCTCTTACAGATCTAAGAAGAGTTGTTGCTTTTTCAGTTTGTTTAGCTTTTTACTTGTTAGGGCGAAGTGGTGACTTCTAAGCTTTTACTTGCTGGATTGGGAACTAGAAGTCCCCTGGATGCTCTTGACTTGGAGAGAACTCTGATAATCCTTTTACCAACTTAAATTTAATGCACTGCAGATTTTAAAGAACATTTCTTACAGTAAACAAAATCTAATACACATAAAAATAGATTAAAATGTTATCAATGAATGTTAAAAAACATATACCTATACTGAATTTTCAACCTTAATGATTCAGGAGGAAATATTTCCATTAAGTTCCCATAAATGTGCATGTTTATGTAATCAGGAAAGGAAAGTACATACTAAACTATGAATCTTTCAAATATGAACAGTTTGTGATAATGACCGAGAGTCAGAGTCTGCTTTTCATAGGATCTTGTGGACAGCTGTTGCAAGATGTTTGTGAAATGTAAACTGAATTTGAATTTCTTCTCTCCCATACACAATGCAGAATTGAATTATAATCTTAACAAATACATGCGAAGAGTGATTGTTCTCAGATTCTAGAGAGTTGACATTTTTACATCATGTCGAAACTGAAATTAAGAGTGTATCAAAACAGAATTCAGCAATGTTTAATCATTGCTGATTCAAGTGACTTGACGTGAAGACGAATATAGGGGATGCACGCACAAATCGATTTGAACAGAGTATAAAGTTTTATATAAGTCAGAAGTCTGTGTTTTTTCTGACTCCAACAGAATGATACACTGAAGTTTGGTGTTTTACATCAGTATGGGATTTGTGAATTGACTTAGGTACAAGAACAAGTAATTGAAAGAAGGAAATTCTGTTATTCTTTCCTAATAGCTCTTGAAATTGTTATCATCTGTACTTATAAGCCTATCCCTCTTTGATAAAATGCATGTTCACATGCCGGATATTCCTCCTGGTTTTCTTTTCCACCTTCACTCCCCTGCTTCTGCTTATTCCAATCCTATGTATTTTGCAAGGTCAGCCCAACTGTACCTCATTCAGTCATTTACTCATTTATTCAACACATACTTCTTGAGTTTAATATGGACTAGTTATTATGCCTTGGGGCCATATGTCAAGTAAAATACTATTCCTGCCCTCAAGGAACCCATGTAGACAGACAGACAAATAATTGCAGTCTTTCTGTGTCTCCTCATCTGTAAAGTGAAGTTGGCATTATTTCAGCTGCAGGATTGTTAAAAATTAAAGTGTGTACATAAAATATATGGGACACAGGAAGTGTTAAATGTTTAATGAAGGATTAGTGTTTCTTTGCTTTAAGTGTTTTATAAACCAGTATAATCTTTCTTTTATTATTTCATATGCAGTATGTTGATAGGAGACACACAGAATTAGGTTTACCCTTCAATGACCGGTCATCTTCTTGGTGCCCTACGTGGTTATTCACGTACTGTGGGGATTCATCCAAAGCCGTTGTATCCTAATTTGGTCCAAGTGTGATCCCTTATTCCCACTGTTTCCTTTTAATGTACATGAAAACGATTCAAAAGAGACAGAACTCTACTTTCTGGAGGTGAAGGTTTCAGGTGTATAAAGTGTGAACAGCTACTGCTGATGCCTTGCTGCTATGAATTTTACAAGCGTTCAAGAAATTATTATGAACTTTCCGGGGCACTTCCTCAGAAAAAAACTTCCCCAACTTCACAAGAGCTTTATCTGCAGATGGATTGCTGCCTCTCTCCTCCCACTCAGCTTGGCTTCCTGCTAATGCTTGTGTTTGGCAGCTTCCAATGGTCTTCCTAACCTGCATTTATCTTTCCCAAATTAGAGGCAGCTGGGCAATTTTAGGAAGACAACTCACTAATTCTCTCTTTTCTAATTTGTAAAGCCAGTAATTCTCTCAAGCTTCAGGAGGCTTTGAAACAAAGAACTGTATGTGGTCTTAAACTTTTTAGGCTTTATTAGTTTACAAATATTCTCTAACAATGTGAAAGTTTTAAAAATATCAATTATTAGGATAAAAAAATTATATATTGTGATAGCTCTATTCTCCTTACCTGTTTTTAAATCGATATGAATAAAACCAGCTGGAGTTGGTCTCCCAGTGTGAGTAAGAAACTAATTTCTACTATGCACAGCAAGTAGCCAGGAAAAGACCCTTGAGTTGAAAAAAATTTTTAAGTTGCTTTCTAATAAAGAATAAAAAATTCTTATTTGCTAAACAAAATCTCCAGCTGTTTTATATTAACAATATATTTTTGTAATTGTTTTCTTTGGACAAAATTCCAGTGATATTAACTATTTTTAGCACAAATTTAGTCTGCTATTTTTTTCCAGCTTTTTAATTATGGTATTATTTGACCTAGCTCATCTTGATCTGCCTTTTAAACCATCTTTTCCCTGTGAATAGCTCTTAAGGATAAACTTTATTGTGTAAGCCAAAATGCCACGTACTGTTCAGTCTCCCTCCATGAGTTATGGAAATGTGGAGAAGGAAAGTGGCCTTAGGTATTTGACACATCATAACAATGCTTTGTTTTAAAAACATCAATACAGAATGCTATGAATAAAATGCTATGAATAAGAACTAGCAAAAATAGTCGAGTTATTCTTTTAATAAAAACTATATTTTATAAGACATAAATCTGGCAATGTCTGGCTCATAAAAAGGATGCCAAATCCCCCAATATACCTATAATTATTTACAATTCTTATTTGCAGTGACTGAAGTGTACATAAGGAATTAATTTTTTATTGCATCATTTTATTGTTGAGGTAAAATTTGTAAATAGTGAAATGTGTAGATCCTAAATGTATAATTCAATGGATTTCAAAAAATGTATACACCTGTATAACCAACATGACAATCAAGTTATAAGTCATTTACATTACCTTAGAAAGTACTTTTGTGACCCATTATAGTCAGTTCCTACCCACCATAGATAATCACAAGTCTGATTTCAATGATCAAACATTAGCATTGCCAGTTCTTGAGTTTTATAAAGGACTCTTGTGCTTAGCTTCTTTTGCTCAATATAACATTTTCAAGATTCACTGATGTTGTTGGATGTCTCAGCAGTTTGTTGATATTTACTGTTGAGTGATATTTTATTTGGATTGTTTCCAGTTTTTTTGACTATTAGAAATAAGCTCCTATAAACTTTCTTTTATCAAGCCTTTTAACAGACGTGCTTTTATTGCTATTGAGTAAATATCTAGACCTGAAATTGTTGGGTTGTAGGCTAGGTATATCTCTGACTTTAGCAGAAAATGCTAAACGGTTTTCCAGAATTGGTTGTATTCTTTGCTCTGCATCCTCACCAGCAGTTGGTGGTGTAGGCCTTTTTGTCATTTTGGTGGATATAAGTGGCATCTCATTGTAATTTTAATTTGTACTTTCCTGATGACTAATGATGTTGAGCAGTTATCATGTTCATATTGATCATTCTTATGCATTCTGTTGGAATGTTTTTTCAAGTGTTTTGCCCATTCTTTAATTGGATTGTTTTTCTTATTATTTAGGTGTAAATGTTTTTTATAAATTCTGGATACAGGTCCTTTGTTAGATACATGTATTGTAGATATTTTCTCCTAGTCCCTGGCTCTCTGTTTAATTTTATTAATGGTGTCTTTTCATGAGTAACAGTTTTTAACTTGTTAAAGTCCAATTAATCAATTGTTTCTCTGGTGGTCTATGCTTTTTGTTTCCTCTCTAAGAAGAGTTTACCTTCACCAAAGTTGAGCAGATATTATTTCCTTCTACTTTGTAGTTTAAGCTTTACATTTAAGTCCTTGATCCATCTTGAATTAATTTCTGTACATTATGTGAGATAAGGATTGATTAAAGTTTCTTTTCTTAATTAAAAAAAATTTCTTTTACATCTTTATTGGAGTATAATTGCTCTACAACCTTGTGTTTCTGCTGTATAACAAAGTGAATCAGCTTTTTAATTTTTTTGGTTTTCAATTTTTTTTTGAAATTACAAAGAAAATTTATTTTATATAAAATTAACTCATGCCTGTGATGAAAAATATTCAAATAGTAATACAACTTAAATATTCATAACAATTTCTATTGAATACTAAATCTACATATGCAATACTTTTCTCTCTTCCTTCACTTTCTCTATCCCCCCTCAGGCCCCCTCCCCAGAACATTAACACTCCTGAATAACACATGGTAAAACTCTTAATGAACTGGTGTTTTTCTCCATAATTTCTTTTTAAACTCTATTTAAAACACTTGCAAACTGTATATAAAGATCAATGATCCTGTGCATAATGTCAAAAGTTGGAACGATGTAACTCAAACGCAATAGGCCAGTAGCTGGAAATTACTCTGGTTCTAAAGTTTCTTTTTTTTTAATATGGAGGATATCTAGTTGTTCTTGTACCATTTGTTGAAAATAATATCTTTTCTGCCTTCTTTTATTGGTACTTTAATTTTCTCTACTGATTGCTATATATTTCATTAATACCTGCTCTTTTATTAAGTCATAGTTTCTATTTTTGGGGGGGGTTAATACTTATCTTTTCCTAATCTTCAAGTGAAACTTAGTGAATTGATTTGAAACCTCTTTTCTTTCCTCATAGAAACATTTCATCCTATAAATTTCCCTCTAGGCAGTGCTTTAGCTATATTCGACAAATGTAATATGTTATAATTGCAGTATAATTTTATTTTATAGAAATGCAAAATAGTCAAGTGCTATTCTTTGAATAAAACCTATATTTTTGAAGGTAAATATTCATTCACATGTCTTTTATATATTTGTGCATATAATATTGCTCAGATTCATATAACCTAAAGGCACATTGCTGAGAAGAAAAATTTGAGGCAGGTTTTTATTTATATGCAATTATATGTGTAGTCCATAATTTGACTTTGGGCATAAAAATTACTTCCTCTAAAATAATATATGAGTATATCAGAGCGACTGAATTTATTAGGTTTTTAAAACTACTCAATCTAAGAAATGAGTGTTCATTCAAACTAAATTTATTTTAGTAGTTTACTCATGTATGAAATCCAGATGTTGAATGTTTTCAACTGTTAATATCAAATCAATCTTGAGTTTTCTCTTTTCTCTCTCGCTTTCTTTTTCTGTTCTCTGAATTGTTCTGATGATGCATTATAAGTGAGTTCATATTTAATGAAAGAGATTGATCATATCCCTGGGAAGGGGTGCCAATCAGGAAACTAAATAATACAGTCTGTGCAACGGTCTGTATTTTCATTTGCCAACGTTACTCAGGTAGAGAAATGCAGCCCCGCTTCACCTGTCCAAAGCAGAAATGCCAATTAGCATTTCTGACTTTAATATTATCCACAGTATGTTTGTCTCATTTACACACACCTTAGCTAGAGTAATGTGGCTAATTCTGAAGGTTGAACAGGAAATCTAACTTAAGATTTTATAGTGTTCCCATATGTGTCGTTTAGGCTGGAATGTATATGCATACCACAGCTAAAGAATAAGAAAGAGTTATTGAAAGGTACTATGGACATTTGAGGAGACTTGGGCTTTAGTTCTGATGCTGCATTGTGCTATGTATTTAACTTTGGATAGGTAACTTAATTTCTTCAACTTTACAGTGAACTATTTGGCCCAGATAATCTCTGTGGTGCTTGCATTTCCAGAATTTTAGGTCTACAATAAACACAAACCAGACCAGAATTTGGATAGGCTCAGGAGATGGGTAACATCTGAACTGTATAGTCAGAGTTCTTCAGAGGTGGTTGTTGATTCCTCTCCAAAACTGTACCACAAGGGAACTTTCTCTAGATTCTTCCCAATCATTTTAGTGAGTGCCTTGTGAGGTTTTTGGAGGAAAAGCGTGCAAGAAATATGAACACCTTTTATCTCTGGATATCTGGTCTTCAGGAGCTTCACACTGTCATACTGGCCTACACTCATCCCTTTGTAATTTATTAACTTTATTCAGCTGACTCTTTACTGGTATCTGTGGTATCTGACAGCATCCACCAGAGATAAGCAACTGCTTCTCCCTGCAAGCCCCCGTCCGCAGATTTCTGGTCATTTGTTTGCCTTGTGCCCTCGGTTGTCTGATTGGTTAAAGGAAACTTGTTAATTTGACATTTTTCTAGCTTTTTCTTTGTTGCAAGAGTGGGAATGATGCTCTTTCCAGTTTCCAAGGTGAAACTGATACAGTAGCAATTTCTCTTTTTGTAGGTGTCAGAACTGCATTGTAGTCTAAAGGCTATCCTGCCAACCCCAGCTCCTTTCTCCTTTTTCTCCATAGGATTTTTTCCTAGTAAGTCTCTTGCCTATCTAATTCTGTCTTGGCACGTGCTTCTTGGAGGACCTGAAGTAACATAAATTTCTGTATAATATCTGCCATTTAATGTAATTAACAAAGCCAATCCTCACAATCAACAGAATCAGTCAAATTAGACTTCAGTCAAAAGGGAGTCTGGCTCCCTTTTTCAGTTTACATAAACAATTAAAAAATAATGAATTTTCAGGATATAATAAAAATGTCTAAGATAAATTATGGTATAAATCTCATAAAATATAAAAAGCAGTCAATTCAAGATTAAAATTATATAAGAACTAATGTAATGAATACTACTGTAGCTAATATAACTACTGTAAGTTTTTGGAAGATTTTAAAGACAAAAACTTATATAATTATTCATTACTAATTTTACTAATGCATTATATGAATAACTAATATAATTTATTTAAGAAGAAAAGAGGATGCTAAGAGGGATAGTATTCCTTGAATAAATGGGTATACATTCATATATTAGACTCTGATGTTCAGCTTTGGGGAATAATTAAAAAAGAATTATGTATGAAAAGTCAGAGATAACTCCATTAATTTCTTTAGGTGTTAAGATTAATCTTTTCCTATGTATTAACAAAAGAAAGAAGTATATACTACTAAAAACTAGTTTATCCAGTAGCTACTCTGTATTTTTATGTATTCTTAATATGTAGAATACGGTAAATATGAAATTTTTTATAAGGTAAATTAAAAGGATGGAATGAAGATTTTATTATTTATACTACATATAATATATATATACATGAGACATATGTGTGTATATCTATATACATTTTATTATAAAATTTGACAAAATAGGTTCTTTTTTAAACTTCAAACATTTTTTTTTAATTTTATTTTTTTATACAGCAGGTTCTTATTACTTATCTATTTTATACATATTAGTGTATATATGTCAATCCCAATCTCCCAATTAATCCCACCACCACCATCTCCTGCCACTTTCCCCCCTTGGTTTCCACACGTTTGTTCTCTACACCTGCGTCTCTATTTCCGCCTTGCAAACTGGTTCATCTGTGCCATTACTCTAGATTCCACATATATGTGTTAATATACAATATTTGTTTTTCTCTTTATGACTTACTTCACTCTGTATAACAGTCTCTAGGTCCATCCACGTCTTTACAAATGACCCAATTTCATTCCTTTTTATGGCTGAGTAATATTCCATTGTATATATGTACCACATCTTCTTTATCCATTTGTCTGTTGATGGGCATTTAGGTTGTTCCCATGACCTGGCTACTGTAAATAGTGCTGCAATGAACATTGGGGGGCATGTGTCTTTTTGAATTATGGTTTTCTCAGGGTATATGCCCAGTAGTGGGATTGCTGGGTCATATGGTAATTCTATTTTTAGTTTTTTGAGGAACTGCCCTACTGTTCTCCATAGTAGTTGTATCAATTTACATTCCCACCAACAGTGCAAGAGGGTTCCCTTTCTCCACACCCTCTCCAGCATTTGTTGTTTGTAGATTTTCTGATGATGCCCCTTCTAACCAGTGTGAGGTGATACCTCATTGCAGTTTTGATTTGCATTTCTCTCATAATTAGTGATGTTGAGCAGCTTTTCATGTGCTCCTTGGCCATCTGTATGTCTTCTTTGGAGATATGTCTATTTAGGTCTTCTGCCCATTTTTTGATTAGGTTTTTTGTTTTTTTAATATTGAGCTGCATGAGCTGTTTATATGTTTTGGATATTAATCCTTTGTCTGTTGATTCGTTTGCAGATATTTTCTCCCATTCTGAGAGTTGTCTTTTTGTTTTGTTTATAGTTTCCTTTGCTGTGCAAAAGCTTTTAAGTTTCATTAGGTCCCACTTGTTTATTTTTGTTTTTATTTCCATTACTCTAGGAGGTGGGTCAAAAAGATCTTGCTGTGACTTTTGTAAAAGAGTGTTCTTCCTATGTTTTCCTCTAAGAGTTTTATGGTGTCCGGGCTTACATTTAGGTCTCTAATCCATTTTGAGTTTATTTTTGTATATGGTGTTAGGGAGTGTTCTAATTTCATTCTTTTACATGTAGCTGTCCAGTTTTCCCAGCACCACTTATTGAAGAGACTGTCTTTTCTCCATTGTATATCCTTGCCTCCCTTGTCATAGATTAGTTGACCATAGGTGCGTGGCTTTATCTCTGGGCTTTCTATCCTGTTCCATTGATCTATATTTCTGTTTTTGTGCCAGTGCCATATTGTCTTGATTACTGTAGCTTTTTAGTATAGTCTGAAGTCAGGGAGTCTGATTCCTCCAGCTCTGCTTTTTTCCCTCAAGATTGTTCTGGCTATTTGGGGTCTTCTGTGTATCCATACAAATTTTAAGATTTTTTGTTCTAGTTCTGTAAAAAATGCCATTGGTAATTTGATAGGGATTGCATTGAATCCGTAGATTGCTTTGGGTACTATAGTCATTTTCACAATGTTGATTCTTCCAATCCAAGAACATGGTATATCACTCCATCTGTCTGTGTCATCCTTGATTTCTTTCATCAGTGTCTTATAGTTTTCTGAGTAAAAGTCTTTTACCTCCTTAGGTAGGTTTATTCCTAGGTATTTTATTCTTTTCGTTGCAGTGGAGAATGGGATTGTTTCCTTATTTTCTCTTTCTGATCTTTTGTTATTAGTGTGTAGGAATGAAAGAGACTTCTGAGCATTAATTTTGCATCCTGCAACTTTACCAAATTCATTGATTAGCACTAGTAGTTTTCTGCTGGCATCTTTAGAATTATCTATGTATAGTTTCATGTCACCTGCAAACAGTGACGGTTTTACTTCTTCTTTTCCAATTTGTATTCCTTTTATTTCTTTTTCTTCTCTGATTGCTGTGGCTCGGACTTACAAAGCTATGTTGAATAATAGTGGTAAGAGTGGACATCCTTTTCTTGTTCCTGATCTTAGAGGAAATGCTTTCAGTTTTTCACCATTGAGAATGATGTTTGCTGTGGGTTTGTCATATATTGCCTTTATAATGTTGAGGTAAGTTCTTTCTATGCCCACTTTCTGGAGAGTTTTTACCCAGAGTTATAAAGAGTTTTTATAAATGGGTGTTGAATTTTTTCAAAAGCTTTTTCTGCATCTATTGAGATGATCATATGGTTTTTATTCTTCAATTTATTAATATGGTGTATCACATTGATTGATTTGCATATATTGAAGAATCTTTGCATCCCTGAGATAAATCCCACTTGATCATGGTGTACGATCCTTTTAATGTGTTGTTGGATTCTGTTTGCTAGTATTTTGTTGAGGATTTTTACAACTATATTCATCAGTGCTATTGGTCTCTAATTTTCTTTTTTTGTGGTATCTTTGTCTGGTTTTGGTATCAGGGTGAGGGTGGCTTCATAGAATGAGTTTGGGAGTATTCCTTCCTCTGCAATTTTTTGGAAGAGTTTGAGAAGGATGGGTGTTAGCTCTTCTCTAAATGTTTGATAGAATTCACCTGTGAAGCCACCTGGTCCTGAACTTTTGTTTGTTGTAAGATTTTTAATCACAGTTTCAATTTCATTACTTGTGATTGGTCTTTTCGTGTTTTTTATTTCTTCCTGGTTCAGTCTTGGAAGGTTAACCTCTCTAAGAATTTGTCCATTTCTTCCAGGTTGTCCATTTTATTGGCATGGAGTTGCTTGTAGTAGTTTTTTATGATGCTTTGTATTTCTGTGGTGTCCATTGTCACTTCTTTTTCATTTCTAATTTTATTGATTTGATCCTCTCTCTCCTTTTCTTGATGAGTCTGGCTAAAGGTTTGTCAAATTTATTTATCTACTCAAAGAAGCAGCTTTTAGTTTTATTGATCTTTGCTATTGTTTTCTTTGTTTCTATTTCATTTATTTCTGCTCTGATCGTTATGGTTTCTTTCCTTCTACTAACTTTGAGTTTTGTTTGTTCTTCTTTCTCTAGTTCCTTTAGGTGTAAGTTTAGATTGTTTATTTGTGATTTTTCTTATTTCTTGAGGTAGGATTGTATTGCTATAAACTTCCTTCTTAGAACTGCTTTTGCTGCATCCCATAGGTTTTGCATCGTCGTGTTTCCATTGTCATTTGTCCCTAGGTATTTTTTGATTTCCTCATTGATTTCTTCAGTGATCTCTTGGGTATTTAGTAATGTGCTGTTTAGCTTCCATGTGTTTGTGGTTTTTACGTTTCTTTTTCCTATAATTTATTTCTAATCTCATAGCATTGTGGTTGGAAAAGATGCTTGATATGATTTAAATTTTCTTAAATTTACTGAGGCTTTGTGACCCAAGATATGGTCTATCCTGGAGAATGTTCTGTGTGCATTTGAGAAGAAAGTGTAATCTGATGTGTTCAGATGTAATGTCATATAAATATCAATTAAATCTGTCTGATCTATTGTGTCATTTAAAGCTTGTGTTTCCTTATTAATTTTCTGTCTGGATAATCTGGTGTAAGTTAGGTGTTAAAGTCCCCCAGTATTATTGTGTTACTCTCGATCTCCTCTTTCATAGCTGTTAGCATTTGCCTTATGTACTGAGGTGCTCCTATGTTGGGTACATATATATTTATAATTGTTATGTCTTCTTCTTGGATTGAACCCTTGATCATTATGTAGTGTCCCTCCTTGTCTCTTGTAACATTCTTTATTTTAAAGTCCATTTTATCTGTTATGAGTATTGCTACTCCAGCTTTCTTTTGATTTCCATTTGCATGGAATATCTTTTTCCAACCCCTCATTTTCAGTCTGTATGTGTCCCTAGTTCTGAAGTGGGTCTCTTGTAGACAGCATGTATATGGGTCTTGTTTTAGTATCCATTCAGTGAGCCTGTGTCTTTTGGTTGGAGCATTTAATCCATTCACATTTAAGGTAATTATCAATATGTATGTTCCTATTACCATTTTCTTAATTGTTTTGGGTTTGTTTTGTAGGTCCTTTTCTTCTCTTTTGCTTCCCACTTAGAGAAGTTTGGTGGTGCTGAATTCTCTTAGCTTTTGCTTGTCTGTAAAGCTTTTGATTTCTCTGTCATATCTGAATGAGATCCTTGCCTGGTAGAGTAATCTTGGTTGTAGGTTCTTCCCTTTCATCACTTTAAGTATCACTCCCTTCTGGCTTGTAGAGTTTCTGCTGAGAAATCATCTGTTAACCTTATGGGAGTTCCCCTGTATGTTATTTGTTGTTCTTCCATTGTTGCTTTTAACAAGTTTTCTTTGTCTTTAATTCTTGTCAGTTTGATTACTATGTGTCTTGGCATGTTTCTCCTTGGGTTTATCCTGTCTGGGACTCTCTGCACTTCCTGGACTTGGGTGGCTATTTCCTTTCCCATGTTCCAGAAGTTTTCGACAAAATCTCTTCAAATATTTTCTCAGGTCCTTTCTGTCACTCTTCTCCTTCTGGTACTCCTATAATGCAGATGTTGGTGCGTTTAATGTTTTTCCAGAGGTCTCTTAGGCTGTCTTCATTTCTTTTCATTCTTTTCTTTTTATTCTGTTCCACGGCAGTGAATTCCACCATTCTGTCTTCCAGGTCACTTATCTGTTCTCTGCCTCAGTTATTCTGCTATTGATTCCTTCTAGTATACTTTTCACTTCAGTTATTGTATTGTTCATCTCTGTTTGTTTGTTCTTTAATTCTTCTAGGTCTTTGTTAAACGTTTCTTGCATCTTCTTGATCTTTGCCTCCATTCTTTTTCTGAGGTCCTAGATCATCTTCACTATCATTATTCTGAATTATTTTTCTGGTAGGTTGCCTATCTCCACTTCCTTTAGTTGTTTTTCTGGGGTTTTGTCTTGTTCCTTCATCTGGTACATAGCCCTCTGCCTTTTCATTTCATCTTTCTTTCTGTGAATGTGGTTTGCTTTCCACAGGCTGCAGGACTGTAGTTCTTCTTGCTTCTGCTGTCTGCCCTCTGGTGGATGAGGCTATCTAAGAGGCTTGTGCAAGCTTCCTGATGGGAGGAACTGGTGGTGGGTAGAACTGGTTGTTGCTCTGGTGGGCAGAGCTCAGTAAAACTTTAATCCTCTTGTCAGCTGATGAGTGGGGCTGAGTTCCCTCCCTGTTGGCTGTTTGGCCTGAGGCGACCCAGCACTGGAGATTACAGGCTCTTTGGTGGGGCTAATGGTGGACTATGGGAGGGCTCATGCCAAGGAGTACTTCCCAGAACTTCCGCTGCCAGGGTCCCCATCCCCACCGTGAGCCACATCTACCTCACGCCTCTACTGGAGACCCTCCCAACAGCAGTAGGTAGGTCTGGTTCAGTCTCCTTTGGGGTCACTGCTCCTTCCCCCTGTGTTCTGATGTGCACACTACTTTGTGTGTGCCCTCCAAGAGTGGAGTCTCTGTTTCCCCCAGTCCTGTCGAAATCCTGCAGTCAAATCCCGGTGGCCTTCAAAGTCTGATTCTCTGGGAATTCTTCCTCCTGTTGCTGGACCCCCAGGTTGGGAAGCCTGATGTGGGGCTCAGAACTTTCATTCCAGTGGGTGGACTTCTGTGGTATAAGTGTTCTCCAGTCTGTGTCACCCACCCAGCAGTTACGGGACTTGATTTTATTGTGATTGCGCCCCTCCTACCATCTCATTGTGGCTTCTCCTTTGTCTTTGGATGTGGGGTATCTTTTTTGGTGAGTTCTAGTGTCTTCCTGTCAATGTTTGTTCAGCAGTTTGTTGTGATTCCGGTGCTCTCACACGAGGGAGTGAGCGCACGTCCTTCTACTCTACCGTCTTGAACCAATCTCTGAAAATAGGTTCTTAATTGTATTACTTTATTGTATGCTTTAATTTCCCCAAGTTTAAGTGATATCACATTAAATTTGCATCTGCAGGTCTTATTTGTTGTAATTAGAATGATGTGGTACTTCTCGTTCTTCTTTGGTTGTTTATGGGTACTTTTTATTCCACTTAATCACTCATTCTGTGGATGACTACTGAGAAAAATGGAAACACAATGCTCACACTTAAGTAAAAAAAAAATCCATTTTCAGCCTTTATATTTTCTTTCATATTGTTGATTTGCTTTGCTTGCACCTTCTTTAGTAACTAATTCTTTGATAATGGTTTAAGGATGGAGAGGTTAAAGTTGTAAAAGGAAAATCATCACTCTCAGTGACCACGTTCTACAACATATTTGATTTTAAATCATCTTAATACCCAGTTTCTTCTTACTTTCGTCAAATTGATATAAGACACAGGAAGACAGGAAGCTTTTATTAAGATAGGTTTGATCTACTTTGATTACTCATTAAATGAGGTTCCCCAAGATAGTATTTGCAATGGCTCCTTAGTTTGTCACCTTGGAAGTTGTTACCCCTTGGAACAATGTACCATAGTGAGATTCCTAATGGCCAAGGGTATGACTTATGGTAGCCGATGGGATATTGTGAAAAAAGGAGATGGAAAATAGAGTTTACCTGATGTTAAGAAAGAGTGCAAATGAATGTTGAGAAATTAATTCCTTTAAAACTATGGGTGCCTTACATCCCTTAAAAGTCTTCCTGTGCCCTCCTTGCCCCAGGGCCACTCATTTTTTAGGTTGAAAATTGCTAACTTTGCCTTCCTTTCTCACACTATTGCTGGGTTTTAGCTCCCCTGTTGCAAAAGTTCTGGGGGCATCCCTGGCCTAACTTCGAGCGTGTAAATCTATAGTACGGTCAGAGGAAGTAGGAGAAAAAGAAAAAAGGAGAAAAAGGGATGAAAGAAGACGAAACTAGAAAGAGGAAAGATGCAAATATCAGTCTATCTATCTGTAGAGAGAAGGAGATTATACACACACATAGGCACACACACACACTCACAAGGATGAAGAAGATGCAGCAGCTAACAGAAAACAGATATAATGCTTAGTACTTTGAAGAGTACTTGGTCAAGATAACTGTTTTGCATTTTGATGTGAATGTTAGGGTGAGTTCTACCTTCTCTTTGACATATCTATTAATCCAGTTGTTCCTAAGTAGAGAGGCCATTGAAATCACCAAGGGAGCTTTAAAAAAATCTGGAGCCCAGTTCTTTTTTAGACTTAGTGAGTCAGAATTTCTGGGGTAGAATCCTGGAGTATCTGGAGGCACTTGAACAACCTACTGTTTACATGTATTATTGCATCCTCACAAGACACCTTCAAGATCTAGGAAACTTGAAACACAATGCGGGGACGTTGAGGGAGGATGGCAGAAGGGGAAGAAATAAAATCCTCAGGAGTTAGAAAATGAGAAAATAATGATAGAGCTTGCTTTTGTGGGCATATTTAAGGAAAAGAAAAAGAAGAGATCCATATGAAGGCAGACCTCCCTCAATTTCTGAGTTTTAGAGGATAGAGAAGAGAAAGGATTAAATGGGCATGCTAGGGTGCTAGAGGGACTGGCTGACCAGGGACAGGGCACAAGGGTCTGGAAATGTTCGAATGAGAGAGGGACTGGGAGGTGAACTGTGCTAGCAAAACTTTATCCATTTCATAAACATGTCTGGACCTAGATGGCCCTAAAGATTCTTCCTCTCATCTTTCTAAGTCTCATCCTGGAGAGAAGTAGAGTGGTCATCTGGCTCCACCCCTCCCTCTGCCCTGCCCAAGTCCCTCCTTCTAGTGTCTCTCTCTCTTCTGCCCACTGCTCACTCCCAGACACTACTTCTCATCTCACAATTTTCCCCTTTCATCTCAGATTTCTTTCCAATAACATTCACCATCTATGTCTGCTTAGCTTTCTATTTCCATGGTGAGTCTTGTTCTTTCCATAATCAATGGGGGTGAACTCTTGTTACCTGTCCCTTAACTGGGGAATGAGTTAGTTACTGGGAAGAACACTGGAAATAGGCTAGTGATCAAGTGCATTTTCCTATCACCCTCCCCAAAAAGGAAGTAACAAATGTAAGAGCGAATATGGATTCCAAAACGCTTTCGCTAATGAAACCCAGCACTTTCACTTGTTAACCATTCCACAGTCTGAAAGTCCTCCTGCTGGGAAATTCCTATTACCTAACCAATCTTTTTCATGTCACAGACCAGGCCTATGTCCTCTGTTCCATTGCAAACAAAGATGGAGAACCATTTTTACCATTTTAAAAATAACAATCTCTCATTTGATACCTAGAAATATCACAGTTAACTTCTTTACCCAATATTTCTTCATGTCCCCAGATATCATAAATTTTAAAATTCTTTATTTAGGGACACACTACAAAAATCTTTTTTCACCCCATTTCCTTTAACTCCAGTTTTACTGTCTGGGAGGTGCCACAAGCCAGTTTTCCTCAAGGCCATTTCTGATTTCAGGGGACAGAACACAAGCTACCCTCTGTAGGTGTATTGACTCACGCCTCCTATTTCTTCTTGAGTCCAAGTCTGTAATCGGTTCCTCTGTAAGTCTCCTTCTTTGAAACTAAATGTTCAGAAAGGATATCTAAACTGATGTGCGGCTGAGTTTTTTCAGCACAAGTAATCTCTCAGACCTCTATTTTACTATTCTTCATTCCAGCTCTTAAAATTCATAGCAGCAAACTCTGTGAAGACTGGATCTATGTGGGCTGGAGATAAATTTAGGCCTTCATGGAGCATGTCGCTCACAAGGCAAGAAAATTTCAGGATGGTCTCTTTGCATTTGAATTTTAAAGCACTACAGCAGGAAGAAAGGACTGTTGCCAGTGTAAATTTATGTATGGATATGGCTTTTGAAAAGTATCTTTAGAATCAGCATATGGATCACGAGATCCTATAATAAGCTTGGATAATGAAAGATCGCTTATTTTTATTTCACTTTATTTTTAAAGATGAATTTATACATTTTAATATCCACAAGAGCCAAAACTATATTTCTACAAGAGAAAGAAACGGATGGTAATACAAAAGCTTGAAGCCAATTATCTCCTACTAAACAAAGTTATATGATGATCTCGTTTGATCCTTGGGAAGACAATATGAAGTAGATGAAGTCTAAACAGTGGCCATGATCTGTAAAACTAGGCTTTTTATTCTAGTGGCATACTGTTTCCCAGATAGGATGGAAGTAATACTATAATGTTAATTTTGACACAGATAGGCATAGAAAAAAGATTAATAAACAGCAAAGTGTTAAGATCATTTATCATGGTATTATATGACTATGTAAAAGCTCACAGAAGTGTCCACCACAAAGAGAGAATTCTACTGTATGTAAATAAAAAGAAAAGATTGACTATGATGTGGAAGGAACTAAAGATGAAAGATAGACTGTGACAAATGATTTTAACCGTAGTTCAAAGGAATGGCATAACTGCACTGAAGCGGGTGGGAATGAAAGGAACTGACTTAAGTAACTTTGAAAAGCAGAGTTTTGACTGGATAATGTAAGACTAAAGACAAAATTACTAAACATAGTCACTGAACACTGGTTGGTAAATGTGTTTCCTGCAGCAGTATGGGCTAACAATACTGAAACTATATATAAGCTAGAATGGAACAAACAAGTTAATGTGTTGTACATAATGTCAGAAAGGGTTTCTCACTGTTGGAAAAAGACATTACAAATAAGGGAAGGGAGAAGGCTAAAACTGAACCCTGTGGCACTAAATTAGATTCAGAGGTATCAATGTAAACTCATGTTTTAAAATATGCAAAGAGATAGATACAGAAATAAATATGTATTTGTGCATATGTGTAGATAAGTGTACATACACACATTTCTTAGCTCTGTCCACTGAGAGGTCCTACAAGCTTTGATACCCCAGTAGCAGTGGGCACACTCAGTGCCTAGATCTTTGTTTCTAAATATCTTTCTCCATAAAAAGAACAACGTTCCTTGGAGAAGTGGTTGGTTCCAGGGCTGGGACTGGTAAAATACAAGATGAGCCTGAAATATGTCATAGTTCCAGAAAGTATAAAAGTACAAAAGCGTAGAAGCTTGTCAAGAGAACATAGGAGTCAACCTGAAGGAACTCCTAATGGGTAAAGTTGGAAAAATTTGAGAAAGAAAATAAATAATGGTCATTTGGATTATAACCTGAGATGGTTAATTTTATGTGTCAACTTGACTCCACCATGGTGCCCAGATATTTGGTCAAACATTATTCTGGACGTTTCTGTTAAGGTGTTCTTTAGATGAGATTAAGCAAATTACTTTCCATAATGTGGATGGGCTTCATCCAATCAGTTGAAATCTGAATATAGAACAAAAACTGACTTCCCTTGAGCAAGAAGGAATTATGCAAGCTGACTGCCTTAGGATTCGGACTACAACTCTTCCCTGGGTCTCCAGCCTGTCGGCCTCCCCTGTATATTTTAGAGTTGCACTTCCACATTAGTGTGAGTTCATTCTTAAAACCTCTGTCTCTCTGGAGAACTCTTGACTAATAACCTAAAGAATAAGATAAGTATCCATGAGTCCATGCTAATATAAATAACTAAATAAATAAATGGGGGAGGAGGGGTAAGTATTCATTACAAACGAATTCCAGTTAATAAACGAAGAAGGGATAAGGGAAATAGAAAATCACTTTAGAACACTAGAGTAATTGTGGGCAAGACCTGTCCATGGATACTCAACAAGTGAAATAGGCTATTTAAGTAGTCTCAAAGTGTCTACCTCAAAGTATATATTTATTAATTACAGTTGAAGTCTAGGAAGTTTAAGCTGACAGCCGACAAATACCACCTTAACCAAATGATGAAGGGTACCATCACCAATAATAAAGACATATTGATATCATGTAGCCCCTCATGTGATGCAATGAGAAGGGCACATCATCTCTGTGGAATTCTCCCACAAATCCATGACCTCTGTCTTACCATGAGAAAACATCAGACCAACCCAAATTGAGGGACATTTTATTTTATTATTATTTTTTTGAAGATTTAATTTTATCTATTTTTGGCTGTGTTGGGTGTTTGTTGCTGTGCGCGGGCTTTCTCTAGTTGTGGCGAGCGGGGGCTACTCTTCTTCGTGGTGTGTGGGCTTTTCATTGCGGTGGCTTCTCTTGTTGCAGAGCACGGGCTCTAGGCGCACGGGCTTCAGTAGTTGTGGCTCGTGGGCTCAGTAGTTGTGGCTCGCAGGCTCTAGAGAGCAGGCTCAGTAGTTGTGGCAGATGAGCTTAGTTGCTCCGCGGCATGTGGGATCTTCCTGGACCAGGGCTCAAACCTGTGTCCCCTGCATTGGCAGGTGGATTCTTAACTACTGTGCCACCAGGGAAGTCCCATGAGGAACATTTTATAAAATACCTGACCAGTACTCCCCAAAAGTGTCAAGATGCTGAAAGATAAGGAAAGACCAACGAACTGTCACAGATTGGAGGAGCTAAGGGGACATGACAATTAAATACAATGTGGTACCCTGGATAGAACCCTAGAATAGAAAAGGGATATTAGTGGGAAAACTGGGGCAATCCAAATAAGTCTGTCATTATTAGTATTGGTTAATAGTTTTTTTAGCAATGTTAATTTTTTAGTTTTGATAATTATATCACACTTATGTAAGATATGAACATTAGGAGAAGTTGGGGGAAGGGCACAGAGAGCTCTCGGTACTATCTTTGAGTCTTTTCTTAAAGTCTAAAATTTCAGTATAAAATGTTGAATATATACAATCATATTTAGAGTCCATCAGGTGCCTTTAAAGGAATGATACGAGTTTTATTTAAAACTTAGTACTTACATTATGCTAGAAATTATATCATTTCAACTGTTAAACCATATGACAGAATTTTTTAGATTTCAACGTAAAAATGTACAAGAGGTACAAAGGTTTCAAAGTTCCTTTAGGAGGTATTTGAGCAAAGACATTCGAAGTCTGTGGGTCTAGGTGATTTGTCTTAAGTCATTTTAGCTCACCAAGCTCACCAGTTATTTACTTAGATGTTTTGTTTACTTGGGTAGCTTGGGGTTGCTGTTAGAGATTATTTTGGAGGTTTAGTGCAGCCACACCTGGACCCCCCTACTGTGCCAGGCAGGTGACATGAATGAGTGAAGCTGACCAGGTCTAAGAATGAAAACAGTGCAAGTACATTGAATCATGGTGACTGACACTAAGCCTCAAAGTCTGGTAGATGGTAGGGGCTGAACTGGAATGCGTATGCCGCATCTAATAAGGGCAACTGCTACTCAAGGCTTGGAGGGCCTGAAGTTCGAATTTGTGCAGAGGAGCCAGAACTGTGTATATTTATGTGAACTCTCCCAGTCTTTAAGTGTTGGAAAATAACTTAAAACATTTTAAGGTAACATGCAGTCCAAACCAAGCATATTGGCCTGTCTTTGTCTTTCTTTCTTCCATCTTCCCCTATTACTTTTCCTTTCCCATACCTCCCAATATAGAACTGAAATGTAGTTCTATATATTTTTAAAATATTTATGTAATAATTTTATATACCCTTTGTTCTTACTTTCAAGAGCAATTCCTAAAGTTAAAAACACAATAAAACAAAATCAAAATATGGAAACTTGCTTGAATTTTTCTTGTAAATAATCCTCTATAAATTAATTGCATTAATTGATTAAAAATTCACCATCCCTTAATAATGATAATAATAATAAAAGTTAATTGAGTATCTTCTATGTGTGAACACCATTCTGTGTGGTATTACATGGACTGAATTATTTAATTCTCAAAACAATTCTATGAGGTACGTTCTATTATTAACTCATTCTGCATTTGAAGAAGCAAAGACTTAATGAGGTTAAACTGTTTACTAAGATAACAGAGCTGTAGGTCTCCAAGCCATGCTTTTAATCGTGACACAGAATAAGACAAGAGCCTTACAGGGCAGAGTTGCCAGGTAAAACACAGAATGTTCAGTTCAATTTGAATGTTTATTTGCTATATTTTTGTTGTGTTAAATCTGGCAAGTCTGCTATAGCAGTAATTCTCTGGCTTTCTGTGCCCCTGTTCATCTGGCAAAAGGCAGAGAATTGAAGAGAACTTTCACTAAACCAGAAAAATTGTTAATTACGCATCTATTCTAGTAAACTTTCTTCATCCTCATCAACATGCTTTTTCCTTCTCAAAAGCTTTAAAGTACAGCAAAACAAAACAGAACAGAACATGGTGAAGTTCATTAATGGTGTTTTAATTTCACTTTTATCTGTGCTCATCTATATAAATAATTTACGTCATTATAATGCTGTTTGTATTGTGTTTTAACCAACTTACAAAGCCCTACTGGGGCAGCAGGAGGTATCCTTCTTCCCAATCTAGATTCCCTGATGTCCTCTGTTCAGTGGTTCAGTGTCTTACAGTTTGAATAAATTTAGAAAATCTCTGTGCTTGTGCTCCAGTTAACTAAGCAGCGAGGAAAACCAACTTTTTAGGTCAAGGAGGGGCTTCAGGGCCTTGCTTGACATTTATGTGGAATTTACATCTTTTTCTTGGCAAGGCACCAAGGAAAACAAGCCCGGATCCGAGGTCAGGGAGACAGTGGAAGAGAATGAGAGAGTGTCCGGGGCGGACTTGGGAGGAGCGATACATAGGGTGTCAACTGGGAGAGGTTCCTTGGGAAAAAGAAAGGCAGAGCGCTCTCCAACCCTCTCAGTATAGCTGGGGAGCAGCTGTTTGAGTGGTGCTGTTTGTCAGGCTGACTTGGATTTCAAGCTCTTTTCCCTTTCTGGTGTTAATTTTACTTGCCATGTCATCATTCTAATTTTAATCTCCCGCCACCACCCACCCCTCACTCCCCACTCCATTTTTTTCTTTGGAACTGATCACTTTTCACTACATGTATCTCCAAGAGATTTCCCTGCAATTATTGTGGGAGACAGGGATTGGGAAGGGAGGCTGGGCAGGGGATTTATTACAAGTTAGTCATTCAACCAGAGTTCTGTGATATTTTTATCTTTCCATAATTTATTCTGGCTACCGTGCTTAGAAGCAAATAACTCCCCCGTTTTGTTTTGGTTTTTTTTAGGCTAAAGTTTGAAGTGAGACTATGCAGAGTTTCCCCCTCGAAAGTCTCCTAAGTATAGCAAAAGCATTTCCTATTGAATAGAAAAGCCACAATGATTTGCCAAAGGGCCAATGCTAGGCAAAATTCGGAACCTGAAGAAACTGATGGGCCTCCCTTTCCCATGTATTCACCCACCTTGGTGGCACTTCTTTGACCCCAATCAAATACAAGGCCTGAGTCCCTCATACTACGTTCTGTTTTCCCACCAGGGTGATCTGTCCAGGTCTTCACCCTTTTTCCTACTCGTCGATTCATTTGTTCATTCAGTTATGTATTAGTTCATTTTGCAAGGGATTATTGATTATCTACCATGTATGTACTTGGCTGTTCTAGGTGCTGACGTACAGCACAGCAGTGAATAAAGCAACGTCCTTGTCCCCATGTGTGTGGGGGGGAGGAGACAAATAATGTATAAGTGATATATAATGCCAATCTATATGTACGTAATGTACAAGTATATGAGTATGTATAAGTACAGTCGTCCTTTAGCATCCATCAGGGAATTGTTCTAGGACCCCCATGGATACCAAAATCTGCAGATGCTTAAGTCTCTTACATAAAATAACTAGTATAGTTGGCCCTGACTGTATTTAATATACAAGTATAAATATATCATGTCAGCTAGAGATAAATGCCATTAAGAAAAGTTAATCAAGGTTAGAAGAGAGAAGCTCTATTAGTAACAGAGGTCAGGAAAGGCTCTTTCATGAGGTGTATTGGAGCAGCAAGCCAACTGAGGCAAAGGCAGAGCCAGGCAGAGACCTGGAGGTGGAGAATTCTGGGCAGAGGGAACAGCAAGAAAGCCAGTGTGGGAGGAGCTGAAGCCCAAGTGGTAGCCAGGGGGCGAATCACACAGGGCCTTGTAAAGACTTTGGGATTCTTTTTGGTGTGAAGGAGGCCACTGGAGGGTTTGAGATATCGAAAAGTAACAAGGTGAAATTGATACTGTGAAACGGTTCAATAGCGCTTCCCAAATGCATCAGAATTTCTCCGTGCATCTGTAGCTTTGCATATACTACTTCTTCTGCCCTCTAATGTTCTCTCTCACTCCATCACTATGCCTCCATTGTATTTTGTACATACATCTGTTACAGTATGCTGTAATTATTTATTGGCAGACTATCTCAATTGTGCAGGTGCAGATAAAGCCACGGGTGTTCTCGTGCACTACCCACAGAAATTAGAACAATGCATGTCGTCCATCTCAGACTCTTGAGTGGATGAATGAATGATGTTGTGTGTCAGCTTCTTGTTTCACTGCGAAGTAAAGTTTCACATTAGAAAATCTCTTTAACTTTGAAGATTGGCTTAATGGTATTCCACATGAACTTGGCTTTTCTTTATTTTTCTAGTAAGCAGAGTTTAAAAGCTAGCTAGAGTTAATAGCCTGTTTTATTATGTATTATTCTCTAAGAAAAAATTTTTTTCTTGAAACTATGTACAGTTCTTTTAATGGGCATTTTTTAAAACTGGTATTAACCCAGAACTGTAAAGATACAAGCCTATTTTAATGGTATCATTTCTACCTCGTTATTTTCTTCTTAAAATCTCTAAGTGTACCAGGTAGTGTCTGCCAGCACTCAATCACAGCCCCTCTTTTCCATGCATTCTTCTGTTTCCAGAAAGACTGGAGCCATTTTCTTAGATTCCTTTGGGGGTTGGGTTTCAGATAGGTGTTGCCAATAGGAGGAATGGAAGCAAAATGAGAAGGCAGTAGGAAGGCAGGCACTCTTCTCCTCTGGTCTCTGGGAGTGGCAGGCAACTTCACATTCCTCAGTGGTGGCCTTGGGTCCAGCAGCCTCAGTGACAGCTGCCCCACAGAGTTAGCATGGGGGACCCAGGTAAAGGTAGCAGGGACATGTCCTTCTCCACTGCAGTGGCCAAATCTCCAGTAGGGTCCGTGATGAGTCTAGGGTCCTGGTTCTGGCCCCTCAGCAGTAGCTGCTTCCTGGTCTTTGGGTAACACCCTATCTGTTTTGCTCAGCCAGACCTCCCAAAACACCAGTTCCCTGAATTAAAGCGCTTTTTGTTGGAAATACCTCTAGCAGTTTCTGTTTTCTTCACTGGATACTGACTGATAAGAAAAGGAGTAAAACACATTTCTGCATTCTCAGATAGGTACCAAAACCTAGCCTGGAAGTCACATTTTTCTCCTTAGTTTAGTTTCTAGGTATATATTTCTATCCAGTATTATTCAAAATGATGCATTTTCAAGGTAAACAACATTCCTGCTTTCTTCAGGTTTTTTTTTTTTTTAACTTATAAAGGGACACAATCTTCCATTACCCCACAGAACCCAGCATGGTTCTGAGTTAGAATCACGTGTCCAAAAATATACTTGTTGAATTGAAGCTAAATTAAAATACAACAAAAGCTATGAGCCACAACGCTAATAAAATATGGATAAATACTCTGAAGTGTGTCTTCATGATCAATACAGAAAGTCGGGGCCTAAGAAAGAGTCGTGGTAACTTTGACTTTTCCTGCTTTACTGTTATCTGTTGCCTATTAGAAGGGCACAAAATGTCATGCAGACTTTCCCTATATAAATGTTCTACTTCTGGGTGAGTGACTACTCAGCCAGCTCCATGTCCACAGAGTCTGAAGTGACCCACCACCTCTTTTTTTTTTTTTTAATTAATTAATTAATCTATCTGGCTGCGTTGGGTCTTCGTTGCTGCGTGTGGGCTTTCTCTAGTTGCGGCAAGCGGGGGCTACTCTTCGTTGCGGTGTGTGGGCTTCTCTCATTGTGGTGGCTTCTCTTGTTGCAGAGCATGGGCTGTAGGCGTGTGGGCTTCAGTAGTTGTGGCGTGCGGGCTTCAGTAGTTGTGGCACGCGGGCTTCAGTAGTTGTGGCACGCGGGCTCAGTAGTCATGGCTCGTGGGCTCTAGAGTGCAGGCTCAGTATTTGTGGTGCATGGGCTTAGCTGCTCCTCGGCATGTGGGAATCTTCCTGGACCAGGGCTCGAACCCGTGTCCCCTGCATTGGCAGGCGGATTCTTAACCACTGCATCACCAGGGAAGTCCCACCACCTCTTTAATGAGTGCAATTCTGATGATAAAACCACTGGCTGGGAGTGAGTGGGTTGATATAGAACTCAAGGAGTTTTTGGGTTCTTTGGGAAATACTCAGTTACTTTGGCAACGTGCAAAAGCTAATTCTCTTATTGCTGTGGAAATAATAAAGCAGGACTTAGTGAAGCAGGCATACTTCCAGGCCAAGTGATTTTATATGTAATGGGATACAGGATTAAGAGAGAGAGAAGCGGTAAAAGCCTTGAGTGTAATGAAAAGGACTTTGGACTTGAACATAATGAAAGCAGTATTTAATGTGCGGCCTGAGTTGAGGGGGCTTTAAATGTGACCCGCTGACTCTGGGTTCTACCTGCTTGGGTTTTTTTTTTTCACTTTTTTATTCTTTTCTTTTTCTCTCTTCCTTTCTTTTAAAAGTAAATAATCCAAATAGGTAACATATACCCACTGGGAGGACATAACCAGTAAGTAATATGAGGAATTTGGTGTAAATATGAAAAGGTTGAATTTAGTGCCAAAAACAGGGACACTTTCCAAAAAGCCGGGGAGCCAGGATTGCCAACGTCAACCAAGATTTTAAGATTGAAAGAAAAAGTTGGCGTGCCCAGTTTCCTTTACGTCATTCTCTGGAGGGTGTGTACTGTGAACTTTGCAGATGAGTCAACATCTGATTTGATGGAAAAGGTGATCATCATTGCAACTTTTCTTCTTATCTTCAACCAGCTATAATTTATGGGATATTTGGGAGAAGAGGGGGAGTATCGGCTCAGAATGGGATTAGAGCAGTGCTAAACAGAAATGGAGGGATGGGTTTAGGAGACAGCGTGAGCCAGTAAGACCAGTTGATCTACCTGTTGTGGAGAGAGCAAGGGGAGGAGTCAAAGATGAGCTTAAAGATTCAAACCTAAGAACCTGGATTTATTATTATTATTTTTTTTTTTTTTGCAAATTCATCACCTTTATTCACAAACATACTCCTTTTCCTGGATCCTTTCATCACGGAGAAGGTCGCTATTCATTTAATCTGTCACTGAATCTTGAAAAAACTTGATGACATACTTGCTTCCTTCCTTTTTCCTTCTTTTTTTTTTTTGAATTTTATTTTATTTATTTTCTTATACAGCAGGTTCTTATTAGTTAGAACCTGGATTTATTAATGGAGTGGAATTTATAGACTTGTAAGGGCGCAGGAAGGAGGACTGGGACTAAGTGCTTGAAATGCCTTTTGCTATTTTCAAGTTTCTGTGAATTCTAACAATTCTCTCTCTTGTAAGAGAGCAACCTGCTATTGGATTGGTTAGTCATGATCTTCCATGCTTATTCAAGCTCACTTCACTTACTGTCAGGAGTCTACTGCACACAGTTGCAGGGAGGTTTCCTACCTGCCAAAGCTCAAAGCAAGGATGATAGATTTTATGAAATTCAAAAAGAGGTAATAAGGAGGATTTACTTCAAAAGGGTAGAAAAGTCTGCTGAAATGCTGAGAGATTTTCTCCTAGTGTCTGAATCGTCTATATCCTCTAAATTCAAGGTTAAGCAATTATGTTAACAAATTACAGTTCTAAGTAGGAAGACAACAGCAGGTTTGTATTAGGCTGGAAAATTTATAAGTTCAAGGAGTTCAGCATGATGGCTTGATTTACATACATTGTGAAATGATTACCACAATAGATTCAGCTAACATCCATCTTCTCTTATAGAAACAATAAATAGAAAAGAAAGAAGAAAAAAATAAAGGCAAAATATTCTCCTTGTGATGAGAACTCAGGATTTCTCTTAACAACTTTCCTGTGTACCATACAGCAGTGTTAACTATAGTCATCATGTTGTACATTACATTCCTAGTATTTATCTTATAACTGGAAGTTTGTACCTTTTGAACACTGTCACCCATTTCTCCCACGTTTTACCCCATGCCTCCGGTAACCAGCATTCTGTTCTCTCTATGATTTCAATGTTTGGGTTGTTGTTGTTGGTTTTAGATTCCACATATAAGTGAAATCATATGGTATTTGTTTTCTCCAACTTATTTCACATAGCGTAGTGCCCTCAGGGTCTATCCATGTCACAAATGGCGAAATTTTCTTCTTTTTTATGGATGAATAACATTCCATTCTATAGATATATACCACATCTTTATCCATTCATCTATCGATGGACATTGAGGTTGCTTCCATGTCTTGGCTGTTATAAAATAATGCGGCAATGAACATGGGGGTGCATATATCTTTTTGAAATAGCGTTTTTGTTTCTTTCAGATAAATATCCAAAAGTGGAATTTCCGGGTCATATGGTAGTTCTATTTTTAGTTTTTTGAGGAATCTGAATAATGTTTTCTATAGTGATTACACCAATTTACAGTCCAACAGTGCATGAGGATTCCTTTTTCTCCACATTCTCGCCAACACTAGTTTTTCTTGTCTTTTTGATAATAGCTATTCTAACAGGTGTGAGGTAATATCTCATTGTGGTTTTAATTTGCATTTCTCTGATGATGAGTGATGTTGAGCCTCTTTTCATGCACCTGTTGGCCATCTGTATGTCTTCTTTGGAAAAATGTCTATTCATATTCTCTATTTCTTTAATCAAATTGTTTGGGATTTTTTTGCTACTGAGTTGTATGAGTTGTTTATATATTTTTGATATTAACCCCTTATCAGATATATGATTTGCAAATATATTCTCCCATTCAGTAAGTTGTCTATTTAATTGGGTTTTTAAAATGGAGTTTGAATTTTGTCAAATTTTCATTAAAAAATCACAATTTTTCTCCTTACTTCTTTTAATGTGATGAATATATTACCAGATTCCCAACACTGAATCACCTTAGATTTCTGTAATAAACTCTAGTTAGTCATGATGTATTGTTTTTTAGTGTGTTTTGCAAGTGTCCTTGCTAATCATTTAAGATTTTTATGCCAATTTTCTAAAAGGAGATGTCTACAATTTTTGTGCAATTTTAATATATTTTGACATAAATGTTAATCTACTTCATAAAAACAATTTTTAAGTTCTTCTTTTATTCTAGGGTTTAGAATAGTTTAAATAGCTTTAGGATTACTTGATCTTGAAAAATCCAGTAAATTCTCTTGTGAAACCAGTTGGACCTGGTACATTTTAGCCCGAAAGTTATTTTACAATTTTCTTAATACTTTTATGGTAAATGGCCTATTTGGACTTTTTAATCTCAATTGGGCCAATTCTGCCAAATTAATTTTCCTAGAAGATCAATAATTTCTACTAGAATTTCAAATTTTGTTCCGTAGAATTATATGAAGTTACCCAGTCAATCTGATGGCCTTTTGTTTCTTAATCATACTTTCAATATATCTTTACTTTAAAAAATCATTTTAAGCTAACATTTTATAGTCAGTATTCAAGTCTTGTGTGGTGTCTAAATGTTTTATTATTTTTTTCTGATTCTCTCTCACACTGGCTTATTTGCTTACATGTTTGATACTTTATTATTTTGAACTTATACTTTGATGAACTTAATCTAAGAGGCATGAATCAGGAAAAATTCTTCCCAGAAAAGTATTTTCTACTGCTAGGACCCAGAGGACACCGTCAATTTGAAACTATATGGCAGACACGGAAATGCAGCGTCTAGATCCCTCTTCAAGAAAGAATTGCTGGGCTTCCCTGGTGGCACAGTGGTTAAGAATCTGCCTGCCAATGCAGGGGACATGGGTTCGAGCCCTGGTCTGGGAAGATCCCACATGCCGTGGAGCAACTAAGCCTGCGCACCACAACTACTGAGCCTGCGCTCTAGAGCCTGCATGCTGCAACTACTGAGCCCGCGTGCTGCAACTACTGAAGCCCGTGCGCCTAGAGCCCATGCTCCACAACAAGGGAAGCCACTGCAGTAAGAAGCCCCCGCACCACAATGAAGAGTAGCCCCCGCTCGTCGCAACTAGAGAAAGCCCGCATGCAGCAACGAAGACCCAATGCAGCCAAAAAGACATAAATAAAGTAAATAAATTTATTTAAAAAAAAAAAGAAAGAACTTGCTGACCCACTGCAGAGAGTGTGCTAAACAGACAATCTCTAATTTTTAGCCACTTGGGTTCTGCTCAGCTGTAGGAAGCCACAGCACCTGAGATCATGAAGCAGGTTTAACAGCCTGGCTATACCTGCCCCATTCGGGATACCCTGAATGACAATACTCACTCCATATAACCTCGCTGGGTTGGCTGAGGCTGTGTCATGCATCACTATTCATTTTCTCCCTCTGCCCCATCCTACTCCCACTTCCTTCCCTTCCCAGGCGTTCATCCCTAATAAACAACTCCCTCAGTCTCTTACCTCAGCCCTGATTCTGGAGAACCCAACCTGCAGTAGACCAGTTGAATTCAATTTATTGACATAGGTTTCTCATGACCTTGCAAATAACTTACACATGAATCTCGGGTCCAAGAGTCAGCAGGTCTATAGTTAGAAACTCCAAGAAGAGACTTTCAGATGACAGATTTATACCTCAGAGAGGCTAGATGGTTGGCATAAGATCACAAAGGATTGTGGTGCTGTCTTGTGGCTGCTTTGCTATAATAAGCAAACCTAGGAACAATACAGGTTAAATCAAAGCAGATTGCTTTTTTTTTTCCAGTGCCCAGCTGATTTCAGATAGAAATTACTAACATGTAAGATTTAACGGTAACCAAAGACATACAGATCATGCATGGTGCTTGGAGTGGAGCTGCCAGTGTGTGCAAACACTGAGCGCCTTATTTTGTATATGTTGTACTGACTTATATGATCTTCAAACACAGGTGTGACAGCTTTTGGGCAGAGTTTATTTCAAGAGATTTATGTTATAAAAACAACTAACATATCTTCTGTTTTGCAAACATTCTTGCTTCTAGGATTCCATTCTGGGTAAACTCTGGGTTAACAATGAGAACCAATCCTGGCTCTGCTCTTTTCTCACTTTTTCCAGTGCTAGCCTGCTCCTCGCTCTTCTTCCCATATGTCTCAGCAAATGCTGTAATGGGGTCGATGGCGATGTGCGTGTGATATCTTGTCTAAAATGAAAGCCTAAAATATATTCTGAAAAAAGCTACAGTAACGACACTTTGGGCACAGCAAAGGTGACAGATGTTGCTAGGAGGAGGGCCATACTTTTCATGGCTATGGAGCACCTATCTCTGGGGCTAACATTATGTCCCTTCCCAGCACACCATGTGTCAATGACTCCAAATGCTCCTTCTGTGACAGAGTAACAGAAGCACTGATCCTTGAGGCTGTAATCTCTCTCGCTGTAATTGCTCTTGTTATGGTACACTCAGTACCATCTACAGTGTTTTCCTTCCTGATGGGAAAGAGCTTTCACGGGCATGTAGAGGTTTTGCTCTGTGCTGCTTCCAGAGTCTCATGTTTACATAGCAAGTCCCTAATCTCCCACTCCAAGATGCTAGGCTGAACAGTGAAGGAGTGGGTGATGCAGGTCCTGACTTGGCCCTGACACAAAACCTTGGAATTGATCAATGTCCATTGTTACTGCCTTTCTCTAAGGAGGAGAGAGCATTTCTGATTAATTCAGAATCATTTTTCCAATCTCACTGATTTTCTTGGAAGGATTTAAGTTCCCTTCTATTTTTCTCTGCTTATTTCCCATATATTTTTATTTTTTAAAGGAAACTTGATCTGTGAATTCAGACTTTGTCCATTTGGCCACACTCAACAGGGGTCCCTTTAAAATACACTCTGGAGAGATCCACCCTACAGGACAAGGCTTGCTGCCCTCAGGGTCTGTTCCTTGAGGCTGAGACCAGTAGCTAGTCCACCAAGTAAGGAGAGTCCTCTGAGAATTCCAAAAAACACAGTCCACTAGGAGTTTGAGGACTTATATAATAGACCCATTCTAGCAAGCCCACTCCTCTGAGCCTTTGATCCTTTTTCATACTCTGCCAGGACAGTTCTGGTATTGCTACCCATTTAATGGGAGCTAACACTTTCCCAAGTGTCTAAGAGCCTTCCTCGCAGTGCTTTAGGACTGGGGCTCTTACCAGGACATTAAAATCTGTCTAATGTGGAGAGGCCCCCATATTGATAAACTCTGCTTTATCCAGGCTTACATTTTGCCAGCCTTGGTCCAGCACCCTTAACATCCTTCCCAGGCATACTTTCCTGGTTCCAGCTGATAAAGCTCAGGGTTTGTAGCTGCTTCAGGGTAAAATCTGAGGGGTGGAAACAATGTAGAGGGGAAGAAGCTGTGGAAGAAACCAATCCCTGGTAGTTGTAGGAAGAGTCATCATCATGATACAGTGGGGAATGCTGGAATGTAAATTGCACCACAAGCACTGTCCCACCTTGAGACAGGAAGAGAGGCTTTTAGACTCCTGTTTAGTCAATAATGGGCCATTGGCAATGGGGCAAATGGCGTCAAGATAGCTTCAGTTGAGACTGTGATTAAGAATCTTCCAACAAACAAAAACCCAGGACCAGATGGCTTCAGAGGCGAATTCTGTCAAACATTTAGAGAAGAGCTAACACCTATCCTTTTCAAAATCTTCCAAAATATAGCAGAGGGAGGAACACTCCCAAACTCATTTTCTGAGGCCACCATCACCCTGATACCAAAACAAGACAAAGATGTCACAGAAATGAAAACTACAGGCCAATATCACTGATGAACATAGATGCAAAAATCCTCAACAAAATACTAGCAAACAGAATCCAGCAGCATGTTAAAAGGATCATACACCATGATCAAGTGGGATTTATCCCAGGGATGCAAGGATTCTTCAGTATATGCAAATCAATAATGTGATAAACCATATTAACAAATTGAAGGAGAAAAAACATATGATCATCTCAAGACACAGAGAAAGCTTTTGACAAAATTCAACACCCATTTATGATAAAAACCCTCCAGAAAGTAGCCATAGAGAGAACTTACCTCAACATAATAAAGGCCATATATGATAAACCCACAGCCAACATCATTCTCAGTGATGAAAAACTGAAACCATTTCCTCTAAGATCCGGAACAAGACAAGACTGTCCACTCTCACCACTATTATTCCACATAGTTTTGGAAGTTTTAGCCACAGCAATCAGAGAAGAAAAAGAAATAAAAGGAATCCAAATCAGATACGAAGAAGTAAAACTGTCACTGTTTGCAGATGACATGATACTATACATAGAGAATCCTAAAGATGCTACCAGGAAACTACTAGAGCTAATCAATGAATTTGGTAAAGTAGCAGGATACAAAAGTAATACACAGAAATCTCTTGCATTCCTATACACTAATGATGAAGAATCTGAAAGAGAAGGAAACACTCTCATTTACCATTGCAACAAAAAGAATAAAATACCTAGGAATAAACCTACCTAAGGAGACAAAAGACCTGTATGCAGGAAACTATAAGACACTGATGAAAGAAATTAAAGATGTTACAAACAGATGGAGAGATACACCATGTTCTTGAATCAGAAGAATCAACATTGTGAAAATGACTATACCACCCAAGCAATCTACAGGTTCAGTGCAATCCCTATCAAAGTAACAATGGCATTTTTAACAGAACTAGAACAAAAAATTTCACAATTTGTATGGAAACACAAAAGACCCCGAATAGCCAAAACAGTCTTGAGAAAGGAAAATGGAGCTGGAGGAATCAGGCTCCTGGACTTCAGACTATACTAAAAAACTACAGTAATCAAGACAGTATGGTACTGTCACAAAAACAGAAATATAGATGAATGGAACAGGATAGACAGCCCAGAGATAAACCCACACACATATGGTCACCTTATCTTTGATAAAGGAAGCAAGAATATACAATGGAGAAAAGACAGCCTCTTCAATAAGTGGTGCTGGGAAAACTGGACAGCTACATGTAAAAGAATGAAATTAGAATACTCCCTAACACCATACACAAAAATAAACTCCAAATGGATTAAAGACCTAAATGTAAGGTCAGACACTCTAAAACTCTTAGAAGAAAACATAGGCAGAACACTCTTTGACATAAATCACAGTAAGATCCTTTTTGGCCCACCTCCTAGAGTACTGGAGATAAAAATAAACAAATGGGACCTAATGAAGCTTAAAAGCTTTTGCACAGCAATGGAAGCCATAAACAAGACGAAAAGACAACCTTCAGAGTGGGAGAAAATATTTGCAAACAAAGAAACTGATAAAGGATTAATCTCCAAAATATACAAGCAGCTCATGCAGCTCAATATCAAAAGAACAAACAACCCAATCCAAAAATGGTCAGAAGACCTAAGTAGACATTTCTCCAAAGAAGATATACAGATTGCCAACAAACACATGAAAAGATGTTCAACATCACTAGTCATTAGAGAAATGCAAATCAAAACCACAATGAGGTATCACCTTACACCAGTCAGAATGGCCATTGTCAAAAAATCTACAAACAGTAAATGCTGGAGAGGGTGTGGAGAAAAGGGAACCCTCTTGCACTGTTGGTGGGAGTGTAAATTGATACAGCCACTATGGAGAACAGTATGGAGGTTCCTTAACAAACTACAAATAGAACTACCATACGACCCAGAAATCCCACTATTAGGCATATGCCCTGAGAAACCATAATTCAAAAAAAGTCATGTACCGCAATGTTCATTGCAGCTCTGTTTACAATACATGGAAGCAACCTAAGTGTCCATCGACAGATGAATGGATAAAGCAGATGCGGCACATATATACAATGGAATATTACTCAGCCATAAAAAGAAACAAAATTGAGTTACTTGTAGTGAGGTGGATGGACCTAGAGACTGTCATACAGAGTGAAGTAAGTCAGAAAGAGAAAAATAAATACCGTATGCTAACACATATATATAGAATCAAAAAAAAAAAAAAAAGTGGTTCTGAAGAACCTAGGGGCAGGACAGGAATAATGATGCAGATGTAGAGAATGGACTTGAGGACACGGGGAGGGGGAAGGGTAAGCTGGGACGAAGTGAGAGAATGGCATGGACATCTTTACACTATGAAATGTAAAATAGATTGCTAGTGGGAAGCAACCACATAGTACAGGGAGATCAGCTTGGTGTTTTGTGACCACCTAGAGGGGTGGGATAGGGAGGGTGGGAGGGAGTCGCAAGAGGGAGGAGATATGGGGATATGTGTATATGTATATGTATATTCACTTTGTTATAAAGCAGAAACTAACACACCATTGTCAAGCAATTATACTCCAATAAAGATGTTAAAATAAAATAAAACAAACCAGAAAAGGTAGCTTCAGTCATCCACAGGCACGCCTCCACGGAGTATTGGCGGTGTGAACTGTTAGCTGAAGCACCCTACAGCGACTAGGGTTTGGGTACATCAACCAAACCAGTAAAAGGGATGGTAGGAGATATGAGCAGGCCACCAAGACAGTCTGTTGCACCAGTTTATCAGAATGTTTCTGATATGTTAATGCTTATGATATGATAATTACTAAATCTTCAGTAATATTTCAATCAGAATGTATTATTCTCTTTTTTCCACATTTACAATATGTTGGTTGAACCCCTATTTCTAATTGATTTAAAGTTTTTGAGATACAGTTAGTTTTTTACATAGCTCTACCCCGCTCTAATTGTAAATTCCTTGGGGGCAGTCAGTCATTCTCCACTGCACCTGACAGAGTGGACTTACAGGTAGCATTTAATAATGTTTTTAAAATGTGTTTGATGATATGCATCAGCATAGGCAGAACAAAGCCTATAGCAATTCCTTTTGTAAAGAAAAATATTCTCCATATTATATTTATCTTTTGGGTCAATCTGAATTTCCATACGTTGTGTTTGCTTAGTGGTGTGTATGCCAGCAAAGGTCTCAGTGATCCTTGGAATGAAATGGTTATATAAGTGTGCAACCTGAGCAAACTCGAAAGGGTTTGCTTTGTAACTGACAGACAGTCAGTGATGGTATCCTTGGGAAAAGCTGTGGTTGTGTTCTCAGAGAAAATCCTTGAATAGGGATTAATTAAAATAAATGTGGAGATAAAGTTTACTTTAGTAACTTTTAGAGATACCTAGAGAAAAACTAAATGAATCTAGTGAATTTTTCTCTCTAGTTTGGTAGGAAAGAAATGTCTGCCATCCAGATAATAGCAGTAGGGTTGGAAAAAAAACATGCTTTGGCAAGAAAACATCAAAAGTAGGAAGAAGCCTTTTGAAGTGTTAAAAGGCAGATGCGGATGATGTGAATTAAATCAATTATCTTCATAGTGTAAGTCTTCTTTAAGGCATGAGACGAACACATTCACTAGTTAATTTTTTCATAATTGGTTGCTTTTGCAATCTAGTTAAAATTATTTTTTGTACAAATTTTCTCTGATGCTTATTCTATCCATCTTTCAGACCAAGACTGAGGTACAGAGTCAGTACGTAACTTACCAAAAAACCTAAAAAGTGGAACTGTTAGGGTCTAAGTCTCTGAAGGAGAGTCTATCCTTTGTTTGTTACACCAGACTGTCTCCTTGATGGGACTCCAAAACCTGCCACAATTCTCCAATCACCCTTTGATTGATTCACCATTTTTTTTAATTTTTTAATTTTTTTTGCGGTACGCGGGCCTCTCACTGTTGTGGCATCTCCCGTTGCGGAGCACAGGCTCTGGACGCGCAGGCTCAGCGGCCATGGCTCACAGGCCCAGCCGCTCCACGGCATGTGGGATCTTCCCGGACCGGGGCATGAACCCGTGTCCCCTGCATCGGCAGGCGGACTCTCAACCACTGCGCCACCAGGGAAGCCCTGATTCACCATTTTTGAATTACAGTTGAACAAATTGGTTTGCAGCTGAATCTTTGTAGCATCAAGGAGAAACCAAAAGAAGGGCATGCATGCTGTATCTTTGGTGCCAAGATCAGTACACTTATTCGGCATGCAGTCAATATTTAGTGAACGAATAAATATTTTTGTTTTTATGACAAAATTCATTTTATACACGGTTACCATATTGATTAACATTTAATCTCAGTATGTTAGTGAAATTTCTAATTTAAATTATTTAAAATAGAGAAATATTAGTATATGGGGATTACCAAAGATTGGAATAGATTTGCTTAAACATATTTTGATTTAGCTGAGTACATTTCAAAAGACGTTTATAGGCTCATGAATATTTTTTCAGTGGAGTCTAAGTTAGGGGTATCTGTTAATAAGGATTCAGAAAACAAAAATGAAATGTTTAGACAGAGTTCGTATTTTGTCATATTTAGATTTTAAACTGTTGCTAGGTATATTCTCAGATCTGCTATAACCCGAGGACTCAGGTTAACTCCTTGAGACATCTATTGAGGTCCACAGTCACCAGCTTCCTCTCTTTCAGGAGGCCCACTTTCCCCACATTGCCCATGTGAGGCTGGCTCGTGTCTCTAGGATAGAACTAAACCTCCTTATGTTATGAATAATTGGGGAAAGCAAACTATATCCAACTGAGGCAAGTTTCCTGTACTTCCTTTTCTTGGCATAGGTTTAAATCATGGCACAGTCATTTTCAGTCCATCTCTATCACTTTTCTCATTTTATAATGAGACATCTTCTAGATTCCATTTATTATGTGATTACCTTGTAAACGTAAGATGCTGTCATACATTTACACACACATTTCTAATCTTCATAATATCCTGGCAAGTTTGGTGTTAGTGCCCCATTTTATAGATGAGAAAATAAGGTTTAAAGAAGCTTACAAGCAAATGGCAAAAGTAGAACTGGGATCTTTGTTTTACTCCAAAACCATGTTCTTTTTAGTATTCCCTGCAAGCATACTAGATCCTAAGTGATGAGTTTATGATTATTTTGATAGCAGACCCTCTTCCACTCTTGGCTTCAAAACAGTCCTGTTTATCCCTTTAGATTAGCCTCTATGAGAAGAAGGCTCTTTCCTATTTGGGTTCTAGGTTCACACTTGACTCTTAGACTTGTTCTTCTTAATCAAAAAAAAAAAAATTTTTTTTTTTTTTTTTTGCAGTACACGGGCCTCTCACTGTTGTGGCCTCTCCCGTTGTGGAGCACAGGCTCTGGACACGTAGGCTCAGCGGCCATGGCTCACGGGCCCAGCCACTCCGTGGCATGTGGGATCCTCCCGGACCGGGACAGGAACCCGTGTCCCCTGCATCGGCAGGAGGACTCCCAACCACTGCACCACCAGGGAAGCCCCCCAATTTTTTTTTTTAAGCTGAAGATTCTACCACCTCGAAGAGGCATATATCCCTAGAATAGGGTCAGCTTGGGGTTTCAAATTCTCAGCAGCAATTCCCTTTCCCATCTTCCATGGGAATTTTAGGTTCGTAAGCCAAGTGAACTTCCAATTTTGAACCCAAGAATTAGGAAGCATGTTGTCCCTAGCAGCACTGGGCAGGAGCAGGCCTTTCTTCTTCCCCTCCCTCCCATGACAGAGGTAGCCCTGCATCCTTACAGTATGAGGGCACGGGAGAGCTGGTACTCTCTGGAAGGAGGTACTTCCAAAAGGAAAAAGGGTGGAGCTGAGTGAAGCATGGGTTGTTCCTCCAAATTTACATTCATATAAACCATTAACCTGCTCAGGGGTAGAGTGAGTTAAGGCACAGAGAGGGGCAGTAGTTACTCTGAGCTTCCTTTTCTCACCAGGAGAGAAGAAGCTCTCCTACAATAAGGGAGCTAACATAAGAACTACAGTGAAACTGTCTATAATCTCAATTTCAAGCACTGCTTTTGAGGCCACCACCTCCTCTCCGCCCAGCTCATTCCCTTTGATAATCTGACTTCACAGGAGAACTTGCTCTCCCCATCTCCCCACTCTTCCATCTCCATCTGTCTCTTGGTGATGTCAGCTGCGCTGTGATTTTATGCGTTCTAGGTGGTTTGCCAAGGGTTCCCAATGAGGTTAAATCCCAGTTGCTCACAGCAATAACCAGCTGTACAATACCTACTTTACCAGGTTTTTTCCCTGCTCTGTCTTACTCTCCTTACTGCTTACTCTGCCTCCCTGGCATCACCTCCCAAACAAAAATTACCCAAGTCTTTGTCTCAAACTCTACTTTTGGGGGCACTCAAGTAATTAGCAATGATGCTGACGACACTGATAACATGGTGATGTAGCAAACTCTTTCATAGTTGATCCCTTCACATAGATCTAATGGAGCACATATTCAGAGGACTATTTGTTGAGGAAAACTGACACTTGGCTCAACAGCTCCATTCCAAGCTTGTTGACGCACCAGCTGGCATTTAAGGGAGGTACCCAGAATCAGCCTGCTTCTTTTGTGTTGGTTCATGGGTAAAGAGATACATTTAATGTAGCTGCAATTCAGTGCACATCTTTAGGCTTAGTGGTTGAGGGACCAGCAGACTGCCTGAGACTTTTGGTTCTTTGGTCAAAAATCACCACAGTCTTGGCAGACAGGACACTCAAATGGTTACTAACTCCCCAAATGTTTATCTATTGGTGAGCATACATGAAGCCTCCAGCTTACGTGTGTCTTTAACTCACTCTCTCCTCACTCGTGTTGGTCGCTTCTCCAGGCCACTGATAGAACATCAATGCAGAGGCTTGAATGCCTCTTAAGGCTTGTTGGAAATTGGAAGCTGAATCTCTATCAGCATAAGTAGCTTAGGCAACAGCTGTCTTCTATCAAGGGCATATATCACTTTCATAACTGGAGCTTTAGCTGTGTTTTTTCGGGTTTTTTTTGTTTGTTTTAGCTGTTTAATTAAGTGTTGTGAGGACAAAATAGATGAGAATGTCAGGAAGTGGGGTGGGAACAAATATATGAACATACTTGTAGAGGAGAGACCCAGAAGGGAGGTTTAACCTTTTCTCACTTTCCATCTCCTAAGCTTATATATATTAACAATACATAAGTGATTTGTTGAGTTCCTTCTTATAATGCCAGGTATTTGCATTATTTTATGCCCTTTGACAATCCTATGAAACAGGGAATATTATTATCTTGTTCAATAGATGAGGAATTTGAGGCTTAGGAGGTTAACTATTAAGACTTGCCAAGGTACATGGTTAATAAGTAATGAAGCCACACCGGTTCCCACCTATTCCCTGGAAAGCTTAGCTCTGAACCGTTCTGCTGATACACTGCAAACTAGATTATGTGATAGGAAGGGCACCCCTGGGGCTGTACAAATGGCAGCCCTTCCACTCTGCTCTATCGCCCTGGGCAAAGGGAAGGGTGGACTTAAACTTAAGGCTCATTCTGTTCTCTTATTGCATGACCTTGGACTGTTAAGTGGTCTCTGTTATTGATGCGCTAAGGCCCTTGAAGGAAAGGCAGCACCGGGAAAGGGAAGATCAGTTCACACTTTTGTTGCTTCTGTTTAGTATAAGTCTGAGTTTTATAGGGCAGTGCCAGATTGATTTATATCCTTTCCTGCAATAAGAAAAAGGAAGAAAATTTTTATTTAAAAAGGAAAGATTCTTAAAGTCTGTGGGAAATGAATGGGATTTAAAAAAGGTTAGATTTTTTTCTCTTTTGACATTTTCTGTTATGCTGACATTTTCTGTGGTGTTTGGTTGGGGGCACTACCTTTTCTGTTTTGCTTTATGTTTGTCTTAAACAAATCAAGTTCTTTGTTTTAAAACTATTTCTATTTTTCCTTTTCTGCTTCGTAGGAGCATGTCTCTCCAAGAAGATACCAAATCGCTTTTATTTGGTTCAAGTTTAAATTATAGTTGTTGAAAAGATTTATGCTATTTTTCTTTGTTTAAAAAATTTACACTGGAAATATATGTATCCCAGAAGAGAAACGAAGGTTTCCCTGGTTTAAAGGATTTTAAGTATTTAAACTCTGAAAAAACACAATTATATGAACACTAAAGTCATGTTTACGCAACACGTGTGGTTTTGTTGATTTTGATAGGCAGGATGGATAACTTAGGCCAAAACTCACCTTTGGTATAAAGAAACATCAATATAATATTTCACCAAGGAGCACAAGTAAAGCCATCCCAACTCAGACTGCGAGGCTAGCATGCCCCATTTCAGTGGGTTCCTGTGTTAGTAAGTTGATCTCGTGAGGACTAATTCAGTGGATAATTGCTCGACTACACAATTTTTCTGGTTTAAGAGTCAGAGAATTTCAAGAACTGAAGGGACTCTTAGCTAGTTTTGGTCTTCCCAATATAAATCAATCTTTCCTTTTTGTTGATGTTTTGTTCTCTCTTTTGAAAATGATATTCTGCACAGTACAATCGAGAAAACATCCTATGTGGTCATCCCCTTGTATAAAGCCACTGGCACCTATTTTGGTTTCCTGGTCCTGCCATAATAAAGTACTACAAGCAGGGTGGCTTCAAACAAAATGTATTCTACCATAGTTGAGGAAGCCAGAAGTCCAAAGTGAAAGTGTCACCTTGGTTGGTTTCTTCTGGAGGCTCTTAGAGAGTGTATGTTCCACACTCCTCTCTGCTTCTGGTGGTTGCCAGCAATCCTTGGTGTTCCTTGCCTTGTGGGTACATAACTCCCATCTCTGCCTCCATTTTGACATGACTTTCTCCTCTGTGTGTGTTTTTGTCCAATTTTTCCTTTTCTAATAAGAATACTCGTCGTTGGATTAGGACCCATTTTAGTCCATTATTTCCACATTTTAACTTCATCACATCTGCAAAGACACCATTTCCAAATAAAGTCACATTCACAGATACTGGGATTGGGACATCAACATACCAGTTTTGGGGAAGGGGCACAATTCACCCTACACTAGCACCACGATGACACATTGGAAGCGCAAGTCCACCTTGATTTGTACTCCTTGGTGAAATGTTATGTTGATGTTTCTTTATACCAGAGGAGAGTTTTGGCCTAAATTATCCATCTTGCTCAGCTTTCCATTTATTTCCTCTAAAACACTTATCAAAATATGTACATAATTTATTCTTAATCTATCTCCCAAAGGACAAGGATCTTGTCTATCTTATTTCCTTTCAAATTCCAAGCGCCAACCACAGTGCCCAGACATATAGGTGTTCAGAAAATATTTTTTGAACACAAAATCCATGGAGAACACACTCTATGTTTGATTTTTTTAAATTGAAGTATAGTTGATTTACAATATTAGTTTCAAGTGTACAGCATAGTGATTCAGTATTTTTGACTAGTTTGCATCTGCTAATCTCCAACTCCTAATCCTTCCCTCCCCCACCCCTCTCCCCCTTGGCAACCACAAGTCTGTTCTCTATGTCTGTGAGTCTGTTTCTGTTTTGTAGATATGTTCATTTGTGTCATATTTTAGATTCTACATATAAGTGATATCATATGGTATTTGTCTTTCTCTTTCTGACTTCGCTTAGTATGATCATCTCTAGGTCCATTCATATTGCTACAAATGGCATTATTTCATTCTTTTTTATGGCTGAGTAATATTCCAGGTTAAGAGTCCACCTGTCAATGCAAGGGACATGGGTTTGAGCCCTGGTCTGGGAGGATCCCACATGGTGTGGAGCAACTAAGCCCATGCGCCACAACTACTGAGCCTGCGCTCTGGAACCTGTGAGCCAGAACTGCTGTGCCTGCACGCTGCAACTGCTGAGGCCCTCACGCCTAGAGCCCGTGCTCCGCAACAGAAGAAGCCACCACGATGAGGAGCCTGCTCACCGCAATGAATAGTAACCCCCGCTGCCGCAACTAGAGAAAGCCCGCGCACAGCAGCAACGAAGACCCAACGCAGCCCCCCCCCACCAAAAAGAAAAATTCCTTAGCAGTCCCTTTCAGGAGAGTGTTAACAGTGGAGGATTTCACTGTTCATTCAGGGCAATTCTTAAACTCCGGACAGTTGTCACTGATGTAATGGCATTTCTATTTACGCAACAGAAAACTTGTTTTATACAGATTAGTGTTCCTTCATATAAAAATATATTGCAGCGCACATCAGAAAAGGCTAAGTTAAACCTTGTTTATCCAGGGTATATTTCACAAAAACGTTTTTCTCCAGTCTGTTGCTTTAAGAAATGTCCTAATTTTTCAGCCAAAGAGGCCTCAACAAATTTCAGAATTTGCTTAGGTTATAGCTAAGCAAAGTTATAAATATAAATATATAAATATAGTTATTTGCTTAGGTTATAGTAGACTTCTAGGTTCAAAAATTATTATTTTTTTTAAAAGCAAGTTTTATGTTTATTTATTCATGACCTAATTTTTTATAGACAGTAAAAGGAACTATATTTAAAGACTTAAAAATAATGTCTCTTTCTAACAGAAAGCACCATACAATCATTGTAGAAAAATTTAAATATATGTATAAACAAAATCAAAAAAATAAAACCTGCTCTAATAAAACTGTGATGAACAGGTGAGATACTTTTATCCATTTTGAGTTAAATTCAGAATAAATTCTCAGTATGTACAAATTTTTAAGTATATTATACATGTTTAAAACTATTGATACTTGGCTATTATGGATAAATCAAATGTAACTTTTTTAAATAAGCAGCCTAAATTGTTAAGATAAGGAATAAAGCCAAAGCATGAAAAAAATAACCAGGGTAACTTATTCCTAAAAATATCAGCCAGGAGAAAAAGAAAATAAGCCAACTCAATCCTCTAGGTCATGTTTACTTAATTACACTATGATTATCTATAAGCTCCATAAAGGCTAAGATTTTTGTTAGGTTTATTCACTGTTTAATTCCTGTGCCCAACAATACCTGCCATATATTAATACTAAAAAACAATTTGTTGAATGAGTTAATTAGGAAAATATAATAAAACTATGGTCTGTATGCAATTTGTAGCCCCCTTTGGCAGTGTAAGTCTAAATAATCAAAAAGTATTTATGCAGTAGCTTTTGTGTTTGGATCCCACAGATATCTGCCTCTAGTTTACATGTGAGGAAACCAGGGCTCATAAGTATTGGTCTCTGGTTTTTCTTGCTCTGATAGTCCAGCAAAATTAAGAACAGAACTGAGCCACGCAAATGACAAATGAGTCGCAAATGTGCTAGGATATTGATTAGCTACAGATATCTAAACTTGAGATCTATAATTTGAATATGACTTACTAGGAGGTGAATCTTGAAACAAGTTTAAAGAAACTCACTGAAGCTCTTCACATGTAATATTACACTTGGACCTGATTGTTGTGCACTCTGGGTTATTTTGCCAATTTAACTGCATTCTCATTTAGTTTCTCCATCTAGTAGCGTCTATGTTTATTTACATTTTCTGATGAGGTTGGATGAAGGTAATTTTTAATAATATCTCCCTGGTGCTCAACTTCAGATGAATGTTAACCACTTGGAAAATGCCTTTTCAGAATTTGCTGAACCAAAGTTAGCCCCAAACTTAGCAGACGATCTCTGCTAAGTTTCCCGAAGTCTGATCTTGTGCATATTCAGCCTAGCCCAATGACCCACCTTCAATCTCTATGCAGACTTCCGCCTGTCCTCCACCAGTAGAGTTCTGGAAGCTTCTCTCTAAGTGCCAACCCCTTCAGCAACTTGCAACTTCAATCTCTGCCTCCTCAATGCCCGTCACTCCTCTTAGAGTCCACCTCCTTGAGCCAAGGTAGAAAAGTGACCTCTAAGCAGAATCCAGGGCTATCATGAGGCTCACCATGTGTGTTTTCCTCCTCGGAGAATCACAGTCCTGTGCTGCCTATTGTTCAGTCCCTGACAACGGTTACCTTATATATTTTGTCCAGTTTAATAGTTGTTTACAGTGTGAGAGGGAACGATACTTGTACCACTCGTTCTGTCAAGTCCAGAAGCAGAAGTCCTATTTAATTACTACTATGCTGTCTTCCTTATATTCTTCTTCTTGTTTTTCTTTGCCCTGACTTTTGCTTGATTGAATAAAATTATTTTATTACTCTTTTTTTTGTGATTTGAAATCTACATTCTATTTCTATTACACTAATGGTCATTTTCAAAAAAAATTTATTTTATTTATTTATTTTTGGTTATGTTGGGTCTTTGTTGCTGCGTGCAGGCTTTCTCTAGTTGTGGTGAGCTGTGGGGGGGCGCTTCTCATTGTGGTGGCTTCTTTTGTTGTGGAACATAGGCTCTAGAGTGCAGGCTCAGTAGCTGTGGCCCACAGGCTTCAGTAGTTGTGGCTCACGAGCTCTAGAGTGCAGGCTCAGTAGTTGTGGCGCACGGGTTTAGTTGCTCCACGGCATGTGGGATCTTCCCAGACCAGGGATCGAACCCGTGTCCCCCTTCATTGGCAGGCGGATTCTTAACCACTGTGCCACGAGGGAAGCCCCCCCCCAAAACTATTTTTGACCAATATTTGAACCTTTATTTTTTAACAACATTAGTAATTAAAGTGTACATATAAAATTTCTCCCTCTAAGAATGTGTCATGAATAAATATTGGATAAGAAGCATCTGCATTATCATAATGTACAGTGCTATTATTTATACCTAGAAAATCTAAAAAGAATTAACTGAAATTTAACATCTAATAACAATAAGATAATTCTAATTTGGCTAGAAAATCAAGACTCTTCCTTTATACTAAGACTTCTATTGGCTCCTGGAAGAGGATCATGGGCAGCCCTAGGCATATTCCTTGGTTCCCATCAACTCTGGTAAAGGCACTAGGGATAACTGAAGTTCTCCAAACGGAGTTAAAACCCTACCAGGATGAAAAGCCTGAGGTTAGGACTTTAATCCAGATATCTCAAATAGATGAACAAAAGTAAACTCATGCCACTGTGCATAGTAATATCAGGCTATCAGGCTATTATCTTTTTTTTTTGCGGTACGCGGGCCTCTTACAGTTGTGGCCTCTCCCGTTGCGGAGCACAGACTCTGGACGCGCAGGCTCAGCAGCCATGGCTCACGGGCCCAGCCGCTCCGCGGCATGTGGGATCTTCCCGGACCGGGGCACGAACCCATGTCCCCTGCATCAGCAGGTGGACTCTCAACCACTGTGCCACCAGGGAAGCCCAGGCTATTTTCTTTGTAGCTTAGGGACTTTGTACTTTTTTTTTTTTTTTTTTTAGGGAAATAGTTTCTTCGGTATTATATTGACTCTGAATTTCACTCCTCTCCAAAGAGGTGTGTGTGTATGTGTTTAAAGAATAGTTTCCTGTTGATTCTCTTGGAAGAATGAGAAAGATTATCCTCTCTTTTCTTAACACTGGTAGAGAAGTCTTGGAAGATTCTAAGCCTTGGAGAGTTACCTCATTTAATCTTCAAAACTGACCTAAGAGGAAGACACTACTATTTTCTCCTTTTTACAGATGGGGAAATAGAGTTTGAAGAGATTAAGTAACTTGGTCATGTTCATATATCTAGTAAGTGAAGTATCTAGTGTTCAAATCCAGGTACCTGATTTTAGATCCTGTGTTCTTATATGCTCTGAAGAAGCCAAATATATATTGAGTATCAATATGTAGAATAAATAATACAGCCTATAGCACAGCCCCAGGGAAAAGACATCTCTAATTTCAGAAGTTACCTAGAGCACTGGAATTTTATATATCCCCATGAAGTAAGTACAGAGAGTGTTTTCTAGAGGCAAGGGGAGCTGGACATTCTACTTCCTGTCTTCTAAAACAACAGGAAATTCCTTCTTTCCAGTTAAATGTATTAAGCAAGTCAAGGCCTTCTATGAGCATTACATCCTGGACATGTGAAGTCTAGAAAATAAATACCTGTTGTACCAGAACAAAGGCCATCTAATGGTTTTTGTCCTAGGCAACTCAAGGGAGGCTATCTCTTAAAAAACGTTTCCAAAGTACATAGTATTTTATGAAAAAAAAAAGTGAAGATAAGAAATGTTGCATATTAAAATGTTTGTGACAGGTGCATTTAAAGCCTTCTCTAACCTCCTGCCTCTCAGTGTGTTTACATGACAACTCACTTGAATAAATACTTAGTCTGGAGGCTATTCTGGAAAGCAGGGGCCCCTGATATGCTTGGTAACTATAGTTACAGTTGTCTCTCCTTTTCCTGGAATGTGAAATAATTTATCATCATCTCAGAAGTCATTCTGAAAGCCTTAATGAGATAAAGACTCATTTTTTCCAGGTGATATTCCTACTGTTGAGTGCTAGTCATAATTTCCTTCTCTTAACGATAAAAGAGATGTCTAGCTGTAAAGCAGAGGCAAGATGTGAATGCTAACGTCTTACAACGTGGAGAACACATCAATTAATTTAAAAACATTCTTCCTTAGGAAAATGTTTTTTCTCTCTTCATTAAAATAAAATAACTATTTAATTGATGATTATCCCCAAAGCAGCTTCCAGATAATGATTATATTGAGTATTAATTGGGTAATCCATACAAACTTGGCAAAACATGAACTGATTTTTTTTAAATGTTTACCAAAAATCGAAACGTTCCTCCCAGTTGGGAGATGCAAACTGTAACCGAAGAGATGGGAAATTAATCTCACAGTGAATCATACCCTTAAGACCCTGATGTCTCTTGTGGGAAGAGACAAGAGAGTAATCTCCTCTACTGGTGCAGAAGTTAACAAAACTTTTCTTATCTCTCGAGTTATTTTTGAGAAGGCGTTTAGGAGGAGTTTAAAAATTTTACTCCTTTTATTATACTAAAAGGCATAGCTTTAATACAATAGAAACACTTCAGTAAACATCCTTTAAAATAGGTTTGTCAATCTCTCCTATTATGGCCAAAGTGTGCTATTTTCTCCCAAAGAAAGAGAGGGCTTGATATGCCAGGAAGAGCTCTTCTCCAACTTCACATCCACGCCCATTGCTGGGGGCTGCGACTCAAGCCCACCTTGGGCTGGGAAGCTGATTTGTGTGGGTTTTGGATGCCATCCTCTCTTTTCATTCTGGTGTGAACACAGTGAATTCTAAGAAAACACACTGACAAGGACACAGGAAATACTTTGAGTGCACATTTGACTTCTTAAGTAAAAGTTTCTTACTCTGTTCTTGTTCATCACCTTCAGAAGTGACTTCTTAAGGAATTCTGAGCCTTGCCGTCCCTTTAGTGGTGCCCCCAACTCCAAGCACTAGAGGGACTGCTTGAGTTTAGCAACACCTTTGAAAAAAATAAATATTTTGATGATTTGGTCAATCATTTATTTCAATTTCTTTCCCTGCTTAGAAAATATTCTTTGTCATCTTTGGCTTGACTATATTGAAATAAATTTGTTTGGTTTTATTTCCTTGGTAGAGGAATTGGTAGGGGAGATATAAGAAAGTGGGACTAACTTCGGAAATTTAAAATAGTATCAAATCAGTGGTTCTCAATTAAGCCAGGCCTAATACTCCTCCTTGAAAGAATATTTGGTTCCCCTGGCAACCAGCCCCCATCCTTATGTGCTATCCCAAAATCATCTCCCTAACATAAATCCAGTAGTGATAGAGGGCTTGTTATATATAACAAGACACCCATTTCACCTTTATGACTCTAAAGTGCTTCCAGAAACTGAGGACAAGAGACCAAATATTATAACAAAAGATGCTGCCATTGTTCTTGTCACTCACTCAGGAAATTCCAAAGGTTTGGGGAGCTGTGAGTCAGGAACCATGGAGGAAGACAAAATACATATGAGAAATATATTTTGGTCATCTGAATGGCCAAATATATATGTGAAAAACCAAACTCTGCACACCAAGTAAAACAAAGCCAAAGATGAGTTTATGGCAAGGGTTTTGACTGACAAGCTGGGAAACTCAAGGCTATGGGAGCAGTGAGTTCCCAGCTGTTTACAGGCTAAAGGGTTTTTATGGGGTAAATGCGGAAATTATTTGTCTTTTTCAGCTGACCGGTTGCATGATGGTCTTCTTTCTTTTTGAATCAGGGTAGCTGACTTAGGGGAACAAAAAAGTCCAGAGGTGGTGTGAACTGACTTTTGACCTTGGCAGATTGCTGGTGTCCTCTGCTGATTTCTGAGAAGAGCTGTAAAATCTCCCAACTGCTATTAGGTAAGGTTAACCTTTGCTTTTCTTTAATGCATCTGTGTCGCCAACTCCTTTTTGTCCCCAACATAAGTGACTCCACTTTAGTTTTGGTTCTACATATATTTCTTATAGATCACAGTATCATTCTCAGCAAAGTGATATGTCATAATAATACCACCCCGCCCTCTGCAAGCCCTCAAATCTGATCATATTCATGCTTGTGGGATTCTATATGTCTTGGGAATGGGAAAGTGGAAATTTGGTGGGTAGTGGTGGAGGTGTGGTGGTAGTTATGTGGGATTCTGCCAAAATGGTGTCCATCATCAAGTCTTTCGAGAAGCATTGATCCTGTTGGTTGTAAGTTCTCTATTCTTCAAATATGGGCCACGTGTGCCCAGCATAAGCTTTAGTAGCCAACTCCTGGAAAACACGATCTTGGGTAGCATCTGACACCATCTTGTTCATATTTGTATGTCAAAGTAACACTTTGAGGGTGTAATGATTATTAGTGAGCTTTAAGTAACATTTCTTCAAGTTATTTAAATTGCATCAGTAGCTTTGTTTGTTTGTTTAAATCTCATTAGTAGCTAATTCATTTAATTAACTGCAATTTTCCAGGATGGTCTTTTGGTAGCTTATGTGTAAGGAAATATGAAATTTCCCTAAAGTATTATAAATAAATTCATCTCTTTCATCATTGACGTATGACGTTTAATGTTAACTGGGTAGCTAATAAAAGTCTTAGAGTAGACTCATAAAAATAAGTAGAGGGCTTCCCCGGTGGCACAGTGGTTGAGTCCGCCTGCCGATGCAGGGGACACGGGTTCGTGCCCTGGTCCGGGAAGATCCCACATGCCGCGGAGCGGCTGGGCCTGTGAGCCATGGCCGCTGAGCCTGCGCGTCCGGAGCCTGTGCTCCACAATGAGAGAGGCCACAACAGTGAGAGGCCCGTGTACCACAAAAAAAAAAAAAAAAAAAAGGTTGAGATTAGAAAATGAGCCTTGTAGGAAAAGATTAAAGGATCATTCAGGGAAACCGAGAACCGTTTTGCTGGTAATCTTCATTTAGCTGATAATAGAAAGTAAGGAGAATATTGGTGAGTTATCGTTCTTCATAAAGAATGGAAGGGAGAGTGAATAAAGTTATTTGTAACACTTGAATGGGTTAGAAATTCCAGCCAGTTGGAAAATATTAAGGATTGCTTTGGAAATTAAAGTAATAGTTTGGAATAGTTCTCTGGATTAAGACAGGATAATTTCCTCATTTGTTTGCTGTGCTCTGAGACGGATTCACTGAAGCACGTGGACAAATTTGATAGCTTTAACAAAGTTCCGTCAAGGTTTAAATGTTAGAAACCTTCCGTCATTCTTAGAACGGCCTCTGGAGGTCAGGGTTGAGGCATGGTGCATAGCTAAAATTCCTCAGTCACTGTCTGCAGTCAAAATATGGCAAACACTGATACTTTTGGTTCTCCATCTGGCTTCATTCATAAGCTCTAAATTTGTTTACTCACAAAATGTAATTTAACTAACAAGCTAATATGAAACATTCTCTGTTATTGGATATTTGAATATATATTAAGTTTATACATTTAAGTAAGAGTCTATGTTATTTCTGTTAAAATAAAGAAGTTAAGGCTCTAAGAACATTTTTAAACATCTATTTGGACCTTGAAATATGCAAGGACTTGTAAAATAACATGTATTAAGAATGAAAGGTGCCTCAACTTTAAATTAATAGGATATTTTAAGTTTTGTCACGTTCCTGAAATTTAGGATTGCAATTATTTTCTTAATTCAAAAGCATTTGAAAGCTCTCCAAAACAGTTTAAAATCATTTGGAACAAGACAGAATAATTTACCATTATTATTGTACTTTAGTGTTTTTATCATGCGCAGTTCAGAGGATGGCATGCAGCCAAAAGACATCTCCACAGTTCCTCCCGAGCATCCTCGGCCAGAGCTAAATGACTAGTGAAGGCCAGCGACCAGGAAAGGGGAGATTAGAGGAAGGCCCTTCTAAGAAGCTCTTTACCAATTTCTGGAGCTTCAGTCTTTCCTCTTCTCCAGTTATTTACTGCTTTCTTACCTTATTTATTTATTTTAAAACAATGATCCCAGATGTCCTTGAATATTTGGGGAAACTGTGAAAGGTAGTCTTTTTTTTTTTTTTTGCGGTACGCGGGCCTCTCACTGTTGTGGCCTCTCCCGTTGCAGAGCACAGGCTCCGGACGCGCAGGCTCAGCAGCCATGGCTCACGGGACCAGCCGCTCCGCGGCATGTGGGATCATCCCAGACCGGGGCACGAACCTGCGTCCCCTGCATCGGCAGGTGGACTCTCAGCCACTGCACCACCAGGGAAGCCCAAGGTAGTCTTTTTAACAACTAAATGAAATCGCTATATTTAATTATGTTTCATGTGGTATTAGTACTTGAGCTGCTTCCAAATATTATTCGGTAAAAAACAGTATGCTCTGGTAGTTCCAGTAATGCCCAGACTTTTCCGACCCCTTCAGTCCCTTCCCCTATTCCTCCCCTCACTCCCAAACTTCATTATTTACAGCTCTAATATCATCTTCTCTGTGAAGCCTTCTCAAATGCCATCATGTGACTTTCACCACTCCTTGCTGGATTCTCCCACTGGGCCTTGTATGCACCTCTGTTAAATCTCACTCAGTGGCATGTTTTTGAGTTCTTCCATGCTCCTAAAATTTACAGTTACAGTCAGCAAGGTGGTAGAGAATATTCAAAACATGTAAACACCGGTAGAACATAGGTGTCGGTCAATCAGAATGGAAACCAGCTTTAAATAACACTGGTGTGTTGGGCTAAATAAGAACCCTGGAACCAGCCTATGAGCTCTTCAAGGGCAGGACTCCTGTTGCATTTGACTTGGTATTCTCAACACCTAGCACAACACTTGGCTTACAGTTGATCGATAAATGTTTTGTGAGTGAATGAATATGAAGAAAAGTTAGGCATTAATTCCAGGAAGAGCCCTGAAATCTTAGTAGTGACTTCAAGGTTGCCTAGCATCATTTAACCTGAGACATTAGTTTAACTTGAGGTAAAGGCATTGTCCTTCATACTAGTTGATCCTAATGACACACTCCACAGGTCCTAGGCATTGAGTTGTCCCCACAGGCAAATTGCCCTGAGCCATCTGATCTCTCTCATACTTCTGTGATGTATTTTTGAGGAAGAGAACGGGTTAATTAAATTGGATCTGCGGAAGGAGAAATAGTAGACAAACCTATCTGCCAAATAAAACTAAATTTCCATGATGCCATTTAAAATATAACCTATAGCTAATTATTTAAAAGATATTAAAAGAAACATTTGGAAAACGATTATACCTCATAAGTTATTTTCACATATGGTGGGATACTATATACTTATATACTAGATAAGAGTTATTCTTCATTTAATGTTTATCTGTTGTGGAAAAAGATTCTTTAGATACCATTTGGGACTGTTTAAAATGAAGAAATACATGTTCCACTTACCACAGTGTAGCAATTCTTCAGAGACTTTTTTCTTTAACCTAAAAGTAAAGATAGAGTACATGTCAACCTGATTTCCAACTATCTTTGCTGTGGGTGTTTCCTTTATCCTGCAAGCTGGGATGGCTTAGTTCCGGTCCACTTTCTTTTAGCAGCCGAAACTTTCTGCTCAGCAGAGTGGTAGTTCCTTCTCTCCTACCCTGAGCAGGTGCATATACCCCCCAAATACACGTCGAACTGAGTAGATTCAACTGCTCATATTAGACTGACTCCGAGGAATGCAGAAAGTCTGGGGCCAACGCTAGTCAGTTTGAACTTAATTAGACCTACATAAAATAATTATGTACCTCTGCTCAATATAGTGCTTCTAAGTGATGAAACCACAGAGGATTAAAGGGCATGAGTTGTGTACATCAGTGCAAGTTAAAATGGAAAGAAGAAAAAAAAAAAAATGGAAAGAAGGATGGGGCCATAGAAAGCTCTACATCGACAGGGATGCTCCCAGTTTACTCCTGGGAGACAGTGTGATGGCAGGCAAATCCCGAAACTTCTCACAAACCTTTTTATCTTCAGAAATATTAAGCATTTGTCTTAATCACCACTAAAGTATCATCTGCCTCCAATTTTCTACAGTTTTTAAAAAGGCAACTGGCCATAGGTTTTGGTAGTTGTGAGTAAGTGGGTTATGAAATAAGCATGTTCTGCCTGCCCAAGAGCCTCAGCCTGAGCTTTTTCGCCCCAAATGCCCTAATGTTAGTAGTGCAACAGTTATCTCTTTATCCCACAGACAGTCCTTATCGGTCCAGAAATGGAAGCCCCATAATGTTTTGGGAGTTAGTCTCTTTCATTTACTGATTGGTTTCAGGGCACTATCCCCTTCTACAGTGATGCCTGGCACAGATTATTAAAATTTACTGGACTACAAATTTGCTTTCTTAAGACATCAGTGTAAATATTGTGAGCGATTTATTTTTCCAAAAGTGAGAACAAGGTAGTAGAAATTAGTCCTAAACATGCATGCAAAAATGGTGAAAGTAATGATGCTTAAACTTAAAAAATAACATTTGCTGTGGTCATGAGGCAAGTGCCAAGTGAAAGAGAGAGACGCTTTCCAGAGCCTGAGTCTCAAAGAGTGTCTGCTTAGAGATGGGATGATCACATATCCTGCAATTTGCAGATACTGAAACCCAATTTTCACATTTTAGTCATGGATAAGTAAGATCTGGAAGATTGAGTCATGCTGAAGGATTTTATTTATATACAATAATTTCAGTTTATTAATTTATAACAAAAATAATGAGAAGTAGACTAGAATTCCATGGATCTGATCAGTAAATTGTGTTTCCTATAGGTAAATTTATTTACAAAATAAAATCAATACTAGAAGGCCTCTCAGTAACTATACTGCTATAGAGTTGGGAGTCACACAATCTCCTGGGACAATTAAAATAATCATTAAAACTGAGAAGTACTATCACGTATCTCCATTATAAGACTTCAGTTTTAAAGGAAAATTATCCAGTCCCTTAGACAGTGATGGAAACACACTGGTAAATTTTTACTATTAAATTTTTATATTTAGAATCAAGTTTTAGCCCTTATAGTATTGTACTTTCTCTTAAAAGATGTAGTATTTTCCAAGATCATAGTTCTCTCAAGTTAATTATATTTCAAAATGCTTTACTTTCATAAGGCACCAGAAATAGCTTGTTAAGGTTTAGGAAATATAGTTGTCTGAGCAGTCTATTTACAAGTCTTTGCCTTGGAGGGTTATTTCGTAAGGAAATATCAAATCCAGTCATGTTCATGCTGGTTATAGTTAGCTTTTGTTTCCTACCAATATTCTTATTGATACCTTATTTTGGATATGAAACCCTTACACAGGTTTATAGAAGTGAACTGAGATTGGTTATACCAGGCAAATAGCTTAATGACTACATAGCAACTGAAGAATTTGTTGAAATTTTGATGTACGCAATTTAAGTGGCAACCTTAGTTTAGTCTTCCATTTTTTTCACATTTTCTTCAAGATAGGATTTTTCTACAAGACTCTTTGTCTGTTTTATATGTGTGCAGGTATACTGCGACCTCAAAGACATTGAGGTCTCAGTTTTCAATATTTATTAAGGGTCAGTAATTGTAAAATGCAGTGAAAATTTGAAGATACAGCCAAAGTAAATTTCTTTTTAATTAAGCAGATTGGGTCATACACAAAATATTGAAACATTTGAAGTGTCTAAAATGAATTGTTTTTAACTAATTTAAGCAAGGTAGCTCAGGTCTTTTTTTTTTTTTTTGACTTAAAAAAACAACTTGAACAAAGGTCAAGGTAGGTGCCTCATTAAGAATATTAATTGTTTTCATTTTTTTAAGTGAGATAAAATTGATAAACTTCCTAAGATAGTTTGGTTTAGGAACCATTGTCCTTAGATATGGTCTGAGCAAGAATATAAAATAAACACTCCTTTGGAAGTGACTTTTGTGATCTTTTTAAAAATATCTACATAGCCTAACTTGATGGCTAATACTGCCAGCAAAAGCAACTCCCTGTATGTAACTGTAAACACATAATATTAGTCTGGGGGAGCCCACAGGTAAGTTTGAATTTTCCCAGGAGAGAGCAGAGTACTGAGAATGGGGAAATAGGACTGGTGAGTTTTGAAAGAAAGGAATGAAAGTAAAAGATAAGCATAAGTTATCTACACATAAACATCTTACAAGTTTAACTTATCTTAAACTTGAGCATAAACTTATCCTACACAGTCGAGGTAGGGCTTAGGCAGTTGGACACACCAGGTGAGCAATAGGACATGGGGTGTGAAAGTACTGAAAACAAGAAAGGAGACATAGAAAAGGAATTATGTTTTCATACCTACATAGATCCACATGTCCTCATGCATTTGGGAGTTTGCCTCCTACCCACGTGGTTTAATATTGTAGGACCTCTGAAAGTCCTGGACCAAAAATATCTCTTTTGACTTTCCTCCCTAGTTGCTTGAAATTCTCATTATGTTTATTCTGGGGGGATAAAAGCAAGGTTGATCCTGCCTTGTCTTCTAATCAGCCTGGAAGCAGCTTGTTAACAAGAATGGTACCCTATTTCTCTGAACCCTCGCACAGTGCCTAACAGTGATGCTTACAGGTGACCTTGACATGTGAGGGAAGATGGAGCACTTTCATTTCTAGCTGTTGAGACCTCCATTCACATTGGTGTATCCAAGGGGCACCGAGGAAAAAGCACAGCCTCCTCGGTAGAGGGGCACCGAAAAGAATAGGGGGTGGGGAACCTTGAGCCACCTGGCCTGCTGTCACTCTTCCAGCTGGAGGAAGGCTAATCATAGAAGTGTTTTGTTGATCAACCACTTTACGAGAATCTTGTGTTATCTCTCTGAAGATGGTGGAATAGGAAAAGTGGGGACTTTAGGGGCAAAAATCCCTTAGAACTGATTCCCAGCTGTGGGATTTTGCACAAGTAACCTCTCAGCTTCAGTTTCTGATCTGTAAGATGGGATAAGACAGTAATTTCCCTGGCCTTGTGGAACCCAGTCTCCTCTCTACCTACTAGTGATTATGTCTGGCCAAGTTGACACGTGTGTCCACCTCTTTTACTGCTTCTCACCTGCCTGCCATCCCCACCCGACCTGTTCATGTGGGGCAGGGATTAGCACAGTAGAATTTATTGTTTAGAGCTGGAAAGCTGGAAAAGCATCTGTTTTTTCAAAAATCACGTCTACAGTCTTCGGCGCTACTAGCTGAGCTATCGATGGGTGCTGTTATTTTTTTTTTTTTAAATAAAAGAAAAGTTCTGTCTACATTCTGATTTTTCTTTCAAATAATGTGAAGGTAAATGTCAACTCATGGACAAATTCCAAGTTAATGCAGCCTGATTTAAAATATTATTCTAGGTCCTTAGACTACATTTGCAAATCTCGTTCCTTATGCTGTTTTGCAATTGAGATCCGTTGGTACACATCTGAGTACAATTTTCAAGGTTCCAATTTGCAGCATTACAGTAGGGCAGAAATATTTCATTGCTGTTACTCCTTAGATTTTCTGATTATACAGGAGCTGGATTCTTGGTTGTAGAATGAGGAGTGAAGTAAAGTGGTAGGTTTTTGTTTTTTCATAATCCAGTCTCTGCATTTTGCATATTATTGCTTTTTGTAGGGTTCTTCTTGCTTCTGGTACTTTAAACTATCTTTTAACATTTCAGTTGATGTTATATATTGAGCAGATGTCTTAAATTATTTGAGCATGTTGTTCAGAGAAACCTAAAGAGAATTAGTTTTAAAAATCATTGTTTTTAGCTTTTCCAAAACTTGGTAAAGCACTTTCTCCACTTTTTTTTCTTTCCACAGTAACACTCTTGATTTCTTCTTTTCAGGTCGTATGTTGCCTCATATTTATCTTAAATTCACTAGGGTAAGGCCCGGAGTACATTTGTTAAATGTCCAATTTGGCGATAACCAAGTTAACGAGTAACATTTATTATTAATTATATCAATAAAAACATCATAATCTTACAGCGCTGGTTTGAGCCTAATAGAGTAGGAGGGTTGAGAGATGAATATTCACAAGCAATGAATGGATCGCTCTTTGGAAAAAATGCTAAAAGTCATTTTAATAGCCTCTTTGCATCCTAACCAGACTTCAGTCAAATCAAACCATCTCTGGCTAGAAAAAATGTAATCGGTTTCTCAAAATTAGGTTCAATGAACTTGTCTCTGCAGAAGGTCAAGTACTATATTCTCATGAAAGAAAACTGTTCCCCATTTAATGCATCAGTTATTAAAAGGTGTTCTAGGGCTTCCCTGGTGGCACAGTGGTTGAGAGTCCGCCTGCTGATGCAGTGGACGCGGGTTCGTGCCCCGGGCCAGGAGGATCCCGCGTGCCGCGGAGCGGCTGGGCCCGTGAGCCATGGCTGCTGAGCCTGCGCATCCGGAGCCTGTGCTCCGCAACGGGAGAGGCCACAACAGTGAGAGGCCCGCGTACCGCAAAAAAAAAAAAAAAAAAAAAAAAAGGTGTTCTATTTTTCTGTCTGGGTTTTTTTTTTTTTAATGACTGCATATTAAAGTAATCATCTTGCCAACATGCAAATGATATCCTAACTGAACATGGCTTGGATGAAAGTAATGATGAAAGGGCCAGAGAGACTTATCAGCTACATTATTATGCATGAGAAATGGAAAAACACTGAGCCACCAGAATCTTCCTCTTTTTAGGTTTATATGACTCATAGAAACAAGTAAACATTAAAATATGGTATTTTCTCCTTTTTTAAAAAAGACCTTCAAAGAATCTCATAGAATCTTATATTTTGATATCTCCTTTTTGGTGCAAGAGTCAGACAATCCAGATTTTTAAAGGAATGTAAAAGAGAGGGAAAGGGAGGGAGAAAAGATGGGCTGGGGGAGGGAAAGAGAGAGAGAGAGAAGGTGAGAGAGAGGAAAAAAACCCAGAGAACTATACCCTCTTTGTCGTAACAGGGAATGGAATAACGTTCATTGAAAACATCTTGCCAAGTGCCACTAGACACTGCACGTTTTACGGCATTTAAACTTTTGAGGTAGGTATTATCTTCAATTTAGAGTTAAAGAAACAGAGGCTTATGGTGTTCCAAACAACTTGTCCAAGACCACAAGCTACCAGTGGTGAGCCTCATATCTTATTGACTTTGAAGCCCATGATCTTTCACTGTGTCATGCTAGCCCAAGGCATGTGGTATTTAGTTTTTGGAGAGGAAACCCATTCCAATCTTACTAAAATGAAATTTTAATATACCATTATTACTTTCTAACCTAATTGAGAAGTTGATTAGGTTTTAAACAATGAAGATTGCAGTTCCTTGATAGATATATGTTTGGTGTGTGTTTGTGTGTGCATTTATTTCTTTGACAAACTAAGTTTCGGTGTCCTACAGAAAATGGCCTCTTGTCAGCTAGAATCTGCAGACACTTTTTTTTTTTTTGCGGTACGCGGGCCTCTCACTGCTGTGGCCTCTCCCGTTGCGGAGCACAGGCTTCGGACGCACAGGCTCAGAGGCCATGGCTCACGGGCCCAGCCACTCCGCGGCATGTGGGATCTTCCCCGACCGGGGCACGAACCCGTGTCCCCTGCATTGGCAGGCGGACTCCCAACCACTGCGCCACCAGGGAAGCCCTGCAGACACTTTTTATCTGGGCTGGTTGGAATGATTGTCTTCTATCCCTGTTCCCCCTATTTTTGTCCATGGATAATAGGCTACCCCTCTAAGGATAAGAGAAGCTGTAGATGACCACTGTCTTTTTTAAAAATAACTAATTAATTAATTGATTGATTAATTTTAAATTGAAGTATAGTTGATTTACAAAGTTGTGTTAGTTTCTGGTGTACAGAAAAGTGATTCAGTTATAGATCTATATATTTGTATCTATATCAATATATTTTTTCAGATTCTTTTCCATTATTGTTTATTATAAGACATTGAATATAGTTCCCTGTGCTATACAGTAGGATCTTGTTGTTTATCTATTTTATATATATTTATTTATATATTTGTATAAATATTTATATTTATTTATTTATATATTATCTATTTTATATATATTTATATATATAATAGATATATAAAATATATCTATTTTATATATTTTATATATATATATATTTTATATATAGTAGTTTGTATCTGCTAGTTTCAAACTCCGAATTTATCCCTCCTCCCTTCCCTCTTTAGTAGCCATAAGTTTGTTTTCTATGTCTGTGAGTTAGCTTGTTTCTCTTTTGTAAATTAGTTCATTCATATCATACTTTAGATTCCACATATAAGTGATATCATATGATATTTGTCTTTCTCTGTCTGACACACACATATAGGTTGCTTCCCCATCTTGGCTATTGTAAATAGTGCTGCTATGAACATTAGGGTGCATGTGTCTTTTTGAATTAGAGAGTTTTCTCCGGATATATGATTAAGGCCACTATCTTACCCAGAGTTTCTACTGGTGAAGACAGAAGGTCTCCAGTGAGATGAGCTGAGCCCAGCTCAGAGGATAGTGCACTGGTCCTAAGGTTCTAGGAGAAAGAGATGCCCGACATGGTCTAGTTGGTGGCATCTGGGCCCTGAGACTTAAATTAAGCTATAACTGACGCACCATAAAATTAACTTTTTTAAAGTTTACAATTTAGTGGCATTTAATATATTCACAAGGTTGTGGAACCATCATCACTATTGAATTCCAGAACATTTTCATCACCCACAAAAGAAACCCTATTATTCATTAGCAATCACTCCTCATTTCCCTCTCCCCCTCCCTCCCAGTCCCTTGCAACCAGGATTCTACTTTCAGTCTCTACAGATTTGCCTATTCAGCTGCATTTTATATGCGACTACAAGACAACACACTTGATGGCATTTGCTCTTACTCTCATGTGGGACACTGAGCAGTGCAGTAGGTGGTTTCCCGGGATGTTCAGTGAGGGATCCAGTGGTTTCCTCACACCCCTTCCGAAATCTCCAGCCTCACTTCTGCTTTCTCCCCCACACCGACAACCCATGACCAGATTCTATAGATTTTAACCACCCACTGCAACATCCTCCCTCCTCTCTGCTTCATCGCTGGATCCCCTGCCACTCTTAGAGCCTCATCAGCGTGGATAGTGGTTATGATGACTGCACTGCAGTCGCTTCTCTCCTGGTCTCCCTGCCTCCCGTCTTGCCCCACTTCATTATCCTCTATGGTGCTGCCAAGCGGTCTTCTAATAATCTAAATCTGTTTATATCCCACCCCTCATCCTAAAATTCTTGAATATCTCTCCACAGTTTTCAGAATGAAGTTCAAACCACACTAGTTCCTCCAGTTTGCTCTTAGGCTCACCTTGCAGTTTCCCACTTGTACACTTGCCTCTACCCATACCGAATGGGTACCCCAGAATGTGTCACCCAGCTTCAGGTTTGCTGTCCCTGCACTTGCCTTTACACTGTCTGGAGCATTGTCTCCTGCTGTATGCTTCTATTGATCCTATATGCTACCCTCCCTTGTCTAGAATGTGGGCCCTTTGTGGACGGAGACTGTGTTCATCTCTACACCAAGCACTCTCTCTGTTCCTCTGCTGCACACTTCACACACTTTCCTCACTTTTCCATAATGTCAGTGCTGTTCTCAGTGTCTTCAACTGTATTGTAAATATACTGAAAGCACAGATTTATAATCCATAGCTGCTAGTATAGTACCTAAGTCCATAGTTAATAGCTGTCAAATGGAAGAAAGGGAAGAAAAAGAAATAAAGGAAGGAAATAGAGAGCAACAGAACTCAAATGCTGCTTGTCTCCATGTGTGGCATTAACTCATAATGGGATTCAGCCCTTTTCCCTTAAAGCCTATCCAAGCCAGAAATCATAAGTGAAAAAAAGCAAGTTTTATATTGTTGTTTGGAAGATTTTTGGAGGACACGAAAGAGAGGTTTTATAACACAAAACACTTGGTAAACTTCATAAAAGTCCCTATTTGACCTTTTTGTTTTTCCCCTCTGCCCCCAGAAGACATGACAATCTATAATGTACATGGATAGGACAACACAACCTCAAAATACATGAGGTAAAAACTGATAGAACTGCAAGGAGAAGTAGATTAACCCACTGTTCTACTTGGAGACTTCAACACTCCATCAGAAATGGACAGATCCAGCAGGCAGAACATCAGTTGGGACATAGCTACACTCAACAATACCATCAATAAACTGGATATAATGGACATCTATAGAGCACTTTGTCTAACAGCAGCAGAATACTCATTCTTCTCGAGCTCACATGGAACATTCACCAAGACAGACCACATTCTGTGCCATAAAACATACCTTAACAAATTTAAAAGAATGGAAATCATACAGCTCATAATGGAATTAAACTAGACATCGAAAACAGAAAATAGCTGGAAACTCTCAAAATGCTTGGCGGTCAAACAACACGCTTCTGAACAACACATGGATCAAAGAAGAACTCTCAAGAGAAGTTTAAAAATATTTTGAACTAAATGAAAATGAACATACAACTCATCAGAATTTGGGGATGCAGAGAAAGCAGTGCTTAGAGGGAAATTTATAGCACTGAATACATATACCAATAAGAGGCAGATTAGTTCATACCATGGAACTTGGGAAAAATTCAGAACTTAAAGGCACCTATTGCTGCAACAAGACTGGGATGAGACAAGGGGCTGAAAAAACAAGAATTGGTCAAAAATCTCTGAAAGGCAATCAGACCTAATGATCCTTTCTTCCATCCCCTGTATCCCAACCCCACCAAGAAATTGGAAATTTCCTTTTTTAAAAAAATAAATGTATTTATTCATTTATGGTTGCATTTGGTCTTCATTGCTGCATGCAGGCTTTCTCTAGTTGCGGCGAACGAGGGCTACTCTTCATTGCAGTGCACGGACTTCTCATTGCAGTAGTTTCTCTTGCTGCAGAGCACAGGCTCTAGGCATGTGGTGTTCTGTAGTTGTGGCACACGGGCTCAGCAGTTGTGGCTTGCGGGCTCTAGAGTGCAGGCTTAGTAGTTGTGGCGCACAGGCTTAGATGCTCCGCGGCATGTGGGATCTTCCCAGACCAGGGCTCGAACCCATGTCCCCTGCATTGGCAGGTGGATTCTTAACCACTGTGCTGCCAGGGAAGTCCCAGAAACTTCCTTTGAAGGGGGTAAATCTCAAAAACACCAGGGATAACAGTAGACAAGAGCTACTGTAATAAAATGATAAATGATAAAGAGGCAATAAAGACAATATGGAAAATTGAGTGCCTACCCCAGTGCTCCTTACTGTATGAGCATTCAGAGTCAGGTATATGCTTCCCCTATCCCCTGGATAAATATTACAGATTCCTTCTCTGGAGAAACCGAAGTGTTCCAAAGAAAACACCTATGGATACTGTCCTGGCAGGAAAGCAGATTCACTCTAGATGATTCAGATGAAGAGACATTAATGGAGGAACTACTTACAGTCTGTAAATGAACAAATGAGGGATGATGAGTCACCTAGCAACCAGCATCGGTAGGAAGCCATTGTATCCCCAGGACTGAAAGGACAATGGAGGGAAATACAGGCCAGTGGAACAAAGCCCTCACAGCAGAAACTGAAGTGTGGGGAGTTACATACACTGCTAGAGACTCTTGCTGAGTAGGGAGAGAATTTGGTGCGGGGACGATACCCTAACCTTTGCCTTCCGCTCACCCACATCCTCCTAGTGCCTGCCCACCAGACTGCAGTTGTTTTAGGGAGCCCAGGTATGTAGTTCCTGGGACCCAGAGTAAGACAGAGAAGAATGGAGAAAAGATACGATGGGGGAGGTGGGTCAGTGCATAAACAGGATACCTAGCAAAGATATTGACATTTGGAGGTCCTCTAATGAAACTTCTGTGCTCCAGTGTTAATACCCTAGAAGTCTGCTGGAGTGAACTGCCAAGTAGCCCTTTCAGTGCCACATCCTCCCAGCAGCAGGGACGGGGACAGAGCAAGACGAGACCAAACCAGGGTGCTTTGAACAACTGGGAGGCGGAGGGAGGGAACAGAGAGGCTGAGATTGGGTCACTCCGATGAGGAAGATCAGAGGCATCAGAAATGTGCGACAGGACGCGCCTGAAGACAAACAAACCACGCATTCCTGTCATTATGTCTGGTGGGCCTTGCCATCTATCGTTCCAAATAGTATGGGAATAGCCATGCAAGACAGTATTCTTGAAAGGAAGGACCACTGGAATGGGGAGGGTCTTTTTTCTTAAACCTGGTGTGTAAAACATGAATTTGATTTATCCTTAGGGGAAAGGGAAAGTGGAGATCTGTAGATGTGTTTTTAAAACAGGAGTGCCTGTGCTTGAGCAGCCTTGGGAGTGGATGCTTCTCTGAGAACATCCCAGACCTGGAAACTGAGCTCGCTTTATGGCAGCTCTGCCCAAGACCTGATGCTGACTTCACTTTTTGATGTCTTTGTTCAAACCATATGTTGTAGGAACAATACAGATTTGTAAATAAATAGACTATGATTCGAGAGTCCTTCTGTGTAGGTAACTTGTTTTCATCTCAGATTTATCAGTTTCTTAGAGGAAAAGATGGACTTGAATTTAGAAAACTTTGGACCCTTAGAGAGCCCAGAAGATAGTTATTCACTGCGTCTGCATATTTCATACAGTGCTGAACCTCAGCATGGCGGAATGTTGTACAATTCAGAGCTATTTTTGATTTTGCAATGTTTTATTTTTAATAGTTGAAGGGATTTCTAAAATGAGTGTAACCGTTCATATCCTTTTTCAATTCCTCCTTTGAAAAGATTTTCACTAATTTTGAATTTAATTGTATATTTTTGTTTGCTTATGGCTCTGGGTAGCTTTTGAAGATGTTGAAACAGGGGACTTCATGAAGGGCAAAGGGAGTAGTGGACAGTACAGGGGGAGGGCTGGGTTAGGCCTTCCGCCTTCTCAGACACTGCAAGCTCTTGGCCAATTCTTTCTTTCTTTTCTTCTTTCTTTCCTCCTTCCTCCCTTCCTTGCCTTCTTTTTTGTTGTTTTGTTTTTTTTGAGTGCTGAGTGATTAAAGCTGACTTTGGCCCTAATGACTCGCAGTAGATTCTCCAGCATGTTAGAGCTGGAAGGAGTCATAGGAATCATTTAATCCTATTTTACAGATGAGGAAACCAAGACACAAAGAAATGTAGCCACTTGCTCAATGTTACACCATTTGTAGAAAAGTCAGGTCTTCCTACACCTAGTTAATTATTTTATCCCTTATGTGTATTACCAAAAACACCTTTATAACCCACACTTACGAATACGAATAATGGCCAGGTGTCTCTTCAGGCTCCCCATCATCAGAGGCCTGCTTAGCCCTGAGGCCGCCTCCCACCATTGGGCTCTTTGGGACCTGAAGGCCATTATTTGTGTGCCATTTACATTTTGTCCTTCACTCGCCCACTAACACTTCCCCACTCCGTATGTTATTCCACAGGTGCCAGCTAACTAATCTGGTAAACTAATAATCAATTTGCCCACGGAAGAAGCTGAAAGGCCCCAACAGGAAGAGATTCCGCCTGTATGTTACCACTTGGCAGACATTTCTGAGCCAGCTGTTACTGTTCTTGTCTCCAAACAAACTGCTTGGAGTGTTGCCAGGTTAAGCCTGACTCTGAGACAACTGTGCTTTCCTTCTGTGCGCTTCAGGTTTTCCCCAAAGAGCTCAGGGTTCCTTGGTTTGGTCTAGGTCCTGGTTTGGGTACTGCCCCACTTTTCCTTTCTTAGGGGATCTTAGTCATGAAATATTTGAGTGAATGAGAATCCAGAACTCAAGCATAATCACTGTGCTACCTCTGAGGTTTCCCACTACAGTTATCTTTTCCTCTGAGGTGAGGATTTTGTTTTGAAATGTTTATTCAACTCTAAACAGACCAGTATGTTCAAGGGTCTGCAAGACCAGATTCAAAGGTGAGTAGCCCTCGGACCCTTCCTAGAAGAGTTCAAGAGTTCACAGCATAGTAAGAAATATAACAACAGCATGCATGACCAAGTACACAGGGCCTGAGGAAAACATTCTCTTATGAGACTTTATCAGGGGCAAGTATTGCCAAATGTTTAGGAATGTGGACTCTGGGGCAAGAGAACCCTGGGGTCAAATCCCAGGTGAACCCATTACTAGCTATGTGACTTTGGGAAAGTTCATGAAACTCTTCTTGCCTCAGTCTCCCCATCTATAAAATGGGGGATAAAATAGTACATATTTTATGGTTGTAAAAATTAAATGCATATGTTATAATAAGAATTATGTATTAAATATTATAATACCATATATAAAATTTCTCACTAGAGATGCATTTACTCTAATTATCTCGCTTGATTTTCACTTTGTTTCAGTTCAGTCAACACAAATTGAGCAACTACTTAGGTTCTGTGCTGGACTCTGGCAATGCTAAGGTTAATAAGACAAGGTCTGTGGTGTTAAGGGGTTTGGGGTTCTACTGAGGAAAACAACACTTTCATGCCTCTCTTGATTGACTTTAACTCTGTCAATCATCACCAACTCTCTGTGCCTTGTAGACAATGAGTATGAAGAATGAAAACACCCTTTCCTTCAAGCGATCTATACATCATGTGAGCACAAGGGCCCTGTTTCTGTTAATACAACTTCACCTCCGAATAATTTCTATATACTCTTCCCCCTCTGCAATAATTCTTAGAGGTAGGCATTTAGAAAATTGATTCCTCCAAGTCCTAATGTTTAACTAGTATGTCCAGAGCACATTTTTATAGAAAGAGATAATTAACTTGATTTCATTGTTACATGACTACCCCATGACAAGCTGAATTCCCGGAGTGAAAATGTGTGCCATTTTCCTTCCAAAGAGCAAGCTGTCTGGCACTCAGCTGTGCTTTTCCCTCAACAGCATTCTCCTCACCATCAGAATTGCCACTCTGATGACTAAGGAAAAATCTCTCTATTTCCCTGCCCCTTGGATTAAACAGAACATGAGTTAGCAAAAACTTTGTGGCAGACCTGGTACTAAGGTGGTAAGTTTGGCTTTCCCTGAAATGTGTAAGCTTTGCGCAGAGAGAGAGTTTTAAGCAGCACAAAGGGAAAAAAGTGTAGATTCCAGTCTTATGATTTAAGATCTCAGATCCAGAGCCATTTACTAGCAAGAATTATAGGAAAGAAATTAAAATATAGTAAAAGTCTGTTATAAAGCATTTGCCTATATAACAGATTTTATTCTATCATAATAAAATCATGTCTCTCAAATTAGTCTGATATATCATTAAGTCATGGGGAGCAAATAAAATGGAATAGATGTTGAGGCTGTGAGAGGCTGAGTAGAACTTGACAAATGTTGTAACTTCTCAGAGACTGAGTATGCTCATTGCTGGAACAGAGATAGCACAATGGAGAGCAACGTCACAGGGTTGTGTGTGTGTTAAATAGCAAATGCAAAGTTTCTGACACGTAATATAAGCCCTCGAAAAGTAACAGCTATTATTACCTTTTTTCCTTATGTCATAATGGGATTTTACCCTACTTGACTGAGTTGCTGTTGTTTTTTTTAATATAAAAGGGACTCATAGTGTATTTCATTGGCCAGGAATCTCTTTTCTCAACCAATGGTGAAATATTTATTAGAAGCCATAAAATAGCAAAGGCAGCCCTTCAACCCAAAACTTTTATGTTATGTTAGTCAAACCTTTTTCAATTTCTTTGGTTAAAAATCTCGATATACATTCAGGCAAAAAGGGTAGAAATCTAAGCCTATTTGTAAAAAGAATATCAGTCATTGTTCTCATTCTAAACGAACAATACCATTTGATACATGCTGTGACAACAGTCTGGAAAGATGGAGGACATGTCTGTGATTACGGTCATTGTCATCTACAGGGGCTTCTAAGGAAGCAGCAGTAATACCAGTGAAAGAGGGGAAATGAGGAGGGGAGAAAACTGAGGGCGTGAGGATAGCTGAGCAAACCTCCAGTGTCAGAATAAGGAAGGTATTGTTGGAGAAGTAGCAAGGGAGAGAGGACGAGAAGAAGAGAAGGTACAAAAGGACTAATGTAAGCACCAAGAAAAGAGGAAGAATACTAATTGTCTGTGATTCAAGGGTATTATTTTATAGAATGCAGCGAACTCAGTAACACTAGTTGTCCTACAGATGCTTCATGTGGGTAGAAAGTAAAATATTATTTTGCGTGAACTCTGTAGTACTAGTCAGATTTCTTTGATGATTTATTCCTAACTTTGCTAACATAGCTTGGCATGTGAGAAACTGCTCTCTCAGCAGCCATACATCTTCTAAAAGTTTCATTTCATTTTAGGGAGAAAATTAAGTGTCCATTCCATAGCAATCAGAAAGAATAAATCCCATTTTAAGCACATATTCCTTGCTGTGAGCTAATAAATACAGTTTTCACTAGCCTATTTCTCTTTTTCTTGTGAATTAATCTTGAGTTGCTGCTTTAAGATATTCAGAGTAGGCACAGATCCACAGAAAGAAAAGCAAAAAGGATTATGTATCGAGACAGCTTCTTTTCTTAAAATAATCCATATTTTTATGTCACGGTCATTGATGCTTAGAAAATTGTATTGACAATTCCATTTTTAAACTAATGGTTTATAGGGACTGTTAGCTTTGTCCTTAGGCTCCTGGCAGCCCAGGGCAAACTTTTATTTCCAAGCATCTGCTCACCACTTAATTCATAATTAGCATTCTGGATACAGCCGGAGCTGGTAGCAGTAGTTCTAAATTACCGCTTTGGACAAGCATATCAATGATGAAAACTCATGACTCACGTCTCTGCTGAAAGGATGATTTCTGGTGTTGTTTACATCTTTCGAAGTTACCAGTATAATTTTGCTGTAATAACTAAGATAATGAATTTTCCTATTGTTTTTCTTTTTCTTTCTTTCCTCTTCAATTTTGGGAACACTTCAGTCTATTTTTCTCTTTTCTTGTTATCAATGGCATGGGTAGTTGTACACATTACATTTTGTATTAATGGATTATTTCTTGTTTTATTAGGAATTAAAATATTGCATAAAGTGGGGTATTTTGCAGATGTAAATGTTGAAATCCTGAGAATCGTGTTATATGGCAATAAAGTCTCCATCACATTTCAAAATTTAAAACTTCAATCCTAACAGTGACAGCTTTTAAAAATCTCCTTGGATGGCACTTGAGGGTCAGTGCTCAGAAGTGTCCTGGTTGAATCTGTGGATTAGACAGCTCTTCTTATTTGAAGAGTTTGGAGGGTTTGCACAATGAACACCAAACATAATGATGCTGGCTGATGGCTTAAAGCGAGACGTAGTGACCAACTCCAGCACAGACACTGAGGGGAGGGAACTCTTACGAAGTGGTCCTCGTGGTGATGACTGCTGGTAAAGTCGTGAGGTCTGACGATACTACCACAGCCAAGGCATCTGCTGGAGACAGAATCCAGTCCCAAGCCAGCCTCTCCCATCAGCAGGCATCGCTGTGGGACATGGAAAGATAGAGGCAGAGACTGGAGTGCTGCGTCCACAAACCAAGGAAATATCATGATATATAGGTGTGTCTGTGCAGGAGTAAACACATGTGACATGAAATTCAGAGTGACGTCAAGTCTATGAATTAACAGGGTGACAAGGAAAATAGACTAACTTTTCCTTTGAGACACAAAGAGAAACATCTAGTTGTGGTAGAGGTTTGGCTTCCTCTTTTATGTAACACTTCTCTCTGCTTATGATTTTGGTTCTGAAAATTATTTTCCTCTCCATTCTGTATAGGAAGTACACACAGGTATTGTTGGAATGCTTGTAACTTGCACTCAGGACTGTCAGATCCCAGTAGGACTGTTCTGTTGCTGGAGCTTGGGGGCAGGGAATGAATAGGTATAGATATTCAACTCCAGAATAGATATTTTGCCCTCCAGGTGTTTGGGGAACAGAATGTATACTTCTCTACTTCCACTAATACCAAAGTGTAAACTCTCTTTATCCAATAACTTGTAGTTTTCCTTCTACTTAGTAGAAGGGAGTTTTAGATACATTTTTCTTACTTAAAATTCCTTCCTCCTGTTTCCCACTGGGTTTTTAGTTAAAAAGCCAACCACTCATTTCTATTTTGGTAGGTTTGTATCCAGAGCAAGTACACAGTACTTTTATTTCAACTCTATTTTGAGGTATTTTTTCTAAAAGAAGCATTTTTTAAAGAAAAATTTTGCCTACTGGAGTAAATGATTTACCAGCTAGGCAAAAGAGCAAGAAAACTGCTCACATTAAATCTCAGGACATTTAAAGTTCTATTGTGCCTGTGAAGTTTAGCTCTTAGAACTTTAGATAGTAGCCTTTTCTACTCAAATACCCAGAGCCTAAAAAGAAGCAGTACTATGTGACCACGTGCATTTTTATTTTTAGGATTTAAACAGTAATGGGCTTTGAAAAATCATGTTAGAAATTTGTGTTTAGCTGCTGTCTATAGATAAGTATTCAAATTTCTGAGGTATGCTCATTAAAATTTCTTATTTTACAGTATTTACATGAATAGGTTTCTCCCCATACATATATCAGTTTACACACACACACACACACACACACACAGTTTTTCCAGAATTTTAATTCCATCACTATACATGATACACATGAAATATTTTAAATAAAATGTATCTAGTCAGATCAATGCTCAGATTAGCTTCTGTATAACCAGCTCACAAATTAATAACCCTCACATAAAAGAAGACTATAACTACGGCAGAAACTCATCTGTATCTCAACTGAGATACTTATTATGGATTTCATTTCAAAAATACAATTATGAAGGCCATTATGACTTAAAAATCTATCTTTGAGCATTTAGACTGGTTCATCAGAAAATGTTTTCCCATTTCTTCACCAAAAGTTATAAAAGCTTTGACTCAGGGTTTATCAAATATTTAGAACCAGAGGATCTTAATATGAGAAGAGCAATTATTGGAATCATCAGAGAACTGTTCAACAGAATATTGTACTACAAAAGTGGCAGTAGTTACAAGGTATAATCATATCGGTTTGTCCGTAATGATCCATGTTAGGAATGAATGAGGAAAGAATACATACTTAGCTTGAAAACAGAAGACAATAAGCTACTTCTTTGCTCTTGATATTGTTTCTTATTCCATTGATAGTGAAACATAAGTAGCAAATACTTTGCTTATAAGTGGCAACATTTTAACTTTTACTTCTTCCTGTGGTCCTTGTTTGTGCTTGGGAATAAGTAAGTCTTCAGTGCTAAGAAGAGAAAGGAACTGGAAGCATGTTAACATTCTCAAATATAAGAGGTATAAGAGGATAGAAAAGGTTCAAGGACCCCACAGTGTAGGTCAGAGAAAGTTATCACTGGAGAGAACAGTAGAAAAGAGGAGGCCAGCTAACAGCGTTGGCATCAGGGAGAACTGTGAAATCCATGAAGTATGTCTTTATGTGCTTCTCATCTCCTGGCAATGTTTACTCACGCTTTCTCCATCAAATGTCCACCACCCTCCCCGCCAGTCTTTTCATAGTCCTTCCTTCCTAACTGAACAGTACCCACTTGGCTCTATTATCTCCTCAGTGCTCTCCAATAGATAATTTGCCAAATTGCTCGGTGTTAACAACAACAAAAAATGTCTAAGTATCAAATACTAAGCAGGATACTAAGTGCATAAAAATTACCCTAATGCCTGGGCTTCCTTCCAAGTATCATGCTTAATGATGACAGCATTCCCATTAGTTCCTCCAATAGAGGGGACTTCTGGACAGATTAAAAGGCAAAACTTTGGGAGCTCATTCGGGGAAGGACATCTAAAATCAGGTATGGCTTTGAGATATTCCTTGAATCACACTATGCATACATACTGCTAATTTTATGTGGGTTCTTTTGTGACTTATAGACTTTGAGAACCCAAGAAAATCAGATGGTTTTCTAGTCCTCCAATCATCAAATTTTATTTTTAAATTAGACTGGGTGTGAAAAATCAGGATTCTTAGGCCGGTTAAAGGAGTCACAGATTAATAAGAGATTTTCCCATTCTTCACATTGCTCCTTAATTTCTTATTTGATGTTCTCATATAGAAATATTTTTTCTCCATTCTCTCTAAGAATGTAATGACCTCAAACACATAGCCTGTACAACTTGACTTCTAAGAATACCTGTGTGCGCGTGCACACACACACACACACACACACGCACACACACAGCTGAAGGTAATTTAAGGACTAAGAGGATATATTCTTTAGAATTTCAAGATGGCAATAAAAACTTACTTTCAATTTGGCTGAAACTGAGAAAGTTGGAATTGTGTATAAATATATCATTATAAAAATGTTCTTTATTGATCCTTTAAATTATGTCTTAAAAAATTTGGAATTTGACAGTTTCAGAGATCATGTACTATATTCATGTTCTTAAACTAATTCAATAAGGCTATTAACGTGATAGTTCTTCTACTGAAGAACATTAATTCCTTTCATTAAATATATTAATGGATACTTGCAGTCATTGCTAAAGTCAAATACCGTCATTCCTTTTTGACTATACAGTGACTGTTCTGATAAAATGAACATTTACTCAACTCTTAAAATAGTGATATGCAGGACTGGAGGATGATGTCTGCTTTTTAGTTCCTTTGACTTCAATACAATTATTTTACTAAGCCTCTCAGTAAAACTCGCACAAGGAACATGAAAGCAGTGAAGGTACTCTTTAGAAAGCAATTACCTGAACTCTGATATCCTTCATTCAGACAGATGAATGTGAAGTTTACACGCCTCCTCAATGGCTTGTCTTTGATAACAAGTATAAAATATTTATGAATAAAATCACTAGGTTATTTCACTTTCAGACTATTGCTGTCTGCTATTTATTTCAAAGACAACAGAGAGACAAATACAGATGCATTTTTGTTTGTTTGGATTTCATCTTTAATGACATCCTTTTAACTTTTACTTGTTCTAGATTTTGGTTTAATTAAGAACCCATAGTAGATGCTGTATTGTGTTTCCCAGGTTCCCCTTCCAGGAATGGGGCTTGAGAGATTTATCATTTAATGGCTCTCAGTTGAGTCCCTCTCTGGGAAATGTCCTTCACCAAAGAGAACCACCCTGCTCAAGGCCACACCCTTGCCCTGAGGTCAGCCTGCATCATTTGACTGGTTGATGTATCCAGGTAGAAACATGAAGATGTCCCCCTTGCCTAAGTTAGGACGACTGTGAGGGCACCATCCCTGCTCCAGAGTACCCGCACGATTGAGTGAGCCTTTGCTGTAGCTTTATCTAGTTTAAACCTTCCCTCTGCCCAATCCTTCTTCTTACACTTCCCTACAAGCTTACCTAATAAACTTCCTGCATGAAAATGGAGAACTGAACTTACACAGCAACCTGTAAGTTTGAAAATCACAGTCATCCTTGAACAGCCTAGACCAGAATCTTAAAGAGAAAGTTTAGGGTATGGGATGAGATTGATAGGCAACAATCACAAAAGATTTTTTCTCTGGAGAGGACATTAAGATGTAGAATCTAAGAGTTATCAGTCAACATAGATCTTCCCATGAAGTAACTGCTTTACTGCGAGCAATGGAGTATTTTTGAAAGAGCACCGGACAGGAAGAAGACAATACTGTTCCTTCCTCCAAACAGTGTGGGACCTCGGGCAAGTTGGCTTCTTTGTGAGAGACTAGACTGTGTTCTCTAAATTCCCTTCTGATTCCATGGGTCTATGATTTTTTCCAAGCATGTGGAAGAACTACCACTTATCCTTTGTTATTAAAAATTATTGGGATGATACTTATTTCTCTGTAGTTTTCTTCAAAGAATGCCAGAGGCCACACAACAGGGATGAATGAAAGATTTTTAAAAATGGACCATAATTCACTATAGCCGAGAAGGTATCCAGGCAGCCGTAATGTTTCTGAAGGATTGGTGCTTTGAGGGAAGACAGTGTGTGAGACTATGAAGAGGACTCTTTTCACACCTTATGTCCAACATTCACTTACAGACTTACCAAGCTATAGAACACAAGGAAAAAAATGACTAATAAGAAAAAAAACACTAAAGGTCTTCAGAAGTTTCAGATATTGGAGATATCAAATACCCCCCCTCGTGTTAACCTGTTAGTACCTTAGTTACTTTCATCTCCCTAGGACCTGTGATGTGTTCAAGGTGATATGGGCTAATTTTACATGATAATTCATGCTAATGTATAAAGAGAACTTCTCTGCCACCTCCTTGAACCATTTGATAAACTTCAGTAGTGCTTCTAAGAAAATAAATAACTAGTTGTATAGCCCAGAAGAGCTGGTTGGAATTTCAGGCTATGTCGGAGAGAAGAATGTTGGTAAGATAGCAATACATAAGGGCAATAATTTGGGGACAGGAAGAGCACTTTGGGGACCCTCTAATGGCTTTATGTTAGCTAACCAGCCTGACCACGTGGACACTAAATTGTTAGCAAGCACAATTAATCATTGACCCATACGATTTTGTTTCTGTCTGATCTGCATACTATAGCTGCTTTATACTTTGAGACTTTGAGAAATACACAATATACTTTGTGTATTTCATGCAGTTCTGTTGTTTTAAAAAGCTGAGGAGGTATTAAAGTGAAGCAACTGTAAATCTATCAGATCTGCCGCAGCCAGTATCAGGTCCACCAGGGCATGATTGCTGCTGTGAGGAATGCAGATTTCTGTTGGCTGTGCTCCGATGCAGATAGACCTTGTCTTAGGAATCTGAAAAGATGAAGAGCACAGGAATCTTGGTTTGTTTTATTTATTTATTTTTATTTTTTTGCGCTACGCGGGCCTCTCACTGTTGTGGCCTCTCCCGTTGCGGAGCACAGGCTCCGGACGCGCAGGCTCAGCGGCCATGGCTCACAGGCCCAGCCACTCCGCGGCATGTGGGATCTTCCCGGACCGGGGCACGAACCCGTGTCCCCTGCATCAGCAGGCGGACTCTCAACCACTGCGCCACCAGGGAAGCCCTCTTGGTTTGTTTTTTAGAGAAAGGAGACATGACACAACATTTCTAGGTCCTGTAAAGGAAGCCTTTATTTTTCACTTTATTTTTTTGTAAGTTGTAGTGTTGAAGGTATAGAAAAACAAGGGGAAAAACAAGAAATTCTGTTGGAAGATTGAATAGTTGAGCCCAATAGAGCTACTGTTCTGTCAGTATTGACATTACAAATTTCCATCTATGGATATTTATAAAATCCAGTTAGACCTGAAACAAAATACACTAGACTCTAGCAGCAAGCAATTTCAAAAAAAACTGAATAACATGCCTTCAATTATTTTTAACTCTAGGCCTTGCAAATTGTTCTATCACCAAACTACTCTGAATGTACCCAACCTCGTTTGACCTGACATTGTAGTCGATTTCTTTCAGACACATTTTTGGTATATATAAGTGTGATAAAATGCTCTTCAAAGGTACTTTAATTTAGATAAATATAGACATTAAGCTTCATCACTACTTTTAGAGAATATTACCTTTAAAGTAGATTCCCTACTGTATATTGCTTGAATTAAGCAGTTTTATTAACTACTTGATAAGTACTGAACTTTATTTGAGTAATGTTCAGCATATTAAAGATCTGAAATTATAGTCCTAATTTAAGATCTCATTGGGCAATATTAACTAAGTATAATGGTCCCAATGCTAGCACAAAGGCCTGTACAATGAAGTACTATTTACTGGCTCAATGAACCCTGCCTTTATGCAGCATTGCTACATCAATGTTGCAGTGTTTTATTGATTTTTGTCTGAGACATGGAGAATAGAAAAAGATGGGAGGGGGCTTCCCTGGTGGCACAGTGGTTGAGAGTCCACCTGCCGATGCAGGGGACACGGTTTCGTGCCCCGGTCCGGGAAGATCCCACATGCCGCGGAGTGGCTGGGCCTGTGAGCCATGGCCGCTGAGCCTGCGCGTCCGGAGTCTGTGCTCCGCAACGGGAGAGGCCACAACAGTGAAAGGTCCGCGTACCGCAAAAAAAAAAAAAAAAAAAAAAGATGGGAGGAGTCAAGAGAATGCATATTGAAGAGATAGTAAAAGAAAAAACTGGAAAGATGAAGGGGGGGAACAGAAAAGATTAGAAGATACAGTTGACCAAGAAGCAGGCTCACACCAAGATTTACAACTAATTCAATGGACATAATGCTGCTATAAGTATACTCAAGACCTCACATTTAACTGTTCATTATTCATTTATTTAATAAATAATCACTGAGCACCTAATATAAGCCAGAAAATTTTCTAAGTGCTAGGGACATGAAAGTGAACAAAACAGATGAAAATTCCAGTCCTTTAGACAACTGGTAGATGAATGGATAAGCTAATTGTGGTATATACATACAAGGAAATATCATTCAGCCATAAATAAGAGGGAAATTGTGACATGTTACAACATGGATGAACCTTGAGAACCTTATGCTGTGTGAAATAAACTAGTCACAAAAAGACAAATACTGTATGCCACCTCTATGAGGCACCTGGAGTAGCCAAGTTCATAGAGACAGACAGTAGGGTGATGATTGTCAGGGCTAGGGGAGGGGAGAATAGGGGAGTTATTGCTTAATGGGTCTAGAGTGTCAGTTTTGCAAGATGGAAAGAGCCCCCTTGATGGATGGTGGTTGCACAACAATATGAATGTATTTAATACCACTGAACCGTACACTTCAAATGGTTTAAGAGGGTAAATTTTATATTATGTGTATTTTACCACAATAAAAAAAAATAGGGGAAAAAACCTTCCTGCCCACATAGAGTTTACTATTTGATAAACTCGGTTAACAGCTTCCTAGGTTATATACAATCTGTAGGTCTCAAAAAGATTTTGGTAATAGTTTTCTTTTTTTCCCATTCTTCAGGGAGAAATATAACCAAAAGAGTGTTGATTCTTAAAAGATTCTAAAGAAATGTAATACAAATTTTAGTATACACACATCAATGTAATCCTTCAGTACTTACAGTTAATAAGTTCCCTTAGGTTCTCTTAGGTCTGTCCTGATGAAAAAGGAGCAGTGGGCAGGGGAATCCCAACAGAAAGAATCTGTGTGGGGAGGACTGTCGGAAAAACCAAAGTTTAGAGGGATTCAAACTGCGAAGACTCACTACCAGCCTAAGGGGCACAGCATCCTTCCTCCTGCTGCCTCTTACTGAGGCCTCTTGAGAACACTAAGAACCAAGAATCGGAAGAGAGAACCTTCTGGCTCCTCATTTGCTCATCTTGTAGGATGCTTCTGTAAGGGCCTTTTCAGTGCATGGGTCCCGGCTGCTCCTCCCTCAAACTGAATTATTTCTTACTTTTGACCTGTTCTCAAAGGTTTTCCTCTTTGAAGATGGGTGGTGTTTCTGTGGACCACTCATATCAGATTCATCTGGGCATTAAAAGTGGTGGTTCTTGGACCTACTCAGGCAGAACCTTTAGGAATCTGCATTTTTACTACACTCCTCAGTTGACTGGGTAACATGTGAATGATTGAGAATCACCCCCTAATGGGGTGTTTTTGAGTGTATTTGGGGAACAAAAGAAAACCTTTATTTTCTCTGTCAAATGAAACTGAGATTAGGGCTCATGGTCCTAAACTTTACCTGAAGCTTGGATATTACTTTGCACCAGGTAGATGCACAAGGATCAATTCAACTCATGGGAATGATTGCAACAAGTCAAGATGTTACCTGGCAAAGTATCAGTGACAGCTCTTGCCTTAAAAAAAAGGCTGTATATTGTTCACAGCAAAGAATTTAGGTGGTTGCAAACTCCCTCTGATATTTCCTCCCATGTAAGCAAGTAAAAAGGTTTTGTTATTGTATGTTTACACCTTCAGTATTTTATATATATAGATATAATGACTCCAATATTGTGGAAGGCCATGTTTCTGGGACGCTTGTTGAAAAAAATGACAAAATTAATATACTTCAGGTCGAAATAACCCTTCAATTTAATGGATGAATGACCTCAAAAGACTAATATTCTATTAGTCTTCTAAATGTTCAACCACCTGCTTTCTCCTGATTTTCTTTAGCCTTTAGTATCTGTGCAACTATTTGATATTTAAACGGTTATGTCCTTGCTATGTCTTGCTACCTTGTCAGATTATACGTTTCTAGGGAGAAGATACCAGTATTATTTAGCTAGAATGAGAGCACTAAAATGATATTGCCCACTTCCTAAGCTAATAAGGCTTGAAGGTTAGAAGGTAGGTGCATTTTATACTATATCCTTAGTGTTTGGTACTCTGCCTGATATATAAGTAGGCATTCAGGAAATGCTTATTGAATTAATATGAAATATGAACATGGAAGGCTGGCCTGGAGGGCATGGGCGTGATGGTTACCAGCGACATAGCATCAGAGTCCTAAGAGATGGGCGGTTGCTCTCCAACTGCCTAATGAGAATATATTAGAAGACAATCTGGTTTACAAGCTGATAAACCAGCTCCTTATGGATGAGAAACTCTCCCTGATGGTCTAAAAGCTCTTTCCGGAAAATTCTATTATTCAGACAGCCATTCATAACTGAAGAGTTAACTGGCATCAAAAAAAGGTGGCCAAGAGAACAAATGCAAGAAGTTACAATGTTAGGTTGAAGTGGAATTAACTCTCAAATTCAGCAAGGCATCTTATGGCTTGATACTGGAGATTTCAGTTTTTCTATAAAACAGCATCTTCATACAGTATCCACCTCAGTCTAAATTTATAGACTGTTTCCACTTGCTCAGAACCAATTACTCAGTTTGCTAAATGTTGGGTCTTCTAGAACAAGAGTAAAGGCCAATTGTGAAGAAGAACACAGATGAAACAGACTTGGAAGCCACCTCCTACTTTTCTCAGTGTAAATACCAACCAAATTCCCTGCATTAGAGAGAGCAAACAAATTTTTTTTCTTTACATTTAACAAAAGGTAATTTTGGAATTTTTGTTTGGAAACTAATTTTTAATGTGATATCATTATTTCCCTATGTGAAGAATAGATTGTAGGAATTTCCCCTTCTATTTTCTTTCCTGGTTTTCTTTCATACCTTTGTCCAATAGCAACACCTGTTATTTGTAGAGCATTTACTTGGTGGCAGGTACTGCCTTAAGTGAATTAAAAGTGTATCTCATTTAATACTCATGGCTACCCTACATACCTCGAGATGCAAAGATTACTACATGCAGATAATAAAATTAAGAGAGATGATTCACCTACCTGAAAGGAGAACTCATATGTTCAAACTCAGAGTTTACCTGAACATTATGCAGTTCTACTAGGACTTATATAAGGGCGTGGGCAAAAAATTGAGGGATTGGGCTTAAATAACTTTAGCCCTGATACCATTTGGGCAGGGGTAGTATAGGAAGACACTACAGAAATGGACCTCTACTTGGATGACACAGGGAGGGAGGATTCTTTTATATATAATTATCTCAATCCTCTGCCTTCATGAATTCTCACTTACTACCTACTCAACCACATTATACAGGCTAGATTGGAAAATTCCCGTAGGCAAGCTTATGTATGATAATTTTGGTTACTCCTTTAGCATTTAGCAGAGGAAGATTCATATCACAAGGACTCTACCAGTATTGACTAAGTAACAGGTGTCACAGGGAAAGGGTCCTGGTCCCATTCTTATTGCTAGTGAAGCGTTTCCTTTGGTGCTCTTCCAACAGAAAACATGCCTAAGAGACAGGATAAGCTTCAACCTGAGGTGAGTCATCTACCTAAAGTCCTTATGGCTAAGATATTAGAAAGAGAAGGAACATTAGCAGCCTTGAACACAGGAAAGAGAAAAGGAACCTATCCTATATCTCAGAGGCAGGTCCATCCTTCAGCCACAAAATCCAGATGGTAAAAGAGATCCTCTGGATTAGGCTGAGTGCCCCCTCTGTGGTAGGGCTGAAACTGAATCAAGAGGAGGAAACAGTCCCAAATAACCAAATTTCCATCTTCTGACTGAGCCACAGAACTTGCTCAGAACCAGATTTCATCACAGCCCTGATGAGTCTGCCCGAGCACCAATCCACATGTGAGACTCAGCAATTGTGTATCTGAAAGAGAACATGAAATCAGCCTTTACTCTAACCAACTCCCCAAGGTTTAACCAACTGCAAGGAAAAACAGTCCAAAAGGGGGAAAATGTTAATAATGTCACCCAGTGAGAATATTCAATTAATATATCTGGAGCAAAGGTCAAAACTCAGATGCCGAGTGTCCACATATGTTATGGGTAATTTACCACAGTAAAAAATTTATCATAAGTGAATAAAATAAGTGGTTGAATTCATTTATATCATAAATAAGCATTATTCCCAGAAGAATAGACACCCAAGTGTTGTCAGGTTTTCTGAGACTTTGAGGGGAGCCGGAAATCCAGATTTTTAAGTTAATGGTTGGCAACTAATTTAATTTTTTAAAGCACCATGTAGGCCAAACAACTAAGGTGCTGGTGTGACTGGTGGTCTACTACTTTGTGACCTTCATAAAGAAATAAAATATATTTTAAAAATTATGAAAAAGATTTTGGAGAGGACAACTGTAGTATTTTACTAGGACTGCCATAACAAAATACCACCAACTTAAACAAGAGAAATTTATTTCCTCACAGTTCTGGAGGATAGAAGTGTAAGATCAAGGTGTTAGCAGGGTTGGTTTACTTGTGACTCCTCTCGCCTTGTTTGTAGATGTCTGTCTTCTCCCTTTGTCTTCACAAGGTCTTACCACTGTGCTTGTCTGTGTTCTAATCTCCTTTTCTTCTAAGGACACTAGTCATATTAGATGAGCCCCCCCCCGGGGGGGGGTCATTCTACCTTCATTACCTCTTTAAAGGCTCGTCTCCTAATACAGTCATATTGTGAGATATTGAGGACTTTATGTGTTGTGGAAGGACACATTCAGCCCACAACATTAACCTTATCCATGAAATAGTTTCTCTCTGTTAGAAGATACACTGAGGCACATTAAAAATTTTAAGAGTTTATTTGATCAAAACTTGATTTGAATATGACAGTGTCAAACTGGAAATGGTCAGGGGCAGTCTGCTGACTGGGGGCAGAGTGTAGGCTTGTACACGGAAGACAGAGGCAAAGCAAGGAAGTTATCTGATTGGCTATAGCTTAAGCCTTTGCATTATTTGGGAAAGCCTAATTGGTTGTTTTGAGATTGGTTGTTCTTACTCTTGAGGCATTGACAGTATTGACTCTGGCTTCAGTGTTGGTCTGCAGAAGGAGGCTACCAAGGCATTAGAGCCTCCTCAGTCTTGGCCTCCTTGTTGGATTACTTTAACGCTTGGTAGGCAAGATGACTACATATTCTGGTTTGCGAACACAGTCCTTTTCTTTGCGTGATATCTTGGCACAAATATCAGTAGACCTGATACTTACTCTCAAAAGGGTCCTTGTTTGGGTGACAAATTTATAGTCACTTTATTTATAAGAAGCCCATGAATATTTTATAAAAGACCAATTAGCCATTTTTTCAGCAGATATGAACAGATTATATTCTACTATTAAAGAATTCTAATAATTACTGGAGACAGTAAGAATGCATGCTGCAAAATATCAGACTAGTAAAATTCAGTCCCATTCAGTACTTTAATAAATGCTAACAATAAATAACTGAGATAAGTATTTTCCTATTGATTGATTATCAGACATGCCCAGCTGCTGTGCAAGACGCTGGGGATGAAGTAATGAACAAAATAATTCTACTCCTTACCTTCATATGGAGTTTCTAGTATAGCTCACAAAAGACAGATTTGAGGAACGCAATCAAAATATTTTAAGAGAATGTGAGGGAAGATGACATACAAGAAGACATGTTAATAGAAATAATAGAAGTTCCTGAAGATAGAGTAAATGAAACAATCAATCATCAAGGGTACAATTGGGCGGGGGGGGGGGGGGGGTGCAGAATGAGACCAAATATTGAAGGTACTCATTGTGATATCAAAAAAGTAATAAGCAGAAACAAATGATTAAATTTTAAGGAGGAAAGAAGAGTTTCTGGGTCTTTAATAAGGGTTACATTTTAGACAAAATTTTATGTGTATATGTGTAGATGCATTTTTCTGATGAAAGGACACAATGTTTCATCATTTTTCTCAAAGAGATCTCTGACTCCAAAATGTTAAAAACCTTTATTGTAGTAGAGGATGTTTTCCACAATTTTTAGAGTTGCTTTTTAAAGGACATTTCTCAAATTGGAAATCTGTTAAGGACTTTGGTATGACCTAGGGGAAAAACTACCTATCTTAAATGTATCCATAGTTTTCCAATTTTTTCTATTCTCCATGCTGTTAACATCCAGCCCCCATAATGGGAGACTGTAGGAAGTCCAGTCCCATGTCCTATAGTGTTTGTGAGGGCGTTGGTGTACACATGTGGAGCACATCCCTTCTGCCCTCTTGTTCCAGACGCTGCTTAGGGCTTCTTTGACATATCTGGCCACCTCTGTACCACACTGTACAACTGCTGGTCAGGTCAGCTTCACGCCAAGATAGCCCTGCCATCCCCCAGGTCTCAGTAGATACTAGGCTAGCATAGGGAATCGCCAGGACTGAATCTTCTAAGGAATTTTAGCGAAGTAAATATAACTTTAATTGGATATCAGGAATCACTGCTCCTAAGGGCTATCATCCCTAACCTTTGCTTTCACAAAGATTTCTCAAACTCACCCCCAAGCTTTGGAAGCTCATGCACTTTCCTTTCTTTAATGAGCATTTCCTCTTTCTTGTCACCTCTCTCTCATTTCCCTCCCCAATCCCAGAGCCCTCAGTCCTATTTTCCCCAGCTCAAAATTATATCTTTGTGAGGTTGCCACCCAGCCCACAAATAAAATCACATTCCTTTTATTTGGTAGAGCAATTCAATTAGTTTAAATACCACTCTCCTTCCAGAAGAGGCCTTGCTTTGGCATAAGTGTTTACCTAAACAAAACAGCAGCCTCTATCTTTCCCTGTAATGCAAAAACAGCCTCCTTTTCTTTAAGTACCATCTTTTTTTTCTGCAGAAATTTAAGCAAACAAAAAGAAAAATAGTGAGCTGAGAGAACAAGAAGAAATTATAAGACTAAGAAAAGAGAAGAATGTGGTTGATTATTTTAGTTAATTGTTGGACCAAAAGTTGGGCTCAATTCAATTCCCCCGCCACCCCCACTAAATTGGATTAGACTGAGAAAGCAGAGGTCAGACAGAAGGAAAGCCAAAAATTGTTAAATACTTCCTCTGTTGTAAAAGGGATCAAAGTTGTTGAGTTTGTTTGTGAGACAAAATCAATGATTAACTTGGAAATAGTTTTGGTGAGTGATTTCATTTGTTTTTTAAACATGTTTTCAAAAATAGCATAATAAAAGTTCTAATGTTACAAACTAAAACAAGTCTACATAACAAATGTAATCATAGATAATAGACCCACCCCTAAAAACATTTGACTTTAGAATAAGGCCAATGAAGAATGACATATGAAAAAAAAACAGAAACTAAAAAAAAAGGAATGGCATATGATAGGACTAGCATAGCGATTACTTCTGTGAATGAGGATGTCTAAATCACTTACCAAAAATAGTGTATTGTATATAAATAAAGAATAAAATACAATAATTTGTATTACTATGACGTACACTGAAACAAAAACATTAAAAATAAAAGGTTGAATAAGGAAAACAAAAAAAAATGAATGTAAGTTTCAAATGGAATTTAAAGTGAATATAGTAGTAATAGCTAACATTTCTATAGTACTGATTTTATATACATGTTTTAACTGTATCTCTTAAGCATTTAATCCTCATATAAACTCTATGAGGTGTATACTGTTATTGTATACAAATTTGTTATTATATACAAATATCAAAATTGCCTGTATAACAGAAAAAAAGAAAGTTTATATAAATTCAAAATGCAGAAATTTGAAGTATATGTTTTCAGATCACTGTTCAATAAAACTAGAAAAAAGTAAATTTAAATACGGAAAACTGACATATTCATACTTTTTAAAAAGTATTCTATAAAGTAACAACTGGGCCAAGAAATCAATAAAGATTAAAACAATATTAAATCAAGAAAACAGCAATAGAATGTTTCTGAAGTGATAAAATATTAACCTTTGTATAAATTGAAACTCTATGGAATGAGGCCAAAGCATTAATCAAAATGAATTTAGTAGTTTTAAAATTTTTTTTTTTTTTTTTTTGGCGGTATGCGGGCCTCTCACTGCCGTGGCCTCTCCCGTTGTGGAGCACAGGCTCCGGACGCACAGGCTCAGCAACCGTGGCTCACGGGCCCAGCCGCTCCACAGCATGTGGGATCTTCCCGGACTGAGGCACGATCCCGTGTCCCCTGCATCAGCAGGTGGACTCTCAACCACTGCGCCACCAGAGAAGCCCAAAAAATATTTTTAATGTGATTAAAAATATAGAAGATAAATTAAACAAGTACTCAACTTTTTATCCTAGGAAAATAATTATAATTACCTAAAAGGAAAATTTAGGACAAGATTTATCGTAATAAAAACAAAGTAAAATTACATATTGAATAAAATTCTACAGGCAAGAGATATCCCTTTATCTATGTTCCTAACTTTATAATTCTGCACAGTTTTTATATAGGTTGAGATCATTGATGAGCATTTTATCTTCTGAAAGCTCCTGTTTGAATAGTCTCCCATTCTTTCAAAATTCCTTATTAAAATCTTACTAATAACTTTGATATTTTAAGGAAACTAGATATGAATTTCCCAAATTTCAATTCCAATTCTTAAATATATTTCTTTTTCTGCTTTGCAGTTATTTTCCAAATAGGTCAAGCTTTCATTCTGCCATTTGAGAAAAAAAAATTTTTTAATTGAAGTGCTAAGAAATAAAAATAGTTTACTAAATCATAAAAGGTAAGAATTTACTGACAAACCAGTACTTATTTGCTAAGGGAAAATGATAAATTTACAGTGGAGAAACATGACAAACACCACCTTAATCAAGTAATCAAAGTTAACATAACCAGTATGAGACAGAGCAAAGCCATATGTCTGCTGATAGGATGCAGGGAGAATACAATGTCAGTTCTGTATCATTGCTGCCAAAGGTGATAACCTGAATCTAACTATGAGAAACCACTGGACAAACCCAAATTGAGAGTCATTCTTTAGGCTAACTGGCCTATTTTGTTCAAAAATGGCAAGCTTGTGAAAAACAATAAAAGACTCAAGAATAGTTCCAACTTAAAGGAGAACAAGAGCACATAATGGACATTATTGGGATTAATGGCAAAGGTTGAGTAAGATCTACAGATTAGACAGTGGTCTCATATCTGTGTTACTTTTTTGATTTTGATAAATGTACAAGAAAAAATTGTGTAAGAAAATTATAACTGAGTAAAAGAATGTCCTCAAATAGTCCTTACTAAAGGAATTTTAAAAGTTATACTTCAGAAAAAGAGTAATCTCAGAAGAATGATCTGACATGAACAAAGACATAAGGAACAAAGAATTTGCTTAACAAACATTGACTAGAAAATAACACCACCACCACTGTATTGTGGAATAAAAGGAAAACCACAAAGAACTAAAATACTCAACAACAATATCAGATAGTTCAGATGTGTTTGGAGTTCTAAGATATTTGCATTGTTTGGGAAGATGATACGGATATTCGCCGATTTCAGACTTTAAGAAGCTAAGTGCTCATGATAGAAAGTTCAAGGTAACTACTCTAAGAATAGGAATGTGGTATATATTTCCAAACTTATAGTGAAAAAGAGATGGAATAAAAAACATAATAAGGTTTTTTTAAAAAGCAAGAGAGGAGAAAAAAAGCACCATTTAAAGCAAAAACAAAACTGCAGAAGTGAATTTAAATATATCAATATCCATTATTGACATAAATGGAATAAATGCTCCAGTTGAAAAACTGGCCTGTTGGGTCAGTTATTTTCTTTTTCTCAGAATGGTTTTAACAACACACACACACACAAATACACAAGTCAGTTATATCTTGTGGATAAGACACACATCTAAAACACAATGATCCAGAAATTCTGAAAACCAAAGAATAGAAAAAGATATTCCTAACCACACCCCCAAAAAGCTGGTATACTTATATTAGTATCATATAAAGAAAATTTAAAAGTCAAAGAATCGAAAAAGATATTTCTAACTAAATGAAAATTGGTATACTTAGATTAGCATCATGCAAAGAAAACTTTAAGGAAAAAATATTATTAAAAATAAACAAGGAGGAGCTTCAAGATGGCAGAAGAGTAAGACGCGGAGATCACCTTCCTCCCCACAAATACATCAGAAATACATCTACACGTGGAACAACTCCTACAGAACACCTACTGAACACTGGCAGAAGACCTCAGACCTCCCAAAAGGCAAGAAACTCCCCATGTACCTGGGCAGGGCAAAAGAAAAAAGAAAAAACAGAGACAAAAGAATAGGGACCGGACCTGCACCTCTGGGAGGGAGCTGTGAAGGAGGAAAGGTTTATATCACCATTCGTGGAGGCTGAATATAACGGACGCAAGGCGCACTATGACCAGAAGGTTTTTTCACACTTTACAAATAGTTTTCTATTTTAGCTGTGGACATCAAAGAGTCTCATTTGCAGATAGAAGTAGAAACTGTTATCAGGTTCTTCGTATCACGTATCCAAATAGAATGCCCAGTCTTTAGATGCTGTCCAATTTCTTTTGGATAAAGCAAGTGACTCCCAGCAGGACCATGTAGATGAGGACGTTCTGTAGGGAGATCACATCCTCGAGCATCTTCCATTTCCTCTCCTTGTCCAGTGTCGTCTCCAGGCTCTCAATACAGAACATTGCAGCTCTGCCTCGCTGGGCCTCAAGCCTGCGTTCTTCTCTCTCTCTGCCTGAAGCTGGGACGGTTTTAACTTCTTCAAACCTCGGTTACTTCCTATGTAGAACAGAAACCATAGTATCTAACTGATTGCATTGTTGTGAATCTTAAATGAGGTACATTCAGAAAGTTTTACCCAGAGATATTAATATGTTCCTCATCACCCGCCCCTTGCTCCTTAACCTCCTAATACCCTTAGGACTAAACTGTCACTTATTACCCTTCCAACAGGAGATTAAAGGACTAAGACCAATCTATCATCTCTATCGATGTCATGCTGTGTCAGATGCTTGCCCTATCTCAGGCATCTGCTCTATTCCCTAAGTGTCCCTGCTCTGGGTCATAGTCTGGGTAATTTAGATGCCAAGCGTAGCAGCCAGGGAAGCTGTATCATGTTTTTCTTTCTGTAGTCAGTGCCGTTGCTATTGCAGTGTTTTGTGTTCACTGAACAACAGATCACTACTATTATCATCATCATTGCAACTGATGACAATAATAAAACAGTCTCTTGGGCTTTTGCGGATAATGTCAACTCTCCTCACGCTATTTGGTTGTTTCTGTCCTATTCCCTCCGCCTGACCTAAAACAGATCCCTGAGCTATCTCTTAGCTGATAATCTCTTTCCTAACTCATTTGATTTTACTCATATTTCCCCTCCAGATTTTAAACGATGAACAAGTTCTGTACAGACTCTTCTCAAAACTGATTTAGTTTAGATTCAGTAGCAGTCTTGCGGGATCATGGAGAGACTGCTAAGTTTAATGCCACAATCATCTCAGCTCCTACAGAGTATTCATTTCATTGTCAGCTGGTGGGAACAGGCGATTGCTGTGGTATAAGGCCGATTCCCTTCAGTAATGAAGCAAGGAAGGCACTGGGACATTTTCATTTCTGAATTCCAAGTGAGTACATATTGTCATTTCAGATGCTATTCCAAGAGCTATCATTTGCTGGAGTGCATCTGGTACCACATTTATTTACAGCATTCTAATTTTTCTTTAAAACTTAGGGAATGTGGGAAGAAACTGAGGTTATTGATATTGGATATGTAGAGCTCAGCTAGTAAGATAAGGCCAAGTAATATTCTCCAAGGGAAAAATGTTCAATTTCTCATCATTTCTCATTACTGAAGATAGCACTGACAAGAATAATTGAAAATAGGTAATGGACAATCAGCCAGAGGGTTGATTTGATAACAAAGAGAGAGTCCCAGGGAGAGAAAATGAAGTTGTAAGGGAGGTGAAGTCCTACCATGTAGTAATAATGGAAAATTGTGCAACTTTTTACTTTGATACTGAATCATCTCTTATCCTGCTCTAAATGAGATGAGGAACACAATTTTCTTGTATAAAAAAATAAAGACGGGAAAGGAAAATGGAAGAGTTGTGTAAGATAATGATAATTGCCTTGCCTTGAGAAAAAGCCATAATACAAAGGAAAATTGTAACACAATACTGAAAAATGAACCCAATATAATTAAACAAGTAACTGAGGATGGAAAAGACAACCAGAAATCAGAAACTCAAAACTCAGACTGAAAATTGTCAACAATAGCATACAATGTTAGAGAAAAGTAGGGTAATATTTTCAAGACATTCAGGGGGGAACGTGTGAGCCAGGGGTTTTATACGCAGTCCTTCAGTGTTTACAGCTATAGACAAACCCATTTTAACCATGTAAGAACTCGGAATATTGCACTCACAGGCTTTTCCTCAGGAATCTGCCAGAGAACAGTCTTCGTTCAATCGAGAGATAATAACAAAGGCCTTCTAGTGAGCATCGTTGCATATATTTAATTATGTCTAAGAGTAAAATAAAGATGAGAGTAAAGGTGGAAGATTAGAATGTAAATGTTAAATGTTCTGAGTAAATAGAGATAACATAACTAAAAAATGGGAGAGGAAAGTATAAAGTTAACAAATGTGAAAAAGTTATAGAGAAAGCCTTAAAATATTTATGAAACGTACATTATATTTGAACACATGGAAAGCTATTCCATATTCTTAAAAAGAAAGAATAAACATCATCAAGATGCTAATTCTATCCAAGATAATATACAACCCCAATAAAAATACCAATTTTTAAAAAGACAGAATTAGATAAACTGAATCTAAAGTTTATATGAAAAATATTAATGAAGCTCAAATTACTATGGAGGGAAAAAAACACAGGAGAAAAAGGGCAATGGAAAGTAAGGAGACTAGAAGTAATAGATATTAAAACATACTGTATTGCCTCTAATTAAAACAATGTGGACTGTGTATGAATGGACTGCCTGACATTCCAAGGGAACACATAGAAAACTAAAAATTAGACCCTAGTATGTAGGACAATGTATGTATATTAAATCATTGGGGGAAAGAGACATTTTTCAACAACTGGAGAAATATTGAAAAAAGATAAAATTTAGATTCTAGCCTCAAACTATACATCAGAATAAATTCCACTGATTGATCAGATATCTGAATATTTTAAAAATGAAAATTAAAACCCTATATATGTACCAGAGAAAGTGAATTCCTCTATCAACTAGAAATGGAAAAAGCTTTCTTAATTATGACTAAAACATTTAAAGCTATTAAAGAAAATACAAAATATTTGACCTCAAAAATCTGTAAGGCAAAGAAAGAATTTAAAAGAAGAATAAGAGATTTAGAGAGGGAAGGAAAAGAAGACTTGCTTTGCCACTATAGTCAGTCTTTCCCCTTCCCAATTTGATCTTAAATGGTTGTGAATAAAGAGGCTGGATAAAATGATTTCTAAAGTCCTTTTAATATTAATATTTTAGAATTCTAATATGCTTGAACTACCTAAATGCAAGAAAAAGACAGTTATATGCTTGGTTGAATCTTGGTCTTTTTTTCCCTTCTCAATAATCTGAGCATATCCTTTTAATCTCTTTGCCTAATCATAAAATACAGGCCCTATTCCACTGTTTCTTCTCCTGATAGCCTTCACTCCTTATTCCTCCTCTCAATATGGTGATCCTGCCATTACCCCATGAGCAGTTATTCAAATCTCATGGATGAGAATTTCTGTTTCCTCAAACCCTCCCGCATCCAGGAACTTTGGAATTTCAGAGTGAACAGACAACAGTTTGATTAAGGCCCCTGGGTTTGTGGGGTGAGGGTGATGCAGTTAACTCAGAGCTTTCGCCTTGGGAAAGGTGGTAGGGAAGGAAAGTACCCAGTAGTAGGAAGTAAGTTGCATGACCTTTGACTATGATGTTTATCAGTGGTAGTTTGTGAAAAGAAAGTGTAAGAGGGTGAAGAGGCAGATGTGGAAGAGAAGCAATATTGCTCTCAGAAATAGGAAGCTAACTATAAATTTTATTCTAGATAAATATACAACTTCTAGCTATTTAGAATATATTTATTCCAAAAATTGTTTGAGGTTGCTTAAAATAGAAGATGCATCTCTTTTTCCTTTTTCTATTGAAGTATAGTTGATTTACAATATTGTGTTAGTTTCAGGTATATAGCAAAGTGATTTAGTTTTATATATACATGTATATATGTGTGTTTTTTAGATTATTTTCCATTATAGGGTATTAGAAGATATTGAATATAATTCCCTGTGCTATACAGTAAATCTTTGTTGCTTTTCTATTTTATGTATAGTAGTTTGTATCTGTTAATCCCATACTCCTAATTTAATCTCTCCCCCCTCCCTTTCCCCTTTGGTAACCATAAATTTGTTTTCTATGTCTGTGAATCTGTTTCTGTTTTGAATATAGTTTCATTTGTATTATTTTTACATTCCACATATAAGTGATATCATACAGTATTTGTCTTTCTCTGCCTGACTTACTTAACTCAGTGTAATATTCTCTAGGTCTATCCATGTTGCTGAAAATGGCAATATTTCATTCTTTTTTATGGATGAGTAATATTCCATTATATATATATATCTCACATCTTCTTAAGCCAGTCATCTGTTGATGGCTCATCAGCTATTGTAAATACTGCTGCTGTGAACATTGGGGTGCATGTATCTTCTTGAATTAGAGTTTTGGTTTTCCAGATATATACCCAGGAATGAGATTGCTGTATCATATGGTAGTTCTATTTTTAGTTTTTTAAGGAAACTCCATACTGTTTTCCATAGTGGATGCGCCAATTTACATTCCTACCGAAAGTGTAGGAGGTAGAAGATTCACTTCTATAGGAAAAAAATCATGTGGTGTATGAGATTGAAGGTAATTATATATAAAAGCTTGGATATAAATAGTTTCAAGATTATGTACTTATTTAAGGCATGATACTGTAGCAGCTAAAGCCAAAAAAGGAGAGCTATATTGAGTTATATAATTCCTATTGTCAATTAAAAGTAAGCACATCTTTTTTGAATTAATAGTTCTATTTTATTTATCGATATTTGTTTATTTATTTGAACTCTTTTTAAGAGAGAGAGCTATTTTTTCTATTGCTAAATTCTTTCAATAGTTTACCTGAAGGATCCTTATATAGGCATAGGGAAGAAAAGATTTAACAGTGGGTCTGTAACTAGTTTCCTGTCCTCAGGGATGCTGGAGGGAAGATTGACCTGAACTTGTGCAAACATTGACTTATGGAACAGGAATCCTTTTAGAAGAGTGTACCTGGTTTATCTAGTTTGAGTCTTATAAGTAAATCTGAAATTTATGGAATTACGTGCTCCTGCTGCTGTGTTGAAGAATAGGATTTAATTATGTAGCCAGAACAGGTCTGTATGATTAATGAGGCATATAAATTCAAGAGACCCCTGTGCTTGACTGATACCCAATTAGATAGCATAACTCTGAAACCAAATGAACTCAGGTGCAGAAATGAGTATTCTAAGAGCTGCATCTGACGTATGGGGCCTCATAGATATTGGTGCTGCTTGCATTATTGTTTTGAATTCTCTGCTAATCATTAATAAAGCTTAAGGCTGAGGAAGACTCTTATTTCATTGACTGATAATTCAGACCTTTGTGATAGTACGGGGATAGTGAACAGTATAAGATACAGCATCTTCCAGTTTATTTTAGAAAGGATGCTGACACATTCTTCACATAACTATTCCTTATAAACAAACTTCATAGCAGCTGAGGGCCCTCTGTTTCTATAGGGACTCAAATTTCTCTGGGACAAATATGTGGCTTCTTGGAGGTTCGGCTCAGTTCAAGGCTTGAGTATCAGTAACTTAGAGTGATGAATCACTAGCATGTTTATAGACTTCCTTTCACATACTAGTGGTCTTTACAGGGCTTATATCAAGAGCTCTGCAGGGATCCATTTCTAGAGAATGCCTGAAGTGTAAGTATTTATTGGATGAAAAAAAGTTTTTAAGATTTAGAAACAAGATGTGAAGTGTTAAAGTTGGCATTGTTATAAATTTTAAAAGATTCTTCTTCTTTTCTATGGTCTGGAGGCAAGACAATTACATATATGATCTACTAACCATTTATAATGATCACTGAACAGCAAATACCAATTCTGGATGCATTGAAATGGAAGTCTGAATCATTCTTTTACGAGTATTACTTGCTTATAAGAGTACTCGGTATATATGCTTTGTATTTATAAGTTGTTATGTTTATAGTACATGTCTGTTTTCTAAAACTTAAAAAAAGTTTTTCCTATTAAATTTTCCTGCTGGATAAAGAAGGTATGATCCAGTGCAAATAAATTTTGTTTTTGCTCCTGGAATACTCCTCATTGTAAATTAACAAATGGTCTTTTAGCTGATTGAGCTGAATCAGTCCCCTAGAGCTTATCACAGTAAATTTATATTTTTTACCTATAAATATGAGTATCAGACCCTGGCCTCATGGGGACTCTACCAGGGCAGATATACCTGGGGAGGCCCTACCTATAGCTATGAAACTTTCCATCTGTTCTAGGTACACCTAACAGTGAAAACACCTCCTTGTTAGGAAAGCAAAGTAAGGAGGGAGGGGACAAAATAGAATAACTTTAAAAATGGGGTTTGAAAAGAGGAGATTATGGAATCTCTTGAGTCATGGCTCCCTGAATCCCTAAATTATACTGGTACAGTGAATGTATTTTTACATTCTGAATGTAGTGATATTTTACTGGACAGTATTGTCTACATCACACCCAAGGTGATATGTTTAATCAAATCCATTTAATTGGCCAATATTTTTAAATGCCTGTTTTTGCTTAGCACTGGAGCTCTGTGCTAGGGATACAAGATAGTAACAAAATAGTTAGAGCTCCTTCCCTTGGGGAAACCACTATCTCAAGGGAGAAACAGACATTTAATTAAGCACCCAGTTGATTATTTAATTATAATTGTGAGAAATACCTCAAAGGACTGGAGCTCTGTGCAATGGAAAGGTGTAAGCAGATGATCTGATGTGAAGTGAGGTTCAGAGAAGTGCCTTTAATTGCCCAAGATCATACAGCTTAGAAGTAGCAAAGCAGAAATTTGCATCCAGGTGGAATCTTACTCTGATGCACTACATTTGCTGCCTCCAGCTATGCAGCTAAAAAGTGCCATGTGAGCAAAAAGAATGGTGCGTTGGTCTTCCACGACTGCTGCAACAAATCACTACAAATTTAGTAGCTTATCTTATTTTCTCTAGGTTAGAAGTCCAACACTTCTCATGGGCTAAAATCAAGGTGTCGGCAAGTCTGTGTCCCCTTCTGAAGGGTGCAGGGGAAAATCTGTTTTCTTGCAGAATTTTCCATCTTCAAGAAGTTGCCTGCATTCTTTGGCTCATGGTCTCCTTTCTCCCTCTTCAAAACCAGCAATGATGAGCTGGATCCTTCCCACATCACATCACTCTGACATACCCTTCTGCTTCCTTCTTCTACTTTTAAGGACTTGTGATTACATTGAACCCATGCAGATAATCCAATATAATCTCTCTATTTTAAAATCAGCTGATCAGCAAACTTAATTCCATCTGTAACCTTAATTCCACCTTGCCATGTAAAGCAACCCATTCACTGGTTCCAGGGATTAGGATGTAGGTATCTTTGGGGTCCATCCTTCTACCCACCACAGAAGGCGTATTAATTGTGGCTCAAGAGTGGAGGAGTCAAGAGATGGTGTTTGGTAGAAGAGTCCATAAATAGGAAACTGGAACATCATGAACAGACATGGAAAAGAGTTTCAAGTATGATCAGAGAAGAGTAGTAAATTTGATTGTCTTTCTTCTAGACCATAGGCACTCTAGTAGGGAGGCTGTGAAAGAAATATAGTGGATGCTAGTTAGAATAGTTAGGGTAGACCAGGTAATAGTGGCCTTGATTAGCAAGTTATACAGATGGGGTTTATCCCAAGAGCAGTGGCGAGGCACTGAAGAAGCTCAGCAAGCCGCAGCATGGTCAGCCTCTACTTTAGTTTCATCCCCTCTCAGATATAGATGGAAAAATGTTCTCCTCTCTGACCCACTAGAACCATATGCAGCCATGAGCCTGGCTGCATGGCAAACAAGAGGGTTCTGAGTAGCACGCTCTTTTCAAGACACCTCCAGCGTATCAGGAAGGAAGAAGGGGCCCCTGGAATCAGCACTGGCCACCCAGAGACCTCCTTACTTTGACGATGGAATCTCTTCACTTTTTATGTTCAAGGTAAACATGTAAGGGAAGAGGGGCCAAGATGGTAGAGTAAGAAGACCCTGAGCTCATCTCCTCCCATGGGCACACCAAAATTACAACTATTTACACAGTAATTATTGATGAGAGAGACCAGAAGACTAGCAAAGAAGATCTTCTACAACTAATGATATAAAGAAAGAACCACAGCGAGATGGGTGGGAGGATGGAGAGATGGTACACTTAATACCCCTGGGTAGGTGACCCACAATGGGGAGGAAAGTTACAGGTGCAGAAGTCCTTCTCAAGGAGCAAGGGATCCAAGCCCCACATGAGGCTCCCAAGCCTGGGGATCCTGCACTGGGAAGATAAGCCCCCAGAACATTTGGCTTTGAAAGCCAGCAGGGCATACTTTCCAGAGAGTCAAAGCACTGTGGGAAGTAGAGACTCCACTCTTAAAGGGTACATACAGATGCTTACATACTCCGGGACCCAGGGCAGAAGCAATAATTTGAAAGGAGCCTGGGTTAGACCCACCTCCTGATTTTGGAGAGCTACATGCAAAAGAATTAAGGTGTACTACTCTGTCACAGCATGCATAAACATAAATTCAAAATGGATTAAAGACTTAACTGTAAGACCTGAAACCAGAAAACTTCTGGAAGAAAACATAGGCAGTAAGCTCTTTGACATAGGTCTTAGTAATATTTTGGGGGATGTATCTCCTCAGGCAAGGGAAACTGAAGCAAAAATAAACCAATGGGACTACATCAAACTAAAAAGCTTCTGCACAGCAAAGGAAACTATCAACAAAACGAAAAGGCAACCTATTGAATAGAAGATAGTTGCAAATGATACATCCGATAAGGGGTCAATACCAAAATATTCAAAGAACTCATACAATTCAACATTAAAAAACAAAAACACAAATAACCCAATTAAAAAATGTTCACAGCATCTGTATAGACATTTTTTCAAAGAAGACGTACAGATGGCCAAAAGGCGCACGAAAAGATGCTCAAGAGCGTTAATCATCAGGGAAATGTAAATAAAATCCACAATGAGATGTCACCTCTTGCCTGTCAGAATGGCTGTTAGCAAAAAGACAACAAGTAACAAATGTTGGTGAGGATGTGGAGAGAAGGGGACCTTTGTGCACTGTTGCTGGGGATGTTAAATTGATGCAGCTATTTTGGAAAACGGTATGGAGAGTCTTCAAAATCTTAAAAATAGAACTACCATATGATCCAGCAATTCCACTCCTGGGTATTTCTCCAAAGAAAACAAAACCACTAATTAGAAAAGATATGCACCCCTATGTTCACTGCAGCGTTATTTACAATAGTCAAGATATGAAGCAACCCAAGTGCCTATCAATAGACGAATGAAGACATGGTATATATACAATGAATGATTACTCAGCCATTAAAAAAGAATGAAATCTTGCTATTTACAACAACTTGGATGGACCTAGAGGGTATTATGCTCAGTGAAATGTCAGACAGAGAAAGACAAATACTGTATGATATCACTTATATGTGGAATATAAAAAACAAAACAAATGAACAAACCTAACAAAACAGAAACAGAGTTATAGATAACAAACAGGTGGTTGCCAGAGGGGAAGAGGTGGGTGGAAGAAGGAAATATGACAGCGAGATTAAGAGGTACCAACTTCCAGTTGCAGAATGATGAGACATGGGTATGAAATGCACAGTGTGGGGAATATAGTGTAGTGACAGATCATAACTAGATTATCATGGTGATCATTTTGAATTGTATAGAAATACTGAGTCAATTTGTTATGTAACAGGAGCTAACGTAGTGTGGTAGGTCGATGATACTTCAAAAACAAGCAAGCAAACAAACGCACTCATAGAGAAGGAGATCAGATTTGTGGTTACTAGAGACAGAGGGGAGGAGGAGTTGAAGGAAGGCAGTCAAAAGGTACAAACTCCCAGTTATAAGATAAATAAGTACTAGGGATGCAATGTACAATGTGATAAATATAATGAACACCTCTGTATGTTATTTATGAGAGTTAAGAGAGTAAATCCTAAGAGTTCTCATCACAAGGAAAATAATTCTTTTCTATTTTTAAAATTTTGTATCTATATGAGAAGATGGATGTTCACTAAACTTACTGTGATAATCATTTGATGACGTGTGTAAGTCAAATCATTGTGCTGTACACCTTAGACTTATACAGTGATGTATGTCAACTATATCTCAATAAAACTGGAAGAAAAAAAAATAAACAGGTAGAAAAAAATCATAATTCCTGTCATGGGTAGATGAGTAGTCTCCTGCCTTTTCAACATTTAAGGCTCCAGAAAGATGCCTTTAGTTTTATTGCAGGTTCAGCCCCTTAGACTTTACCAATCCTTTAGTAGTGAAAAGTTCTACCTGTCACACCTGGCGCATCTCTATATTTTCTCTTTGGTTGTCTTTTATTAATTTGAAACGCATTTACTTAGGAGGACTAAAGTGTACAGTGTACAAAGTGACAACTTCATACATTGGCTTTCTAAAAAAAAGTCCCAACTTTTTACCATACAGGTGCTCACCAGTATAAAATCCTTTAAAATAAATTTTAATACTTAAAAAACAAAGACCCTTAACTTGTGATAATTAAGGTAAGCTGGTAAATAAACTAATCAGTAAAGGAAGAAATAAATTCTTTATCCTGTCTTTCTTATCAAATTTGTAGCATTGTTTAGCCAAGTATTAATAGAGGAGATACTCTTTTTCTAAAGGAATTCCAGCTAAAAAAATGAAGAAATGGTAGAAGTAAAAAATCATTATGCAAATTCTAATAGGTTATTTGAGCATAATATCATTATGCAAATTCTAATAGGTAATAATCATCAATGACTGTAATATCACAAAAATAGATGATATTGGACATTTTGTGCCCTGATGGAAGAATATTACCACATCTATGAAGTAGTCTAGAAAAAAAATTGACCCTGATTCTGCTTAAGCTTTTAGATCCAACTACCAATTTTAGTAGTATGAAATTTAGAGGAACATGTTAAATGCCACCAGTGGATACAATGACAACATCCAGACATCAGGACAAATGCCATATTTCTTCAACAATTAAGTTTCAAAGAGGAAGAAGAAAGATAGAGGGGGAACTGGTAAACTAACAGAGACTTGAGAGATAGAGCAATCAGTTGCAAGGTGGGTCTTATTGGATTCCTATTCAAAGAAACAACTGTAGAACATTTTTTTATATTTGTAAGGAATTGGAAATGTGAAACTTCCAAGATATTTAATGATATTGAAAGATTGTTACCTCATATTTTAGATATTATAATGATATTACGGTAATGTATATAAAACAGTCCTTACTTTTTAGGGATACATATAATATATTAGTGGATGAAATCATATGACACCTGAGGTTTGCTTCCAGTACAGGAGAAGGGGAGAGATGAAACAGAGTTGGCTATGAATTGATGATTTTTGAATCGGAGTCCCAGAAGCATGGGGATTCATCATGCTCTGTGGTTTGAAGTTTTTCATAATAAGAAGTTAAAGTTAAAAATAGAGATATGTCTTTTATAAGGCTGAATGATATTCCATTGTATGTATGTAAGCACACTTTCTTTATCTGTTTATCTGTCAGTGGACTTCTAGGTTGCTTCCATTTCTTGACTATTCTGAAAAATGCTGCAATAAATACAGGAGTGCAAATATCTCAAACCTTGGGGACATTATGCTAAGTGAAGGAAGCCAGTCACAGAAGGACAAATACTGCATTTCCTCTTATACAAGGCATCTAAATAGTCAAACTCATAGATGCAGAAAGTCAAATGCTGGTTGCCGGGGCCAGGAGGTGGGGGTGTTGGGGAGCTGCTGTTCAACAGATACGTTTACAGCTATGCAAGATATAAAATCTCTAGGAATCCATACAACATTGTGCTTATAGTTAACAATATGGTATTGTGCACTTAAAAACTTGAGGCTAGATCTTATGTGTTTTTAAAATAAAAAACAAAGATATGTCACCATTTTACATATTTTGATGACTAATGAATAACTGAAGGATGATTGTCAAATATTGCATTCCTTTTCTTTCCCATTTGTTATAATCTCGTCAGACATTTTACTTAATCTGGAGAGCTAGTGTATTATCCAAACAATTCCAACAAAAACATTTACACTTTTACTTTGTAGGTAACGATCTTATTCCGCCATGACACTACATGACATAAATTGAGTTTATTGGCAGAGAACTAGAGTATCGACACACCAGTCATTCACCTCTAATTCCATCTGGTAAAATCACGCTACGGTTGACACATCTAAGGGAAGATATATGACCTTTAATCTTAGAACCTATAAAAATACTGACTAGATAAGACTTAGAACCATGGTCTATGAATCTTTAATCTTAAAACCTATAAAAATACTGACTAGCTAAGACTTAGAACCATGGTCTATGAATCATTACATCTGCATTGTAGCCTTAGCTCTACCTATCAAACTACATTCTTTTATGGCCATTCAGATGATTTGGTTTTGGAACAGGGCTAATAATACTCACTTGAAGGAGAATGATGGGGATTAGTGTATTTGAGAATGTTTTAGCCCTTAACATGAATTTTTGACTGATGATTTCAAAGTGTAATTAATTAATGAAAATAATTTCAACCCTAAGCATATTTGATAAAATATTTGTGATATCTCTACTGACATGCTTGGCGGTTAAAATACAGCCTTTGGGAGTTTACTGTGTTGTAGGCAATGAGAAAATTTAATTAGTGCTTCTATAAAGACTGTTAATTTTTTAATACAGCTCCTTGCAAAAGTTTCACCCAACTTAAATTAGTTTCTCCTATGTTTTCTCTTGTAATAACTCATGGAAATAAGTGAGAACCATAAAGTCTGACGTAGATAACAAGCAGGAATGAGCACAAAGACAGTGAGGGGCTGCCACTTCAGTTACTTATTGAGGATCTTAGTCTGGTCTTTTACCCAACTTTTCAAATTTTACGTACCATCTTAATATTCTAGGACTTTTAAGATGGGATGGACATCAAAGCATCAAGCTCAGAGAGTGATTTTGCCCCTTTGATATCAGATGATATAGGTTGCTGGGTCACATGAGCTTCCCCATAGCTCTGAACCAGGAGGTTTACTTAAAAGACATCTTAAAATGATGTATCTATAACTCTAGTCCCACTTTAGAAATCCTAGTATTTCTCTTTAAAGCTGTTATTGACCTGTTGTCACAGGAGCAAACTTAAGCTACTTTGGAAAGGGTAGTTATAGATTTTTGTTGCTTTAGCCACACGCTCATTCCCAGGTTCCCCTGTTTGTGAACCTTGCCTTTGCAAGGTTCAACCTGGTTCAACCTTGCTGACTATACTGGCAGTCTGTGGCTGCAGAACAGTTGCTCCTTATGTAAAGCTATTTGGTATAAGGAGTGTTCTTGAGACCATGACCTCATTACTATGGTACCCTAATCAAGCAAGGAAACCTTTGAAATACAACCGTCATACTCAGTTGCCTACCAGAGTAAACTCTGAGGCCTGAGGGCTGAGAACTTGTTTGAACTGAGACCTTGGCAGTGGCTGATGAACTATTTTGATTCTTTTTAATACTGCAATTCTCTCTTTTTAGTTCACCTCCTGTGGCCTTAAGAATATAGGGCTACTGAGGTATGACGAGGAACAATCTTTACTTACAGTCTCCACCATAGTGGCTGGGTTTTTTTGGCCTTAAATATTATCTATAAGCCAAAGATTTTAACAATTATGGAGTGAAGGTCCCAGATAAAGTGGGGAAAACAACCTGTATAGTGATCTGTAAATCTACATGAGAGTGACCATTTGACATTTGACCTAAGTTTTGTAATGTTCAGTAATGTCTTCACTGGGCTTCCCTGGTGGCACAGTGGTTGAGAGTCCGCCTGCCGATGCAGGGGACACGGGTTCGTGCCCTGGTCTGGGAAGATCCCACATGCCATGGAGCGGCTGGGCCCGTGAGCCATGGCCGCTGGGCCTGCGTGTCCAGAGCCTGTGCTCCACAACAGGAGAGCCCACAACAGTGAGAGGCCCGTGTAATGCAAAAAAAAAATAAATTAAAAAAATAATGTCTTCACAAAAAAATTCTCTAAGGATGTAGGAATATTTGTTTTGCAAAATAGAAGTAACTTAATTTTCCTCCATTATAAAAGGAATATATGTATATTCATTGCAAATAATTCAGAAAATACAAAAATATATAAAGAAGAAAATTAAAATCACCATAATTTCATCACTGAAAGATGAATTCTGCTTACAATTGACTATATATTTTTCCAGACCTTTAAAATATATCTATTTATTCTTATGAAGATATGATCATACTTTATATACTGTTTTATGACCTGATCCCCCATCCCAGAAACACACAAACACGTACACACACAGACAAACACACATGCACGCACACCCCACTGGAATTTTTCCATTTAAAAAATGTGCTTATATACAACCAAAACATAAAGATGTGGAATAACGTCTAATCAGAGGGTTTTCTATTTAGGTGCAGGAAAGGTAAAGGATTATTACTTAAATATGAGAAATACCAGAAGTTTCTATGTTTCATAAGGATCACATACCCAGGTTAACATGGCAGAGGCACCAAGGCAGAATTTTGAGAAATATGTCTTTCAGGTATGATACAGAAATACAGTGGTGATCTCCCATATGGCTGAGAACAGCAATCCAATTTTCATCTTACAATTTCAAGTCTACATTTGTATTTTTCTTTAAGATACTTTATTGCTGGGCTGGTTACCAATAGTTATGCATAAATTTATTGGTTACCAGCTATATGGTGAGCTCTCCATATCCTTGTTGCTATATGAAAGCTGAATAAGAGGAAGGTAAAAAGTAGTTGCTGTTTCTTTACGTCAGCAATCAGTAAAAATGAGAGAGCACTTCTGAAGGAGGTCCTGGACCTGGCAGTGCTTACAAATTCCAGCAGCCAAGTTCAGTGTGGTTAGAAGCCTTGAGGCATAAGCAGGCATTCCAGCTTTTAAGTTGCAGTTTTTTAGACTGCATGTGGCAGTAACAACTTGTCTGCTTTACAGATTGCCTAAAAAAACAGGTGTACTCAAACCTAATTTTCCTATATCAGACTGAATTTACCAAATTCTTGTCCTGAATAAGAGTTATCTTGTTGAATATAATAAGGCATCTCCTTTTGTCATGTGATCATAACTCAAAGAATGCTAAATATGTACCTAATATATTTAAGATTTATCTAGTCAAATAATGTTTAATTCACTAGTGGAAGAATTAAAGGCTAGAGAAGTGACCTGTTACACAGATAATTTCTGACAGAACTGTGATAGGAACACACAACTTGACACCTAGGGGGTCTATTAGACTATTAGTCTATTGTAATGGATTAACAATGTCTTTTATTTTGTGTATTCTGATGCTTTGAAATCTGGGGCCTTTCTGACCAGGAGGGGCTACCCCTCCAGAATTAGCCAGCTCTCAGAGATAATAAACAACTTGCTCATCAGAACACTTTCTGATGGCAAATCAATCAATCCAGAGCCCACATCCCTTGGGCTCTCACACTCCCAGTCACTATCCATCTGCCCTAATCATCTCAGGACCAGGTACCAGACAACTAGGGACAGTCCCTATGCCCTGGAACCCACTGAAATTATTCAGACTGGCTAATTCTAAGCCTGCTTACCCTGTCTTGCCTGTTCCTTCCTGATCCTCCAAATCTATAGATAGAAGATTATAGCATAATTCTCACTGACAAAATCTTACAGGCACAGTGACTCTTGCCTGTAAATCAAAGAAAGGAAGACAGAGCAACCTTTCAGGATTGAGAAGACAGAAGCTCCCCTTCTGGTTTTCAGAGGAGAGCTTGTTTTCTGCTCTGGTATTATTACTTTCTTGTCATTTCTAATATGACAATTACCAAGCTTCCTAGTAGCATTGACTGATGGTTTGATAACTTTATTTTTATACCTTTCTCTAGCATTTACAGATGGTGAATTTCATTCTGGCTCCAAGAAAACACTGACTATTAACTGATTACAGAAGTTTCCTCAGTATTTTTCTCCCTGGTATTATATCTCAATAGGCTTGAATTTGCAAAATGGATGGAGCAGCTGGTAAATAAAGATTATATTAGTAAAGATCTGTGCCTCCTCAGAGGAAAAGGAATTGACTGAAGTGAAAAAGACTTTCTGTAGTGTTTATTTTTAAAAGTTACATTAGCAGAGCAAACCTCCCAGGAATCTTTCTGTGCCTCCACGACCTCTTCTGTTTGTATATTCCAGGCTATGGTGTCAAAAACACCTTGCATTCATATGCATTGACTCTCTTTCCTCCCTCCTGATGTCTGAATATCTGCAGAACATTAATAAATTCACTCTGGAGCCTGAAGTATACGAGGCACGTAATCTTATATCTCACAGCTAACAGTAGAATAGATGACCCAGGAGACGGACCTTGGACAGTTCCTCAGAAAATATAATCTTGTCTGATTTACCTTTGTGCATAGTTTCTTAGTATTGTGTTGAGAATGAATGTATGCCTTCTTTGTTTGATGTGGACACAGCTGGGCATGTTCTGGAGGTCTGATGTTGAGGTGCCCCAGAGAAGGAGGTAGAATCAAAGGTTCAGACATGAGCAACTAGAAAAAAGAATAAAAGAAGCAGAAGCAAACAGCAGAAGCAGAAACTAGGATGGTACTTCAGGTTCTTCTGAAATATGGAGAAGACTTTCATAGCCCAAACTGAGTTGACCTTGGATGATATCTGGGACATCCAGGACTCAAAGAGCTGCTCATTTCTGCTTCAGGTAGAATTAGGCTGATGCTCTGGAATTTATTTAGTGGTTCAGAGTCCCAGTTCTGGTGGTCAGAGGGTAAAACTAGGATGTGGAGGGGCTTCAGATTTATTTATCCTTCTCAAACTTGGACACCACATAAAGTTTGGCTTATAAATCTCTCTCCTTTGCTGATGAAGGGATGAACTCAGGTATCAGCCTGAGTATGAAGAATATTTCATTGAATGTTGTTTATGATTAACTTACTTTTAGAAGATATAAAAACTACAGTGTTGGGCTTCCCAGGTGGCGCAGTGGTTGAGAGTCCGCCTGCCGATGCAGGGGACACGGGTTCGTGCCCTGGTCCGGGAAGATCCCACATGCCGTGGAGCGGCTGGGCCCATGAGCCATGGCTGCTGAGCCTGTGCGTCCGGAGCCTGTGCTCCGCAATGGGAGAGGCCACAACAGTGAGAGGCCCGCGTACCGCAAAAAACAAAACAAAACAAACAAACAAAACCTACAGTGTTTAGGTATACAACATATTGTTTTGTTTTGAGTGAGTGAATCAAAGATAATTTTAAACTGGCCATTATGGCATGACCATAAAGATGTTTAAACCTCAAGTCTCAGTTTAACTTGTTCTCCCTAAATAATATATGGACGTTTAAGCTAATATAAATTTGCAATAAAGAAGTATAGTATAGAGAAGAGGAGTAGATGACAGAGCAAAGAGAGAAGAAAAAAATGTTTGCTTAGCGTCTTCTAGCCCTAAACTGTAATTATTGGAACAGGCATATTATGCTTTTTGCCAGCTGCTTAATAAAGAAGATAGATTGTTTGAGCTCCCTCCAATTCCTTGGCCAAAGACATCAAGTTACACCCAACCAACACCTTTGTTAGAAAGTTCTCCAGGGCTAAAAACCTGTGGCCATACAACAGTGAATTGGAGTGACCCACGGAGGAATTAGCATTGAAGTGCTCTCAAATAAATAGCTACTTACCAGCCCAAAACTATTCCAGATACTCTTAGACGCCATGGTTAAAAGACAGCTTAATCCATGCTTTGTTTCAGGTATCTTCCTGACTTTGAATCAAAACTCTATTTAAGTTGATCCTAGTACGTTCGTGTCTTAAAAAGCAGTTTAATAAGCAAGAGTGAAGTAGGTTTGGTTTGTTCTGGCCTTAATTTGATTGACTCAGTGGCAGTCCCATTTAGTCAATGATTAATAAAGCTATGGTTCCTGAATTAACCATGTTGTGATACATGGTTTATCATTATTTTAGCTGGAAGGCATAATGCCATGGCTAGCTTCCTTTCTTCCTCATATAATTCTGTCTTTTTCAACTTTTCCTTTCCAGTATGCTGACTCTCTGTTTTTACTTAAGTGGTATCGGTATTTAAGTGAGGAGTTGGGTTTTCTTTTTTTCCCTGTTCTTAATTCAGTAAAGACCTTTAATGCTTTTTCGGATGCCTTCCAGGTGGTTACTATCTTTTTAATGGAATGTTCTTTTCTAGCTGTGATTTCACTAGAATAAACCTTTTCATGCTCTGTTTGTGGAGGCCCCTTTATCTCCTTCACCCTACTGAACACTCTGACTAAGCCTTTGTGTTGTAACATTGAGTTGCAGCTAATGTGGGATCCACTAGCCCATATGCTAGGGCTAGGTTTCTGCCCACTGGATACTTCATGCTTTCGAGTGATTCGTTTTCAGATGTCTATATGTCTTCTCTGCTCTCCCTACCCACCCCCGCCCTTTTCAAATTGAGTCTCATTTTGTTCATTTCTGTTCCCACTTCCCAAGTCTTTTGGGAAATTTACATCATCTTGTTTTCCACACTAACTTTGTTGAGCAATTTCCAGTTTGAAATCATCAGCCAACATTGTTTTTGAGAAGTTCATTTCCTATCTCAGATTATTAATAAACACAGAGTCTGTTCCTCTCTTCTAACTCCTAGAAAACACTGCTTACACTTCTCTCTTATCACTTCCCAGAGAGCTTTGCATATGATTAGTTGTGTTCATTTCCCCTACTGCATTATAAGTGTCTTTAGGGCAGAGGAGAGGCGGCTTTGCATTTTCCACAGGGACTAGCATAATGCTTTCCACACGGTAGGAATTTAGTAAATATGTGGGAATTCTATTATTATGGATATTTGTGGTAGACTGTGCAAATGCCTCCTTAGAACTGGAAATATTGCCATTCAATCTAACACATCGTTTGTGTTTTTTCCTTCTCAGTGTCTTTCAGCTGATGTTTCCCACATGTACTTATGCAAATTAATTTGAATTAATACTGTTTTTATAATTCAGGATGCTGCATTATGTCTTCTAAAGGCCAGGCACACAATAAATGTTACATTTGTTCTAATCACAACATTAAATTCAATGGGGAAGTTTTTTCTTTAAGTTAATTGAGCATTTCCATCCTGGCGTTTAAGATCCTAATTGCTTTTGTTTCAAGATATTTAAATGTTTTCTCTTGGAATTTTCTAATTATTACACAAAATCACAGGAGCAGTGTTTCAGCCTTTTCTCTTGTTTTGCCAGGGAGCCTAAAGTGATTATGTTAGCCTTGAAGACCTCTTCATAATTTCCCCCTAGTTTTCTGTGATAACAGATTCTCCTGATTTCAAATAATTACACTGTAAAAAAATTAGAAACCATAAAATAACATAAATAAGGAAACATAAATTAACTATAACCTGTAATTCAGATATAAAACATCATTAATGGTTAGCAGTATATTCTTCCATTTTTAAGTAAATTTTTTTGTTTTATGATTTTCTTTTTTTTCACTTCAATGCGTATATGAAACTCTTTCAAGTCCTTAAATATTCTGCAATATTTTCAATATTTTCTTATTGTGCTATTTTGATACATCATGATTTATTTTGACAGTCTTCTAAGAAGTTTTGAGTATAAAAGACTGTTCTTATAAAAACCAGTATATTACCCTCAAACATACTTTATTTACTTATGTTTTTAAATATTAATTTATTTATTTGGTTGCACCACGTCTTAGTTGTGGCAGGAGGACTCCTTAGTTGTGGCTCGCCGGCTCCTTAGTTGTGGCATGTACACTCTTAGTTGCAGCATGCATGTGGGATCTAGTTCCCTGACCAGGGATCGAACCCAGGCCCTCTGCATTGGGAGCGCGGAGTCCACTGCACCACCAGGGAAGTCCCCAAACATACTTTATGACAAATTCATTTTCAATGAGTGGGCAGTCTTAAGTGTAGGGAGAGAGACCATGGCTGGCACATGGGCTGTGACAAAGTTTAAATTCTTAAAGTTCTGTTGTTTGCTTTTTTTACTTTGGGCACCACTCATTCCCGCTGGTGAGCCTACAATCTGACTAAATCATTTTTAGGCACTGAAGCTAGGGTTCTTTTACAGAACACCATAATTAGAGCTGGTCAAAGGGCAATTCTGTGCTGAAGCATTAGTGTGGCCAGAAAGGAAGTGAACAAACCCCCCAATCTGTGGTGTGCCATGGAAAATGAAGTGTATTTTCTTTCAATATTTCTATACTAATGATAATGTAAATGCTGGTACTGAGTTCATAAAAAACTGAGATGTAAGTAAACTGGGAAGATGAGGAAAGGAGAGGTAAGGTATCATGGTGTTACAGTACCATATCAGTGAGTCTGTTAGGATTAGGTTTGGCTGTGTATAAAATAAAAATACAAAAGAAAACAGGCTTAAATAAATGATAGGCTTATTTTCTCTCAGGTAAATACATTTGGGAGACAGACTGCCCAGACTGATCTGGAAGAAGTTCCACCAACTAGTTGGGGACGCGTATACCTTTAAAATCACTGCTTTGTCATGCTACTGTGTTACCTTCATACTCAAGGTCCAAATGACATCTGCCTCCAGAGATAAGCATAATATGAATAAGCAGTATACACAAGGCCAAAGAAAAGTGTTTACTTTTATTTTTTTATTTCAAGGGAAAAAAGAACTCAAGAACCAACCAAAGTCTATTCAAAGAAATAGAAGATCTCTTTCAACTTGTAACTTGTGTCTCACAGTTTCTCTTATACAGTCACCATGAATCTTCCTTACAGCCGGGAGCCTCATGCCTCTCAAACGATTTTCTAGGGTCCCAAAACACAGACTGGCCCTCCTGTAGAATTTCAATCTACTTCTGAAACATATACATACCCTTCTTGGTAGGAGCCATATGTTAACATCACTGTATTCCCCTGTGTATGTAATATAGTGGTCTATATGCTTCAAGTAAAATAAAGGTGTTGATTGAATGGATGAAAAAACAATTAGCATAACTGTCGACAACACATTAATTCCTTTATGTTTTATCCTGTCATATTCCAAATAGCCTGTTGACTTTCTAAGCCTTTTCTCTCATCTTGTTCTGAATAGGTCTGGCTACTATTCTGCTCACCTCCATTTCCCCAGGAGAATGTAGGAAATGATGCCTTGGTTATACCTGACTCTGATACTTAATAGCAATTTGAGCACATTATGTCACCTTTGAGGTCCTCAGTTTATTCACCTGTAAAAGTAAGATAACAGCTCCTTCTGTATTGGCCTCACAGATTTCCAAAAGGATCTAATGAAAACTGATTATGAAAAACTGAAAATCTGCAAGCCAATGTACAAGTAGAATGTGGTGGTATTCACCAAGCACCGAGCATGGGTTGGTAAGCTCAGAAAGCCTTTCAGGAGAAGAGGTTGCCCAGTAGGGGTCCTGCATCAGCTCTGCTCCTCCTAAGATCTCCTCCTCTCCTTAAATAGCCTGTGGTCTCCCTGCAAATATAGGAACTATATTCTTTCCCCTTGATCTCTCACATTTCTTTTGTGTGTGTGTGTGTGTGTGCCATTTTGCAAAGTCTTGTATTTATTTATTTATTTTTAAAATATTTATTTATTTATTTTTACAGGATTTTATTTGTTTTTTTTAATTTTTTTTAACATCTTTATTGGAGTATAATTGCTTTACAATGGTGTGTTAGTCTCTGCTTTATAACAAAGTGAATCAGCTGCTCTTCTATCTTAAGTGTTCCTTCTCTGACATTTTTGTTGCAGGCTTGAATCTCCACCCACCTCTCCCATCCACTAAATGGGCCTAGGACAACCTTATCTCTTTTAGATTCTCTCCTTAAAACTAAGTTAATATCTGATCTCATTTTTTACTCTGTCTGGTATTAGCCATAAGCAGCTTTTCCCAGAATCTTTTCAACATACCAAGTGTTCATGAAGGAGAAATTACTAGAGCAGAGATGGGAAGTACAGAAAGGAAGGAGTAGACACAGAAAGAGAAATGAAAGTCTGCAACAACCAAATATTCTCCTCTTCAAAAGTCTCCTAAGAAGTGGTGTTTCTCTATTGATTTTCCAAGCAAGCAGGCTAGATGAAGCCTGCCGAAAATGTCATCTCAGGAACCTACCTGCATTGCTTGGAACTTCACTTTCAAACATGTAGAATCATTTCTTTCTCTAGGACCTAGAGCTGTAGAAATGCATACACGGCACATAGTGGGAAAATTGTATAAGTCAGTTTTTCATATGTGTCAGAAGCATGTATTAATTGTGACATAGTGCTCAAAAAATATTTATTGGGTGTTTATGACAAGCCATATGCTTGTATTAGATGCTGTCGATAAAGCAATGAATTAAAACAAATACAGCTTAGAGTACAGTTTAATTGTTTATACTTTTATTACAGATCTTTTTGGTTTTTAACTATGCATTTCTAGTTTCCTTAAAGTACTTAGTGGTAAACAAAGAAAAGATACTACAAATGTATTTGAATTTAATGCATTGCCTTCATAGCAGTTCTCATTTCTTCAGTTACCTCCATGTGATACATAAACAACACTTGAAACAGTGTCTGAACATGGAACCAGTCAATAGAGGTTAGTTCTGAGAAGGAGGAAGAATGTTACTGAGCCCAAGCTCTTACTGCTCACCACACCACAGGCCAATAAATCAAGAGGTGTTGGGGCAAGGAATAGCGACTTCACTTGGAAAGCCAGCAGACCAAGAAGATGGTGAACTGGTGTCCCGAAGAACCATCTTCCCTGAGTTAGAGTTCAGGCTTATTTTATTCTAAAAGGGGATGGGGTGTGGCTTATTGTTGCAAACTTCTTGGTGCCAGAATCCTTTGTTCTTGCAGCTGTCTGGGTAGGTCTGGTCACAACATTCCTTTATTTATGTATTTATTTATGGCTGCGTTGGGTCTTCGTTGCTGTGTGCAGACTTTTTCTAGTTGTGGCGAACGGGGGCTACTCTTCGTTGAGCTGCGCAGGCTTCTCATTGCAGTGGCTTTTCTTGTTGCGGAGCATGGGCTCTAGGCACGCGGGCTCAGTAGTTGTGGCTCGCAGGCTCAGTAGTTGTGGCGCATGGGCTTAGTTGCTCCACGGCATGTGGGATTTTCCCAGACCAGGGCTCGAGCCCGTGTCCACTGCATTGGCAGGCGGATTCTTAACCACTGTGCCACCAGGGAAGTCCCACAATATTCCTTTAAACCTCCAACAAGACAAATGTTATTTTCTGTTCAGCAACTTTTTATCTTTATATGAATGGTAAAGTGTTATACCTTTAAAGGTCAAGCCTGGGAAGGCAGAGCCTTGAGAATGGGTTATTGTGTATATTTCAGGCTATAGGAAACATTCTTTTACAGAAGTGCAGAGCAAGCATGAGGAAGCACAGACAACAGAGCACAAAGGTTAGACCTAAGAGAATAGATCCAATATGGAGTCAGGTTTGTTCGTCTCTGTTACAAGAGGAAGATGAAGGATTCAGAAAACTTTATTACCAGATTTGAAAATAACACTCTAATGAGATATGGGGAGGTACAATAAGTTGAAGGGGAACTATCAAGAGATCTGGGTGCAGGTTCCTATATTTGCCATTTTCTCTTGGGCAAATTAGTCTCTTTGGGCTCCATGTGCTCGTTTATAAGATATGGAAATAAAACCATGTCTTCTTATGTCATTGGACACTGCATATCAAATAATGTAGCACATGTGATAATAATTGTGTGAGTTGTAAAAATACTATTAAATATAATGGTTAGTAAGATTGATGTTAAAAATAAATCAAAGTATTTATCAATCAATCCATCTTCTCCAAATGTAACTAATATTTTAAGAAATTCACCATCCCTAATGGTGAATTCACCATCCTTCATTGTTAAATGGAAAATGTGACATCTATTTTTTTATCTCTCAGAATGAAAACATAAGAAATGTCTAAGACAGGAATATTTCTTTTATGGTAGGGAAAGATACTTAGTTGTTTGGAAAATAGCTACAATTTATAAAGCACCTTCTATGTGATAGGCAATATAACACAATACATATATTTCTCACTTAATTCTCACAGTAGCCCTTTCTGTAGGTGTTAGTTTCATTTTATAGGTGAGGAAGTAGGGACAAAAGGATTTTGAGTGAATGATGGAATGATGAAATTGACCAATAATTCTGTATGCTTTCAATTGGGGCACAGAAATTTTAAATAAGTTCATAATGATGGGTGGTCCAGGGTTTAAATCATAGACTATTTAGTTCCAAAGCCTAGGAAGTGATCAAACAGAATTGATGAAATTGACCCACACAAATGCATGGGTGCTTCTGCAAAATATTTTATCAAAGTAAATAAGGTGAGTGTGTATAGTTGAAAATTTATCATGTATGATGTTTCTCTTGCCTCTAGTAGATGCCCTGGAATGATAATTATTTCATTCCTTGTGTACTTGGCTGTATTAAAGTCTCAGAGCTACAAAAAATATATGGCAAATATGCCCATGTGTTATTTTACTTTTATTTGTTCATTCAAAAAAAAATTTATTTAACACCAACTCTGACCACATGCCATGCCAAGTAACAGAGATACAGAGATAAGTAAAATATCTTCTTTGGCTTCAAGCTGCTCATAGTTGAATGGGTAAGATGATAAACAAATAATGACAAATGAATATGTAGGGTAAGATTCTCGTCGGGGGGCTTTCGGAGTTGTCAGGGAAGTAATGCCAGGCAGGAAGTATTGTCTGAGCAGAGATTTGAAGGATGAATTGAATTGTTCCAGGGAGGATGGGTGCCGAAGCCGATTTCAACCATGGGAGAAAAGGATGAGATTTTATGATATCACTATGTAAAGAGAAAATAGAAAAACAAAGTTGCCTTGTCTGAAAACTGATCACTCCTTTAAAACAAGTGACTTTTTATTTTTGTATTAGCATTATTAATTTAAAAGCGTGTTTCTGATTTCTCAAGAGGATATACACTTGTAAGACCTCTTGTGGTAACATAGATCCATGGAGAGAATTGTGCATGATTTCTCATTGTTGTCTACTTGTCACTCTTAAAGACATTTATCTAATAACACTGTTTTTCCCTAAGCATATTTCAGGATTGTTTGTCAGTAGGTCTTTTCATTGAGAAGGTCTTTTCATTTCATTAAAGTGTAATGGTTGAGCTGCAAATTGACCATTTATGATTATAAACTTCCCACCTAGACTTCCTACAAATTTCAATTTATCCTTTTAAGACTCTGCTTAGACACTACCTCCTTCTGATCTTCCTTTCCTAATAACTGAACGGTCTTTAGAAATCTCATCTTTCCTTCCCCAATTAGTGAAAGTATGTGAAATACAGTTATTTCTTTCAGCTTGAGAAACATCATCTTCTAAGTGAGGGACGTAAAAACACACTCAACTTTTTCTATTGATGTCTTTGACACCGCCACGTGCAATCCTAATTTGTCTTATTTCCTGTGCATTCCAATCTCTCCCTTTGTCCCCAAAACTCTTCCACTTATCCCTTCCGGCTTACTATGTAGGTTTCATTCTAAATCACCTGTTTCATTGACAATCCTTTGTTTACTCGTAAATATGGAGATTTTTTTTCCTCTCCTACCCAGTGCTTATGAAGAGTGGGTTGGTGGGTAAACTCTTTTCAGGGAGCTTTCCCAAATTGCTATTTTAACTGCTGATAAATTTCCTAATCCAATCACTAATTCAGTGCTCCTGGGTGTTTTCATTTGTTTGAAATCACAAACAACCCCAGTCAGTGACACCATGTAAAAGCCGATTCCTTTCGGGCTTGTGCTTGTGGGTGTGAGTGGGCTGGAAGCAAACAAATTTTAAGCGTCATAGAATCTTTACATTTTTGAGCCAAAAAAAGAACCTAGAGATCCTTTAGTTCAGTCCCTTCATTTTAATAAAGAGCAAACTGAAGCACAGAATCCCATAGCAAGTAAGGGAGACCAGATAAGAAGGTAGGACCACAGGCTCCAACCTGTGCCACCATGCCCAGGGCTCTCAGTGCCGACCTGTTGAAATCAAGTGGGCTCGGCCTTTTGGAAAATGTAGATTTTTTTGGAGTCTTTTAAAGAAATGGCCTGGAAAACACCATCCAGTCTGGTGTTTGACAGCATCTTTCATTTTGGTCTAATTCTTTTCACTGGAGTGCAAAGAAGTAGTGGAGATTACATTTCAAATTGTGTTTACTGATGCCCTCAGCTCTGAAGCACTTTGCAGGTCAGAGAAAAAAAGACATACATAGAAATTAGGTTCTTAAAAGTAATTAACAAGCTATTTAAAATGCATGACTTAATACTCTGTAGGGAAAGGGTGAGACTCAAAAGAAATTGATTTTTACTCCTTCTCGAAGGAAAGTCCATTTTGGCCTCTTAGGTACCAGGGCTTAGAGGGTGATATTCTGGATGATAGGATTTAGCCAGCCATGTCTTCAAAGTGAATCCCTGTCGTTTCCTTAAATATCTATTTCTTTTCCCCCTCTCAAGTCCTGTCATTTCTACCAAAAATTTGAAGGTTTTTTTTTTTTTGTTCTTTCTGTAATAAGTAGACAATTTTTTTCCTATCCTATAAAGAACAAGTTAACCCCTCTGAGTGCCACATACTCATATGAGAACATTATGTAGGATTCCCAGATGTTCTTCCTTGAGACTCACAGTAAAGTCGAGCCTCGTGCTGGGTCACTTTGGCTGCTCACTCATGCCCAGGGTACTCTCCTTCCCCTTGCTGTCTCTGAGATGTGAAAGTTGCATTTTTTTCCTTCCTCTGTCATCCCTTCTGAAACTTCAGGTCTCCTTCTGAGTGGCTACGGAACATAGAAATAGACTTGCTCTCCTTGATAATTTCCGTTACGTATAGAATTTCATTCCTGGTATTTGAGCAGTGATGAGGGATTTGGATTACTCCTTGAGAATCCATAGTACAGTATTTCACAGGAGGGTGCAGAGAAAACGAATCTCATACCAAATTCTATGTAACAGTTGCAGGGAGAGCAGAAATGCAGACGTTAGAATCTAGGGGAGAAACTCAATTTTACGTTTGGTAGGTTGCCTGCTGCTAGGGTAAACAGGGCATGAGTCTGAATGTAACCTTGCTTTTTGGATGTGCCCCCAGAAATATATCTGAGGATATGAAAGCACCCCCTGGAACTCATGAAATCGACTGCAATGCGTTCATTTAGCCACCTCGAAGGAGGTGGGGCTAAGCAAGTCGTGTCTGTTAAATGTGTTTTCTTATTTTTCCAGTGTTCACTAGGTGTATAATATATATGTATGAACATAAATGCATACATACATCTGCCCCCAAGTGATCGTTACGATCAGTTTGTAATTTGCTGCCTTTATGCAGAAAGAAGCTTTTAGAGTGAAAGTGTTAGCTGTTTTACATCTTAAGACAAGTCACGAGGTGAGGGCTGATCCTGCATTCCTTAATAGCAAACTACTCAGCAGGAGCTTGGAGGCAGAGATATATACAGAAGTAATATACCTTCAGTATACGCTTGAAGCTCATTTGGAGTTGTTCTTTTATGGTGATTATGAAATCTAGACCTTAAAGGCAAGATTTTCAAAGTAACTTGTCCTCAAAAACAGTGATAAAAAAAGGCCTCATTAACTGTTGAATAAGTAACTTGTCATTTTTGTTCTTTATGTTCTGTACTTTATGTCAGTGAAAGACTAAAACTGTGGGGAAAAGGACCTAAAGAACAGAGTGCACTTGAGGTGGTGATGGAGAAGACTGTCACAGATACGGCAGGGCTTACCCAAAGATAGTTCATCTCTGGTTTGCTCACAGGACTGAAACACCAGCATCACTAATTGCTTCAGGATCCAAAGACGGTAGTTGCAAGTCCTCTTTGGGGTTGATGAAAATCCACTGAATCATTATCAAAGTGACCTCCCTGGTACAAGATATATATTTTTTAACATCTTTATTGGCGTATACTTGCTTTACAATGGTGTGTTTACAACTGTATAACAAAGTGAATCAGCTATACATATACATATATCCTCATATCTCCTCCCTCTTGCCTCTCCCTCCCACCCTCCCTATCCTGCCCCTCTAGGTGGTCACAAAGCACCGAGCTGATCTCCCTGTGCTATGTGGCTGCTTCCCACTAGCTATCTATTTTACGTTTGGTAGTGTATATATGTACATGCTACTCTCTCACTTTGTCCCAGCTTACCCCTCCCCCTCCCCATGTCTTCAAGTCCATTCTCCAGTAGGTCTGCGTCTTTATTCCCGTCCTGTCCCTAGGTTCTTCATGACCATTTTTTTGTTGTTGTTTTTTAGCTTCCATATATATGTGTTAGCATACGGTATTTGTTTTTCTTGTTCTGACTTACTTCACTCTGTATGACAGACTCTAGGTCCATCTACCTCACTACAGATAACTCAGTTTCGATTCTTTTTATGGCTGAATAATGTTTGCAGATGACATGATACTATACATAGAGAATCCTAAAGATGCTACCAGAAAACTACTAGAGCTAATCAATGAATTCGGTAAAGTAGCAGGATACAAAATTAATGCACAGAAGTCTCCTGCATTCCTATGTACTAATGATTAAAAATCTGAAAGAGAAATTAAGAAAACACTCCCATTTACCATTGCAACAAAAAGAATAAAATACCTAGGAATAAATCTACCTAAGGAGACAAAAGACCTGTATGCAGAAAACTATAAGACACTGATGAAAGAAATTAAAGATGACACAAACAGTTAGAGAGATATACCATGTTCTTGGATTGGAAGAATCAACATTGTGAAAATGACTATACTACCCAAAGCAATCTACAGATTCAATGCAATCCCTATCAAACTACCAATGGCATTTGTCACAGAACTAGAACAAAAATTTCACAATTTGTATGGAAACATAAAAGACCCCGAATAGCCAAAGCCATCTTGAGAAAGAAAAACGGAGCTGGAGGAATCAGGCTCCCAGACTTCAGAGTATACTGCTAAGATATATTTTTAATGTTTCCTAGTAGAACGCTTGACATAAGAGAATACAGTACATATAATAGTACTGAGAAAAAGAGAGGAGGAACAGGGTAAGAGCAAAGTTTCCATCGGAAACTGCTGGAGTGCTACAGAGGGCCCTGGGCAGTGACTAAGCTTGCTGACGTGGGGGTGAGGGGGACCAGCCACACAATATCTGACCTTGCAATATTATCCAGCTTTTTTTCTTCTGCATCACAGTCCAGACAGAAACTGATCATATATGGAGAGCACACTGAGATTGAAAACATCGATATTTCAGTGCCTTTGTAGTGCATGCTCTGCTGCATACTGGCTGGGAACCTGGGCTCTCAGGGTGAACTACAGTCTTACTTTGGACAGCAGACACTTGGCTTCTAACGTGTAGGCTTTGCATATTATGTTGGATACCCTGCTGCTGAGCCAGCTAGGCACTAGGAGGGCATCGGGTGTGAGCTCACTCATCTGGGACGCCTTCTTCAGGGAAATCCCTGGGTGATCCCACCTTGCTATTAGCATCTACCTCCTCCTCCCAAGGGAGTGGGACTGGTAGGGGCACAGTCTGAACAGGTGCTAAAAACAATTATACAGCTGCAAAACCTTTTACCATGGAATCCTACTACAGGTGTAGGCATTTTGGCAAGTCTAAAATATTGGCCAGTATGAATTCCAGAGCTCTCTGGAGGTAAGGACTGGAGGCCCTAAGATGGTTGCAAGTTGTTGTTGCTTTTTTTTTGTTTTTTGGCTGCACAGCAAGCCTTGCAGGATCTTAGTTCCCCAGCCCGGGATTGAACCTGCGCCCTCAGCAGTGAGAGTGCAGCGTCCTAACCACTGGACTGCTAGGGAATTCCCGGTTGCAAGTTTGAGACACTGAAAAACCTTCGAGGTGAAAGAGGAGATTACAGGTCAGACTGGAGAGGAAGGCAAGGCTGTGATAAATAGTTTGGGTTTTATTCTAAGAAGAGAGAGTTAAGGAAAGAAGCAACACGATCAGAGCAAAGATCACTTGACTGCAGTGTGGAGAATAGATTAAGGCTGGGGCTGGGAAGGCTGAAGGAGTGCATGAAGAAGACCATCCATAAGGAAGCTATGTCAGGAGTCCAGGCAACAGAGTGGTGGTTTTGACTAAGGTGGTAGCAGTGGAACAGGATAGAAGGGGCTGGAGTCAGGATATACTTCAGAGGCAGAGCAAATCATTCAGATCTTAAAGGAAGGGTTATGACATTATGTTGGGGCAAATATTCAGGTTATTTGATGTAAGAGGGGACCTATAATCTGATATTAATCACATTAACACAAGACAAGAGGCCCTAACGGTCATAGCAGAGGTATACACAGTATGGAGATCTTAGCAACATTTAAATCAAGATTGATTACCTTTCCTCAGTGTTAGAAGCTTAGAATTGGACCCCCCAACAAAGCGGGGGGAAACCCATCCCCTTTGCACCATCCCTCAGAATGTCCCTTCTCCTGTTTTTCCCAGTACTGGAGCTCTGATTCTTGAATGACCACTCAAGCAGGCCAGACAGATTCCTGCCTGCTCTAGGCTCCATAGTGGATACCTATAACCCACGAACCCTTCTAGAAGAACTTGGAAACCCAATAGGAATGTTTACCTATGAATCTCGACTTGTAGAAAATACAGTTTTTGATTGAAATTATCCTGGGCTCACATATCTAAATGATGCCATCTCAAGCCTAAGAAAATCTGGAAAACCAGTATATCATTCAGTTAAGAAAAATATACTTCATATGTTGAATTTCAGCCTATTTGAATTTCTGTTTGAATCAAGAAAGGATCCAGATATTGAGGTAATGAAACAGGATTCTTTGAAGCAGGCTGTAAACACCAGAGGCCAGGGTTTCCCCCCAAAATTGACATTTTTCTAGCAAATAATAACATTTATTTTTCAAATATTTTTTTTCATTTTATTCTTTATAGAAATACTTCAGAGGAAGCCTGTTGTTGTTGTGTTTTAGCATTTAAAAAAATTTTTTTAAATTGAAGTATAGTTGATTTACATGTCCACTGTTTTATTTTTTGCCCATACTGTGCGGCATGCAGGATCTTAGTTCCCCAACCAGGGATCGAACCCGTGCCCACTGCAGTGGGGAGCACAGAGTCCTAACCACTGGACCACCAGGAAAGTCCCAAGCCTGGTTTTTTAAAAAGCCGTAAACTTTTTACACCTAGGCAGAAATTCCTTGAGTTCTATACAAGGTCCTGACTCCCTTTTTATCTTTTTATTCCCTTGAACATCAGGGTTTGAGGCCCCCTCACTGTATTAGAAGTAAGAAGAATACTAACTAACCCATTGGTAAAATTTGTCATTTTCCTACAGTAAAAATATTCTATCTACCTTATAGCCAGAAAATAAAGAACTGCTGTTTTTTTTTTTTTACCTCTGAAAATGATAAAAACAAAATGATCACAAGAAAGAAAACTTGAACGTCCTTTCTAAATCTCTTTCAAATAAGCTTAGGCTGATTTTTTTAACCTAAGCAAAAATCAAATCTTGTCCCCTACAACAGTACTCTTCAACAAACTGACATTCACAGAGAGTGCTTTGCTGTGTTCTGAGAATTTTAAGTAAGTAATTAAGTCAGTGAAGTAGCCTGTATACATGTGGAAAATAACAACCAATGGCCAAAGATGATCCAAACAGTGAGCTCTTGTTGACTGAATGACCTTTCAGGGTCTTGACTGGAGGAGCTCAGCCTTGGCTGCACATGAGAATCACCTGGGAAGCTTTGAAACATGCTGAATCTCGGGCCATGCTCCAGACCAACTGAGCAGAACCTCTGGAGGAGGGCCCCAGGTATGATGGTTTCTGAGGGTCCCCAAGTGATCCCCATATGCAGCTATGATGAAACCACTGATGCATGACAGTGGTGCTTTACCATCAGGGTTACTTAGGTGTTTTCTCCAAACTTACATGAATCTTAGGGAACTGGAATCTAGAACTCTCAGGATGAGAAGTTCATTCGGTAAAGGGCACAGAATTTGGCACAACTTGCTGCCTCCTGTCAGTAAGCAAGTGTGCACTGTGTGATTGCTTTGAAGAACTGGGTGAAAACAATTCACCACACCTAAACAAAGCCGTTTTCTTGATAGGTCAAACTCGCTCAGTTATTATGTTGTGTTTCCAAACTACAAAGAAGGTAGGACCTTGGGATGAAAATGAAAGAGGAAGCTTAGTAATTACTAACCTGTTCCGCCAGGTGCCAAGACACCTATGAATTACAGTAAGTGGGTGAACAAACATTGGCCTCTCTGAAACTTGGCTTCCATACAAAACCCAGGGCTTCTGTAAAGCAGTAATCATGGGACAATAGGAGGAAGCAGAAATTGTTTCTACTTGGAGAGAAAAATCCATTCCCAACAGAAAGACACTCCCATCCCAGCACACACACGCGCGCGCACACGCTCAAGACTGTTTACATTTGAAGAAATTGACATGCATGCACAGGCAGTGAAAGTATCCTTTATAAAAGAATAATTAAAAACTATTTGAAGATGAAGGTCACAACTGAATTCGATTTTCTTAGTCTTTCTGAAGTAATCCCAATTATGATGTGTTAATTGAGTAAATACAGATTGATTTTAATAAATGGATAAAGGAATATTATACTCCCTACCACCAGCAATGATTATGTGGGTTTTTTTGTTTGTCTGTTTGCTTTTTTTTTTTTTTGCGGTACGCAGGCCTCTCACTGTCGTGGCCTCTCCCGTTGCGGAGCACAGGCTCTGGATGCGCAGGCTCAGCGGCCGTGGCTCACGGGACCAGCCGCTCCGCGGCATGTGGGATCTTCCCGGACCGGGGAACGAACCCGTGTCCCCTGCATCGGCAGGTGGACTCTCAACCACTGCGCCACCAGGGAAGCCCTGATTATGTGTTTTGATCTCTGCTCTATAACTACCCAACACCTTTCAAATTTATTATTCAAAGAGTACAGGTTAGCAGAGGATTTGTACTGATGAAACTGGTAAACATCTGGGAATCCAGGTGCTCAACATTTAAAATCTCTGTGGCAGAAGTGTTCCTTCATCATATGAAACTGTCACATTATTATTTTGCCTAATGATACCATCATTATCATATTCACTTGAATGATAAAATGCAAGATTCATGCTCATCAATTTTCTGCTCTGTCTTTCCAAATCAAAGAGCTTTTTCTTTTTAAATCTATCAAATTAGCATGGTGGGCTCAGGCAACAGAAAGTGGAGTTTCAGTAGTTATATTGAAAAATTATACGCCATCTTAGTCCATCACCGTAATTCATGCATTAAATTTAGTACTGCCAAGATTTAGCCATTTAAGCTTGAATTGCTCTGAATTTAATTATGTGTATCAAGACAAATATTTAAGTGTGAAAACTTCAATCACAAGAAATAAGAAAAGAGTAAACAATTTAGAGAGGAAGGATAAGAAGAAATATTCTTCTTATACCAATCTGCTAGCCTACCTATATAATTCTAATTTTTTGACTGAATTAAAAGAATAAATTTGCTTTTCAGGTATTTTTAAATGGTGCTTTGTCTACACACACATGAAAGCAAGCATGGTTAGTAGAAGTTACATGAAGACAGGTGTAGGAGTTAAAAGGTCTCTAGTAGTATAACAAATGATTTGGGGAGATCAAGTACAAAAAGAAAAGCAAGATACCTTAGTTGTTAAGGGCTTTGGCTCTGGAATCAAATAACATGAATTAAACCTTGGCTTAGGCATTTATATGTGAACTGGACAAGTTGTCGAACTCTTCAAAGCCTTATTTCAGTGCTACCTAACTCATATGTTTGTTGTTTGGATAGAAGTCGACAACATGTCTGGCACATAGTAAGTGCTCAACACTGATTAGTTATTATTATTAATAATGAAGTTTATGATATTGTATTGTATTATATTACACTACATTAGACTAAATGATATTATATTATATTGTTACACTATAAAGTGATTTTATTCCCAGTTATAGACTGGTACCTAAGAGGGATGAGTAGACAGAAGGTATCTAGATTTCAGCTAACGTTTGAAAGATACTTTCAGAATATTCATGTGAATTAAACCAAAGCTTGCAGGATAGTAGTTCAGGGTGGTGAACTTATAATTAGATGATTAACTCTTAGAAAACTAGTTGACATCAATGAATTTGAACTCACTGGACAAGATCTGCCTCAGGTCAACTGATGGTACCATCCACACACCCACCAAGAGTACAATCCTCTTGGCCCCTGAGAGACCTTGCAGTCCTTCACTGCTCCTGACCACCAGCCATTGTCACAGATTTCACCAGTTACAACTCTGGGAAACGTCTCCAAACTCTTCCTTCTTCCCCATTCCTCTCTCCTGCCAAAGTGCCACATTTGCCTCTCTTGCCCTGGGTCTCTGCCCTCCTGTTCTCCCGCCCACATAATCCCTCAGATTTCTGGTTTAAGAGCTCTCTTACTTTCCTGATGTAGTTGCTTTCACTGTCTTCTCAGTCCACAGAAAGCCCTTATCTTTCCTTCCATTACAGGATGGCTGGCAAATACAATCCTAGTATGAGAATTAACTAGTAAAAACTGTATTTTGAGCACAGGTTTACTAAACTTCCAAATCATTAATTTTTTGTTCCCTGGTTAAGTGTGGTATACACAGTTAAAACCTCTGGCTTCACACAGATCTAGGAGAACAAGCCACATATATGCAGACACCCTAATTGCTAATGATTCTTGAACTCTGTATAAGTCAACACAGTGACACGTATTACACCAGCATAAAACAAATGCAGTGGACTCTTGCTGTGTACCCAAGAAGAGATCTCAAGCATGACGAAGACTAAAGTAGGTGGCATGGCAGTTAAAAACGTGGGCTGTGGGTTCGGACTGCCTCGTCCAAATCTGTTCTAAGTGGAGCCTTGGGGAAGTTATTTACTCTTTACTAGAGATGCTATGGGAGCATCCATGTAAATCGTTTAGCACAGTACCTACTGTATTTTCAGCATCCTGTGACTGGTAGATCAAAGTGATAATCCTATTCTGTATCTCTGGGAGTGTTTCTATGTGTGAATGTGTATGTGTGCTTTAATCTTCCCTTCAAGGGTGATCTCCAGCACAATTTCAAAGAAAGGATGAAACAAAAGTGGGGAACAGGCCCTTTTAAAGGGCAGGATGTCTACATATAAGGATTTATAAAAATCTAATTGCTAATATATTGGCTTCCTGAAATTTTTCATTCATAAATAATATTTATTCATTTACTTAAAATATTTTCACATACGTTTATTGAGTATCTACTATGTCTACTGTTCCAGGCACAGGGGATAGAGCAGTGAACAAAACACAAAGTTCCTTTCTGGCTTACATCCTAGGGGAGGCAGGTAGAGTAAATAAACTAGTAAATATACAGTGTATCAGGGGCTTCCCTGGTGGCGCAGTGGTTGAGAGTCCGCCTGCTGATGCAGGGGACACGGGTTCGTGCCCCGGTCCGGGAAGATCCCACATGCCGCGGAGCGGCTGGGCCCGTGAGCCATGGCCGCTGAGTCTGCGCGTCCGGAGCCTGTGCTCCGCAACGGGAGAGGCCACAACAGTGAGAGGCCCATGTACCGCAAAAAAAAAAAGAAAAAAAAATATATACAGTGTATCAGATTGTGATGAGTAGAATAGAGGAAAATAAGGCAGGATGAGGTATATGGAATTTCTTCCTCTCCTTCTTCTCTTCTTAATTAATTAACCAATTAATTAATTAATTCGAAGACTGCTCTTCTGCCTGACTGACCTCTACTAGTTCCATAAGAGGAGCAGATCAGCCTGCAGATAACGGGATATCTCAGTGCAATCAGCTGGGACGGGTCTAGGATAGCCCAGGGCTGTCAGGTGGGACACACAGCAGAAACAACTGTCCTTTGCGTGAGGAAATTCTGAGAATATAGCAGTGTACTCATGTAATATGGAAGAGACACTAAAGGGTAGTATCAAAAGAACAGAGCTAGAAAGGAATTTAGAGAGGTGAACTGTGGACTCCAGCACTTCCCAACACAGAGTTGCTTTTCCAGATATGAAGATCTGAAGAGACAGAAGGAAAGGAAAACAACTTTAAGTTAGCGGTTATAATGGACACTTAAGAATTGATTGCATTGAATAATTCTGTAAAAGAAATCCTGGATTTTATATAGAGTAGTCCATCTGATGAAGCCTCACTGTAAGGTGTCCAGTGAAGAAAGGACAGAGGGAGACAGCAATGAAGGCACCTGTGGGAAGAGAATTCAGGAAGAGGGAACAGCAACGTCAAAGTCCCACAGGCAGGAACATGTCAGGATTGTTTTATGAGCAGTAAGAAGACCCGTGAAGGAGATGAGGTCAGACAAGTGGGGAGGGTGGGAGGTGGGCAAAACACATAGGGTCGTAAGACCAATGTAAAGACTTTGACTTTTATTCTGAGTGAAGATGGGAAGCCAGTGCAGGGTTTTTGAGTGGAGGGAGCAGCGTGATCTGACCAATGTATTGAAGGTCCCTCCAGCTACTCTGTGGAGAGCCGACTGAAGGGAGTGGGCAGTGGAGGTGAGAGTGAAGCAGGGAGCCTTATTAGGAAGTAATCACAACAATCCAGCCAGAGCTGAAGGTGAAGCATACGAAAGTGATAAAACATGATCAGAATCTGGATGTGGTTTGAAGGTGGAGCTGACAGGATTTACTGCTGGATCACCTTGTCACAAATTACAAAAGGTGGTTCTGTGCATTAGTACGTTGTCTCATTTAACTCCCTGGACAAAGATGAGTAGTTGTTGAACTCACATCATCAGAGGGAGAATTGATGATCTGAGGCCTTAACGTGGGTAGAGGTCTGACGGCCTCAGCAGGGCTGGGGCATGGTTTTGAACGTGGTGTTACTATTCCCGGCTACCTCCTCCTGTATAGAAGCCTCTCTCCCCAAGAGTTCTCTGACGGCCCTTTTATGCCGTACAACATCTATTTAAGGTCAGAACAAACATCTTATTTGAATTCATAGTACCTTCCTATTACATATCCTTTACTTTATGCCAGGAGGAATTTCCCAGCTTTCTTACACAGCAGCTTCACAGTGTCCTGGGGAGAAGACTTTAACTCCTGCGCAAAGCTCACCAACTTCTTCCTGATCTGGTGATAGGTAATTTCTGTAGCTTCCTGGCTCCATCTCTGGTTGGACTCCTCACCTCTAGTCCACACTCTACTCCACACCCCACACCTGTACCACACACACACACACGCACCCCACACCTGTACCACACACACACACACGCACACACGCATTAATCAATTACATTAATAAAACTACCTTAACCTCATTAGGTGTAGTTTCCAGGTTAACATAACAACTCAGGTGTATATTTTCTGATCCGGAAGGATAAAGAGAGCAAAATATGGCAATAGACCGAAACGGAAAGTATCAGTTAGTCCACTCAGAAAATAGTTATTAAACCCTCAGATATCAAAAGGACGTCCTTTCTTTTGTTTGTTTTGTACCTTTGTCTTCTCAGTATAAAAGAACTTTTGTTTTGTATTTTGAAGACATTTCTGGAACAGGGCTGGTGGGGAAAGGGTGTGTGATAGGGTTGTAGAGCCAGGGAGATTTTTAAGTAGGCAAGTTATTTCCTTGCACGTAATTAGAATTTAAACAGCATGATGCTGATTTTTCTCCGCACTCTCATGGTTCAGGAATAAGTGAAAATTAACAGCATCTTTACTGAGATCAAATATAAAGTGATTCCAGCTTAGTACCTTATAAAATCAAGTTAATTTCCATCCCTGGGATAAACAGTCCCTCAAAGGCCTGTGAATGAAAACTCAAATACGATCTTTGGCAATTTTGTTCACTTTAGGTCCTCTTTGCTTTTTTATAAAAGCAAGTGCAGTATGGGAGGCGTAATTGTTTAGTCTCTGAACAACCTTTCAGCTCCCTCTGTGATTCTGAGGCTCTGGTGTGTCTGTGAAGAGACCCACAGAAAGCTGCTCTCACACTGGATTTTGGCGTGCAGGATGCCTTTCTCCCTGAGCCATCATGGCACCAATATAAGGAGGTTTGGCTGGATTGACTTCGTCAAGGAATTGGGCTATAATGTATTTTAGTATCTTCACTCACCCCCCATGGAGAGCAGGCAAATGTCCCACTTCCTCATGGTTATTGCTTATGTGTACCACTCTCCATTTTTTCACTTCCTCCTCTGTAAAATGAGTCTGAGTGGCTGGCTTGAAGTTACAGAGAGGAAAGATTATGCACAGCCTTCCTAATCAATCAGCTCTCTTCTTGGTTTCTAAAGACAATTAAATTGATTCTGTTACTCCAGTACTTTGTTTCTACTGGCCTATGCATAATAAGTCACTTCTGGAAAACAGCAAGCCCTACATTAGGATCAATCAGTGAAATGATTTTCAACCTCAGTGGTTCTATAATAACGATTTTTAAAAGAAAATACATTTCTCATAGAAATGCAATAAAGTACTAATTTCCAAATATACAAAACAAATAGATTAGGGGTGTGGTGGGTCAGGTATTGAATAAGAAGAAACTTTTCCTTACTCTGAAGCAAGTATTTGCTGTAGATTCCATTCATTCATTTCTCTGTGTTCATAATAGTCTTATGAAAACAGTGGCATTCCTGAGTAAGGTAACATATTAGGTTATTATCCGCCGCAGTAATTGTGGTGGATTAGATTATTAATTAAAATATTTACATACTGGGTTTAGGACTCAAAGCCCAGTAATTCCCTGCTTTTTAATTTTGGGCTCAGATTATGCCTTGGTTTGTCCGAAGGGTTATCAGCAGACTTGAAATGTGATTGCATTATTGGCCTTGATCTCTTACCTTTCTGCCATTACCGTACTACCCCCAGGAAGCTGCTGTCCCTTTAGCCTGGGCCCCAGAATGACATGTGTGGAGACAAGAGCTCACCAACAGTGAAGTCTAGCCTTAGGCCAGCCAACCTTCAGCTGACTTGTATACACGTCTCCTGTAAGTTTGTATGTTCCTGGGTTGTTCACTATGCAATAATAGCTGACTAATACAATAATAACAACCATTAATTGGACATTTACTGGTTAAATGTGCTATAGACACACAATGTCTCATTTAATTCTTACCTCAAGCCTCTGGGCGAAACATCTTTCAAATTTTGAAACAAGATATAATTAGTGTCAGAGCCAATATTTGAACCCAACCTTTTATGACTCCAAAGCCAAATGCTCTTAAGTGCTTTCAGAATTAAGTTATTCAGTAAAATTAATAGATCAGAATGAGACCCTAAATCTGACCTCCTGACCAAGACCCAGAGGCCGTGTATGATCTGCCCCCCTCCCTTCTCTCATTCCATTTTTTTTCCCAGCGTGGCTCTGGCCCCTCTGACATTCCTCCGAACTCTCAAACTTGCTTGGATTTACCCATCTCAAGCCTGTGTATGTGTTTTATTTTCTCTGTTCTTTTATGGCTGGCCATTTCCCATCCTTGGGATTTCAGAAAGATCTAACAGACCACCTTAAGGTAGCCTTCTCTTCATTATTTTCTCTCTCACCACTGTTTGTTTCCTTCATAGCATCACCACAGTTTGTAATTATTTTATATACTTGCTTTCATTAGGTCTCTTTCCCCAAATGCAAGTCCACTAGGCAAAGGTATGCTTGTCTTGCATACTGCGGTATCCAGAGCATCTAGGGCAGTGTGTAGGTGCTCAGTAAATATTTGGAGATCTGAACACTTCTTAGATGCCTGAGCTATAATAGCCCTGGTTCCACAAGTAATTACAAAGAAGGGAAGTAGGCAGTATGTTGAAGCACATAATGGAGGGCCTAATCTTTTGGTTGGGCTTAGGGAAGACTTCCCAGAAGAGGCAACATTTTATCTCAGACAGGCAAGATGAACTGGAATTGGTCAGGAGTCGGATGAGAATGTGGATGGAATCTTGTTTAGGGGATGTCCTGGGGGTGTGAGGACATCTAGACCTTACTGTATACCGTAATCTATGTGAAGAGTTGATTGTACAAGGATGCAGAATAAGGGTTTCCACTCTCATCAAGAAATCATGCGCAAGATAGGGACTTTACAGTGCTCAAAACAGAGAGTTAGGGGATATAGGTGACTACCTGTATTGTTTTTGTTTCTCCTGGATTTGTCAGTTGTCCTCAGTTTCACCTGCCTGGATGTTCTATTCTTTACAAATTATTACAGCACTGAGGCATTCGAGTGCTGAAGTTCAACCATGATACAGTGAGTTATGAGCTGTATCTCTCATGGCAAGATGCCTTTGTTCAGAGTGGCCTCAAAATCAGCCATTATCCTCGGCTGATCTGCATTGGGCCACAAGAGAACCCTGAAGAGAGGCTGTTGGTGAAGGACCGTAATTTCAACTCAAAGTAAAAACAACTCCAGGAGTAAGGCTTTCCGTCAGTTGGATTAGTAGTTTGATCAACAGACAGGGAAAAAATATTTTGTTATTAATTTAAAAAAATCTGAACACCTACATTTTAATTTTTGATGACAGTCCTAAATACTGGTAGCAGAAGCTACATCTATTAACGCAAGAAGCTAGTAAGAAAGCACAAGTCATCCATCTCTGATTTCCCTGTAATGAGCCTGCAACTCCCTCTCTTGGCCCAAGGAAAGCTTTAATAGGCCCTAGGGCAGCACTGGTTATGGGGAGGAAAACTTCATTTTCCGCCATATGTTAGCAGTGAAAGTAAGGACAAGAATTGGGGATTGAGACAAAGGCTGCCACTCACCGGCTCTCTTTTTTTGTTGTTTTGATGATGGTAAGGTTGGAGTTGGGACAGAATGGAGATGTGGGGAGAGAAAGGCATTTTTCAAAATTCACAGATTACAGATTATAATGTGATGGTATTTGGAGGTGGGGCATTTGGGAGGTAATTAAGTCATGAGGGTGGAGCCCTCATGAATGGAATTAGTACCCTTATAAGAAGAGACATGACAGAGCTGATCCCTCTCTCCACCATGTGAGAATGCAACAAGAAGGTGGCCATCTGCCTGCTAGGAAAGGAGCTCTCACCAGAACTCACAACACTGGCACCCCAATCTCAGACTTCCCAAGCTTCAGAACTATGAGAAATAAATGACTTTTTTAAGTCACCCAGTCTATGGTATTTTGTCACAGCGGGCCAAGCTGACTTAGATGCAGTGTGTAGCTGGGGTGTCAAACGGCTGACGTGGCATGGAGATGAAGAACTTCATCTGCATAGAAGAAGTAAGAATGATTACTTCATAAATATAGTGAGGATTAAGTGAGGTTATGTAGGTAAGTGTTCAAAACGGTATCAGCACATAGTAAATGTTTACTGAGTGGTTGTGCAACAAATGCTACTGAGGAATGTGACTCATGTTGATATTAGGGTGTTAAATCATCATGGAATTTGGGGATGCGAAGATACATTTGGAAAGGTAAAGAAGAAAAACATAAATGAGTAGCTGAAGACATCTAGAAAAGAAAAGTGAGTCTAGCAGAACAAGCACGAGACAGTAGATGGTGGTGGTAGTAGTGATTGGGAAAGGAGAATTTAAAGGTTGCTTGAAAAGGAGAGTAAAGTCCTCCAAAGCACTCACAAAATCCTTGGGAAGTTTGCTTCCTTCTTTTCTACTATTGCTGCAATTCACTTTTCCAGAACTGCTTTAGGTAATACATTCATCCTTTTAAAGCCAAGTTTTATGCATGTTGAATTATATATACTAAAAGGTAAACAGTGGGAGCATCTATAATAAGTTCAAAGAACAAGTAAATGAAGGTATTTCTGTGCATTTATATTCCTCATTGTTTTGTGAATGTTTTGGGATCATTCTCTACTCTGCCAGAGGATGTGGTGAACGTTCTTAATTTTCATCGTCAGAATGATGAAAGAGTTTCATATCACAGGTGTTGACGGCAAACAAATCTGTGGCTTCAGAAACGGAAGTTCCCGTCTGAAGACAAATGAATGTTTGCAGAAGCAGAATAGATATTTCAAGGATATTACTCTCAAATTTATAGGGAGAACAGTACATGTCATGTTCTGCAGCCCAGGTTTAGGACATTTGAGATGAGAAACGTTTTCCATTTTGATTTCAACAAGAGCATTAATTGTTCTCCTCTTGCATTGTGTCTGGTGCAACAGTACAATCCTTGTTCCCTTAATTAGATTTCGGAGGATTCAGAAAGAGCTCACTCCTGATCTGAATTGTTTCCCTTGGTGACATTATTGGGTTTTAGTTCAGCATGGAGGCGAAAACCATCAACCAAGCAGCAAGTTTATAGAGCATCCCTACTATGCAGTCGGCTTTGTGTTAGGTGCTAAGAGCCTACAATTGAATTGAGGAGGCAAAACCTACACATATGAAATAATAAGGGAACAACAAAGGCCAAAGTGGGTGCAGCTCACTCTCAGTGCAATAGAAACTCAGAGAAAGGAGAGATCAGTGTGGGCTAAATAGCCAAAGGTTTTCAAATTATTATTATCAATGACTATCATTATAGCAACAATGGTCAGCATTTATTGGTCATTAAGTGCTCACCATATGTCAGGTACTATGCAAAGTACTCTGTGTGCCTTGTCTGATTTAATCCTCACAACAACCCTTTTTATTATTGCCACTTAAAAGAAAAAACAACATACTCTTATTATTCACATTCTATACATGCGGATACTGAATCTTCAGATGGTTATATAAATTCAACCATAGTCACAGAGTTAGCAACGCCAGAATTCATACTAGAATGCAAATTTGTCTCACCCCAAACTAGTATGTGCACATTGCCATTCTTTGTAGCAGGATGAAGTCCATGAGGTCAGTCTTAAAAAATATATGAAGATTCCAAAAGTCAGAAGAGAATAAGGGAGGGCATTTCAATAGGAGGAATAGCATACACACACACCTAGAGACAAGAAGGAGCATGAGGTCTGTAAGGAACAGTGGAAAAGAGCATGTCCAGAGTAGAAAGTTAGTGGCATAAAGGATTGTAAAAGCTGAGTGGCTCTGCTTTGCACAGCATTGTGCTGGGAATCTACACAAACCAAGGTGTGGAACTTGAAGTGGGTCAGACAGGAGACAGGTGGTATTATTCAAGAAATTAGAATAATATTAGAGAGCAAAGGCTTTACATCAAGTTAGATGACCAAGGGGCTCAGGTCCACAAGAATCAGAATAACAAAACAAGAATAGATGGGGTAGGTCACGCATTCATTCATACTTTCCTTTCATCCATTCACAGGGTTGTACCTGAGCATCCACTGCATTCAAAACATGACACGAGGCACTGTGGAAATTAAGGAGATGATAAGACAGGCTTTCTTCCCTTAAGCAGTTTGCAGTCTAGACAGGGGTGTCTTGAGCTGGAGTTGTTAAAGTATATAAGAATCAGGAGAAAATGGAGTGGGAGCAGATCTTTGAAGGAAGACTGACACATTCTCATTGGACTGAAGACTCAGTCAGAGGAATAATTTATTCATTTATTGATTTAGTAACTATTTTTTGAGCACATACCTCATGCTAGGTGTTGGGGAAAATAGAGAGTCCTCGTTAAATTTAGATGTGGATAAAAGATAGACTTTAATAAGATGACCTCCCAGACAAGTGTAAAGTCAGGGGACGCCTCCCTGAGGAAATGAATTGAGATTGAGGTTCTCCGGGCAACTAGCCCCCCTGCTCAGAGGCTTTCCAGAAGTCACCTCATTAGCATAACAAAAGACATTTGTCACTGTCCTCACTTAGGAAATCCCAAGGGTTTTAGGAGCTCAGTGCCAGAAACCAGGAGGGAGACCAAGTATATATTTCTTATCATAAATCACAACATCATAGGACTTTTTGCTCACCACTACAACACACCACAGTAACTCTGTGCCCCCGTGGCACCCTTTACCTCTGCACCATGGGTTATACAGCTGTGAATACCTACTGTGTGCAAGAGCCAAACTTGGAAACAATGATATTGGAAAACAGGGAAGGAATTTCATGGGGCAAAGGCAGTGAGACTTGGCTCCAGAGTCTGGGAAGCAGCAGGCAGTGAGGTAGAGGAGGCCTCTTTCTCCTCATGGCAAGTGAGGAGCCATGTGAAGGCGAGTAAGTAGTGAGAACAAAGACCAGATTGGGGGTGAGGGGGGAATAAATAAATAGAAATGCAGAAAAAAGAGACGGCAAAAATTACTCTCTTGAGAACTTTAGAGATAAAAGGGTTGGGAGCAATGGAATGTTGATTTTAAAGGTTAGCTTAACATTTGGGAGACAGGGGGGTGAATTAAACACGTATGTAACTAGAGATTGAAAATGCTGGAAAAGGGGGGATTAACCCCCGAGACCAAGACCAGTGGTGAAGGTGTTTGCTCTAGAAAGGAGAACGGATGTGTCTCCCACTAACATTAAAGGGGAAGCGCGTGGACATGGAGATAGACATTTTTGAAGTGAAGGATCAGGAATCTTTATCTTCTCGATATAACTCTAATATTGATTTCCTGAAACTGTGCTTTATGGATACAGTGGCTCACTACATATCACTCTGCTAAGAACAATAAACAACTCATCTGCAAAGAGATTATACAATGAAATACAAACGAAACACCAAAAATGGACTTTCTTCTCATGTTGAGATATTGTTCCATCAAATATCCCTTCTTGCCTCTAAATATTCTCCTCCTTTGCATCCTTTCCTTCCTGTAAAGGCCTTCTATACAAATAAATAAGTCATCTAAAACCCTGTACTCCCCTTCTTTCCTACTTTTCAGAGATAACCATCTCATTGGCTCCATTGGCTCATCTTCCACTTACCCTTCAACCTACCTCAGTCTGATTTCCATGCCCACATCCCCAGGAAAGTGCTCTCACATGAGATCCATCATGATCTCCATCCAAGGACACATTCAAGAACTAATCCTTTTGTAGCTCACTCTTTCCTTGACCCCATTCTCTCTCTATGCTTCTTCTCCAATCTCTGATGTATCTATCACCGTCTCTTTCACATGTTCTTATCCCATCTGACTGTCTGACAAAAGCCAGTGTTCCCTGGAGTCCTGTTGTATGATGCAATCTGAAACATTCTGCATATATTATGAACATAATCTAAAAGAAACAAGCTTGAAGAAGAGACTGAAATGGTCAGGAAATAAATGCGGATGAAGAGATGAAGATGAAGAGAGGGTAGTGTTGGAATGATGGCAATTCTGAGACCTTTAAGGTGAATAAGGTAGATTTAAACTGAATGGAAACTAAAGGTAAAAGTGTTAAATAAGACACAGGGAAGCAGGCTAATCCTCACGGTCACTGTTTGGCTGCACAGAAGACTGGACAAGGCTGTAGGATCTCAGCTCTGCTCAGGTTGGATCAGAAGACCTGATCAGGTTTCCTGGCCCACTCGGGCTCTTGCCACAGTGGTCAGTAGGGGCCCCAAACTCCCTCTAGTAGTGAGGTGTTTTGGATGACGGACTCCTTCGAGAATCTGATGAAAGTTATATTCTATCTTCCTAGAGAAACTCAAACATGTGCTCTAGATGTGAATTCAAGAGGTTCATGGGTCCCTACTCTAAATTATGGAAAGCTCCAAGTTTTGCAAGCAGGTAGAACACCCCACCCATTAACCTATTTGTTTGTCCTTTGACCAGAAGCCTTCACTAAGTAAATCAGTATTGTTCTTGGCAATCAAGTTTTAGAAAAACTGAACGTTATTCTTTTTTATTTTTTCCAAATACTATCCTGTTCAGCTGCTCTACACTTACTGCTAAAAAGAAAGCACACTGGTTGTTCTACTGGCATATGTTTGCCTTTTTTGTCTGAAATTTTTACATGTGATGGCATCAATTCACAGTAGTTCAATCCAGTTTCTCTCTTGCAACCAAATACTTTTGGAACGCTCTCCATATGACTGAGATACTGTTATAAATCCAAGAGGGAAAAAAGCATCTTGAGTTTTGTCAACAAAAGGTTCCTATAGATTTTTCTCACTCAGCGGAGGATCCCTTGGTGTAATACTTAAAAGTCATTGTCTTTATTAAAGCATTCCCTCAACACCCATATCTGACATAAAAGTGGTCTGGTGTTGACATGTGCTTACTTCTATCCCTGTGGTCTACATTCATCTAACCCATTCATTCAAAGATCTTCTTTTGAGGACTCAGTGAAATACTCAGTTCTATGCTAGATCCAGAGAATAGTACAATGAATAAGACAAAGTCTTAGTTCAAAGTCTTATTTCAAAGGCCTGAGCCTCTTGGCAGAGATAGACATATCAATAGATGATAAAGATACGTTGTAATAATCAGTGGTCCTCAGCCCTGACTTCATAATAGGATCATCAGAGAGACCTTTCAGGAAATGGTGATGCTTGTCTCTGACCAAGAGGTACTGGTTTAATCGTTCTGAGATAATGCCTGAACATCAGTATTTTTTAACAACACCCAGGTAAACCTAGTAGCATCTAGATGAGGAAAATCTAAGGTATTGTGGAAACATTTAGGAGTTACCTAGGACCTAGAATGAATGTCTGAGTTGATTCACTCAGTGAAGAAGGAATATCTAATTGAAGCAGGGAGAAGGCTCTCCCAACCAGATGCATCAGTATCTGCAAAAACATGAAAGTGGGAGGGCACATGATGGGTTTATTTATTCCTTTGCTCACCAAATACTTACTGAGTGCCTTGCTTAGAGCCAAGAGCTAGGTCACTGTAACTAGACAAATCACTCCTGCTCTTATAAAAATTATAGTAGGATAGTTAAGTATTGACAGCATACCATTAACTGTAGAAATGATTGTTAAATTGCTGTTCTGAGAAATACCACAGAGCAGAAGCACAGGAACTATGAGGGTAGTTGGAATAGATCCCTCTCACTTTGGGGAAGCTAGGAGGGCTCACCTGAAGAATTGTTATTTAGGCTGAAATTTGAAGAAGTAGTCAGCAGAAGCAAGAATGCAATGCAGAGAACTGCTGGCAGAAGAGCTGTGAAAAGCCCTGATGTGGATGTGTGGTCAGTGGGTGGTCAAAGCACAGTGAGTTAGGGTAGAGTGATGGGGGGTGAAGAAGCAGAACGTTCCCTCAGTGTGGCCAGACAACCCAGGACCTTGTGGACCACACTGGGTCCCGAGTGCATCACATCCCTTCTGTTCCTGTACTGCATCAGCAACACATCGGTTTGTGCATGTCTTGGAGATTATCAACACGTTTGCCAATGTCCTCAAGACAGTCCTGTCTCTTCGTTAATGTCCAGAGATGCTAACTGACTTGCCCAAGTTTGCATAGTTTAAAATTAATCCTAAGAACCAAGGTTAGAACTCAAGGCTAGTGAGTCGAAATCTGAGCCCCTTTCCATCACATCACAGAAAATATTTTATCAGATGATATATTGTATGCAGCTACGTAAAGTTCTGATAAATCTAGAATCACTTGTCAAAGTTTTATGACAGTACAAAGATGTCAGGAGCACTTTGTGGTTTGTTGTTTGTTTTTGTAATAATAATAGAATCAAAAGATGGAAAGGCAGAATTTTCAGGCCATATAGTGGTAGCTAGGGAGAACTGACTAGATGAAAGGAAGCTATGATGATAGATCTTTGTTTAGAGCCGGAGGGACCTTATTTTACTCAGTAACTGCTTCTAAGAGGAAATGAATACCTACACTCCCTAGGACTAAATATAAAGAAAAGAGAGGCTTCTCACTACCCAAATTCCACTGAAGTAAAGAAAAGAGCTTTGGTTTGTCAAACAAAGGTTCCAAGGAACGTGTGGGAGCTCTGAGAAAGCAGCCAACATAAGGGAAGGTCTGTGCCCTGCTCTAAGGCCTCACTCTCCGTGTGCCCAGCCAAGAGGAAAGCTGTACCTGCCAGAGTTGCCTCCACGTGGCTCACCCAGGAGCATGTTCACTGGCCTGCATTTTGCTGGTGGGCCCAGATCAGAGCCGCCACTTCCCCTCAGTGACACCCCCAAGGAATCTACAGAGTACCTGCCTGAGTAGAAAAGATTCGTGGTAGACATGAGCCAAATAGCAATTTATCCTTCTTGTCACTTTTCCTAGTAGTCCAGACTGGATAGATTGTAGCGGCTATCACCACAAAATGTTTCAGAGAGAAACATTCCCTATAGATATGAAATTGGGACACATACTGTGTCTTTAAATAAGTAAACCACTAACTAGATAGAACTAAATGCTAGGAAAAGTAGCATCTGACGACCTTTCATATTTTTCTTTCATATTTTTCTTCCTCTGTATCCTGAATTTACAATAATATAGTACATACATATTTCAGAGAATAGAAGCCAAACTGTTTTGAATTTGGGCGAGCATCTCAATTCCTTGAACATAATCGAGGGTTTTATAAATTCATGATTATCTCATTTGGTCAGTATTATTAAAAAACAGAATATCAAAAAGTGAATTTCTATATCACTAAAAGCAAAAACTTTTAATGTCAAAATGTATATTCCCCTATTTTCACACTTACCACCCTTTAGTATATTTTCCCTGTCCCTCAAGGCTGGCTCCCCATGGCCCTTTATTTCTCAGATCCCTTATCCAATCTGTCTTCTGGTTGAATAGATTCCACCTTCTAAAAGTTCACATGTTTAGTTTTGATTCCTCTCTTCCCTTCCCACTGTTGGCATCAGTTTATGACACATCACCTGAATTATTGCAGAATGTTTTGAACACTTCTCAGGGTTGCCTGCTTCCAACTCATCATTAACTCTCTTGCCAGATGAGATGCCATCTGTCATGACAACCCAGCACCTTGGGGCCAGGCTTACTGTACTTGGTGAATTTCCAACATTATGGAATCCACTTCCTAAGGCAGAAGTCAGAAATCAACCTTTCTGGCTGCTTGGTAGCCAAGGCACAGGCGTGAGCCCCGGGCTCTGGGAATTAGGCTCACCCATGCCACACATTTGGATTCCAAAGTAGGTAAATGGAGGAAGAGGCTCCGTGTGAATTCCATTTCACTGGCAAATGTTGTGGCCGGAAGTCTGCAGCATCCTGTGGCAGCAGCGTCTCAGGTGGCCATCTCATGGGGAGCCAGTCCTGAGTGCGATGTAAGGTGTCATTCTTCAAAGTACCTTTGAGCCTAGTTTTCTTCAGCTCTCCCAGGGGTTCCATGCATCATCCAGTACTGTCAGTAAAGTCAGCTGATTCTTCTTGCCTCTAATGACCCCAGAGTAATCTTTCTGTCCTCAATTCTTTTCATTCTTTTTTCTTTATTTTGCTCTACAGTAAGTATTTCCACTCTTTTATCTTCCAGGTCATTTATCTGTCCATCTGCCTCAGTTATTCTGCTATTGATTCCTTCTAGAGAATTTTAAATTTCATTCATTGTGTTGTTCATGATTGTTTGTTTGCTCTTTAGTTCTTCTAGGTCCTTGTTAAACGTTTCTTGTATTTTCCCCATTCTATTTCCAAGATCTTGGATATCTTTACTATCATTATTCTGAATTATTTTTCAGGTAGACTGCCTCTTTCCTCTTCATTTTTTTGGTCTGGTGGGTTTTTACCTTGCTCCTTCATCTGCTGCAGAGAAAAGGAGACCATGAGTCTCCTTTTCGCAGGCTGCAGGTTCATAGTTCCTGTTGTTTTTGGTGTCTGCCCGCAGTGGCTAAGGTTGGTTCAGTGGGTTGTGTAGGCTTCCTGGTGGAGGGGCCTGGTGCTTGTGTTCTGGTGGATGAGGCTGGATCTTGTCTTTCTGGTGGGCAGGACCACGTCCAGTGGTGCGTTTTGGGGTGTCTGTGAACTTATTATGATTTTAGGCAGCCTCTCTGCTAATGAATGGGGTTGTGTTCCTGTCTTGCTAGTTGTTCGGCATGGGGTGTCCAGCACTGGAGCTTGCTGGTCGTTGAGTGGAATTGAGTCTCAGCGTTGAGATGGAGATCTCTGACAACGCTTTGGCCGTTTGATATTACGTGGGGCTGGGAGGTTTCTGGTGGACCAATATCCTGAACTCAGCTCTCCCACCTTGGAGGCTCAGGCCTGACCCCTGGCTGGAGCACCAAGATCCTGCCAGCCATACAGCTTCTGTCCTGAACGAATATGTTTAAGAAGGCAGGGGAGCACTTGGCCCACAGTTTTCTCTTGCTGTTGCTTGACTCCTTATAAACACATCTGGTTCTACAAGAATGAAGTCACTGACCTTCAACACACTCTTCCTTCAACATATAAAAGAAGGGTCGATCCACAGCTAGGGTGTTCATCAAGACTCTTCCCCAGCACTGGCATCGGACTGGACTTGTTTTGCCCACTGCGCAGCAAGCCAAAACACTGAGAGGCAGAGGTTTGCAGCAAAAAAGGGCTTATTCACAAAGCAGCCAAGACAGGGCAGGAGGCGAAAAGAAAGAAGAACAAATCTCAAATTCATATTCTGGAAGGTAAGGGGCTAGGGGTATTTATGGGCTAAAGAAGCAGGGTCGTCTGAGGCATGAGGAACATGGGGAACGAGGGGGAAGGTGACTGGAAGTAAGGAAAAGCCACTTTTAAAAAATTGAAGTATAGTTAATTTACAATGTTGTGTTAGCTTCATGTGTACAGCAAAGTGATTCAGTTATCCATATATATATATATATATATATATATATATATCCTTTTTCAGATTCTTTTCCATTATAAGTTATTATAAGACATTGAATATAGTTCCCTGGGCTATATAGTAGGTCTTTGTTATTTATCTATCTTATGCGTAGTAGTGTGTATAGGTTAATCCCATATTCCTAATTTATGTCCTACCCCATCCCCTCTGGTAACAATAAGTTTGTATGTCTATGAGTCTATTTGTGCTGTGTAAATAAGTTCAATTTTATCACTTTTTTAGATTCTACATATAAGTGATATCATATGCTATTTGTCTTTTTCTGTCTGACTTACTTCACTTTATATGATAATCTCTAGGTCCATCCATGTTGCTTCAAATGGCATTATTTCATTATTTTTTATGTCTGAGTAATATTGCATTGTATATTATACCACATCTTCTTTATCCATTCATCCATTTATCCATTGGTAGCTTCCATGTCTTGGCTATTGTAAACGGTGCTGCAATGAACATTGGGGTGCATGCAGATATAGGGTTTTTCTTTTTTAGCACTTTTTAAAAAGTATTAAATCTGCTGATCATTTACTGGTCTTTCATGCCTCTGTCTTTCCATGGGAGGCACCACCCATCATATGCCAAAGTAGTTGGCGCCCATAGCACCCATTTCCTTGGGATGCTGAGTTGTCTGCCACTGGTCCTTCTAGCAGAAGCCTCACTAACATGTGCCAGGGCTCACTGCCAGGTGCCCTCAGCCTGGTTGCACATTGGCATGCAGATCAGAGGGCCTTGCAGCAAACCACCCAATGCAGGGCTTGTTGGGTTTTCAATTTCTACCCTGGTATTTTTGCAGAATTCTAAAGAAATCTCCCAAAGAGTTCATTTGGGCATCTGCAAAGATTTCAGTCTGAAATTATTTGAGTTGACTGATTCTACAGCTGGGATTTCAGTCTGTTTTCTCACTTTCTCTCCCTGTTCCCTTTCTTCTTTCTTTTAAGTTGAGTGACTTGGGCAATGCTGTTTCCTCTCTCTAAAGCTGCTGGTGGCATGGGGATTTCATAGATCACCTCACTCAGATCCTCTGGTAGGGACTAGTTTCAAAGCACTGACCCTCATCTATAATCACATTCACTGGCTGTCTGAGTCTAACTCCTTGAAGTGGCAGAATCCTACTGATGCTGGGATAAATACTGACCTTCTGGAAAGGAACACTGTATTTCAGGTCTTGGATCATCAAGAAGAAATGGTCAGAATGGCAAGCCTTGGACAAAGTCATCATTGCAATCTTTTTCCCTACAAAAAGTAGATTATTTTGTTTAATATAATTTTAATGTACATAATTTATAAGTAAGGAGTGGGCATAGGATATACTATCAGACTGTTTGTGTGTTATGTTATAATGGGATGTTAAATTACGGTGGAATGCAGAGGTGAGACAAGCATTGTCTTAGGGTGACCATGGCTTAAGTCAGCTTTCATCCATGAAAGTTCAGTTGCTCATCCCTGATATAAGGATTCGAAATATAAGATTCAAACGTCCAACTTCAGTTTGCTTCTATAGCATATAGTTAACTCACCTTAATGTTGCAATAATAAATGCATCTGTAAGTGCATCCCCAAGCATAACTCATGGGAGATTCATTTTATATTCCAGAGATTGCTTAGCTACAGTGTACAATAAACAGTGCTCCTTTTGGGATACGAGGATGCTTTGACCCTCAATTAGACATGGCTTTGATGGGTTTTTTTCTTAATTAATGGTGCGGATTTGTTCTGTGAGGCATCCATGCTTCCTGTGATGTGTAGCTGGCTAGGTTTAGATTGATCCTATGCCATGGGTTACAGGACAGAATTTTGGTTGGAAGAATGACAGACAGGATCACACTCGTGGCTTTAATTCTATTAGAGTCATACTGAATCAGTTGCAAACATTTAAATATCAGGACATTTCACATAAAAGAATGTTTCTGACTTGTTTTTGAAACATCAAAAAAAAAAAAAATCAGACAATTTGGGACCTGTCATGTCTCATGCCATCTGGCTCTGAGGATGGCTGCCTCTTTCAATGGGCCATCTACTTTCACTTTTACCGAGGTCCCCAGCCTGCTTTTCCCTTTCATATCTGACAGTCTGGTGTCTGAAAGCGTTGGGTTTGCAATCTCTGCTTTAGTTGTTATCCATGGAAGGACAGTGGCCTTAATTAAATTACTTCCCTCCAGTGGTCCTCTCTGATGGAGGAGGCATGAATTTCCCCGTTACTTTCACCAAAAAGGCATTTTATTCTCTTAATGGGATTAAGCCCTGTGGCCTGTGAATTAGCAAGTCTATCAGGACCATAGAGAAGATCTGTCTCTAACAGACATTCTTGTAACTCAACTAATTTTTGACACTCAGAAAATAGATTTCTTTCAATGTTTAAAATTTTTAGTAAAATTATCTGTAAGCTGTCAGGATTTATAAAAGTCCTCTATACCATGAGCCAGTCTGCTCATGTCAGCCTGCATTCCTTTTGCCGTGTCATTCCCTCTAAGCAGGACACTCTCCCCAGGCCCTCTAAATATTCAAAATCTTTCCTTTTAGACCCAGTTTTATTCTCAGTTTCTGCCCTGGCTAAGGGGACCACATGATGCAATTTGTCTGTGATAGTCCCAGAGGAATTATTAACAGCATTTTTTTAATTCTCAAAACTCTCCAGGTTTGAGTCCTACCCTTGGCTACCTCAATGATATCTGTGTTTGCAATTGCCATAACACAGAAGTGTCCATGTTCTAGAGTTTAGCAATTACAATTTTCTTATTGAATAGCAGACTTCTTTGAGTAAGAGATTTCTTTTTATCAACATCAAATTTAATGGACACCTCTGACTACCTCCCTCATAAGACAAACTTCTTTTGAATAACAATAGATTATCTCTTATTTGTTTAGTTTAGCACTTCCCAAAATGTGGTTCAGGGACCCCTGTGGGTCTCTAGGACCCTTTCAGAAGGTCTGCCAGGTCAAACTACTTTAATAATATGACAAAGACATTATTTGCCTAATTCTCTCATTCTTTCACAAGTACACAGTGGAGTTTTACCTTTTCTTAAATTGAGATATAATTCGCATGCTATAATGTTCACTCTTAATGAACATTATATTATATACCATTCAGTGGTTTTTAGTATATTCACAAAGTTGTGCAAACATCACCACTGTCTAATTCCAGAATATTTTCATAACCAAAAAGAAACCCCATAGCCATTAGCAGTTAATCCCCATTGTGCCCCTTTCCCCAACCCCTGGCAACTACTAATCTACCTTCTGTTTCTATGGATTTACCTATCCTGAGCATTTTATACATATGTTATTATGCCATATGTGTACTTTTGTGTTTGGCTTCTTTTATCTGGTATAATGTTTTCAAGGTTCATCCATGTTGTAGCATGTATCAGAATTTCACTCCTTTTTATGGCTGAATAATATTCCGTTGTATGGATATACCACATTTTGTTTATCCATTCATCATTAAAGGACAGTTGGGTTGTTTCCATTTTTCAAAGATATTATGAAAAATGCTTCTGTAAACATTCATGTATAAGTTTTTGTGTGCAGACATGTTTTCATTTTTTCTTGGGTATATACCTAAATGTGGAATTGCTGAGTCATATAGTAGCATGATGGCATGAGACATGACAGGTCCCAAATGAGACCAGATGGCATGAGACATGACAGGTCCCAAATTGTCTGATTTTTTTTTTTGATGTTTTTTGGTGTTTAACTTTTTTGAGGAACTTCCAGAATGTTTTTCAAAGTGACTGTACAATTCAGCGTTCCCACCAACCTTGTATAGGGTTCAATTTCTCTACATCCTTGTCAACACTTGTTATTGCCATCAGTCCTTTTTAATTCTAGCCATCCTAGTGGGTATAAAGCAGTCTTCCACTGTGATTTTGATTTGCATTTCTTTGGTGACCAGTGATCTTGAGTATCTTTTCATGTGCACATTTGCCATGTGTGTACCTTCGGTACAGAAGTGCCTATTCAAATCCTTTGCTCAGTTTTTAAGAATTGTTATTTATGTTATTTGTGTTATTATATCTTTTTATTGTTGAGTTGTAATCATTTTTATATATTCTGGTTACTAGACTCTTATCAGGTATATGATTTGCAAATATTTTCTCCCATTCTGTGGGTTGTCTTTTCACTTTCTTGGAGCACAAGAGTCTTTAATTTTGATGAAGTTCAATTTTTCCAGTTTTACTTTGGTTACTTGTGTTTTTGGTATCATATCTAAAATAACCAATGCCAGGGGTGTGGGGGGCTGGGTGAAATGGGGAAAGGTGGTCAAAAGGTACAAACTGCCAGGAAAAAATAAATAAGTCATGGGGATGTAATGTACAGCACAGTAACTATAGTTAATTGCGTACTGAAAGTTTCTAAGAGAGTAAATCTTCAAAGTTCTCACCACACACACACACATTTGCAACCATCCGTGGTGATGGATGTTAACTAGACTTATCGTGGTGATCATTTTTCAACATGTACAAATATCAAATGATTAAGTTATACACATGAAACTAAATAAGTCAATTATATATAAAAAACTAGATTAAAGCCAACAACAAAAACAAACAAATAACCAATGGCAAATCCAAGGTAACAGATATTTAAACCTATGTTTCTTCTAAGAATTTTACAGTTTTGATTCTTACACTTAGTTCTTTGATCCATTTTGAGTTAATTTTTGTATACAGTTTGAGGCACTATTTCATTTTTTGCATGTAGATATTCAGTTGTCCCAGCACTATTTATTGAAAAGACTCTTCTTTCCCCATTGGAGTGTCTTGGTACCTCATCATAGTAGTTTTACTTTTTCTTTTTTTTTACTTTTTTAAATATAATTTTTAAAGGTTACACTCCATTTACAGTTATTACAAAATATATTCCCTGTGTTGTACAATACATCCTTGTAACCTATCTTACACCCAAAAGTTTGTACCTCCTACTCCCCCATTCCTATGTTGTACCCCCCGGCACCACTGGCAATCACTAGTTTGTTCTCTGTATCTGCGAGTTGGCTTCTTGTTTGTTATATTAACCAGTTTGTCATATATTATAGATTCCACATATAAGTGATATCATACAGTATTTGTCTTTCTCTGTCTGACTTATTTTACTAAGCATAATGCCCTCCAAGTCCATCCATGTTGCTGCAAATGGCAAAATGTTGTTCTTCTTTATGGCTGAGTAGTATTGCATTGTTTATATATGCCACATCTTCTTTACCCATCCTCTGTTGATGGACACTTAGGCTGTTTTCATATCTTGACAATTGTAAATAATGCTGCTATGAGCACTGGGGTGCATGTGTCTTTTTGAATTAGTGTTTTTGTTTTTTCATATATATACCCAGGAGTGGAGTTGCTGGGTCATATGGTAGTTCTATTTTTAGAGAGTAGTTTTACTTGTGCCTGATTTTTTCTTGCTTCTAAGTTAGTCTTGACCAGTTGCTTCTTTCACCCAAGTTCAAAGTGCACACTCCCAGACCAAGCACTGGCTGCTAGATAATTTGCTGGGAAACTGCTTTACAGAAAAATATCAAAGGTGAAACAGGGCAGTGCAGAAGGATGAAGATGAAAACACAGACTGTCATTATACTCTGTAGGGCCTTTCAAATTATGTATGGATACTAGGCTTTTTTTTTTCCATAGTGGAGAGGCATTGATATGTCCAAACAGGAAAGTAATGTGGTCAGATTCATTTGGGAAGAGCTTTCTGGTGGCACTGTGGAGGATGTATCATTGGGTAAGTTTTTAGGAATGGAGACATAGACCAGTTAGGAGGCCAGTAATCGTAGGGGATGGCGAGAGCCTGAACAAAGAGCAGTGGTCTTGGAGATGAGGGAGACGAGAAATTTGAGAGCATTGCAGTGGTAAAGTGAAGAGACCTCGATGATGGATGCAGTGGGGAGGTGGGGATGAGAAGACAGAGTCAACATAATGTTCAGATCGCTGGTGGATGGGGGTGGGGAGCCTTCTTGATGCCATGACAGAGTGACTCCACATTCTAGTTCACCTGGGACTCTCCTAATTTTAGTACCGAAAGTCTCACGTCCCAGAAAACTCTCAGTCCTGGGAAAACTGGTACAATTTTTCGCCCTATTCACGAGCCTGATATGTTGGCTCCTGAGGTCACCACACCAGGCACCTTCATGGCCACTAAGCTGCCACCTCCCCAATCTCTGCCAAGTTTTATAAATTAATGTATTTGCATCCCACTTTCAGTTCCTGATCCAAGAAAAAATCACCCATCTGGGCAGGACATAAGAGCAATTGACCAGGGTGCTCTGTAGACCCCTCCTTTCAGTGGCTGCACTCCGTTTCCCATATTCCCAATAGCAAACAAGACAGGCTACTCAGAAATGACTCTAGCTCCTGTGTCTTTAGATAGGCTCACTTTAGGAGCCCTGTGCTCTGTGCCTTCCTCGCTAGTTGGCATCCAAGTATGCTGTCCCATATGAAGTCGGAACTAGTGGTGAGTTGGGTGAAAAGAGCACAAGCTTTGGAATCAAACAAATCTGGATCTGGACTTGGTCTGAGTGACCTTAAGCAAGTTACTTCACCTCCTGAAGCCTCATCCGTAAAAATGAGATTGCCATTGGAAATCAAGGGTATGACAAAATACTAGCCATCAGTAATTTGATTTTTCTTTCCTTGGGTCTTTATAATTTCAGGGGATGCCTCCTTCCCCTGAGGGGAGCATTTGAGGTCCTTCCACTCTTTCAGCCTTGCTGCTTCCCGGTTCAGATTTTCTGTTTCCCCAGCAGACTCTGCCAAGATGCTGAGTGGCTGGCGCTGAACCTGCCTGGGAGGTAACATCCCTACAGGAGAAAAGAAAGGAAAGAATGGCCTGGAGGAGACATGCTAGTGGTTTCCAGGACTATTAGGTTCACACTAACTCCACAGGTGATCTCCTGGTTGACTGTTTATAGAGTCACACATAGGCATTCATACATATTTAATACTGACAACATTTCCTTTCTAGAAAGAATGAACATTTCTAATTTTTAAATAATGATTGATGGATAATCCTTCTTTGTTTGGAGAAATCAATGCCACAATAAGTATAATAACTAACATTTCTTATCCAGACAAATGCATATTTTGAAGCATAGAAGAAGGATTGGTTTGTGAAGTTGAAAGTAACTTATGCCTTAGAAAAAACTGTTTATGTCCTTGTTGGCATTTTTGCCAGCCAAGGAGGGGAAAGGTGGACATAATCATATGTGTAATCTAAGTTTCTGGGAAGGTAGATTTCAAAAATTTTATAGGAAATGTGAATTTGTGCTCAAAGACAGGAAAATGCCATCCTGATGGTCAACAGGGCAAAAGTCATTGCTATTAACTCTATGTATATCAGAGAGTGAGGTGTCTGCCTAGAAAGGGAGATGATTCAGTAGGCCTGAGTTAATGATAGTATCCAAAAGCTACTTTCTAATGCGAGAGTGTCAACTTGAAGGGAGGTACTTGGAGAAGGGAGCTTGCTGAATACATTATCAATGATTTTGAATAAAAATGGGGTGGACACTCATTAAATATGTGTATAGCATGCGTGTGCTGAATTACAGAAGTCATGGCAATTTAAAGCATGTGTAAAAAAATCTAACATGATGAAAATTAGTAGGGAAAATTTGCCGTATTTACTAAGATGACAAGACAGAGATTCCTTAGCTATAGCACATAGAAAAATAGTTTCAAAGTTTATGGGATAGCAAGCTCAAAATATTTCAGCAATGTCATGGGGCAAATGCAGCCGGTGTTGCTATAGGAACCACATCCAGAACCAGGGAGGTGATAGTCCGGTTCTGTTCCTGTCTGCCAAACAGCATCTGCAATAGAGCATTGAACTCAGGCACCAGCCAGGGATATAGAAAAAGACTAGTCCATGTTCTTAATTTAAGATGAGCTCCCAAGATTGTGAAGAAACTTAAAATCTGAGACGTGAGAAATGGTTGAAGCAAATGGGTAAGGGAAGACTTCAAATATATAAAGGCTGTCATGTGGAAGAGCAGCTTGATTTCCCTCCCAATGATCCCAAAAAGCAGAATTAAAACAGTAGATGGAAGCTACAGGAAGACAAATTTTGGCTCAAATTCCAGGGGAAAAAAAATCTAAGAGAGAAGAGAGGGGATATTCAAATATGGAATGAGGGATGAGTCATTCAAGAATGGGCTGGGAAAGAATGGGCTTTTGGGCACCGATATTTCCTGGGGGGGCTAGAACAATTTTCCAAACCAGAGATGCTATGATTCTCTAAAAGTAGAGAAAACCACATTAGATCAAGACTCTTGCCGTGAAATTTTATAATTAGTTATTTTAGGGACTGTGAAAATGGAGATTATTATGAAAGATACCAGAGTGCTCAGAATTAATTGCCCTCCCATAGCGCTTGTCTTAAGCTCTACAAAGCCACCAGGAGTTCTTGGCTGTATACATGCTGTCTTCCCCATTCGATGGCAAGGTCCCTTGTGAAGGGACAGTATCTTATTCACATCAATGCAATCACTACAAGAGTCTATTTTATTAGCCCTGTTTCTTTTAAAAACCTCCCAGAATTCAAACTATTCCTCACCCCTATCTTTTTTTTTTTTTTTTTTTGCGGTACGCGGGCCTCTCACTGTTGTGGCCTCTCCCGTTGCGGAGCACAGGCTCCGGACGCGCAGGCTCAGCGGCCATGGCTTACGGGCTCAGTTGCTCCGCGGCATGTGGGATCTTCCCGGACCGGGGCACGAACCCGCATCCCCTGCATCGGCAGGCGGACTCTCAACCACTGCGCCACCAGGGAAGCCCCCCCTATCATTTTATATCATGTTTGTCCAGGCCAGAAGTATAAATTAAGCTGACCCCTCATGGTCTGTCCATTAATGTGGTTTAACTGTACAGTCCTACAAATGAAGAAGAAAATATTGTTCTGAAAATGTATCTCTGTGAGTCTATGGTAAAGAAAATGGACAAAAATGAAAGCATAAATAACTTGTCAGAACAAATGTTGGTATTTTTCTTCATAAGGTTGTAAGTAGTCACGAGGCACACATTTCCTTCCCTTAAACGATGAGTTGCCTCTATAAGCAACCATTTTGAACCGAAAGCCACCAAACCCAAATAGTAGCAAAGTCAAGTGGTGAAGAGTAGTGAATGCGGTAGCTATGCCAGAAGAAAGTTACTCCACGCGGCCCCCGGCTGACTCCTTGTATTCATGTTAACGACATGTTGTGAGATAGTCCACACTTAGGTAGAAATGAATTTCCAAGGAAGATGGGTCAGCTTCACAGTAGGCTGGATTGTGTCAATGCCACTTGCTACGCTTAAAATGAAATCACCTTTAGAAACTTTTTCTTTTCATTGTCATCAAGGACAAGAGATGTACCGAGCTCAAATGGACAATATTTTTGGTAGCAAAATGGTGGGAGAAATACCAATTTTTTTCTGAGGGAGAAAAATGGACCCATTTGGCTATGAGCAACAAAACAGTGAATTCATAGCAGCACTAACGTTACCAGGGGAGAACTTGTACCTTTCTAGTTTCTTTAAACTGGTCTCGAGCTATACCCAAACCAGTTTCTGATTGCCTAACTGAACCCTGTGAAATCCTTTTGACTCTAGAAAAGAAGTGAGCACTTGGATCAGCTGGGATCACAGGGTTGTTCTATGTGATCTATTGCTGGGGATCCTCAGCTTCCATTTTTTGGAGTCCTGGAGTCATAGCAGTCCTCTCAGAGCACCTTACACTCTGGTCTGCTTTCCCACCCAGGTGCTGACAATAAATGCTACATTTGGGAGTCCTGGTTCACCTCTGCATACCCTGAAAGTTCTCATGAGGAGTCCCAAACTGCCTCCTGTGTGAAAGCTGCTGGAATAGGACTATTTCATAAGGCAACTGGGCAGGCAGGTGAGGGACAAGCAGGGAGCGGGAATAAACAGAGTTCTAGACATTTTTGAGTAGCTTTATTCAGTTTCCTTTTCTAACAATGTGCTAAGTGTTCCAGAATGTCCTTTCTCTTCCATTCTCCCCAACATCCCCCTCTTCCTTCCTCCATCCCTGAATCTTCCCGTCTCATCCCCCAGAGAGCCCAAGATAAAGACATGGTCAGGCTTAGTCAAGAGAAAACCATCCCGTGCACCCTGGTGGAGGGTGTGACCAGTTGTGTCTGGGCAGGAGTGCTAAGGTGTCCAGGAAGCTGCTGTTCTTGCCAAAAATAGATCTGCCTCTTGTGGAATTTGCTTTGCTTCTCGGTTCATGGGAGTTCAGGTCACCACCTCATAGGACACAGTTCAGTCTTTCTCTGTTCAGTCAGTCATTTACTTCACGGAATTAGAGGAATGATTATTGAAGTTGTGGTTAATAATGAACAATATACCAATTTAGGTGTCTAGGGAGTTGCGCATGAATCTGGAGTCTCTAGGGTAGATTATCCTACCCTAGGTAATGCCTTTATCCTTTATTTTAGGAAATGAAAATAAAAACTGATACAGTTCATTGACATGGGCCTGGAAATTGCACTACATACACATTATCTGTACATTTCACTTTCATCAAGAGAATTCATCACCTTAAAGAATAGAACAGTGAGCATGAAGAAATCGAAAATATTAAAAAGTGCCAAAGTAAATGACTACTGGATGCTAATTACGAGGGGAAAAAAATGATCTTAGTTTTCACAGTATCTGAAAAGGTTTTAGGGCACAGCTCACATACGGAACTCAGGGAGTAAACACTTTACAGTACAGTGTCTGGAAATGATAGAATTTATGATGATAACTGGAATATATAAATGGGGATACACGATGAGTGAGTTTCAGAATTAGGGACTAGTGAAGGCCTAGAAACAAATGACTGTGAAGAGAAAATCTGTCTTACATTCCTGCCTCTATAGTCTCAGCAATAGCAATCAAGTCAAAATGGCATGCACTTTGGCATCCACAAATTCTAAGAATGAAGCCAACGTGGTCTTTTTATGTACAAATGTGCCTGGCTGCTTTCACCAACAGGAAAAGCATTTTGACTTTTCTTTCCTTGGTCAAAGCATACACTCAGCATATACACTTTCTCATCTAAGTATTTATGGGTATATTTGGAATGGAGCAAATACTCCCCCACTGAACAAGCCATACGTCTTTGAAAACCTAAATACTTAATTGAAGAACTGCTCCTGTGGGCTTTCCTGGTGGCGCAGTGCTTGAGGGTCCGCCTGCCGGTGCAGGGGACGCAGGTTCGTGCCCCGGTCCGGGAGGATCCCGCATGCCGCGGAGCGGCTGGGCCCGTGGGCCGTGGCCGCTGGGCCTGCGCGTTCGGAGCCTGTGCTCCGCGATGGGGGAGGCCACGGAAGTGAGAGGCCCGCGTACCGCAAAAAAACAAAACAAAACAAAAAAGAACTGCTCCTGTAACCCATACTATATAAGCAATGGGGTTAATTTTTTCCCATTTATCTATATTTATAGGCAAATTTAGAGAAATTTTTCACTGAGTAGTCACTTGTTGCTTTGCTAGGGTTTATTGAGGATTTAAGACTTACATGCATTTTTAAAATAGTAATTAATGTCAGTGTGTCTACTCACAGGGAGATGCATCTTACAGATACTATGTCAATGATTCTCAAATTTTAGTGTGCATAAAAACTATGTAGGGAGCCAACTAAACATGAAGCCACATTTTGACCTAATAGGGCAGGGACTCTGCACTTTTGTCAAGCACTCCAGGTTATTTGAATACAGTTGGCCAAAGGAGCTTCCCAGGTGGGTCCATGGAAAGTCAGGAATTGTCAGGATGGATTTATAGAAAGCAGCAGATTTGAGATGAGTCTACTGGGTCAAACTTCAAGGATGGGTGGGATTTAAAGACAGAGAAGGGAAGCATTTCCTTGGAAGAGGGAAAGGCCTGAAGAAGAGCACAAATTTGAGAGTAAATATGGCATAAGAAAGAGAAAACCATAAAACAAGCCTGAGAGAAGCCTAAGGGATGGCACATAAAGTCTGGTTTCCTTTTCCCCCATGTTGATTGTCTACACAACTAAAGTCTTTATGAAAATAAGCAGAATATATAAAGAAGGAATCTTTCTATTTGTGGCTGAACCTGCTTTTCACATAAGGTATGTCCAATCATAAGTCTCAATGGACATTAAGAAAGCAAGCCCTAGAGCTACAGTCCCTAAGCCAGCCAAACCATGTACATACATACAAATGCTAGGTTTCAGGTTTTAGTGTGTGGTGTCAAACTAATAGTCATTATGGTAGACACGTGACATAGTACCAAAAACACCCCACATTGCCTTAGGTCCCGGAAATAACTGGATTTAAATCATTATACCACTTAGTACCTGGGAATTTTACTTGGCCTCTTTGAATTTTAGTTTCCGAATCTGTAAAGAGAAACAATTATAAAAATACACACTGTACCAATCCCTTGTATTGGGTTTTTTTTTTTTAACACATCTTTATTGGAGTATAATTGCTTTACAGTGTTGTGCTATTTTATGATGTACAACAAAATGAATCAGCTATATGCAAACATATATCTCCATATCCCCTCCTTCTTGAGCCTCCCTTCCATCTACTCTCCCTATCCTACCCTTCTAGGTCATCACAAAGCACCGAGCTGATCTCCCTGTGCTATGCAGCAGCTTCCCACTAGCTATTTTACATTTGGTAGTGTATATATGTCAGTGCTACTCTCTCACAATGTCCCAGCCTCCCCTTCACCCCCATGACCTCAAGTCTGTTCTCAACGTCTGCATCTTTATTCCTGCCCTATCACTAGGTTCATCAGTACCATTTTTCTAGATTCCATATATATGAGTTAGCATATGGCATTTGCTTTTCTGACTTACCTCACTCTGTGTGACAGACTCTAGGTCCATCCACCTCACTACAAATAAGTCAATTTCGTTCCTTTTTATGGCTGAGTAATATTCCATTGTATATATGTGCCACATCTTCTTTATCCATTCATCTATCAATGGACATTTAGGTTGTTTCCATGTCCTGCTATTGTAAATAGTGCTGCAATGAATATTGTGGTACATGTATGTTTTTGAATTATGGTTTTCTCAGCGTATATACCCAGTAGTGGGATTGCTGGATCATATGGTAGTTCTATTTTTAGTTTTTTAAGATATCGTCATACTGTTCTCCATAGTGGCTGTACCAATTTACATTCTTACCAACAGTGCAGGAGGGTTCCCTTTTCTCCACACCCTCTCCAGCATTTATTGTTTGTAGATTTTTTGATGATGGACATTCTGACTGGTGTGAGATGATATCTCATTGCAGTTTTGATTTGCATTTCTCTAATGAATAGTGATGTTGAGCATTCTTTCATGTGTTTGTTGGCAGTCTGTGTATCTTCTTTGGAGAAATGTCTATTTAGGTCTTCTGCCCATTTTTGGATTGGGTTGTTTGTTTTTTTGTTATTAAGCTGCATGAGCTGCTTATAAATTTTGGAGATTAATCCTTTGTCAGTTGCTTCATTTGCAAATATTTTCTCCCATTCTGAGGGTTGTCTTTTCGTCTTGTTTATGGTTTCCTCTGCTGTGCAAAAGCTTTGACGTTGCATTAGGTCCCATTTGTTTATTTTTGTTTTTATTTCCATTTCTCTAGGAGGTGGGTCAAAAAGGATCTTGCTGTGATTTATGTCACACAGTGTCCTGCCTATGTTTTCCTCTAAGAGTTTGATACTTTCTGGCCTTACATTTAGGTCTTTAATCCATTTTGAGCTTATTTTTGTGTATGGTGTTAGGGAGTGATCTAATCTCATACTTTTAAATGTACCTGTCCAGTTTTCCCAGCACCGCTTATTGAAGAGGCTGTCCTTTCTCCACTGTACATTCCTGCCTCCTTTATCAAAGATAAGGTGACCATATGTGCATGGATTTATCTCTGGGCCTTCTATCCTGTTCCATTGATCTGTCTTTCTGTTTTTGTGCCAGTACCATACTGTCTTGATTACTGTAGCTTTGTAGTATAGTCAGGAGTCCCTGAAGTCAGGGAGCCTGATTCCTCCAGCTCCGTTTTTCGTTCTCAAGATTGCTTTGGCTATTCGGGGTCTTATGTTTCCATACAAATTGTGAAATTTTTTGTTCTAGCCCTGTGAAAAATGCCAATGGTAGTTTGATAGGGATTGCATTGAATCTGTAGATTGCTTTGGGTAGTAGAGTCATTTTCACAATGTTGATTCTTCCAATCCAAGAACATGGTATATCTCTCCATCTATTTGTATCATCTTTAATTTCTTTCATCAGTGTCTTATAATTTTCTGCATACAGATCTTTTGTCTCCTTAGGTAGGTTTATTCCTAGGTATTTTACTCTTTTTGTTGCAATGGTAAATGGGAGTGTTTTCTTGATTTCACTTTCAGATTTTTCATCATTAGTGTATAGGAATGCCAGAGATTTCTGTGCATTAATTTTGTATCCTGCTACTTTACCAAATTCATTGATTAGCTCTAGTAGTTTTCTGGTAACATCTTTAGGATTCTCTATGTATAGTATCATGTCATCTGCAAACAGTGACAGCTTTACTTCTTCTTTTCCGATTTGGAGTCCTTTTATTTCCTTTTCTTCTCTGATTGCTGTGGCTAAAACTTCCAAAACTATGTGGAATAAGAGTGGTAAGAGGGGGCAACCTTGTCTTGTTCCTGATCTTAGTGGAAATGCTTTCAGTTTTTCACCATTGAGGACGACGTTGGCTGTGGGTTTGTCGTATATGGCCTTTATTATGTTGAGGAAAGTTCCCTCTATGCCTACTTTCTGCAGGGTTTTTATCATAAATGGGTGTTGAATTTTGTCGAAAGCTTTCCCTGCATCTATTGAGATGATCATATGGTTTTTCTCCTTCAATTTGTTAATATGGTGTATCACGTTGATTGATTTGCATATATTGAAGAATCCTTTCATTTCTGGAATAAACCCCACTTGATCATGGTGTATGATCCGTTTAATGTGCTGTTGGATTCTGTTTGCTAGTATTTTGTTGAGGATTTTTGCATCTATGTTCATCAGTGATATTGGCCTGTAGTTTTCTTTCTTTGTGACATCCTTGTCTGGTTTTGGTATCAGGGTGATGGTGGCCTCGTAGAATGAGTTTGGGAGTGTTCCTCCCTCTGCTATATTTTGGAAGAGTTTGAGAAGGATAGGTGTTAGCTCTTCTCTAAATGTTTGATAGAATTCGCCTGTGAAGCCATCTGGTCCTGGGCTTTTGTTTGTTGCAAGGTTTTTAATCACAGTTTCAATTTCAGTGCTTGTGATTGGTCTGTTCATATTTCCTATTTCTTTCTGATTCAGTCTTTGCAGGTTGTGCCTAAGAATTTGTCCATTTCTTCCAGGTTGTCCATTTTATTGGCATAGAGTTGCTTGTAGTAATCTCTCATGATCTTTTGTATTTCTGCAGTGTCAGTTGTTATTTCTCCCTTTTCATTTCTAATTCTATTGATTTGAGTCTTCTCCCTTTTTTTCTTGATGAGTCTGGCTAATGGTTTATCAATTTTGTTTATCTTCTCAAAGAACCAGCTTTTAGTTTTATTGATCTTTGCTATCGTTTCCTTCATTTCTTTTTCATTTATTTCTGATCTGATTTTTATTTATTTCTTTCCTTCTGCTAACTTTGAGGGTTTTTTGTTCTTCTTTCTCTAATTGCTTTAGGTGCAAGGTTAGGTTGTTTATTCGAGATGTTTCCTGTTTCTTAAGGTAGGATTGTATTGCTATAAATTTCCCTCTTAGAATTGCCTTTGCTGTATCCCATAGATTTTGGGTCGTCGTGTCTCCATTGTCATTTGTTTCTAGGTATTTTTTGATTTCTTCAGTGATCACTTCGTTTTTAAGTAGTGTATTGTTTAGCCTCCATGTGTTTGTATTTTTTTGTTTGTAGATTTTTTGATGATGGCCATTCTGACTGGTGTGAGATGATACCTCATTGCAGTTTTGTTTTGCATTTCTCTGATGATTAGTGATGTTGAGCATCCTTTCGTGTGTTTGTTGGCAATCTGCATATCTTCTTTGGAGAAATGTCTATTTAGGTCTTCTGCCCATTTTTGGATTGGGTTGTTTGTTTTTTTGTTATTGAGCTGCATGAGTTGCTTGTAAATTTTGGAGATTAATCTTTTGTCAGTTGCTTCATTTGCAAATATTTTCTCCCATTCTGAGGTTTGTCATTTCATCTTGTTTATATTTTCCTTTGCTGTGTAAAAGCTTTTAAGTTTCATTAGGTCCCATTTGTTTATTTTTGGATTTATTTCAATTTCTCTAGGAGGTGAGTCAAAAAGGATCTTGCTGTGATTTGTCATAGAGTGTTCTGCCTATGTTTTCCCCTAAGAGTTTTATAGTGTCTGGCCTTACATTTAGGTCTTTAATCCATTTTGAGTTTATTTTTGTGTATGGTGTTAGGGAGTGTTCTAATTTCATTCTTTTACATGTAGCTGTCCAGTTTTCCCAGCACCACTTATTGAAGAGGCTGGCTTTTCTCCATTTTATATTCTTGCCTCCTTTGTGAAAGATAAGGTGACCATATGTGCATGGGTTTATGTCTGGGCTTTCTATACTGTTCCATTTATCCATATTTCTGTTTTTGTGCCAGTACCATACAGTCTTGATTACTGTAGATTTGTAGTATAGTCTGAAGTCAGTGAGCCTGATTCCTCCAGCTCAGTTTTTTTCTTTCTCAAGATTGCTTTGGCTATTCAGGGTTTTGTGTTTCCATACAGAGTGTAAAACTTTTTGTTCTAGTTCTGTGAAAAATGCCATTGGTAATCTGATAAGGATTGCATTAAATCTGTAGATTGCTTTGGGGAGTACAGTCATATTCACAATGTTGATTCTTCCAATCCAAGAACATGATATATCTCTCCATCTGTTTGTATTATCTTTGATTTCTTTCATCAGTGTCTTATAGTTTTCTGCATACAGGTCTTTTGTCTCCTTAGGTAGGTTTATTCCTAGGTATTTTATTCATTTTTTCCAATGGTAAATGGGAGTGTTTCCTTAATTTCTCTTTCTGATTTTTCATTGTTAGTGTATAGGAATGAACTGTATTGGGTTTTGAAGACTAAATGAGGTAGTAACCTTCCTGACACAAAGCAGTTGATTGTAAATGGATGAGCAGTATTTGTAATATTTTTATATTCAGAGATGTTTTAAATGGACTAATCCATAGTTACACAATGGTGTGATTCATTTTAGGTCAGATAGATAAAACAGCACAATTCTGATGTAGTAAGAGAGATATATGTTTTTCTATACAAATAAGAGATGAAAGTTGACAAGTGTGGAACTGGATAGCACCGTGATGTGATTTGAAAGATACCTTAAGATGTGTTTCCAAGTGGCCCAAAGTCTCCCATTAGAGTTTCATTCCCTGCTGGCTCTTGCAGAGGTGTGCCGCTCATATAAGTCTTTTGTGTTTAGTGTGAATTGTTTTCTCAGATCTTTTATCTCAACAACAATGGAGAGAAAACCCCTGAGGAAAAGGAAATTGGCTGGACGTAAAGCAAAGGTAGAACCATTTTGTGATAAAGGGCAGCCACAGAAGATGGAGCTGGCTAGAACCTCAGGCCATAAGAGGAGGGACCTGCAAGACTCGGTCTGGTGAGAAATGGGAGCCAGAATAGAGAAAACAGCGCACTGAGAGGAGGCCCTGACAAAATGTCAATTGTTTTACCTTTAGCCTTTGTCTGGCTTGAGTGCCACTGTTCCCTGCATGCATAGGCCTTCATTTCCATTAAATATCATACAAATACCTTTTCATTTTTGGTATCATCTCACAGAGTAAGATCTTCTAAGATGAGAAAATGAGGCTCAAATGGTCTCACCAGGTGGCTGAAGGAAATCTGAGAACAGACATGGTTTCTTCAAAAAATATATATAAAAATAGCATGCAATGAACTGTACTGAGTGTTATATAGAAAAAAAAGTATCAAAACTGCTTTAACTCTCCTCCTTTAATGTGTTTTTTAACGCTTTTATTACTGCTCACTATTTACTACTATTATTTATAATTACCCTCCTTTTTTTCACCTGAGAAATTCAAGATGTAATGTGCCTTTCTGGTTTGGAGACTTTTTTTCTGCTTACTGATTTTCCTGAATCACTATATATGATATATCTTTAGAAATTTAGACTTTTAGAGGCGAAAAAATGTTTTCTCATCCGCATTAACAATACAGGGAGGTGAGTGTTGGTGAAAGAATTATCTTTCTTGAAGGGAAAAGAAGGCAGAGTTATATTCATGGGGCATAGAAATAAGGTCTAAATGCTAACCACAGATTATTTAAAACTAAGGTTATTTGTGGCAAGAGAAATTGACTATAGATTATAGAAGGAAATGTGTTTTGTTTATACCTAGAGCCAGGTGCATAGTAGTTGTTTAGTTGAGGTTTGTTGTATGATTAATTTATGACACAATGAGAAACTAACCAGTGAGTCCCTAGCCCTGAGGTGTCTCAAAACAGATCCTCCATGTCACTGTCAGAACAGTTCCCGTTTACACACACACACTCCTCTTGAATGGCCATATCTCTGTACAAATTATCTCTGTACAAATTCCCTGATAATTATACAGTCAATATAGTCAGTATCAGCACAATAGTATCAACTCAGTTCTGAAAAAGTCTTACAGGTGAGGGCTTATGGAAGACTTTATGGTAACTTTTGGTTTCCTATCCAAAGAGGTCATTGAGTCCAAGAAACACGGAACTTTGCTTTCGAACAGTGAAGAAATTATTGTGCAACTGAGTGTGGTACCGGGGAGAAAAATACTATTCAGTCTCAGAAGCAGTGGTATTTATCTTTCGAATGAGAACAGAGAAGTCCTAAATGAGAGCGGTCAGGAGCTCTCCTCTGAGCCAAACTCCACAAAGGCAGTGCATTCGGCTGCCTCAATACCTTATCTGAGAAGTCCCAGAAGAACCCATCTGTAGCAAAAACTTGCCTTTTCACACTGGAATTCCTACTACTGGGGTTGCTATTTCGATTCACAAACTGAAAATGAGCTTCACTGGAAAGGGTACTGGAGGCACCCAGTAAAGACCTGCTCAAGGCACCACGCAAGTGTGGAGCCTCCAATTCAGGGAACATCAAACGGTAAGGAGGGGCCTCATCGTGGGCAGACTCAGCCAGCCTCATGGTTTGCCTTCTCCTAGACTTGGCCAGTTCACATTCCAGTTAATGTGCACAGACTAAATCAGGACAGTTTTGCCCTTCAAAAACATAACAGAAAATGGTCTTTGAGTTCTTGCAAACACTCTTGAGCTTATCTCTCCATGTGAATTGTGACAGTAAAACAATAAAAATCGAGATTTAATTTTAACTCGTTGGTGAGTCTGGGGCAGTAAATGAAGACGATGGGCTAGAGAAATATTAATCCAGGTTGGCTATTTAACGTCTGCCTTTTTTTGGAGGAGAACACTATTGAAGGCACCAGTTCGGGACAATGAAATTCTTCAGTTATATTTTAGTTTATCGCCGGTTTCTCCTTGTACTTTTCACTCTGTTGATTTTATTGCCACTGCCACTCATCCTCCGCAACAAGGTAAGTGAACCCGGAGAATGGGCTGGTGGGTTTTCTGATTTATCTAATTGTCCTTTATTGTTGCTATGTAATTGTCTGGCTCAGAGCTGAATGGGTGATGACACCTTGGGCTTGAAATCAGGATGGTTATACATTGTGTTTTGTCCATTTTTTCTCCTTTTTAATGATTAATGTTGTTGATCCTCGGTATGATTAACTGCAATAATTAAATAGTATATTCAGTCAGAATTGTTCTCTGCCTGGCAACCAGATGAGAGGAAGGGCAAAAGAATCACAGCCCTTGAGATCCTGTCATTCTAGTTATCAATCTCCAGAGAGCATCCTGGGTTAACACAATCCTTTCCCCTGAGACGAGGCAGCAATGTGACACTGGGGGAAAGAGATAGAAGAAAACTTGGGAGTCCTAGGGAGGGTCTAGCGCAAACTAATTTACTTGACAGCTCCGTGGCTTGGTGTGGGCCATGGAATCTTCTGGAAATCTAGTTTCCTTATGCTTCATTGAAAGCATGAAGTAATTTTCCTTGGTTAATCAGAAAAGTCTAATAAATAACTGTATATATTCTGAGCATTTGAGATTTTTTATCATTTTGGTGTGCTTGTAGGGATTTTTCTGTTTCCTTTTAAGTGTGGTCAGTCTAAGTCCAGAATAATAAACACAATGCATTTTTAATACCTTGGGGAAATGACTGTATCAGCAAACACTTAGTGAGCACCTTCTCAACGCCAGGCACGATGAGTGTCTCTTGGTGGTAAGAGGACAGTCACCAGAGTCAGAGTTAGGTCCCAGGTTTCCACTTAAGAGGCTGTGTGACCTGGACAAATTAATTAACCTCTCTGTGCTTCCATTGTCTCATATGTAAGAGTGAGAGAGTAACAGGCTTGTTATGAGGATTAAATAAATAAGCACTCATCAAGCACTTACTTGGAGCTGTGGCTGGCACACAGTAAGTGGGCTAGTGAGAATCTCCCCAAATCTGTTGATCCCACAGCTGTGCAGTTCCCGCCACCCCATGATGCCTTTTCTCTGAGTAGAAGAGAACCTTTCTGATGTTCTTCTCTCATAAGCATTAACCAAGGTTATACTAGTCTGGGTAAAAATAGAATTGCAGTAATTATAATACTCCACCCTCCCTCAGAAGTCTGCCACTGTCTGAAGGAAAGTCGCATCAGCTACTGAAAAGTCTCTTTTGACTCTGTCAAGGCCTCCTCTACCTGCAAAGCCGGCAAGGGATCTGGCCTCTGCCACCCACAGCTGCGGGGTGTTTCCTTCAGGAGGAGGTGCAACGGAGGTCTCACAGTGCCCCGAGGAGTGGGGGAAGAACTCTCTCCCACTTTTCGTCAAATATTGTTCTGAACCCCCAAAGTTTTAGAGAATGTCTAGTGAAAACAGCGGGCACACTCCATGGTCTTTGGTTTGGTTGGCTTTGTTTTGCAAATTCTTTGTGACTAATCCTCCCCTGTTCCCCCTGCCCCTCCCACCCCAGCTAGTTCTGAGGACTCTTCTGTGAGTCTCTGGCAGCCACTAGATGACAAATGTGAATCACATAGGGATTTCATCTGAATGCCCACCCCCACCTGCTTCGAAGACTCGTCACTCCATCTAGTGCGCATGACGGCCTTCTTTTTCCAACTCCCCTGGTCCTACCCGTCCCCCAGACCTGGCTGACTCCTACCATGAGTACATCCTGATTCATACCTGGACACCTGCTCTATTTTAATATTTCTGGGTTACTCTCAGTATAAGTCCTTACTTATGGCAGAGAAAATAAGTTAAACTAGTCAAGACAAACTTTGGCCATGAGTGCATATCATCTGTGCTGCTCCTTTGACATATACACATATGACACTTTGAGTATCTTCCATAATTTTCAGAGGAAGTGAATATAAGCTCCTTGAAAAGGAAGAACAATTAAATTAATAGAAAGCAACATTCTCCATGCATGAGTCATTAATCAGAAAGTGCACATTAGGTCTGTGGGGAAACCTGGCAACAAGTTGCATTTGACAAACTGTGTTCCTCTTTCCTTTCCCTCTAATCAACTCATTTGTTAAAACTCAATTAATGTTAATGGGAGGATTTTTTTCTAGTACAGTAACATGATTTCATTTTTTGTTTACTCTAAATGCATACTTAACCATTCAATCAACCGCTAATCAAACCCAAAGAATATTATTTTAACTGCTGCATACAAGGAGAGCGAAACTTTGTTTCAGAGGATGTGGGCCTTTGGAGTGTTTAAAAGTTAGGTAGAGGCTTACTTTGACATGAATGCAAATCAATTTATTGTAAGCAAATCAATTTATTGTAACGTTCATGTTACCAAACCGGAGAACCCTATGCTTGCTTCCAAACCCACAATAATAGTCAAGCAAAACAAAGTCGATTTTGCTTTATAAAAGCACAGTGAATCTACATGATGTAGAACCAACAAACAATAAGTTATTGGCTGATTTTTTTTCATTTTCCTTCTGATTATTGAGTTGTTTCTATAGACCAGCCTTAACGCTTACCTTAATTTTACCTTAATTCAAAAATGTAGCGTCAATTATGAGAGCCCCTAAGTGGCTTTGCAATGTAATGTTCAAAAGGGAGGGGAAGGGCTTCGCTTTGCAGACATGTGACCCAACAAAGGCCAAATAGATGCTACTGAAACTGGATTTGAACTCAAGTTCTGTCAGAACTCAGAATTCATGATTTAACAGTGGTTTTGTTTTACTCTTTTCTATATTTTGTACTTTTGAAGATTTATCCTCTATTTTGAAGAGTCACATAAAGTGTGGCTTGATAATCATTTCTGAACAACTCAGGCATAACTCTTTACAATAATGCTTTAGACAGGTCAGACCAGAGAAGAGGTGCATCTTTGCCATTTCCTCAATTGACCTCATGCAACTCAATGTCTTTAAAAGGTAGAGAATTGCAGTGATTCTAACCACTGGGGCGGACCTGTGAGAACTGGAGTAGCGGTCTCATGTGTGTCATTTGCTGAATGTCCCAGAGTCCCAGCTATACAAGCTTGTATTATCAGCTTGTCAGGATATGGTGCCCCTTCCCTTCACACCTGTGCCCAAATGTTTACCATGAGTCATGGCATTTAGTAGGCATCTTAAAATCTTCTAGTTGGAAGAGACCTTGGAACTGTGTATTTCAGTGTTTTCATGGAAATAATATTTTACAACGAAAGAAAATATGTACTGATATCACCCCAGAAGCCTATGAGCATAAGTCAAACAGAAGCTCAAATTGAATCCTTATGAATTAGGTATTGTAACTGGTCAAATTTTGCAGATTAGAAATGGAGATAGAAACATGCAGATAGCTTACCAAAATGTGGCTATACAGATGTTTCCAATCAACATCTGTCTGACTTTAGAGCCAGTGATCTCAACCACAACTGAGTATCTGTGTCTTTATAGCTTCCGAGGGTAATAAGTATACTCCTAACACATTGGTGTAAATGTCACTTTACTAAAGGAATTGTATTTCCTTATTGCTTTACACTGAAACATCAAAAATACTGTCTTTTTAATCAACACATAAGTATAAGGGTGGTCCTAGTCCTTTCCCAATTAGTAGTTAGTGGTCAGTAAAACAAGCCTATAGTGTAATTGATATTTATGTAAATATTTGAGTAAAATTAATAATTTCACTGAACTTTTCTTTTTGGAGAGGGAATATCTTAAATATTCCCAGATAAAAACTTGTTAAAATTGGCCTAGGCTACGTGCCGTAGTCCCAGTGATATTCACAGTGCAACTTTGTTCTTTTATGAGTATTTCTAGCAGCTTGTTAATTTTACTTCTCAGAACTCCGTACTATTTCTTGACTTATTTTTCTAGTTTCTTGGCTTTTCTTTGTATTTCTTTTGATGGAACAAAATGATAAAAAGAAGGCCAAGTTTGTTTGAGGAGTTTTAATAGGAGAAAACTGAACAATAATATTTTCTGTTTGTAGACAGCATCCTTCCAGGTGTGTCACTCCATCTAATTTACCCATTCATTATGGACCCCCTTTTTTTTTTTTCAGTTAAGGAGACAGGAAAACAGCCACACAGATACTGAGCAGCATTCCCTAGTTGACTGGTTGTAAATCTGAGACCAGATTTCAGGTTTCTGTCAGATACTTCAGGATTTCTCTGGAAGATATTTTACACCAGGAGAAACTTGAAGAGAGGAGAGGGGAAGAGTCAGCCGAGCAGAGAGCCTTAGGGCCCTGGACCAGCCCAGGTTAGGGATGGAGGAAACACAGCTGGGAGGGCCACCTGCTTCTGTTTCCTTCAGAGTCTATGCATCTGATGCACCGTAAATTTCAAAGTTACAATAGAAATTATAATAAGTAAAAGAAATGATACATAATGAGAGTCTTATGGTGCTCCATCTAGAAAAACTAAACAGGTGGGAAAAAGGTAGCTCTTGTAAAGAAATGTAAACCTTAAAGTGATAAAGGCTCTGATGGAAGGGGGAAAGTGGTAGGTTGAGAAGTCTGACAAACGAAAGGAAAATGAGTGGGAGAAAATTTAAAAAGACCACAGGTGAGAGAAGAGGGAGGGCAGAATTCTGAGAAAACATACAGAACTTTTAAAGGGGCAAATCAAGTAATGAAACAGTTGATATTGTTTTTAATGTTGGTCTAAACTGTTGTAGAGATTTAAGATAAAGGGGGGAGATGCTACAAACTCCAAGAAAGTGAACATTTTAGATACAAAAGAGCGTCAGAATGATGGAGGGCAAGAAAAAGAAGGCATGGAATCATGCTAATTAATGTGGTAGGAGATGAACAAAACCAGAGAATCCAAATGTGATATATATTTATTTCATGAATATTTGATGAGAACTTGCTAGGCCCAAAGTATTGTGCTCAGTGAACAGTGGCACATTACGCAGTTTAATGTTTCTGCTTTCAAGTAGCTTGCACAATTGCTGAAAAGTCAATATATACCATGGCCAACATTCATCACGAAATAAGGTTGTATATAAATCCATGCCGAATGATGGAAACAAATGATTTGTGTTATAGACGTGTAATTAAAAGGTGACTCTATCTCTAGGGATTCATTGTTCTTCAGCCCCTCCATTCCCCCAGCCACACACATCCCACTTGCCCACAACCTGCTGCTCCTTCTATTTTCCCTGTCTCGGAGAATCTGCTACCCCGTTTCCAGGTCTGAAATCTGTGTGTCATGTCAGATCCCTCAGATATTCCTAAGCCCTCATCACTCAGTCTATGTTGCTTTACCTCCTGAATCCACCCGCTTCCCATCTGTGTCTTCATCTCCGTTCCTGCTGGCACTGCTCTCCTCAATCCTGTCTTTTCCTCTCTCTTTCATAGACCATTTTCACACTCTTCCCCCAGAGTCTCCTGCCAGAGGACTATTTTTAAAATGTCAACCTCGTCCTATTGTACCACTGGTCAGACATCTTCCATGGCTCCCTTTTGCCGACAGGGGGAAAATATCTAAACCAAACATGTATATACTGATGGATCTTTGGGATTTTGCCATTTATTCCTCCTAATAGCCCTCCCCAAAGCCCCCAGTACCTATCTCCCGCATTGCATTCACATTTCCCATGGCGGCGATATTTCACTATCTGCCGCCCTAGGAGACCCATGATTGTTCTTCCCTCTCTTTCTCTGCACATGCTGCATCCTCCTCCTGGAATGCCCACTCCTTTCACCCTGTCCTTCTTGGGAAAGGCGGCTTGGGCTGTGATACAAACAGAATCATCCTCCATGCTCTCATTGCACAGTCGTGGAGACATCGGCCTCCATCGTAGCATGTATTCCATTTTGCCTTTATCTTTGCCTCCCCCTCTAAACTGCAGATACCTCAAGAACACAGAACATGTTGTTTAACTTGTTTCCTCCGGCCCAAGCACAGTGCCTGTCACACAGTTAGATAGTTGATAACTGTGCTGAACGGATGGATTAAGGACCTCTCGCAGCAGAAGGATATGGTACATAGCTAGATCTTGTAGGAGGGATAAGATACAGGAGAAAGGAGACGATGAAAGGAAAGAACTTCAAATAGAGTATAGAGAGCGACTAAGGGACAGAACAAGAATGTAGGTGTAACAGGAGTGTGTCTCTTCCATGAAGCTCTTCTTTTCCTTTCATGATACATATTTATGCCTTGGTTGGTAACAATAGTATATGTGAATGTCTACTGTCAGCCTCCTAACAACCATTAGTATAGTCAATATTATCCCCATTTTACAGATGAGCAAACAGACACTCAGAGAGATTAAGCAATTTGCCCAAAGTCACACAGCCTCTAAGGGGAATGGGAGGATTTAAAGGCAAGCTGTCTGGCTCCCAAGCCCATTGATGCTATTGCTTCCTTAATGGCATTTATATCAGATTTTTACAACCTCGTGCACCATTGTTCCTGCATTTGTAATTACAAAACACATGTTGAGATGAGGTCTCCCACTGCCTGGATTACAGAGCAACCACGACCCCTGATGACCAAATAATGTGAGCAAGAAATAAACTTTGGTTGTTTCAAGCTGCTGAGATTTAGGGGGTTTTGCCACAGCATAAGCTAGGCTGTCCCAACTTATCTAGCATATTCTGAAAAACTCGCCAAGTGATTCTGTCATGCTACCCTCTGGCCCATGTCCTCATCTGTAAAATGGACAAGACTTAAAAGAGTTTTCAATGTTATTTGCGGACTGGCTGCCCCAGAGTCACCTGAGGCACTTATGGATGTGAAGTCCGGGATGCTGCACATTTAACAGACTCATCGTGATTCGGAAGCAGTTAATCCGTGGCCTGACTTGTTATCACACCCTGGTGCACTGGAGAACAAGATGATCTCTATGGCTATGTCCAGTTCCACTGTGTGCATGGGGTGTGAATACAGCATGTCTCCTTTGCTAATTGCTTTTAGAAGTTAGATGAAAAGGAGTTAAAAATTCCCTTGTAACTGACATAGTGGAGCCACCAATTGCCTTTCCCTGCTACCCATTTTGGGCTGAAAACTAACTAGAAATGCTAATTATTTTTCCTTGACTTTGTAGTTGAGCTTCTTACTCTCCATCTTCCAAGATGGAGTCACTTTAACCTTTGCAGTTAATATGGATTGAGTCTTGAGAATTTCCTGCAGCAGTAGGGGTAGGTGTGTCATGAACCATGCAAAGCCCTTTATGGGTTCTGTCAAATAATAACAGTGTTTTTCTTGTAGCACACAGATTTAGAATGCATTATTTTTCTCCTGTCTTAATTGCTTTGCATTTTTTGAAAATCAATTGCAGTGAGTGAGGCCTGTGATTGGTCCTGCTCTTCTCAAGCTGTGCTGAGAGATGGTACCTACATATGTACTAATTCTTCAGTGAAATTATTCCATAATATCAGTCAGTATGTCATTAAAAAGGGGGAGAAGAGGTGAAAAAACTATATTTTAAAGCCTAATTTATATTTCAATTCCACCCGGAACAATAATTTGAAAGAGAACCAAGGTGATTTTTAAATATAATCAGCCACATTTCCCAAGATAATTTGACACTCAGAACTTCAGTAGGGGGGAGTCATTATCCACATTGCCTAGTCATAGGGTCATTTGCCTTTTCTGCCTCGGTAGCAAGTTCCTGGCTGTGCTTACTTGGGGTGGTTAAGACAACATACGACTAATATTGTGAAATGGGAAAGTGGGAGAGTGGCAGCTACTGGGAAGTGACCTATGCAAGTAAAAGTTTTAGTTCCAATTTCAGCTTATTAGCAAGAGAGGTGAGAACCTCAGGAGAACTATAGAGACAATTCACCCACCAGGATGAGCGCCAAAACATCCAGTGCCAGGCAAGTAGGAGAGAAAACAGAAAAGAGAACAAGGCAAAGAAAAGAGATTCCTAGGCTAAAGAATTTATGCCTAGTAGAGGGATTGTTTTATATAGGGATCAAGATATATGAATAAAAACAGCTGTAGGAAAGACACCGAGGGAAAAAAGCTTCATTCATTTAATAAATATTACTGGGCACTTACTGTATGCCAGGCATTGGTTTAAGTGCTGGGAATAAGGCAGTAAATGAAATGAGATGTGCTCTCATGGATATACTTGGATTGAACTCTACTACATACTAGCAATGTGATTATTGATCCTAAGTTCAACATGGAATTACCGTACCTACTTTATAGAATTTTGGTAAGGTCTACATAAAACAAATATTATATCTGGCATGTTGCAGGCATTCATAAATGTTATTTTCCCCTCCTCTTAGTCATAAGTCAGAAAAACAGATTTGCCTATTTATTTGGCAAATATCTTCACCTTTTAAATAAGATTTCCTATCTTTAAAGGCTGTGATTACCAGTCTAGATGAAGTTTGTACAATTAAGACCCCCCTCATCCCTTTCTCCACCATAAACACAAAGCTAATAAACAACTCTGTAGACCAGAATGGGTCAGAAAAGCACGCAAGCAAAGCAGATGTGAGAACCTGTGGTCTGAAGTGCTCCCACATCATTCTAGGGTCAGAGTTAATTTTAGTGCCACAAACTAAGGGCTGGAGAATGGTTTTCTTGGCAACTATGACAGGCCCAAAAAAAAGCTAGACTGACCACTCTCTGTGGTGGCATTCAGAGGAAGCAGATTCTGCCCAGCCTCCCAGGCAGAGCTGATCCAAGCTTCCTGATCCAGCTAGATGACAGGATTTGCATTGTCCTGGGAGGACAGGACCTCAGGCTGACAAGGTAAGGCACACTGTGTACTATGAGCTAAGGACTGGCTGGAGGCAACTGTAAAACTTCTAGATGGTAAATAATGAGTACAGAAAGAAAAAACACAAAAACAAAACAACTACCATACAGGGTAAATCTGGAAATAAAATTTCAAAATGAAATAAGACAACCAAGAAAGTCTGACAATGAAATCAACACAGATGAAAACACTCCAAATAAAATGAAAATAACAGGGAAATCAATAGATGAGGAAAGGGGGAAAATCCACAATAGATGTCAAATTATTTTTAAAATAGAAGTATATAATATTGTATTACAATATGCAATTACACACCAACATATTAAATAACCTAAAAGTGGATAAGTTCCTAGAAACATACAACCTATGAAGACTGAATCATAAGGAAACAGAAAACCTGAACAGACCAATAATGAGTGTGAGGTGCTTGAATCAGTAATCAAAAACTTCCCAACAAAGACAGGCCAGGACCAGGGCTTCACTGGTAAATTCTACCAAATATATTTTAAAAGAATTAATGCCAATCCTTTTAAAACTGTTCCAGAAAATTGAAGAGGAGCAAACACTTCCAAACTGATTTTATGAGGCCAACATTATCCTCATACCAAAGTCAGGCAAAGAGACAATACAATGAAAGGAAATTACAGGCTCTTCTACAAAGTACTAGCCAACCAAACTCATTAGCACATTAAAAGGATCATACAACATGAGCAAGTGGGTTTTATCCCTGGGATACAAGGATGATTCAATATACACAAAACAGTTAATGTGATGTATCACATTAACAGAATGAAGGATTTTTAAAAATCACATAATCATCTCAATAGATGCAGACAAATCATTGACAAAATTCAACATCCTTTTATGATGAAAAACTCTCAACAAATTAAGTATAGAAGGAATGAACCTCAACATAATAAAGGATGTATATGACAAGCCCTGAGTACATAACATCATACTCAATGGTGAAAAACTGAAAGCTTTTCCTCTAGGATTAGAAATAAGACAAGCATGCCCACTCTCACCACTTCTATTTAATACAGTATTAGAAGTCCTAACCAGAGCAATTAGGCAAGAAAAAGAAATAAAAGGCATTAAATTGGAAAGGGAGAAGTAAAATGATCTTATGTGTAGAAAACTGTAAATACTCTACAAAAAACTGTTATAACTAATAAACAAATTCAGTAAAGTTGAAGGAGACAAAATCAATGCAAAAAATCAGTTGTTTTCTACACACTAACAACTATGAGAAAAGAAAAAATTTTTTTAAATCCCATTTACAATAGCATCTAAAAGAATAAAATACTTAGGAATAAACTTAACCAGGAGTTTCACCTTCTGAAAACTATAAAACTTTAAAACATTGATGAAAGAAATTAAAGGAAACCCACATAAATAGAAAGACATCTCATGTTCATGGATTGGAAGACTTAATATTGCTAAAATGTCCATCTACCCAAAGCAATCTACAAATTCAGTGCTATCCCCATCAAAATTCCTATGACATTTTTTACAGAAATAGATAAAACAATCTTAAAATTCATATGGAACCGCAAAGACCTTGAATAACCAAAGGTATCTGAGCAAAGAGAATGAAGCTTGAGGCATCACACTTCCTGACTTCAAAACACATTACAAAACTACAGTAATTAAACAGTATCTTACTGGCATAAAGACAGACATATAGACCAATGAAACAGAATAGAGAAATCAGAAATAAATCCATGCATATGTAGTCAACTGATCCTTGACCAGGGTACCAAAAATACACAATAGGCAAAGGACTTGAATGGACATTTCTCCAAAGATGATATACAAATGACCAACAGACATATGAAAAGGTACTCAATATCACTAATCATCAGGGAAATGCAAATCAAAGCCACAGTGAGTTATCACTTCACACCTATTAGAATGGTTTTAATTTTTTTAAAAAATGTGTTGGTGACGATGTGGAGAAATTGGTACCATGGTATACTGTTGGTGGGAATATGAAATGATGCAGTCACTATGGAAAACAGTATGGAGGTTTCTCAAAAAATTAAAAATGGAACTACCATATGTATGATGCAGCAGTCTCACTTACAGGTATATAGCCAAAAGAATTGAAATCAGGATCTTGAAGAAGTATTTGTACTCCCATGTTCATTGCAGCATTATTCACAATAGCCATAATATGGAAACAACCTAAATGTCCATCAATGAATGAATCAATAAAGAAAAATGTGTTATCTATAGACAGCAGAATATTATTCGGCCTTAAAGTAAAAGAAGGAAATCATGTCATCTGAGACAACATGGATGAAATCATGTCATCTGCGACAACATGGAGGACATTATGCTGAGAAATAAGCCAGTGATAGAAGGAAAAATACTGCATGATTCCACTTTTATGAAGTATCTAAAATAGTCACATTCATAAAAGTAGAGAGTAGAATGGTGGTTGCCAAAAGTTGGGTGGAGGAAGAAATGGGGAGTTGTTCAACAGGTAAAAGTTTCAGTTATGCAAGATGAGTAAGTTCTAGAAATCTGCTGCACAGCACAGTAACCATAGTTAACAATATTGTATTGTGCACTTAAAATTTTTAAGAGGGTAGATCTCATGTTAAGTATTTTTAACACACACACACACACACACACACACACACACACACAAAAAAAAAACAAAAACAAACAAAACCCAGAATGGGGCCTGAGGAAACTTTTGGACATGATGGATATGTTTGTTACCCTGATCGTGGTGATAGTTACACAGGTATATGCATATATCCAAAACTCAGCAAACTGTATACAATATATATGTGCAGTTTTTGTGTACCTATTAATCCTCATTTTTTAAAAAAGAAATATAAACCAAGAGCAGGTGAATATAAAAAAAAAGACTAGTTAGAAATCTTGGAAATGAAAAATAAAGTCTCTGAAATTCTTTTAAAAATTAAATTTTAAAAACTCAAGATATAATAAACTGTAAACTTTAAACTGAGTACACTTGAGGACATAATCAGTGAACTGATAAGAAAGAATACTAGGAATTCACCTAAAAATCAGACAGAATAATAAATAAATAAATATGCTTTACATGAAAGAATAATTTGAAGGATGAATTCGGAATTTCCAACATACATGTAAAAGGTATTCCTGAAAAAAGAGGGACTAGAAGAGAGATTATATTCAAAGTAATAATGGTTAAAATTTTCAGAATTAAAATATGAATCCTCAGATAGAATATGCATTTCTAAGTACAAAATAATTTAATTAAATATTAGTCCATGTTTAGACACATCATAAATGAAACTTCAAACCACCGAAGATAAGGAGAAAATTTTAAAGCTACCAAACAGTAAAGAGAACAAAAATTATACAAAAGGATGATAATTAGATTAATTTCTCATTTTTTTCAACAATAATGAAGATGTCTAGTACAGATTTACATGACCCTTATGGGGAAAACTTCAAAATATTATAGAAGGAATTTAATGAATACCTAAATGAATGAAAGTGTTCATAGATGGGAATATTTTAGGGCCATTTCTTGTTTTATAAATTCTGTGTAACTTCAATAAAAATCTAAAATTCAAAATGTAAAAGCCTAAAACTATCAAGGCAAGTTTGAGAAAAATGTAAGATAAGGGACTTGAGATACAGATTGTAAAACTTATTGAAAAGCTATAGTAGTTAAAAGAGTTTAGTAATTCTGCAAGAGTTGATGTTTGAAAGGCGGTCGGGGGAGTAGGTGATTGAGGGACAAAACAAGGAGTCCATAAACACATGTGCCTGCATTTGTAGCAATTTGGCACAGGAAATAATATAGCAACACAAATTAGATGGACCAAAGATGGACCATCTAATAAAGAAAGCCAGGGCATTTAGGTTATACATTTAGAAAAAAGGCATCAGATTCTTCTACAAATAAATGTAGGCCCTACACTTGAAAACAGCCTTTTTAAGTTTTAGAAAAAAATATGGGAATGTAATAGAATATAGAAAGAATTTCTCATACAAGGTAGTAAAAGCACAGAATATAACAGAAAGGATTTTAAAATAACTGCATTAAAATTAAAATCCTCTTATCAACCAGAAATAGAATAAAACCAATTTCATAGATGAGTCAGAGAGTAAGACAAATATTTGCAAATATATACTTATAAAGAAATATTATTAAGAATCTAAAAATAACTCCACAAATTCATGATAAAAAGAAATAAACTGAACAGAAAGATGGAAAGAGACTATAAATAAGGTAATTTTCAGGAGAGAAACAATTATGTTCAATAACCATGAAAAAAATACTTCAGTGGTATTCAAGCAAATGCAAATTAAGAAGAACTTTCCATACCATCAGATTGTCCAATAAATAAATTAGTCCAGTATGCCAATGGTTGGTGAAACGGAACATTCTCACATTGTTGGTGCTAATACCGTATAAACTGATACAACCATCTTGCATACTTTCCACTCAGAAACTTCGATAACTGCTTTTATACACTAGCTTAGAAAATCTCTTTCCTATATTCACTTTGGAACTAAGTACAAAGATGTTCGTAGCCCGTAAACAGCCATCAGTAGAAAAACGGACATATGAATTCTAATGTATTTATAAAAAGAAATGCTCTATCCATTTAAAACAAATTAACAATAGGCCTTCATGTATCAACATGAATGCACTTGAAATAGATAAAACATTGAGTGAAAAAGCAAGTTGAAAAATCACATATACAGAGAATCTTATTTAATCTCAAAACCACATGATGTTTATTAATGCATTAAAGGCTACATGTAGTAAAATCACAAAAGCATGGATAGAAAGGACACACATTCTAGACAGTGGTTGACTTTCAGGATTTCAGAGAAGGAAGTGGAGTGGTGTATATAAATCTTGAATGTTTTGTTTATTTTTTAAAAATTCAAGCAAATGTGGCAAAATATCAGCATTTAAAAATATGTGTACGAATGTGTTTATTATATAATTTTCCATATGTTCTTAATATTTCATAATTTAAAAAATGCTTTTAAAACATATACTGCTAGAAGGCTTCTTATGCTTCATTTTTTCAAAAATATCAAGGACCAGGAATCTCTTTTTTTAAATTTTTATTAGAGTATAATTGATTACAATGTTGTGTTAGTTTCTGCTGTACAGCAAAGTGAATCAGTTATACACACACATATATCCACTCTTTTTTAGATTCTTTTCCCATTTAGGTCATTAGAGAGTACTGATCAGAGTTCCCTGTGCTACACAGTAGGAGGTCCTTATTAGTTATCTATTTTATATATAGTAATGTGTATATGTCAATCAGGAACAGGAATTTCTTGCCCATATTGGTTGGTAATCATCTGCACGTAATCTCTCTGGTAGTTTGAGAGAATCTTCTTTTAACAGGAAAGGTGGAGATGGCCCATAAATGAGCCAGAAAGGCACAGCGTACACACACAGACCAGGAAAACACAGTCAAGTGACATTACACCTCACACTATCGAATGGAATTTACAATATCTGTATTCTGCATAGCTGCCTCTGCCTGGTGGATGTGGTTTGCTGAACTTCTCGGTGTAACTTTTGGAAGTGTATAGGTTTTTTTTAACAGAAAATCGGTGTTTTTATTTTTGGGGAAGTCCTCTGGACTTTTCCCCCTTTGTTTCATATAGTATTTTGAGAAGAGATCATGACTTAAAAAATATTTCTGTAAGATCAGTCTTACTCATAATTTTGAATCTTTTTTCCTTCCTATATTTTCCTTCACAATAAACAAAATGAAAGTAGACGTTACTTGTGTTGCTCTCACTCAGTTCAAGAATTTATAATACTAAAATGTTTTGCTATCTGTGGAACAGAATTTGATTCAAGTTTTTACTTGTTATGGTTGCAAGGTTAATTTTAATAAAGACAACAGAGGTACTCACGATTTTCACTAGACTTGAGAGGGACTGAGAGGAAAATGATTCACCCACAGTCTAACTTACTTGACAATTGGTCTTTTACTGTTGTATCAGTGTTTGCTGATGGTGGTAGTACTGGTGATTGTGGTGTATAATGGTCGTTACAGTGGTGTCCTTCTGTTTTAGGAGTAGGGGGCTTGATAAGAAGGTGGAGAAAGAGAGGGAAGAGAAAAAAATTAAAGAGACAAAGATGGTAGAGCTAGAGATAATGGGTCACTCTAAGAATTTCCAGTGATATAATGAAGCAATTTTTTCCTCTATCTCAGAGATGGTTCTACAAACATTCAGAATGGTTCAAACATTCAGAATGACTTTTGAGTTGTGGGCACTGAGATAACTCCTGAGCTTTCTTCTTCATCAGAAGAACGTGTTCACACAAAATCATTCACCCTCATTTTAGTTTTGTTGAATATGATGTAAATAACAAATGAAATGTTTTTCTCTATCTTTTGTCTCTTTCTTTTTCTTAACAAAAACATCCACAGATCTTTGATTTTTTTAAAAAAATCCTATATATATTTAATATAAGATTCTTAAAATACTTGACTTTGTGCCTGGATTAACCTTGTGTTGTTGAAGGCCTAAAGTGCTAATAGGAAAGAACACTTTCCTGTCCAGGACTCCAAGCCTGACCAAGAAAGATCACATAATGGAAAACAGGAATTTGAGGAAGGAGGTAGTCCTAGGATAGATCCATCAATAGGATGACTGCATAATTTGTCAGCCAAAGAGGGACACTTTGGAGAATGAAAGTGATTGCTAATCAAAAGGGATACCTGCCCAACAGGTGTAAACCAGCACTACGCCATGAAAACTGACACAGATGGCCATCCTACCCATTCAGAGGGGGATACATCTGTTTTCCTCCTTTTCTAGACTTCGAGCTTCCTCAAGATACGGGAAAAAGAGGCATTTCTTACACATTGTGGGAATGTAGCTATCAGGGACAACAGATACAGTGCCTTAGCCAGATGCAGCTGTAATCTCCTGGGACACATAGGCAGAAATATGAAATGTATGTAAGTGTTTGTGGGAAGCTCCATAGACAAGATGTAAATATGAACCTCACATTGAAGAATGGCCAAGTTTTCACAATAGATTATGAGTCTAGGGATTCAGCTTGAGCAAAAAGACACTTACTGGAAGCACGTTTCTGGTTTGCAAGTTGGACCCAGGGATAATGATAAAAGGGAAGGTCCGAAAGGTTACTTCCTCGAACGAGGTAGTAACCCAGGGCTTCTCAAACTGTAACTTATGTAAGAATCACCTGGGGAACCTTAAAATGGTGATCCTGATTCAGAACGCCTGGGGAAGAGCTTGAGATGCTTGCATTGTTCACAAGCTCCCAGATCATGTTGATGCTGCTGGTCCATGGACCACACAGCTGGTAGGCAGAGAAATCCAAATGAGCGATCCAAGTGTTGATTCTCACTTGGTGATTTGCAAGGAAGAGCAGGTAGGCAGCATTTTTATTACCAGAGATTTTACTCAAATGCTGTTTAAGGCCAAGCAGGTAAGAGAGTGCGTGAGATGGTGCAGAGGTACTGTGCAGAACTGAAAAGCACAAGTCAGTCTCTAAAGGGGAATTTCGGAGTCCTCAAGTCTGGAGAATTATTGACCTGGAAGAATATGATTCCAGTGTTACCAAATTCCTTCGTTTTTCAAGAGAAGCCAGAAATCTGGATTTTAAATCTAATATGAAATCTGCTTGTTTGTAAATCTTGACTCAAATTAAATGCACACACACACACACATACCATTGTAAGTCAAGTAAACTGTATTTTTTGCTAGATTTGGCCATCAGTTCGCAACTGCTTTGTCTACATAGTTAAACTAGGTCAGAGGGTCCAAGAAGCCAAGGTATGGTCACACGCAGGTAGAAGCCGTCACATAAGAGTATCTGGGGGCTTCCCTAGTGGCACAGTGGTTGAGAGTCTGCCTGCCGACGCAGGGGACAGGGGTTCGTGCCCTGGTCCGGGAAGATCCCACATGCCGCGGAGTGGCTAGGCCCGTGAGCTATGGCCGCTGAGCCTGTGCGTCCGGAGCCTGTGCTCCACAACGGGAGAGGCCACAACAGTGAGAGGCCCGCGTACCGCAAAAAAAAAAAGAGTATCTGGGGGCTCACTAGTATGACTGCCTGATTGAATGTTATGGATTAGAGTTTAGAAGGGTGTATGATGAGGAGCAGGGATCAGAACCCAAATATGAAGAAGGAATATAGATAAGACTCTTTAGAATTATTTCAGGAAGTACTGGGGTGAGGTTTTTTTGTTTTTTGGTTTTTTTTTTGGCTGCGTTGGGTCTTCGTTGCTGCACGCGGGCTTTCTCTAGTTGTGGCGAGCAGGGCCTACTCTTCGTTGCAGTGTGCAGGCTTCTCATTGCGGTGGCTTCTCTTGTTGAGGAGCACGGGCTCTAGAGCGCAGGCTCAGTAGCTGTGGTGCACGGGCTTAGTTGCTCTGCAGCATGTGGGATCTTCCCGGACCAGGGCTCGAACCCGTGTCCCCTGCATTGGTAGGTGGATTCCTAACCACTGCGCCACCAGGGAAGCCCTGGAGTGAGTCTTATAGTTAGAGTGAAGGTGGCCTTGAATGCAAGAAGAGGATTTTGGATTCTTTTCAATAAACAACTGAAAAATCACTGACTTGATCATTTTAAATCAGGGCTGGGCCAGTTAAAACATGAAAGTCATCTACACAAGCAAATAATACTTGAAATTTTGCTTTTTATTTTGTCCCCAAAGTTGCCCCATCTGAGCAGACTATGAGTGTCTAGCTGAAGTAGACCCATGTGGAAGTGAAATTTCAACACTATGGCAGGGGTTATGCGTGGTGAACAGAATTCACTGGTACCATATTCTATTTATTTTTCTGATGTTTTTGCAGTCCCTTATAGATTGGTGCGCCAGACACTTGTCAGGGTAGCTAGTCCCTTAATCCAGCCTCATGAAAGGGAATGACGAAAACGAAGCAGATTTTTTGAAAGATCACCTCATTCTGGAACAGCCTTGCCTGCAGTGGAGGAAGTAGAATGGAAGCAGAAGGTCAGGTTTTAGAGGCAAAATGACAGGGGGATGGATAGGACCAAGAGACTGGTTGGTTGTGATTAAAAAGCAAGATAATAAAAAGGTCCATTTTATCTTTGAAATCTAGGTTCTTGTAAGTATGATAGAAAACATAGGGTCATAATGAAGAGCTTTGGGGTTATCCACGTGTTCTAACTAAGAGAAAAAGCAGGCCTGGTCATTCTCTACACTGGCATTTTATTTTATTTTTTAATTAATTAATTAGTTAATATTTTTGGCTACCTTGGGTCTTTGTTGCTGCACACGGGCTCTCTCTAGTTGCCGGGAGTGGGGGCTACTCTTTGTTGCGGAGCACGGGCTCTAGGTGCATGGGCTTCAGTATTTGTAGCACACGGGCTCAGTAGTTGTGGCACATAGGCTTAGTTGCTCCGTGGCATGTGGGATCTTCCCGGACCAGGGCTCGAACCCATGTCCCCTGCATTAGCAGGCGGATTCTTAACCACTGCGCCACCAGGGAAGCCCTACACTGGCATTTTAAATTAAGCTCATATTCACAGATTCTCTCCAGAGCAAGTCAGGAAGATTTAGTCAAAGCTCAGCTTTGTTTCACTGTTTTTCATTGTTTGTCAAGATTATAGAGGCAGACTTTGTGTAATATTGTCAACATCAAAACACCTTTAGTCTTTCTCCTTGAAAAAGCACAACAAAGACATGACACAATCATGGCTTATTAAGAATTTCTTAGAAACCCACTGAAAGTACAGGATTTCTGGATGAGTAAATACCAGGCCCAGAGGACTCACCCTGAGGTAGGTGAATCAGAGGGCAGCAGAGCTAGAAATGTTATTGTCCTGGGAAAGCCTTAAATAAAAGACCTCGTTAAACTCAGACAGCAGTTTTTGTAAATTTGTAAATTTTTCAAACACAGCCCAGAATTTGCAGAGATTAAGCAGTGTGAGAGCAAAACAAAGCCTATAAGAGATGCTAACCTTTACTGATCACTTAGTACATCCTGGGTGATTTCATATCAAAATTATTTATATAAGCCAAACACAATGACAAATTCCAACCATTCCTTAACAATGCCCTAAAACAGAAACCCACAGTTTTATACCTAGCAAAGCAAAACATTCTATTAAGAGTCTCCATCCTGTTGAGTCCCCCTGTGTCTTCCCAGGAGCTCAGCTGTCTTTCTAAAAAGCAAAGCAGAGGCTCTTCACCTCCAGGTCTGTGTCACTCAGGAGCAAATTCAGTCTTATCCATGCATGTAACAGGGCACTGTCCTTCTTTCCCTGTAAAAAGGTACACCAATACTTTTCTTCTAGGTTGATTTCCCTTTTTAGTAGAGGGAGAGGAAGGTCAGTGTGCATGGTTCCCACCCAACCAAGAAATGCAGTGAAAAGGCAGGGAGTACATTTCACAGGTCAAATGAAGGTGAGGGCAAACAACTATATACGCTGACATGAACACAGAAAACTGACTGCATGCTGTTGTCTGTTTTGAAGAAAATGTGAAGGAAACATAACAAATAAGGATGTTTTTATGTCATTGGTTTTTCATGTGTATTAAATTTTGACTCTTGGAACCCCTCAGAAATAACCATTTTGCTGCCCAACTCAAAGGGGCAGGGACCTTCAGAGTTTCTTCATAACTTTCTCTGTGACTCGACTCTATCCAGCAAATGTAATTGTGGTTTGAATGCTAATTTCCCAGCCTCATTATTTCACCTGGCATTTTGCCTTTGTTCTGTCCAGGAAGCAGAATGTGCCTACATCCTGTTTGTCGTTGCCACGTTTTGGCTGACAGAAGCTTTGCCTCTGTCGGTAACAGCTTTGCTGCCTGCCTTAATGCTCCCTATGTTTGGGATCATGCCTTCCAAGAAGGTAAGTTCTCCTGCGAATGTCTGACATAATTAGATTCCCTACTTCATGCTGCTACTTCCAATGAGAAAGCTGTACTTAAAAGGATCAATAATCCTGTTGATAAGGCTTCCACATAAGTCCTCCAAACTTCCAGCTGTTTCTTGCCTCTAGAATTCTGCATGTGTGTCCACCTTCAGGTGGACAAAAACAAAACACAGACTGTGGCTTCTTGAGTCATGTGTGCCAGTAGGAGAAATGTGTGTCCAATCTTCCCAGGCTGACATCCATGCCCGGTGCCTACCTCCCAGGAAAAGGGCCAATTCTTTCACGTCCTGCATCAGCTTTTTCTAGTCAACAGAATTCGGTCTCACACAGTGTTGGAAAAGCAATTTTTGTTTCTGATGAAGAAAAAGCTTCCCTGTTTTCTTTTCCAGAAACCTGCCATTTCAGAAGATAAGGCCAAATTAACTTTCACATGTATTTCCATTTTGTTCTTGCTGAGAGTTTATTCATGCTGAGAGGTGTTTCTTACCTTTATACAATCTAAGGGTACCCATCTGAAGAAAATGGATTCAGTTTCCCATTAAAAGCATGAAATGCATTGAAACCAGAATATCTATCTCCATGCAGCTTTCAGCCACCCAGCACACACCTGCCTAAACCACAGCTGAAACATTCTCAGGCAAGATGTCATGTTCAAGATGCCAGGCCATGCAATTTATCACCTTTGGATTTCTATCTTCTGCCTGGGCCCAGTACTGCTTTCATGAGGCTCGTCTGTCCTGTAACGTGGGTGGAGACTTCTGTTTTTTAACTAACCCATAATACCCATGATACAGTTCTCTTCGCCTTTCCGCGGGAGAAGATTTTACCACAGCCTTGTGATTCAATTTAAGCCAAGCATTTCGCAAAGTCAGGTCTCTTGAATATCAGTACCATGAGGTATTTTTAAATAAGGTTTCTATGATTAGATAAGTTTGAAAAATATGTAGTATAGGGTATCCCACACTTTGAGAGTGATAGTATACACTAGTGTTTAAATGTTTTGAGAAGGCCTACAAGAAAGAAAATTCTAGAATCATAGAAAACTCTGTTTTTTAAACTTATTTGACCACAGAAACTTTTTTTTTTTTTTTGGTATGCAGGCCTCTCACTGTTGTGGCCTCTCCCATTGCGGAGCACAGGCTCCGGACGCGCAGGCTCAGCGGCCATGGCTCTCGGGCCCAGCCGCTCCGCGGCATGTGGGATCTTCCCAGACCGGGGCACAAACCCGTGTCCCCTGCATCGGCAGGCGGACTCCCAACCACTGCGCCACCAGGGAAGCACAGAAACTTTTTTTTTAAAGAAAAATATTATGTACCTTTCAGAGCATTCTTTGGTAAGTCCTGCTGCAAGTGGTTGCCCAAGTATCTGTATACTCTACTAGTCTCCACTCAAGATACAAGAGTGACTGCAGTTTTGGTATAATGGTGGTGATAAAGATATTGGCACGCCAAAACTTGACTTGAGATTTTCCCAGATCATAGTCATGGCCGTTCTGCCATAGGAGTACAAACTAATTAACCCGTTTACAGATGGAGAAATTAAGGCATAGAAGGCACCTGCCTGATGTTGCTCAGCTCTTTAAAGACTTAGTATATGGGTACCCTTTTTTCTTTTCTATATACTTTTTTCATAGCACTACTGTTTCTGGGTAAGGATGTGGAACTTATTTAAATTTGTATTCAAACACATCTACATTTCTTTCAACAAAATAGAAAGATCATGTAGTTGAAGGTCAAAGTTAAGTGCAGTGAAACAATGTCTTTCTGGTGCAATGTTTTCCCCCCACCAATGTAAATAATGGGTTTAACTGTAATTTCAGGTGGCATCTGCTTATTTCAAAGATTTTCACCTACTGCTAACTGGAGTCATCTGTTTAGCAACATCAATAGAAAAATGGAATCTGCACAAAAGGATTGCTCTGAGAATGGTGATGATGGTGGGTGTGAACCCAGCATGGTAAGTAAGTACTGTGTTTACCGTTCCAGGTTTACATTCCAAACAGACCATTTTTGTGCAGAGCAAATAAACAGATAAGTAATGCATATCCAGACAATCATTTGTATGGCAGTGTAAGTCATGACTTTATTTTTCTCTGCAAATATGAAAGTGATATAAAAGTACTTGAGGGGCTTCCCTGGTGGCGCAGTGGTTGAGAGTCCGCCTGCCGATGCAGGGGACACGGGTTCGTGCCCCGGTCTGGGAGGATCCCACATGCCGCGGAGCGGCTGGGCCCGTGAGCCATGGCCACTGAGCCTGTGGGTCCGGAGCCTGTGCTCCGCAACGGGAGAGGCCACAACAGTGAGAGGCCCGCATAACGCAAAAAAGAAAAAAAAAAAAAAGGTACTTGAGTTGGAGGAGGAAAAGAAAGAAAACTTTCCCACTGCAGGTCTAATTACAGGGAGGTTGGAATAAGTGCACACAACTCGTTCACCTTTTATGCACTGTAGGAGTCAAAGCTGAGAGAAGCCTTGAACCTCAACAGACAAGACTGACAGACATCAGAGTAGATTTCAGTGCTATCTTGTTTATTTGGCTGATTACACATTCAAGTCTCTTTCAAGAGTATCCTTGATCATCAGGGAGGATGTTAAGAACCAAAGACATTGCTGACAAAATACAAATATGTGCAGAAAAATTCTAAGGTGAACATTTCTCTTTTTAAATGAACTGTTCCAAAGTGAAGCAATTAAGAAGGTTCATTTATAGAATGTGAAATCACTCATTAGACTGATTTACCCCACTAAAATAAATGCTTTTTTCCATTAAATTAACTGGCTGTTTTGGTTTTAATTCTAGCTCTTGTTAAGAACATAGATGGGAGCTAAAAAAAAAAAAATTCCAGTGTCATAATCATTTACCTAATGGCATTATGCTTTAAAGCCTTAGGTGGTTCTTCCCTTCTCATCTTTCTTTAAAACATAGGAAAATTGTATTGAATTATGTTGCATAATTCGTTCCAGGGTATAACCACATCTGTGTTTATCATTTATGGAGCAAACTATTTTGTTAAATAGAAAAAAAATTCAATAACTCAGATCAGACACATTTTTTAAAATATCTGTTACTTAAAAATTTTACGACATGTATTAAGGGTATTTCACTCTTACAATGAAATGGTGTTCCATGCCTCTTAAAGTGCTGTAGAAATGTGTCTCTTTTCCTTGGCCACCTGCTCACTGGCCCCAGGGGGTGAGGTCATGCACTGCACAGTGAGGCAAGGGTCCTGTCCATTATACCACTAAGCGGTTTTTCAATTTAAGGCATTTTTACCACGCAGAAGTTTTATCAGTTCCCACCCTTTGTGTATTGAAAGATTTCTTGTTTTGCCAGTGCCTGAAGTTAAAATTGTTTCTTTTTTTTTTTTTTATTAAGAATCACTTCTTGTTTAAACAGTTTTCTGAAACGTTTTCTTTTACACATAGAAAATATCCACCTTATCTGTAGTTAGAATTTATAGTGTGGAATTTTCTTATAGATCTATTTCAAAAGAGACTCAGAGAATTTCATAAATGGCTCTATATGGAAAGATGTGCTTCTGAATGATTTTCTTGGACCTCCTACTCAAGAGATCATGTTTTTTCCCAATTGTGATTTTGAAAGCTTATAGACATGGTTTAAAATCCTATAATCTTAGGTATGTTATTTTTTAAGGGAGAAGAATTACTCTATTTGTAAGAGGAGACTGTGTAATACATCCAGTCTTGACACCAGGCAGGGATGTCAGATTCAGGAGAGCATGAATAATTGAATCTACAGAAAATTCTGAAACCTCATTTTAGCTAGTGATTTTACCCATTTCCTCCACCTACCATATATTGAGCCAGAGTAGTTAACAAGTAAAAAGCAGATTTATAAATATTAACCTCCCTCCTTGCCCTTGTGCCTCCTTGGCACATATACTAATAATCAGAGATACGACCCAAACATAAAAGAAAGAATAAGGGATCTTAAATGCAAATGCTGACTGCACCTTATCTTACTAGTATTTGAAGATGTGTCATCTGTAAAGGGCATTCAAATATTGGTGTAATATTATAAGCTGTTACACCATCTACCAACTTGCAGTTTGATTATAAGTTTTATCATTTTTCTGGTTTCAGAGAGAAGATTCTTATGGTTTTCAGGGAGACAAACCTTGTAAGAAATCTGCCCTTACATGTGCCATTTTGATTTCTACCTGGCTATAGCTGTCCTCAGAGTTCCTCATCTGGGAGGAATCTTAACCTTCTATGTTTTGAAAAAATTAATTCACAACTCATAAACAACATTCTTTACAGTTAAGTGATACGGAGCTGGTGAAGCTAGAGAGCACAGTTCATAATAAAGGCCCTCTCATTTCAGGCTGACCTTGGGGTTCATGAGCAGTACCGCCTTCTTATCTATGTGGCTTAGCAACACCTCTACTACTGCCATGGTGATGCCCATCATGGAGGCTGTGGCCCAGCAGATCATCAGTGCTGAAGCAGAGGTTGAGGCTACTCAGATGACTTATATCAGTGGATCAACCAACTATGGACTGGAAACAGATGGTATCACATGTTGATTTGGCCACAGTGGGGTCTAGTCATTTGGGCAATAGAAAACGCTCAAGAATTCTGGGTTATATTTTGAACTAATTGTCCATACATGCATGATGGGAATTTAACCTTCTTCTTTCTCTATTTTCCAGTATTTATACAAGGGAATTACATTTACCCAAATATTTTACTTTCAGTTAATGGCTGAATATACATTCTCTGGCAAAAGGGAAAGAATAAGTATGACTTTTCTATCCTCCAGCCAGTCTATTAGAACTTTCTCTGTCTTTCATGCCTTTATCAGTAGACCTCCAGGTTACTCTTTTATACTGAAATGACTTTCCTACATAATATTGGGAACGTTTAATTCTTATATTCTATTTGGAAACAGCATCACATTTTACCTTGGTTATTTCTGGTCTGATAAACTGCTCTGATGCAGTGAAAAAAAATGTTGGGAGGATATTGGTGTTCGTAAAATACTTTACTATGATGACTGTTATGTCAGTACAAGGTGAATTTGTTTATTTTCAGTTTCTAATAATGCTTCCATCTTCACACACACACATACACACACTGATAACCCTTCATTTAAATTATTATTTTTTTCTATTTAATGTTTTGCAGAAAATGTTAATGGACATGAAACAAGTGAGAGAAAAGAGAAAACAAAACCAGTTCCAGGGTAAAGAATATTATTTTGATTAGGATTTTCTGAATTACATTTTAATAAAATTATAAACTGGGTCAATTTCTTTTTCAGATACAGTAATGATGCAGGGAAAATTTCAAGCAAGATGGAGCCGGAAAAGGTACATTAAATTTGATTCTCTCTGAATAATTATACATAAAATTATATTAGATTTGCAGTTAGATACGTATGCATTTTAAAACCTGTTACTTGCTTCCTTGTCTATAAATTACTTTACTTGCTTACATCAAAGCATGTTGTAATGGTTTGATAAGCCTTCATGGATGGACTGAAATCAACACCCTGATAGGAAACATTTTAGGCTCTGAAAATCAGCCTCATTTTCTCCTTTTACCAGGTTCATGGTGATGGCAGTTAGCATATGTAGTTTAAAGAAATATAATGCTAGTCTCAGAATATTGTTTCATTTTCTTATTAAAATCTTGCTGCCTTTTTATTAGGCTCATCCTATTTCTTCCAGGGTATGAACTTAGAGCAACTCCTATTCATGTAATTACAATCCAGTTATCTTTAGTGTCTTCCTTACCACTAAATTCAATGCAGAATTCATGAGCTGCTACTGTCAAACACAGATGGAGGAGTTGTTGTAGCTATTCTGCCTATTAAAGGAAGGAAAGAGACTTTTGTAAACTATCCCATAGAATTCATTTCCCCAGAATAAATCAATGTAAAAATACTATACTAGGTTGTATTGGGAGCAATATATCTTGAGACCATTGAAAAATAATCCTGCATAGAAATAGTCCAACAGTAACCATGGCATTAGAAATATGAGAGTGGGGCATATGTTCCTTCCTCAGGCTATAATGCCTTAGCATGCAACTCAATAGGAAAAAGAAAACTTTCTTGTTATTTACAGAAATCTTCAAGGAAAGAGCGAATTTTATGTAAAGAGAAAACTAATACAAAGATAAGTTTTAAACCACTAGCTACAGGGTGTATTAAGGGTTTTTAAGATGAGAATTGAATACATATTTATGAAAACATTATCATCTTTAGGGAGAGAAATAATTCTTTAAAAACACAGAAAATCAACAGTATGCCCACTGTATTACAGAAGAGTGCATTATAAATAGGCTTTAAAAACTGCTGGATATACTTGCACTCGGTAACTTTCTTGTGGTCATCTTTACAAACCCAGTTTTCTGGCGTGATGCCTAAATTTGGCTTCCAATGATTTGACATCCAACACTGTCCTAGGCATTGTAGGAAGGTCTGTTGATGAAAAGACCTACTCCTTACCATAAGCAGCTCAGAGTCTAATGGGGAAGATGGACTTAAAAAAAATGCGTGACATAGGGCTTCCCTGGTGGCGCAGTGGTTGAGAGTCCGCCTGCCGATGCAGGGGACACGGGTTCGTGCCCCGGTCTGGGAAGCTCCCACATGCCGCAGAGCGGCTGGGCCCGTGAGCCATGGCCGCTGAGCCTGCGCGTCCGGAGCCTGTGCTCCACAACGGGAGAGGCCACAACAGTGAGAGGCCCGCATACAGCAAAAAAAAAAAAAAAAAAAGCGTGACATAAATACCACAGCAAAGGTGCACACAGAGGCCAGATCTCCCAGAAGCTGGAGCAACTAGCTCAATCTAGGAATATTGCCAGAGGGAATGTGAGGTAAAGGAATTTGAGTCTGGAGCAAGATGTCGTGTGCAATCAGGGAAGTGCAAACTCCATGAGCGCAGGGACTGTGTCCACTTGTTTCAGCATATAATCCCCTAGCACATTCCATTGTTTGACAGAGAGTAGGTATTCAATAGATATTTATCTTGACTAATTAACGAAGGAGAGAAAAAGGAAGAGGTAACATAATCAGAGAATAAGATGAATTCAAAGACCCCAAAATGTCGAGAGCAGGGCTTTTTTTGGGAAACATCTCCAGTGCAGGTGCCAGGAATGAGCTGTGGAAAGTGAAATGTTTGGATAGGTTGGACCAGGTTAAAAATTGCTGTTCATGCCATGCAAAAGAGTTTAGTTCATCTTAAGGGAAATAGAGAGCTTTGAAGCCAGGACGCAGCATGTTAAATTCTGCCCTTTGAGAAGCTTACTGTGGCAACAATGTGAAAGGCAGAGGGTATGGACCTAATTGAATTTTTGATTAATCTGACTTTGTGGATGAGAGAGGGAAAAGTATAGAAGATGCCTCTGCTACAGTAAGCTAGGTAAAGGCAGATGGTGATGCCACAGACTGAGATGGGAAACACTGAGGGGAAATAAGTTTTCAACGGGGAGAAGTAAGGTAATTTGGGTATTTTTAGACAGTAAAGATTAAGATCTGAGTTTGGAAGAGAAGACCTTTGAACAATGATTCTATGGTCTTTCTAGAACTTTATATATACAAATTTAGCTTGGTGTAAAAGAAAAATTAAGGGATCACTTTTTGCTCTGTAATAGTGCTATTTATAAGAGATCACATGGAAGTATTTTTTACATACTGTACATTTAAGATATGTTTTGATTTTTAGCAGTTACACATCTCTTCTCAGATATAAACATATTGTATAGTTTGTGTTATAATTATAATTAATTGCACCTGTTCTTTGCTAGATTTAAACTAGATAATTTAAGATTAACTGATTATGTGGAAGCATCTATGTCTACTAAATCTAGCTATAAAATGGAAGGGATATTTATATTCATAATGTTTTAGTCTTCTGCTTTTTACATGAAGTTGGTGGGACATTTTATTGAATTAAAATAAATCCTGTGTGGTTTGGCTTTGAATGTGAACTACAAGTCAAAAATGATCCAAATATTACTCCTTTTGAGAGGGGATGGTTTAAAATAAATTTCAAAGAAGAGAAAAAAAATGAAAGTCATAGATTTTTTTGGTAATTTGCACCGTTTTGCCATGTTTTTACACATCTGAATCATCAACGTGTTGATTTGATATACTCACATATTGCAAAATGATCTCCGCCATAGCTTTATTTAACACCTCCATCACATTACATAATTACCATTCCTTTATTGCAGTGTTAACATTTAAGATCTACTCTCTTAGCAACTTCCAGCTATGTATATAGTATTACTAATTATAATAATCATGCTGTACATTAGATCCCCAGAACTTATGCATCCTAAAACTAGCAGCTTGCACCCTTTGACCATCATCTCCCCATTTGCCCACCCCCAGCCCCTGGTAACCACCACTCTACTCTCTGTTTTATGAGTTTGGCTTTTATGCATTCCACATATAAATGATACCATGCAGTATCTGTCTTTCTCTGTCTGATTTATTTCACTTAGCATAATGCTATTATAATGATAGCCATTCTAACGGGTGTGAGATGATAACTCATTATACTTTTGATCTGCATTTCCCTGATGATTAGTGGTGTTGAGCACCTTTTCGTGTACCTGTTGACCATTTGGATGTCTTCTTTGTGAAAATGTCTATTCAGCTCCTCTGCCCATTTTTCAATTGGCTTGTCTGGGGATTTTTGTTTGGTTGGTTGGTTGGATGTTTTTGCTAGTGAGTTGTATGGGTTCTTTATATACTTTATCAGTCCTAAAATTATTATTAATAGAACTGCAAAGTTTTGGTAAAGATGATAACGATGATAATTTGATGATAATTTTCCCACTGCTGCTGCTGCAGCAGCTGATGGTGATGATTATATGCTGGTTTTGAAGCTGATGGATATTCAGCAGTTCCTCAGATTCCAGGAACTGATTAAGAAGCACTCCTATCTAAGAGTCATATTCCTAAGCTGCATACTTAAAAAAGAGATGTCTTCCATGACTCACCAAGTTCCCTTTTCACTATAGGCAATGGCCCACCCATTAGCAGAACTCCCTACTCATGCCCAGAATAAAAATGGTGGGTAGGTACTTAGACCTAACTGACCATAAATTCTGTATTACTCCAAAAGTAGCTGAAATATTTTTAGAGAAGAAAAGGAACAAGAAGAAAGGAAGACCCCAAAATGACACTGACATACATGAGGGAATAGATTTGTCAGGTTCCAATGGAGCAATTGGGAGACCAATCATCACTCATATTATTTCCATAAGAAATGAGTTCCAGGTTTCCAAAAATCAATTTTTACATACCAAGAGAAGAATCAAGTTGCTATATATTTTCCTTCTTTCAAGCACTAGTATTAATCAAAGAGATACCTCAGATTTTTACACTAGCTCAATTTCTAAACCTCCAGACATCTTTGAATGAAAGGAACTGAAAAATCAGTACACTTTTAATGAAAGGCCTAAAATAATTGTTTTCCATTCATCTTATATAATTTCTTGTTCCCCAAAGGGAAAAATTCAAAGGAAAATTTCCTTGAACAAATTGAATTTTGCTTTTAATTACATGTTGTTTAGTTTGGGGGTGAAATTCTTATTATTCAAAATCAAATTCTGTAAGAGGGCACTCTTTAATATTCTCCAAAAATTCTAAGAACCATATAACAGTAATTAGCATGGGTCATAATGTCAGGGACTAGGGGCATTAGTGCTGCCGAGTAAGGAGATATCAGTTCTAGACTATCTGGTCCCTAGATCAAATGTAGAAAAGGAATTTTAGATTAGATCAAGTAGGTGCTACAAACAAAAGTTCTTCTTGATTACTCTTGCCTTCTCTTAGACCGCGTGAAATTCGGCAGCAAAGCCAATTGTTAATGCCTCTCGGACCTCACTTGAGACAACTCACGGGTCTCCTTTACTCATCCTGCCAAACCCTGCGGTTTATAGAGAGGTGAGCAGAAAGAGAGAGAGAGGGAGAATGATTGAGAGAGAGAGCCTATTACACACCCTTTAGGAATCACAGCAGCATCAAAAAGACAAGAGATAACAAGTGTTGTTGAAGGTGTAGAGAAAAGGGAGCCCCCTGTTCATTGTCGGTGGGAATGTAAAGTGGTGCAACCACTATGGAAAGCAGTATGAAGGTTCCTCAAAATATTAAAAATAGGACCACCATAGGACCCAGCAATCCCACTACAGGGTATATATTCAAAGGAAATGAAAACAGGATATTGAAGAGATATCTGCACTCCCATGTTCATTGCAGTAGCCGAGATATGGAAAAAACGTAAGTGAATGAATGGATCAAGAAGATGTGGTATGTATAGGCCATGGAATATTATTTAGCCATGGCAAAAAAGGAAATTCTGCCATTTGCAATGACATGGATGAAACCTGAGTGCACTATGCTAAGTAAAATAAGCCAGACAGAGAAAGACAAATACTGCATCGCTTCATTTATATATGGAAATCTTTTTTTTTTTTAAAGTAAAACTCATAGAAACAAAGAGTAGAAAAATGGTTGCCAGGGGCTGGGGCAGGGTGGTGGGTAGGTAAATAGGGAGAGGTTGGTAATAGAGTATAAGCATTTGGCTATAAGATAAAGTCAGAGGACCTAATGTAAAACATGGGGACTAGAGTTGATAATACTGTTGTATGGTTGAGATTGGCTAGGGGACTGATACTTGAATGTCTCACCAAAAAAAAAAGAAAAAAAAAAGAAAAAGGAAAGAAAGAAAAAGAAAGAAAGAAAGAGAAACATGAGGTGATGGATGTGTTGATGGGCTGGATGGGGGTAATCTTTTCATAATGTATATGTGGATCAGATCACAATGATGTACACTTTAAATATCTTACAATTTTATTTTTTAATTATACCTCAATAAAGTTGAAAAGGATCATGGGATATTTAAAGTGTACATCATGGTGATTTGATGAAGTATTCATGGTGAAATGGTTTCCCCCATCTGGTTGATTGGCACATTGATCACCTCACATATTTATCCTTTTTTCTTTTCTTTTTTGTTTTTTGGTGAGAACATTTGAGTTCTACTCTCTTGGCAAATTTCAATTGTCGAGTGCAGTGTTGTCAACTCCAGTCACCATGTTTTGCGATGGCTCTTAACTCCTTACTCATCTTATAGCTGAAAGTTTGTACCCTTTACTTGGTCCTTTTTTAACCTGGCAGTTTTCTGTGCCTCTGGGAATACAAGATGAAGTTGAACTTTCAAAAGAAATTGTAACTATTCTACTCACTAATCCAATTTATGAGAACTCATTCCATTCAACTGAGAATTTGGAAGCCTCATTATCAATGGTATTAAATCAGAACAAAGGATGATATTTCTGACATACACTGGGGATCCAATATGCCCCACAAAGAGGCTTCACTAAAGTGAAGGTAAATGCCTGGGTGTCAGCAAACAGGTCACACCCGATCCACGTGAAATTCTGCCAGGTGCATCTTCCGAAAAAAGAGAGAAGTGGGTGGCAACCGTTGGTGAGGTAAATTCACTTCTGAGTAAATAATTTATTTTAATATTCATTAAAAAAAGAGAGGGGGGCTTCCCTGGTGGCGCAGTGGTTGAGAGTCCGCCTGCCGATGCAGGGGACGCGGGTTCGTGCCCCGGTCCGGGAAGATGCCACATGCCGCGGAGCGGCTGGGCCCGTGAGCCATGGCCGCTGAGCCTGCGCTTCCGGAGTCTGTGCTCCGCAATGGGAGAGGCCACAACAGTGAGAGGCCCGTGTACCGCAAAAAAAAAAAAAAAAAAAAAGAGAGGAATCGTAGCAGCAACCTGTGAACACAACCTCACTCAGATTTTAATATTTATTGTAGTCAAAGCCCTAGCTGGGCTCCACTGGTTTACTTAGCTAGGGTTCCACAAAACATTTTGTTACTAAAGAAATAACTGACTACTGATGATACCTCTTCTTCCATATATCTTTCATTTTTGAATCACAAAAATGTGGTTCTTCACATTTCATGTTGTTAAAATATTATCTAGCAAATAACATGAGCTTAGCCATGTTGGAAGCATCTGTACTTTCCTCTAACTGTACAATAAACCTCCCATACCATAAAATTTATTCTAATACTGTACTTTGTTTCCTAAAATCTTCAACAATATTTTTCTCTTCATATTCCAATGATATTTCCTAACAAAGGAATACATTTATTTTGTCCCCAAATTGTTTTTCATATATCTTGATTATGAAATATTTTAATATATACATATTTAAAGAATGTAACACAAATTTAAAAGAATATAACGAATAAAATGGTATTTACCAACACCCCAGCTTAAGAAATAGAACATAACAATTTCTAGAAATCTCCATGAGCTCTTCTCTGATTCCATCTCCTTTCTTCAGACCATCATATCCATCCCCTTATCAATATAGCCACAGTCCAGAATTTCATGTTAATCATTTTCTTATTTTCTTTTCAGTATTACGACTTATATTAGTTACTTCTTCATCTCAACAAAGACCAAAAATAGCAATAGTTTTAATAAGATAGATATAGGCTGGTATGGTGGCTCCACAATCATGATGACCTTGACTCTTTCTATTCTTGCTCTGCCATCCTCAGCACTTGATGGCTACCTCATGGTTCAAGATGGCTGCCTCATCTCCCTCTATCCATTCTCTGTTCCAGCTAGCAGGAAACAGAAAGGAGAAAGTAGAAGGCATATACATATACTTAGTAATTATTCTATTACTTTCCTGGATTCAGAATTATTCATATTTTCTATTTCTCCTTGAGTTTTAGTTATATTTTTCTAGGAATTTATGCATTCCATTTCAAATTTAGTAGCATGTTGTTTATAATATTCACTTATTACCTCTTTAATTTCTACAGTATTTTTAGTTATGTATCTTTTAGTTACTAATATTTTTACTTATGCTTTTAAACATTTTTGAAATAATTCTTCCAAAAGTATGTTGATTTTATGTCTTATAAGTCTCATCAAAGAACCAGCTTTTGGCTCTTTTGATCCTATTTCATGTTCTACTTTATTAGTTTCTTCTCTTTATTACTTCGTTCTGTCTATTTAATCTTTGCATTTAGTTTCTGTTCATTTACTTTTAAAAGTATACATTTGCATTACTTTTTTTGAGCTTTTCTTCTCTTCCAAAGTAAGAATTTGAGGGGACAAATTTTCTTCCATTTCTTCCACTTTAGCTGTATTCCATATTTTTTAGTTCTTTGTGTTTTTTGCTTTCCATTACGCTAGAGTCTTTGATCCATGAGCTGCTTAGACATGTGTTTTAAGTTTTGAAATAAATGAGTCTTTTGTAGCTACTTTTTGTTTTGTTTTTTTATTTCTAACATAAATTTACTGTGGTCAGAAACTGGTCTGTATGACATCAGTTCTTTTAAACTTGTTGAGGCAGATTTGTGGACTAGCATGTAGCCAATTGTGATAAATACTTCCTTGTGCTAAAAAAGGATTGCATATTTTCAACTTACTGGGTGCAGTATTTTCCAAGTCTATTAGATCAAGTTTGCCAGTTGTGATTTTCAAATTGTCTGTGACCTAACAATTTTTTGTCTGCTTAACCCAGCAATTAATGCAACTGTTTTGTTAAAAATCTCCCTCCATGATGTGGCTATATCTATTTCTCCTGATAGTTCTGTCAATTTTGGTTTCTATACATTTTCAGATTATGTTATTATGTCCCTATCACGTAATAATGTTTAGAATGTTTATATGTTCTGGTTAATTAACACTTTTACCATTTTGCAGTGTCCCTCTCAATCTATGGTAATGTTTTGGGGTCTTTGAGTTTGTCTGATGATAATGTAATAGCAATGCCAGCTTTCTTTAGGTTAGTGTTTACCTGACATTACTTCTATCCTTTCACTTTCAACAGTTCTATGTCCTTATACTTTAGATGTTTCTCTTATAAAAAGCATATTGTTGGCTTTTGCATTTTTATCCAGGTTAGAAATTTTTGCCTGACAAGTTTGATCCCCTTGAACTCTGTGACTTTATAAATTTAGAATAATTTTTAGTGCCAGATTTCTATTTTTTCTAAATATTTATTCTTTCCATCTCTCTTTCCTGCATTCTTTTTTCTTTTTGTTCTTTATTATTTATATCATCCTACACACACACACACACACACACACACACACACACACACACACTTATACTGACGTCCTATGCCGCTATATTATTTATATATCATTTCAGTCATTTTTACCACTATAAAAAGAACAGGATTTTTTTCTAATAGCATGTATGTTTTGATTTTTTGCTCTTCACTAAGAAATTACAAAGGAAGCTTCTACATACTTAACATTTAGGATATAACATTTTGTAAAATAAATCCTGGATTTAATTGATTTTTGACATTGCTAGAAACAGAATTTTTATGAAAAGTTCTGTCTCGAGTGCTAAATTTTGAATATCTATTTGTTATACTATTACTATAGAAACAAATATCCCAATCACAATATGCATCATAATTCTTTATTAACTACAGTGGATATAAATCCTATTTCAAGGAGTCTTATTGATAACTTCAAATTTGTTACCAGCTCTTCTGAGTTGTTCAGGTTATTGCTAATTAGATCTTCTCTAGATCTTCATGAAGAATTCATATTACAAGTAGGAGAAGGATATCCTCTTATATTTTCTTGTATTATTTTCATTCTAGGTGTGTGTTTTTTTTTTTTTTTTACATAAGTCATTTCCTGTAGAAATCATGTACAGCCGTAAGCACATTATGGGAGGGCTAGTTTAATTAAAACTAGGAAGGATAATTTGTTATCCACTTACCAAGCCCATATAAACTCAATATGCCAAGAGTGAACGAAGTGGGTTTGGCCCTATTGTCAGTCCCTCTGTGCACATGGAGCTTTCCTCTCCTCTCCCTTTACCTCCATCATCCACCAATGTATGGGCCATGAAGGCACTAAGGTCAATCTGTGCAATAATTATTAGTCAAGAATCATTTATTTCTTGGGGATTTTTTAATATAAAAAGAGAAATATCGTGTCTTCCAATAAGATGGCAGATTGAATAGGTCCATTTACCTTCACTCTATCCCAAATCTCCATTAAAACAAGAATAGATTTTTAAGTCATATGTCACAGTTATAAAAATATCAAGAGAGGAGATGACAGCAAAATCATTTTGGAAGCTGGAAAGTTAAAGATGCCTCAGTTATCCCATGAAAGTGGAATTCTAAGTCAACAGTAAGTTACAAAAGTAAGCAACCTCAAGTCCATTCTCTAGTAGGTCTGTGTCTTTAGTCCTGTCCTGCCCCTAGCTTCTTCATGACCTTTTTTTTTTTTTTTTTTAGATTCCATATATATGTGTTAGCATACAGTATTTGTTTTTCTCTTTCTGACTTACTTCACTCTGTATGACAGACTCTAGGTCCATCCACATCACAACAAATAACTCAATTTCGTTTATTTTTATGGCTGAGTAATATTCCATTGTATATATGTACCACATCTTCTTTATCGGGCTGGGGGAAGGGTAAGCTGGGACAAAGTGAGAGAGTGGCATGGACATATATACACTACCAAATGTAAAATAGATAGCTAGTGGGAAGCAGCCGCATAGCACAGGGAGATCAGCTCGGTGCTTTGTGTCCACCTAGAGGGGTGGGATAGGGAGGGTGGGAGGGAGGGAGACACAAGAGGGAGGGGATGTGGGGACATACGTATATGTATAACTGATTCACTTTGTTATAAAGCAGAAATTAACAGACCACTGTAAAGCAATTATACTCCAATAAAGATGTAAAAAAAAAAAAATCTAATTTACCTAGCAGCAGCCCTCAAAGTTTTTAAAAATGTTGAAAAGTGAGGGTAAGTAAAAAAATTTTATGGAACAGTTAAATCCACAAATTTCTTCCCAACCTCTACATGGATGCAGCTGCTCCTCCTCCACCAAACGGAAGTGTAGTCTTTATTTATTTATTTATTTTTTGCGGTACGCGGGCCTCTCACCATTGTGGCCTCTCCCATTGCGGAGCACAGGCTCCAGAAGCGCAGGCTCAGCGGCCATGGCTCACGGGCCCAGCCACTCCGCGGCATGTGGGATCTTCCCGGACCAGGGCACGAACCCGCGTCCCCTGCATCAGCAGGCGGACTCTCAACCACTGCGCCACCAGGGAAGCCGGGAAGTGTAGTCTTTTGACACAGTAAAGCAGACAGGAAGGAGTTCAGGGTCAGGAACAGATTTCACAATGAAAACAGGGACACTGAGTGACAGTTAATATGTTGAATGGTGAGAGCCCCACCTTCCACCCCACTGTCCCCAACAGCCAGGCCTATTCCCTCCAGGTGACAGTAGGCAAGGAACCAGGAGGTTTTTCTTTGGGGAATACAATGAGCACAAGAGAAAAGATGAAAATATAGCATTGGGTTTTCTCAAAAAAAGCTCCAGTCAGATGATACTATATATGTGCCCACAGTCAACAAATCCCAAAGCACATGTACAGGACTTCCAACCAGCTTTTCACTGTCTTAAATATGAGCAAACCACCAAAGTTCCTGGATATCTGAAGACAGCCTCAGGCATGAAAGAGAGAGACCCAAACAAACAAAAAGGAGACAAAAACTTGCAGGAAACAGAGACTGTGCAAGAAGTTGAAAACACAAGACAAGAAACTATCATTAATATATTCAGAGAGGTGAACAAAGAAATTGCATTCATGAAATATGAATGACATTCTATAAAAGAGGCACGAGAAGCAAAAAATAAATATATAAATAAAATAGAAAATACATAAAATACAAAATATCAATATAATGTAAAGATATAAAACGTAAGTGGAAATTTTAGTATACAAGGAAGAAACAAGATAAGAAAATAATAGGAGTTTCAGAAAAAGAATAGAGAAAACTGAGATTACATCAAAACTCAAGAAAACTTCCATAAAAGAAGAATATAATTTTTATGACATAAAGTCCTGCTGCGTGCCAGCAAAATTGACGAAACAGATGCACACAGGGAAGGGCACTGAGAGTTCAGAACATGGTGAATGAAGAGAGACCCTAAAAGTTTCCAGAAAGGGAGAAAAACAGATTCCTTAAGATGAACAGAATGGCAGAAGACTTCTTTATACCAACACTGGGAACTCCCAGGCAATAAGGGGGAAATGGCTTCAAGGAAGAAAATGACTAGATGTAGGACAAGCAGAAAAGCCCTGGAAGAGATGCCTCTAAGACAATGGAATTGGTAGAATACTTGATGTAGATTAGGTGTCCTGTCACTTGATTGTTTGAAGGGAAGATTTAAACAACCAGGGAATACTTGGGGCTGATTTAGTGGTATCCACTTAGAAAGCTAAGCAAGTAAGCGGGGGACACAAAACAGGAAAAGTAATATAAATCCCATTGCTCAGCTGTTAACAGATATCTAGACAACATTCTGAACACTGAACTCTGCTCTAAGCAAACTTATGATATAGCCATAATGGGAGAACGATGCAGACATGAAAAGTATAAGTGTGTTCAGTGGAGGATGCTGTGAAAGATAGCTAAATTCTCATCATCTAACATAGTGGAGTTTTAACTGTAATGCCTTCAACTGAGAAATCAAGAGATGGTATCATATGAATACTGTTAAAGTAAGTGCAAATAAATGTCCAAAAAGAGCTGGAAGATTTTAAACTGGCTGTCTTTGGCAAGCAGAAAATGGTTAGCAGGAACTAATATTTTGTGCAATTTGCCTTGAATAAATATAGAAATATAAATAGAACCCCTAATGTGTTTATACCACACTCACCCAAATGAGTTATTTTGTACACTGCATTGGAGACCACTGGTTTAGTTCATGGTGATTCTTGTATGCGTTATTAGCACCCGGGGTTGGTGCTAATCACTGGAGTCTGCAATCACTACCACCAGGTGGCAATAGTGAGTTATAGCTGGACCTGCAGGATTTCTGTTCAGAAATGACCCTTGAGCACCACCCAGTTATCTTAGGATTCTGAATTTGGTCATGTCCTGGACAAAATGTTCTCAGTCACTTGAAAGAAGTTGTGAGACATACTCACGAGGTCTTAGATGTCATATATTTGTGGGAAATACGAATGTACGATGACAACTGGGATTGAATAAAAACACTAAGCAATATGAAATGTAATTAAATGTAAAGTTTTAGATGTAGGCTAAAAAACTCACATAAATAAAAAGTGTTCTGGAAGGCAAGATGACACAAGGGAAATTACTGAGAGGGAACTTGGATACGCAGAAATCTGCTTCAATTCTGCTGTGACCATTATGTCACACTGAGATTTATTTTTGCTCTTCTGAAAATTTAGGTCTGTGTACCAGATTATCTCTAAATACTATCCGTTCTAATAGTCTATGATTCTTTTATATATTAAAAAAACTTTTTTATGATTGTGGAAGATACAAAAGGTATCAAGAAGGTAGCAGGTACTCTCATATCTTGACACATTTCATTTCAGTCTTATTTCTAGGCACATATGTGTATGTAGATATATTTTTTATTTTTTTAAAAATTACATCGTTCTATACATTTTTTAAAAATTACATCGTTCTATACATTTAATTTCACCGAAGTCTCTCATCATGAAACATAAAACAAGTACTTTCCCATTCACAGTATAGCCATGGCAATGTCCTTTGGTCACCAGCACAAGAGGTTTTCTCTGGCCACTTCATCCCTGACTGTCTCCAGCCTCACCCCTCTAGACACTTTGCTTCTCCCTTCTTCACTTTGGATTTTTTTTTCTCTCCCGAACTCCTAGGAGAAAATATACCCCCCCCCAATTCCTTCTCCACTCATGGAAAAATGTAATGATTAGTCTGATAATCTGCAAATATGTGCTCTCAGGGTCTGAATCTTACTTTCTACCCTGAGTGACTTATTCCAACACCCTCTTAGATTAGGGTCAAACACTTGGTCTCAGGTTGAAACTACTGCCTTGAGCAGAAGATTAATTTGCTAAGGACACCCCCCACTCCCTTTTATAGTTTCTGTACCAATCGTTGGCTTAATTAGTGGCTCATCTCAGACTTCCTTAAGAGCTGTATTTTCCTGCCCATTGCCCTCTACTACTATCCCTCTGGTCCTCAACTTTTACCCCTTACTGCAGTATCATCTCTTCACAGTAGTTCAGTCCAGCAATCACAGGCCCTAAGTAAAAATAACAGTAGAGCTGACTGCATGGGATTCATGTTTACTGGCTAGATAATGCAAGTGGTGCGCCCCATGCCACCTCCCAAAGACCTCCGCTTAACCCTTGATGTGTTTTATGATATATTACCATTACCATTTACTGCAGGACTTGAATTTAACTTGAATTTGTAATGCTTTTCTAAATTGTCCACGATATTTGCAGAAACATCACCTTTTGTGCTGTAGCATTCATGTATGTTTTAAAGTCTTTATATAGGAAAAAAGTACGAGAAGTCCATAAGGTCTAAAGCATGCAAATATGTCAATATTTTTCTATTTTTATTTTTAAATTTTATACCTATCAGTGCAGTTTTATCATTTTATATATATGACTGCATATATACATATATGAAGTCCAAGTTTTTCTTTGTATTTTTGAAAGTTTTAATGTGATGATGAGAAATTACATGCACATTACATCTTTAAGTTTCCATTTCTTATTATCAATTTAATAATATCCAAATTATATATCACTTTCTGATTTGTGTTTGAAGTCTCTCCTTTAGTAAAATAGCTAATAGTTAAGCCCTAAGTTTCATTTGTCATTTTGTATCACTGATAAGAACTTTTAAACTTATTTTACTCTTTTATTTACATATCCTTTATTTTTCAAATTTTCAATGGAAAGTTTTATCATGTAGAAAATACAAATCATTCCCATGTAGGAAATATAAGGCAAAGGGAGACATCTGTAAATTAATTTATTTGGGGTGAAGGGTAGATACCTTTGGGGAATAACCTTTAAGTTAAGTAGAAAGTAAAAGGCAAATTACAATCCAATGTCCTGACCCTGCCATGCTAAATGCCATTCCCACATCCATGATGGCTTTTAGTGAGCAGACATTTTTTCCTATCATGATTTCTCAAAAGGGTCTTTCAGTGCCAGTGTCACACAGAGCATGCTTATCTGTATGAAACGGGGCAATTCTTCTGTCTGCATATTTCTTAAATACATCCAGTTCTTTTTTTTTTTAAAGGCTCAGTGTGCAAGACAGGTCTGAAATAGGCAAGAACTGGAGACCTATAAAGAGGTGATTACAGTAACTCAAATCAGAGATAACGATGACTTAGACCAAACGTGATAGTGGAGATGGAAAAAACCCAACAGACTCCAGATGTATTTAAGAAGATACAATTGACAGGAGTTGGTGGGATGAGGAAAAGAATGATTTCAAGGAGGATGAGAAATACTGTGTAGTGGCTGAGGGTATGAGCCCTCCATGGTCTCAAAATTCAAGTCTACCATTTCCAGGCTCTACAACCTTGGGAAGCCATTTAACCTCTCTGTGCTTCATGTCTTCATGTGTAAAGTGGGATACTAGCAGTACTGCCCTCATTGTGTTGTAAGAAAAATGTGAATTAAATCATTTATTTGATTTTAACCTGAAGCAGTGCTTTTGCATACTAGGCACACTCTAAGTGTTTGTAATCGTGGTGATGGTGATGCTATTAGCTTATACAGATGATCCTGAAGAAGAACAGGGCTTGAGGAAGGAAATAATGAGTTCGGTTTTGAACATTTGGGGATTGGAGTTTTATTTAAGACATTCAAATTATGTCGAACAGACAATTGGATTGATAGGTCTAAAAGGAGAAGTCTGGCTGAAAACAAGTTTGGTGGTCTGGTTTTATCTTTCATTAAAACAATGAAAGCATATGAGATTTCCTAAGGAGAAATATTACTATGAGAAGAGACAAGTACTTATGACAGAGTTTCAAGAAATTCCAGTTTTAAGGAAGGATCAAGGAAAATGAACTGGCAAGGGAGACAGAAGAACAGGCAGAAATGTAGAAGAAAACCCAGAGGACTGAGATATCACAGATCCCAAAGAAGAGTTCTGCAGCAGGAAGGAGTGATCAACTATCTTAGGTGCTGCTGAGAGGGCTACAAACCTGACACTTAACAATATCTATTGGGTTTAGTAATATGGAGGTTGTCAATAATCATAGCAAGTATGTATTGGTGGATTGAAGAAACAGAAGCCAGATTGGAGAGGTTAAAGCAATGGAGTCAGTGAATGCAGACAACTCTTTTGAGTAGTTTGGCTGTGAAAATGGATGTGCTGTGGGCAGTAGTTTCATTGAGAGGGGGGTTAAGAAGGCCTTCTGTTTTTCTTTTGGCAAGACTTGAAAATGATTAAACTTTGGTGGGAAAATTCTAGTGAAGTCTATTGTATAAGGTTTCTGAGGAGGCCTGAGAGATTGGGGTTCAGAAACTAGATGGAGGAGAGAGATTTACTCTCTTTGTATGTAGAATACGGAAGGAAGGGCAGATGCCAAGTATGTTTCTACCTTTGACAGGGAGACTTCTACCAGCTTCTATTTTCTGTGTGGAATAGGAGGCAGAGCTAACCGTGAAGAGTAAGAGGAGGGAGGTGAAAAGAGAAGTGGGAAGGTTTTAAGTTTTCTTGTGGAGACAGGTAGAATCATTTGGTGAGAAAAACACAGCAGGGTAGAGGTGCAGCAGTAACAAAGCAGTTGAAAGTTGTGACCATGAATGTTGGGAGCCTAATCTCCTCTACTGTGTGTAATTTTCTTTTTCTTTTTTTTTTTTTTTAATTTATTTACTTTATTTATTTTTGTCTGCATTGGGTCTTCATTGCTGTACATCGGCTTTCTCTCGTTTCGGCGAGCGGGGGCTACTCTTTGTTGTGGTGCGCGGGCTCCTCATGCGGTGGCTTCTCTTGTTGCAGAGCATGGGCTCTAGAGCACAGGCTCAGTAGTTGTGGTGCACAGGCTTAGTTGCTCTGCGGCCTGTGGGATCTTCCCGGACCAGGGCTCGAACCCGTATCCGCTGCATTGCCAGGTGGATTCTTAACCACTGCGCCACCAGGGAAGCCCTACTCTGTAATTTTCATCAACAGAACTTGGCTGCTCAGGGGCAGACGTGACGCAGAGAAAGTAAATTGTTGGGTTAATCCAAAGTTAAAATTTTGCTAAAGAACTATCATTCTAAAGAGAGACAAGAGAGTTTAGGGTTTTGCTGAGAAAGTTACTGATGGTGGTGATGGCTTCATGGGTGTATAATTATCCTCAAACTCATCAAGTTGTATATATTAAATACGTACAACATTTTACATATCAATCATACCTCAATCAAGTGGCTTTAAAAATAAATGCATTTGGGGCTTCCCTGGTGGCGCAGTGGTTGAGAGTCCGCCTGCCGATGCAGGGGACACGGGTTCGCGCCCCGGTCCGGGAAGATCCCACATACCGCGGAGCGGCTGGGCCCGTGAGCCATGGCCGCTGAGCCTGCGCTTCCGGAGCCTGTGCTCCGCAACGGGAGAGGCCACAACAGTGAGAGGCCCGCATACCGCAAAAAAATAAAAATAAAAATATAAAAATAAATGCTTTTGACCACCTAGAGGGGTGGGATAGGGAGGGTGGGAGGGAGGGAGACGCAAGAGGGAGGAGATATGGGGATATATGTATATGTATAACTGATTCACCTTGTTATAAAGCAGAAACTAACACACCATTGTCAAGCAATTATACCCCAATAAAGATGTTAAAAAAAAAATGCCTTAAAAAAGAAAGTTACTGAATTGGTTTACCAAGAAATCTAAACTGGATAAGAAAGGAAGTGAAGAAAGGAGAGGACCAAACTATTGGGAATAATAACTAGATGCTTTAGTGACCAAGACTTGTCAATAGAGTCAAAGGACAACAGGGACAGAAGTAATTCAACAGCTAAGTTGGAAAAGAAGCTGTGGTAAACTGCAGAATTCTTGGTTAATGGAGTGGTAAAACAAGGCTCTTCCTATCCCTGAAGAACTATCATATCAAGCACATCCCATAAGTATTCCTGTGTTTTACTTACACAGGATTTGCAAAGCAAGTGACCAAAAAACAGTTTTAGACTCTTAAATTTAGTGTTGAAAATGAGAAGGTTGAGAGACAGTCTACCTTTGGAGAAATTCAGAATATTTTCCTAAACTCCAACTTGTATGATCAATTTTTGGCAGGGGAGCCTTCCATTTACCTCGAGACAGTGCAATAGATATTGAGGAATCACCACTTGGAAAACTTGAAACTCTTGTTTCCTAGAGATCAGTGGACTGGTATTTGACATACTCTTGAAACATTTAAAAGTGAAAGTCACTGCTGAGTCTCCTTATCTAATGGAGAGTCAGCTGCTCTTTCACTGCGAACGGAGCAGAGGTGCCTGTTTCCCATGAGCCAGATGTATGACAGGAGCGGTATTTGGGGTCATTTTAAAAGCAACTTTCCCCAAGACAGCTTCTTGACAGGGCAAGGCGACCTCTGCATCAAGAGATCGGGTGACCATCACATGCAGAAACCACAGGGTGTCATAGTGGAAGAGGTGCATTACTCCACAGAAGGAGCAGCAACCTGATGTTCTTATTTGGGTGACAGGAATCTCTAAAAGCACCATGACGCATAAAATCCATAATACCACCCACCAGATGAGGCCATCTGGAACATCCATCAAACATAAAGAGAAATCTGTATGTCTTCTTTGGAGAAATGTCTATTTAGGTCTTCTGCCCATTTTTGGATTGGGTTTTTTTTTTTTTGGTATTGAGCTGCATGAGCTGCTTGTATATTTTGGAGGTTAATCCTTTGTCAGTTGCTTCATTTGCAAATATTTTCTCCCATTCTGAGCACTGTCTTTTCGTCTTGTTTATGGCTTCCTTTGCTATGCAAATGGACATATATACACTACCAAATGTAAAATAGATAGCTAGTGGGAAGCAGCCACATAGCACAGGGAGATCAGCTCGGTGCTTTGTGAACACCTAGAGGGGTGGGATAGGGAGGGTGGGAGGGAGGGAGACGCAAGCGGGAAGAGATATGGGAACATATGTGTATGTATAAATGATTCACTTTGTTATAAAGCAGAAACTAACACACCATTGTAAAGCAATTATACTCCAATAAAGATGTTAAAAAAAAAACCCATAAAGAGTACTAACATCGTATCTTATTTAAACCAGTCAACTAAGACCTCTCCTAATCCTTACTGCTCTTCTCCCGATACTGTCCATCCCTTGCCACTCCAAATATGGAGGATTTAGAAACTTGAACTAGCAAATGGTGGGAGAAACTGGAGCTAGAAGAGAGAGAACAATACAAACCCACAAACCTACTTCCAACTATGGGCTTTTCAGCAAGCCTGATCTAGGGGACAAGCAAAAGTTTAACTTTACTAAAGTTTGGACTTTTGCTAGTAGAGGACTCTTTATTTCAGCTACTGAAATGAGGTTGCTTTTTTTTTATTAAAACTAAACATGACTGAAAGACTCTATTAAATGAAGTGACCAAAAATGTTATAGATTCTACTCCAGATTTCACCCCAGGGATAGCAAGAATCAGACCAACCTCAGAGTGTGTTACATGGATCACAGGTGAGAGAAGGAATGAAGTTGCTTTTGTATTGCACCTTAGGGAGCTCTATTCTTAAACAGAAACATTAGAAATAGTGATTTTTTTCAGATGGAGCCATCTGAGGATGTGCTATTGTCCAGGAAGTAGAGGAGAGGGTGACAGGAAGAGCGGAGTCGAAGGTCTCTGGAAATGAGATTTAAGAAATGTGTAAAGCCGGGATATTTAAGGCGTTACTCATGAAGACGGTATAGTTATCCAGATGCTGACAGGATTTGCAGGATGAGGAATGTTGTGTGCCAGATGGGCATGTCATCTTAAGTGATGGCAGTGGGTGACTGGGAGATCAGAACATCCTGTTCAAAAGAATAGGCAGAGAAAGAGCCAAATTATATGAGCCTTAAAGAGAAATCGATTAGTTTTCATGTCAGTAGAGGATTAATGTTCTAGAAGAGGGTTGGGAACAAGGAGGACACTGACTCTCTCTCTCAACAGTGAAGTACAGAGGGTGAAAACGTTCAATTTCACAAGTAGTGGTATCCTCTGGGGAGGATCAGTGAAAGTGCCAAATAAAGAAACACTCCAACAAGAGGTTTAGGAATTCACTGACCATGTACCACCAGTTCAGAGGGAAAACCCTGGAAAGATTTGGGAGTGTTTGGTGAGAAGGGAAGAAAGGAAGTTAAGAGTTGGCTCAGGAATAAGAAAGAAGGATGAATGAATGAAACTGTGTAAAGTATTTCAGTGGTTATGTATTTTTATTGTTAACATTTCTATTGATGGAAAGATAAATGTTGCATTATTGGGCTGCCATAACAAAATACCATAGACCGGGTGACTTAAAAAGCAGGAACTTATTTCTCCCAGTTCTAGAACCTGAAAATCCAAGATCAAGGTACCAGCAGGATTAGTGTCTGATGAGAGCTCTCTCCTTAGGTTGCAGATGGCTGCTTTCTCTCTGTGATCTCACATGGCAGAGAGAGAAAGATCAAGCTCTCTGGTGCCTCCTCTTACAAGAGCACTAATCCCATCATGCAAGGCCCCGACCATCATGACCTCATCTAACCCTATTACCTCCCAGAGTCTCCACCTCCAAATACCATCTGATTGGGGGTTAGGGCTTTCAACATATGAATTTTGCGGTGGGGTGGACACAAACATTCAGCCCATAACAAATGCTATTACTGCTTGTTATGACCACAAACAGAGCTGTTCTCATGTACGTTTTATTGTTGAACAGAATTCAGGCACAGGAAACAAATATCGAACAAAGAAGGACCACATGATGTGTAAACTTATGTGCCTGTGCGTTGCTTACTCTTCTACCATTGGTGGATTGACAACGATCACTGGTACCTCCACCAACTTGATCTTCGCTGAGCATTTCAATATGTAAGTAAAATTGTTGGACTGGTGATTTAATAAATGGACAACACACAAATTATAAGAATTATTCTTACTTGTTTCAGAGAATCCAAAGACAGAGATGCTATATTGAATTAACTCTCCTTTGTTCCCCATCAGGACTTCTATATTTCTAGAAACATGCCCTTCTACTCGTTCCCATGGAGTTAAATATGTAGGGCATAGTGAATTAACAGGTGTTTGCAGATTGCAAGGTCACCTTGAAAGAAATAACTCCTGGATGACCATGCTCACCAAACACAGAAGACACTTTTCATTATAAATAATATTGCAAATGGTAGTTACCTACAAAGAAAGGGGATTGTTCACATGGGACAATTTATGTAGGGTTTTGCAACTGAACTTAAATGATGAGCAGGAAACAGAATTGCTCATTACAGAAAATTTGGTGTTGAGGTTGAAAAAGATTTGAAGGATTGTGCAATTACCAAAAATAGCAGTAACAAAGTATTCTAAGGACAGATGCATGAATCTGAATATAAGTTAATGCTGTGATGTTACTCCAGTGCAGAAAATGGGGAATCCTGGATACAGTCAGAGCACTTGAGTTAAAAATTCCACAACTTTCAGTCACTTACTTTGTGAATTTGAACAATAAAAAGTAAATAACTCTTCCAAGACTTAATTTTTTCATACCTAAAATAGTCACAGTTCATATGATTATTGTGAGAATTAAATGAAGTAGACTACGTAAAAATACTTGGTACCATGTAAGGACTATTGAAGCAATAGTCTGAAAGTCCATGCTTTTTTGTGAGAGCTCAATCTGATCCTGCACCCAAGGTATATTTTCAAGGACTAATAGGACAGATAATTGTCAGAGTGCCTGGAAGGTGGCCAGTGCTGAGGATGGCCTGGAACAGGATTTAGGTCCTTTTCACAGAAAAATTTAGGAAAACCACACTCTAGGAAACAGATTCAGAAACTCTGTGAACTTTCTGAAATTATTTGCAAGATGTTCCAAGAAATCCAAGATTCAAAAAATGTCACCCTCCGTTGTGGAAAGAATGAGAACTTATGTACAAAAGAGAACACTAACAGAACAGTTTAGGGAATTTGTAACACAGACCTCCATGTGCGCTTATTGTTTCTATTAGTACGCAACCATCATGTGTACTCCAACGGCCTACTTAGAAAGGAACCTTAGAAAGACATTTGGTTTATAAGTGGGAGACTTCTAAAATTCCTAGTGCAGAGAGGATTTATCCCATTTATCTCCTAGTTCAAGATAGGAAATGTACTTGATCCCTTTCTGAAAGCTAGACTTCTGTCCTTTCCCACGAATCCCCCAAAGAAAGAGATTCCACATTTCAGTCCTCTCTGCAAATCTCTTTTTCTAAAATTTAGACCAATTTTTTATTTTTTATCTTTGTTGGTGTTAGAGAACTGCTGGTTTCCACCATTCCCATGAAATTACTTGGTATTGTCAAAATGACCACATTGAGTTTGCCCTTGGTCTTTGTGTTCTTGCCCAATGTATCAACAAAATTTTCTTTCTTTTATTTAACTGTTCCTTTGACTCTGAATGCATTCATCCATTTGCAATGACAGATTGAGAGCACTGTAGCACTTTGGGCAAAATGTTTTAGTAACTGTTTTCCCCAATTGTCTAATCTTCTAGTTCTTCTAATCATGGGAATTTGGCCAAAATGTTCTTTAAATTTAGAAAATACTTAAAATGTACTTTAAAATTAGTGGGTTTTTTTCTTCAAGTTTTCTTTAACATTAAGAGTTATATGAAAACTGGAAAAAAACTCAAAGTATCCCTTCTTGATAGAAAATATTAAAATAGAAGGGGGAAAACAACCTTATGTAACAAAATATAATTGATACTATTAAACAAACTAGCTATTTAATAAACATTTTCTTAAATATCGACCCTAAAAAATACAACAGCAACCCAAAGCAACAATGGAATGAAACGCCTTCAGTTTCACTGGAAAAAGTTTCAGAAACTTAAAACTGCAGAAAATAAAAAAGATTTATTTTCTATGTTCAGATGTTTGGAGCCAGAGAGAAATCGCCCTTTATTTCCAAATCCACTACAATAATCTCACCTTTTCTCTTGACACTGCTTGCCATCTTTTTGAGCAATACCAACGATCATTTTGTACAAATTCATTTTGGGTCTTGCCAACTTCCAAAGGGTACATAAGCATGAGAGTCAATGATTTCCTGCCTTTGACATTTAGAAAAAGGTGCTATCTTACAAATAAACTATGGGAGGAAGAGACTGGATAACACATTTAAAAGCCTTATCTATCTATCTGTCTATCTATCTATTTACTTATACATAATATATATTTATATATTATACATGTGATGTCTTTTGTTCTCTTTTTTACACAAAGGAAATAAGAACAATGAATTCTGAGAAACCTAAATTCTATTCTGTGCAAATAAAAAACAGATCTTCACTTATTCACTCAGTCAATCAACAAACATTTGTTGAGGACTGACAATGTGCAAGGCATGGTTTTGAATTCTTTCGGAAAAGGCAAAAAATAAAAATTACCAGAAAGAAGATTCCATCTCATTGTCCAGACAAAACATACATATATGGAAACCATGAAAACATTTAAAACATAATAACATTTGTTCTTTGACATATAAGGAAGAAGGTAAAGTGACATGTATTGAGCCCTTGCCAGATGAATTACATATATTATAGTGCACACGAATCCTATATATCCTTGCTGTGGAAGTGGTATACAGTGGTAATTAAAGGTATAGCTCTGAGATTAAAATGTCTGTGTTCAAATACCAGCTCTTGGACAAACTACTTAATGTCTTTAAGCCTGTTATTTTGCCAGAAAATAAATGAAGATAATAATAAGATCTCTCTCTCTCTCAGAGAGTTGTTTTGAGTTTTACATAAAATAAATGGCACTAAGAACAGTGCCTAACACAAAGCATGTGCTCCATTAATGTTGGCTATTATTAGTAGAGTTGAGAAAGTTGGCATTCAGCTTAGCAGTTTGAAGGCCAAACCAAGATCAGTCAGACCCCAAAGTCTGTCTCCCTAAAATATTACCTTCCTAGTAACACTTGAACATGCATCCTTAAAGAGGACTCTAGCTGTGTGCAGCACCCCTTGATCAGTAGAGAAAATCTGTCTGTGTAACCCGGCCCAATCTTAAAAGAGGTAAACACCATGTTTATGGAGAAAATGAATGCAAATAATCCATAAAATCAAAGCACAAAAATCGTGTCATCAGTTTTGCAGGGAGGCAGTGGATAGTCTGTGCATGTCTTTGCACAGTTGAGAATAGCAGTGTGCACATTGGCGTTATAAGAGTCTGGGGACGGGAGACCAGTTAGGAGTTTATTATCAATGTACTGACAAATGATGAGAGGCAGAACTAGATTAGCTGTGAAGTGATGGGGGGATTTAGTCTTAGGGCACTGTACAGTCAGAAGGTAGTGAGTAACTAGGTGTGAGGATGTAAGGGTCAGGAGGGGTTAAGGCAACTCTGGGAAATTTTGACAATATGGCTGTATAGATAGTGATGACATGCACTTCTAGAGAAGTCATGGCAGGTTCATTAGAGAAATAAATAAATTTTATTTTGAGTATATTGAAGTGGCCTGCTCAGAATCTATCCACAAGGAGATTTTCAGCAGGCATTTGCAAATACATTGTTGAAATTAGTTGTAAATTTGGGACTCTATATATATATCAACATAGATATTAAAATCTTGACTCTAGAAATGGTCATATAGGGAGAAAAAAAGTTAAAAGAATTGAGACCTGGATAGATTCATAGGAAATATTAACAAGAAAGAAGATGAGAAAAGTTAATCAAGGTAGGTGGAGAACCAGGAGCACATGGGATTTTTTTTTTTTTTTTTTTTGCGGTCCGCGGGCCTCTCACTGTTGTGGCCTCTCCCGTTGCGGAGCACAGGCTCCGGACACGCAGGCTCAGCAGCCATGGCTCACAGGCCCAGCCACTCCGTGGCATGTGGGATCTTCCCGGACCAGGGCACGAACCCACGTCCCCTGCATCGGCAGGCGGACTCTCAACCACTGCGCCACCAGGGAAGCCCCATGTGGGATTTTGAAAGACAGAGGAGACCATTTTCCAAAGGGAGGATGAGTCAGGAGCATGCAATGTTGTGTAAGGGCCAAGTAGGATGATGGCTGAGAAGAGGCTTTTGGTTCTCATCAGTGTCCTCCAAGAGGGCAGGTGCAGTGGAACAGTGGGGTATGGGGCAGAATTCAGACTGAAGAGAGTTAAGGAGTGAGGACATCGTGGGAGGGCAAGGCAGCTAGTTTAAATGATTGTTTCAAGTTTGACAAAGAAAAGGAAAAAAGAGCAAGCATGGTATAACCAGAGGTAGAGTGTTCCTTTAGAACAAGGGTAGTGTCAGTCTGGTTTTACACTCAGGGGAAGGAGACAGTAAAAACAGAGCTATGTGAAGTTTGGGGAAAAAAAGAGCGAGAGAGAGAATATATTGATTGGCTAAGAGTCAGGTGGAAGTGGAATGGAATAGAAACAAGAGTAGAAATGTCAGTCTTGGGAAAGAAGGATGTGTCCTGCTGAGTGATAATGAAAAGGGACAAGTGAAGACAGAGAGCTCTCAAATCACGTGTATGCATGCCCTCATTTCACAGATGAGGAAACCGAGGCTCCAAGAGTTTAAATCATGATCACTAGTCAGTGGAGGCACTTGGCCTGAGTCCCATTGCCCTTTTCACTCTGCAGCCTCATTGCCTCTCTGACCATCTGTGAGGGGGCCATGTTCGCAAAAGTCTTGAAAAAGCAAGTTTGCTGACAGTGACAAGTAAAGACTGCATGGGTATTTGTATTCATGCGTTGCATTTTCTTTTTATAAAATATAAACCTGCACACATAACAAGTATTATTTAAAAGAGTTGCAAAGCTGGGAATGTGGCTAGTTTGACTGAACCACTCCCTCATTGTCATAAGCTGATGTATAGCTTAGAAAGTGACTTTCAGAACAATACTGAGAAGACTAAGCCAATTGTCTAACTCAGCCAGAAGGTAGGAAATTTCTTGTGTTCTTAATCTTTGAATCTAGTACCTGTGACACCTGAATTCTGACTGCCTTGTGATTAATTCACCATTAGTTATGACTAATCCTTGGAATAGGGCATTCTGGAAATATTCTTTGTTTCGTCTTCTCATTAGGGAAATCCTGCTTGCTCAATGCTCTCTACCTGACCCTTCTGCTCCACTGATAGACTCTTCTAGTCATCACCCAATCTCCTCCTTTCCTAACACTATTGTTAATAAATCTCACCCTGTAAGAAACCCATTTCTTTCTACTCTGGTTCTTGAAAGACCTGCCAATTCTGCCAATTTCTTTCTCTCCTTGTGTGGATGCTGTATCATTTGAAACTCTGTTCGGTTACTCCAGAACTTCCATTCCCATCTCCTCTTATCATAAACTATACTCACATTTCTATAAATTTGTCTTATCCACAAAAATTGTCTTATGCACAACTACCACCCCTGATTGCAAACTTCTAAAGGCTTCATGAATTATTGTCTTCTTCATCTTTTAGCCCACAAGGGGCACAGGTAGGTGATCAATAAACGTTGGTTGCATTGAACTGTACCAAGACATAAATGAAGTGCTGACTGTTCCTGGGAATCATCTAAGTAACTGAATAATCTTTTGATATTAAAATAAAGTTATTAAGGGAAATATTATTAGGGACAATTACTGCTTTCATAACAGAGGAGTTTTGATGCATCAATATCACTTAACAAATGCAACAGCTATTAATAACATAAAAGGCAAATCTATCGGATTAAGAATGGAAGATATCACAAGTAAAATTTTGTAGTTTGCTGATTATCAAAGTATATTATTCAGCTTGTAGGTGTCAGCAGTGAAATATGTGGGTATACAAAACAGCTTGGAAGGAAGCTGAATTATCAATGATTAGCACAGTCACTAATTCTACGTTAAATAATAACTATTATAGCTTCACAAACGTAGAAATGGTAAAAGAAATGTGTTTATAGGCACCCTAAATTCAAAGCCCACTTCCCTAACCCCCGTTCTTGATTAATCACAGAGGAAGAAGGCTAACCAGTTACCTAGCAACAGCCACTTTCAAAACTTACTATGATTCCCCCCTGCAGAAAAGAGCAATGTGTGTTTCTAAGAAAGAATTTCTCTGGCAAATAATAGAGAAGAAGTTTGGATACTGCAGAGTTTGGACTTAGACATTGGTTCAGATTTCAGTCTTGCCATGTATTAGCTTAACTTCTGCAAACATCAGTTTCTCCATCTGTAAAATGGAGGCAAAACTAGAACTTATAACATTATTATGAGGATGAAATGGCATAGTGCATCCGTGGCCCTTAGCAGAGGGCCTGGCAGGTAGGAAATTGTCAATAACCCTAACCATTTTTTGTTGCTGCCGCTTCTACTTTTGCCATTGCTATTAGAAATCTAAGCCTGGCTCATGAGTAACGAGTAATTAATATTTCAAAAGAAACCTCTGGAAGTACATAAATACAAAACTGAAAAGTGACTTTGACTCAGAAATCATCAAAACAGTCATTAATCAAAAGGACTATAATCAGCGTGGATACCAGCTGATCGCACTCTTAATGGCCAAAATCTGTTTCAAGGCTGTAAACGTCCACAACCGCACCCATTCTTTTAAGACCAGTACTGTGTATTTCGTTAGTATGATTTGTGATCTTGTACGTGGGCATAAGAACTGCATCGACAACACCATCTTCCTAAATATCAACACTGACGCACATACATGCTTTAGGTCAAAGCATGTCTCTCCTATGGCGCCATCACTCCTATATGGTGTTCGAAAATGTCCTTAAAACATCAAGTTTGTACTCTAGCTTATGGATGTTTTGCAATATATATGGAATTTTCTCTTTTCACCTGGGAGCTGGTGTTGAGGACACTAGGCTTTAATGAAGAGAGGTTGTGTTTTCAACATTCGTCCTGGGTGTAAATATCCAGCTTGACTGCATTCTGTGACCTTGAGCGATCCATTTAACCTTCTGAGACTCAGTGTTTTTGGTGTAAAATGAAAATATAATGCTTTGCCCACAGGATTTTTGTTAGAATTAAATACGCTTAGCTCATTCCTCTAAGACATAGGGAGCCCCAGGTGCATTTCCTCTTCCGCTCACCTCCATTTACTTCCGAAATTATCACACCCATTTCCATGGTTTATAAATCCACCTGTATGTGGGTAACCACCAATTTTACATCTCTAACCTGCCCTCTCAATTCCAGACTCATTTGTCTAACTGCCTATCCACCGTGGCCACTTGGGAAACTAAAGGACATCTCACATTAACATGCCCACAGCAGCTTCCTAATCCATCATTCCTTCTGCCAACCTGTTCTTCCCTCAGACTTCATTTCAATGAATAGCACCTTTTCCCAATTTCATACATTTTATGCCAAACATTTGTAAAATTTATTGCCTTCTCTTCATCTTCACTGCTACTCATGTAAATTAAGCTAAAACCTACTCAACTCCACTGTTTTTAAAATGTTTTTAAAAGCTGAAAAATAAAAATTTTCAAATAAATAAATAAGAAAAGAAAAACAGCATGAATTTATTACCTCGTAATTTCTGTGGGTCAGGCATCTAGGCACAGTTTAGCCAGGTCCTTTGCTGAGCTGAAATCAAGGTGTCAGCTGGGCCTGCAACCTCCACAGAAGCTCAGGGTCTTCATTCAGGCTGTTGAGAGAATTCAATTCACTGTGTTTGAATTACTGAGGTGCCCACTTTATAGCTGACTATTGGCGTAAGGTCACTCTCAGCAACTAGAGGCTACCCCTAGATCCTTGCCGTGTGGCCCCTTCCTTCGGCAACATGGAAGCTCACTTCTTTAGGCCAGCAGGAAAATCTCTTTTTTAAGGGCTCCCTTGAGTTAAGTCAGGCCCACCCAAGATAATCTCCCTTTTGATTAACTCAGAGTCCATTTGTGGGAACCTCTGCAAAATCCTTTCACTTTAGCCATAAAAGAACCTAATCCCAGGAATAAAATCTTGCCCTATTTACAAGTTCTGTCCACACAGAAGGAAAAAGGAATATACTAAGCATATATACCAGGGGCAGGATTCTTGGGGTTCATCTTGGAACTCTGCCTACCACACTTGACTTCCACTCTTGTTACGGTCAATCTTGACAATCCACCTAGCTAACATGTTTTATGAAATTCATAAATTTACATAGATTTTAAATTAGATCATGTCACTAGCTTACTTACTATGTTCCAATTACTTCTAATTGCATTAGTATTAAAATCCAAATTCCTTCTGATGGCCTACAAGGTTATATATGATCTGACCCCTATTGGCTACTTCTTGGACTTTATTTCATGTGACTGTAAACTTAGCTCACTACCCACAGCCACACTGGTCTTCCAAATTCATTCCTACCCCAGGGCCTTTGTACTTGCTACTTCCTCTGTCTGGAATGCTATTTCCCAGTTATCTACATGACTGGCTCCTTCTTGCCATTTAGATCTCATCTCAACTATCTCTTTTGTTGGTCACACTATGTAAAATTTCTCCCTCCACCTAATAACTTTTTATCATATTATTCTGTTTTATTTTCTGATTCATTATATGCTTACCTGTTTGTTTATTGCCTGTGTTCTTCATTTAATATAAACTGTGAGAGCCTGGACTATGTCCATCTAATTCGCTACTACATCCCCAAAACTAGACTATCCGGCACATGGTAGACACCCAAAACACAGTGTTGGGTGAAAGAAAATGATTCTATTAGAATTAAATGTACTTAACATAGTTTATGATAGAAGAAATCTGTATCTGCTTTAGGCAGATACTTGCAGTCCCTTCACTTACAGGATATGAGGAAGTGGGAAAAGAACTACCACAGTGAAACTAACCCCGAGTATGCCACTCATTCCACTTTCATTCAAAATATTTACACCTGCATGGTGTTTACTTTCTTACTACCGACTTAAAAAACAAAGACAAAACAAACAAAACAACCCCCAGAGTTCAGCTTTTTTAAGCTTTCATTTTTCTAAATGACCTATCCCTCCAGGCAAAAATTTTGAAAAGCTCCTCTTCCTCAAATCTCACAGGACTCTCTGCAGTGGGTGGGGAGAACAATGCAGCCTGATTTCTAGGTATGAGCTACAGATGGTGAAAAATGAAATTGGGTTTGGGGCATTGTTTTGAACCTAATCCAAGCAGCATTTCTCAATGTCTTCAGGCTGAACAAAATAACACAGACCACTGACCTGTAATCCAAGTCTAACAGATGGGAGAAAAGCTTAAGCCTTTTCCCACTTATTTTATTTTCCAACTGAAAACAACATTTATTTTTAAGCAGGCAATTCTCAGTAAAACCTCATGGACATGGTAAAGCATTTTTTTCCATTCATCAATTCTCTGTATTCTATAGCAATTTTTACTTATCATTTGTCACTTTCTAATGGCATAAATATATAAGCTAATCCTAGGATCTCTTCAAAGTAGATGGAATCATCCTCAAGTTGCCAATAACTCTAGGACCCAGGGAGATCAGCTCAAAGAAATTGTAGACAACATTAGAAATCTGCAGGTTTGAAAGCTTAATTTTGTTTTTTTAAAAACAGCCTTTGCATTTGTTAGGAACCATTCTAAAATAGAAGGAGTGCTCTAAAATAAATAAATTTGGCTTACGTTGAGGCATGTAGCATGAATCTTCTCATTTATTTACATGATCTTTTTTAAGTGGCAAAATACTTAAATTTTAAGTGGTACGATTTAAACAGAAAAAATATATATTGAAAATCTGTCATTTTTATAAAGTTCTCTATATTGTGTGATTTCAAAAATAATTTTAAAAAATGTTAAGTGTTTTTATTACTTCTGTATTATATTCTGTACTTTTCCAATTTCTGACTCTGTGTTACTGCTTCACGAAGAAAATTTAAAGACAACTGTTTCTCAAATTTTCTTTTTTTTCCCACACAGTCATAAAATAGATAACTATATGAAATTTAGACTACATTTTGAAACAATGAATGTGAGGTTACCAAAGAAACTGTGCTTGTACCTGAACTTTTTTTGTTGCTATTGTCTTCTTCTTATTATGTGAGCTAAAAAGCTGAAAATAACTAGGAAAGAGAAAGGGAAAAGTTGATGTTTTCCACAGGACTTTTAATTATTTTTATCTGATTTATTCTGTTTGACTGAGCCCCAAAGCACTGTCTAATTCTAGGAAGAAAGGGCTAGAATATGTCTGGTAAGATGGTTGCAGTTGCTCTGGGGCAGAAGAAACAGAGAAGGAAACAGCTTTGAGAGACAACGCGGGTGGGGTCTGAGTCCCTTCCGAGTCTGGGATGTCAGCTCCCAAGACGAAATGGTAATGGACACATTCAGTTTTGTTAAGTTAATTCTCATCTGTTCCCAAGTCTGCTTATTTGTCTTTCCTCACTCATATACTGATGATTTGAGTATGAACAACAAAACGTACACACCCATGCATACCCATTTCTTGTGCATTTCCATGAGTAGCAGGTACCGTGGTAGGTTCCTTCACAAACACTTCCTTATAGATTGAATAAAGGGAGCAAAAGTTATAACATGCCCACTCTTGTTTTTGTGGGAAGCAGCAGTTACAGACTCAAGAGGTAAGGAGTAAAACTAACTTCTGTATTTAATGGTGAATACCTCCCACATCTTCCTTCTTGGGTGGCACAGGAAAGACGGGAAGTGCTGCTTCCCACTGACCATCAGAAAGGATTCCTCTTGTACTCCTTCTGTGAACACGTTTCCATATTTTCACACAGGCGCTACCCTGATTGTCACTGCATCAACTTTGGATCATGGTTTCTGATGTCCTTCCCGGCTGCTATTATTATTCTCCTCTTGTCATGGATTTGGCTTCAGTGGCTTTTCTTAGGATTCAAGTGAGTACATATTCCACATTAATCAGATAAATAAAGGTGTCTGGGTTCCATGTTCTCAGCCCCTCATTCAGGGCTTTTACACCTATTTCACGAGTGCTGCATTTCTGCATTTCTCTTATCCACAAAACTGACACGTATGAACACATACATACATTAAGGACCCTCTAGAATATCACCTAACCAGTGTTGACTGTGGAAGAGAGTTTGTAGACAGAAATTCCATCTTGGTCTCCTTTGATCCCAACCCATTAAGACATTAATAGACCAAAAGGGCATACGAAGCTCATTATGGTGAGGACCCAGTCCAACCTGTTCAAGTGTTACTTTAAGAAGTTTTGTCCCTCCTCTTGGTTTAATGTGGGGATTTCCTCAGGTTATCGAGTTACTTTAAACTGTAATATGCAGGGCTTCCTGCTTCATCCTAGTACCAACATTGATTTGCCCTTGAAAAACGAAAGAATATTGGATTGGGAATTGGGAGGCCAGGGACAAAGTTGTGGCTGCCCACGAGCCAGATGAGTAATCTTTGCAAGTCCTGATCCATTCTCAGTCTCAGTATCTTCAACTAAATACCATGGAATTTAACTGGAAGATCAGCAAGATCACTTTCAATGCTGTAATTCTAACACGGATGGGCCCCAGTTGAATACAGAGAAGTCAAGGTAGGAAACACGGATCAATCAAGAGCTGGAAAATGTCAAATATATGCATTCAAGGAGAATTTGCAAGTGTTTCTTTGGCTGGGACTGAAGTTGGTGGTTCATAAGTACCAATGAGTTACATGACTTAAATGACAGCCAACACTTAAAATTATACAGGGCTCCACAGCAAAATCTAAAATACTGCATCATACATTCACCATATATAACAATACTCCAAAAGAAAGGGGAAAGGGCTGTATATCAAACCTTGAGTATTCTTTTTCCTAAAAAAACCCCCAAAAAATTCAACTTCATTTTCATAGGGTTTTATTTAAATAATTTCAAGGACCTATGAATGAAAAAACATGTTATCCACCAAGCAGGGGAGACTGAAGTCAGCTTTTTGTACTTCCTTTGAACAGCAAAATACTGCAATCAGGTCGTATTACCCCCCATGCCTGTGCCCAGATTTTCCAAGCTTAGTCATGTAAGGACTGATATTCTTCTCTCTCCCTTCCTCTTCCTGGTTTTTCTCCAGAACTGCCACAATTTTGTTAGTAGTGGGGAGACGGTACTGATGAGTTTTTGAAAAATCTATTTGTCCAGATTGTGGGAGCAGTGTGAGGTTGTCCTCCTGCTGAAGCAAATGAGTGGAATGTCACCGCCTTCAGCAGGTGGGCATTAGTGGGGAGAGGCTAGCTGCATACTAAATGCCCTTTCCTGGAAATCCAAGCCTTTGGGGGTCGATTCAATCGTACAGGTAGCAAAGCAGAATGCAGGGGACAGGAATCCCAAACCAACAGAGAAAGCATCCGGTCTCAGACCCACAGCTGTTTTGTTCTTTTTTTGCTGCATATAATGACTTTATAAAATAAGTATGCAACCCTTGTCATTCTTCTGAAGTCGCCCACCGCTTAAAAAGGAGAAATCAAGAAGATAAAGGGCAGATGTACTGAAATGTGTTTCTCTATGAGGAAAAACATCCTGTGAAGTGCATATATTAGGCCAAGTCCATAAATCATGATCAGTAGCATGTTGAAACTGTCCCCTTGTGGTCCACTGTTGGTTAGACATGGCACAGTTTCATGCTCCAGCTAATTCTTCAGTGTCCTTTTCAGTCTGCCAGGGTGTTCACCTCCAGAGGTTTTAGATTGAGAAACAGAAATTATTAGCCCCTCCCCTGGCAGGCCACCATACATTCTGATTAGCGTGTTGGCTGTTAACACAGTTAACTCACCCATCATAAATGACCCCAACCCACTCGGGAAGTGAAGCTCATCTATCAGTGCCACGGAAGTTATTTAAAAGGAGAGGTTGATGCATTGTCATACGCTTCATCAGCTCCTTTGTGAAGGCATTAACCTTCATTTGTAGCAAAGCCAGTATGGCTTTTGACTTAACTATTGATTATCCCCAACCAAAGTGACAAAATACATATGCAGTCTACTGGGTAGAAAACAGTTTCTAAGGAGACTCATCTTTTCCTTTAACTCTACTTTTTAATTCTACAGATGGTTCTCAAGGCAGTCCATGGATCAGTTTCTTTTTTAATGGTAGGATTTATATTGTGACAAAGGGAAAAACTTCAAGACTGGCACTAGTCATAATTGAATTGAGGGTATAAAAATTAAGTATTACCTCATTGATCTTAAACACAACAACCAATCATGTTCCCTGGGGGTTGTGTGTGCATGAGGGTCATTATGAATATGTAGGATGGATGACTTACGAATTGAGGAAACTCTGATCCTTCACAGGGAGTAATAGTCCAAACAAATCTGAGTAGCAGAGTTACAGAAAAATAAATAAATGAAATGTGTCTTTGTGTGATAGCTGCCCTCCCCAAAATATCAATGTTTACCCCAGCAATTTTACAGAAGAAAATGTCCCTGATTTCTTTTTTTAAAAAACTGCTTTATTGAGATATGACTGACATACAAAGAGCTGTAGATATTAAATGTACACAAAACTTACTGTGTTTGGAGATAAACATACACCCATGAAACCATCATCAATATCAATGACATAAACTCATCCATCACTTCCAAAAGTTTCCTCCCACCTCCTTTGCTTTTTGGTTTTTTTTTCATTTTTCCTTTTGTAATAAACGCCCTTCATATAAGATCTACCCTCTTAGCAAATTTTTAAGTATATAATACAGTATTGTTCTTCATAGGCTTTATTTTGTACAGAGATCTCCAGAACTTACTTATTTTGCATAACTGAAACTTTGGCCAACACCTCCCCATTTTCCCCTTACCCTAGCCCCTGGCAATCACCATTTTACTCTCTACTTCTATGTGTTTAACTGTTTTAGATTCCACATATAAGTGAGATCATGCAGTATTTGTTTTTCTGTGTCTGACTTATTTCATTCAGCATCATGTCTTCCAGGTCCATCCATATTGTGGCATGTATCAGTGCTTTATTCCTTTTTATAAGTAAATAATATTCCATTGTATGTATATACCACCACTTTTTCTTTATCCGTTTGTCCATCCATGGATATTTGAGTTGTTTCCATATTTTGGCTGTTGTGAATAATGCTGCAATGGATATATTTGAATGCAGCTATCTCTTCAAGATCTAGATGTCAATGTCTTTAGATATATACCCAGAAGTCCTTTCTATACCAACATATAATCTAACTGAGCTTCTCATAGACATTCCAAGAGATAATCCATAAGAATCTGGCCATTTTCCCATTTGTTTCTTCCTCTGGAGGGATTTTTTTTTTTTTTTAAATCAAGGTTTAGAGCAGCACTTCACAAAAAAATGTTCAAGGTTTTGAAGACCCTGGACTTCAGGATAGGTAAATTAGTCACAGGAGAAAGGGGTCACTAAAACAAGCAGCTAAAAGAAATAGAGACTGACAGTTACTATTAGAAGTAAATTGGAAAATTATCTGGTTGATGCTATTAGGATATAAGGAGTAAACAAACTCAAAAAAAAAAACAACTAATAGAATCGGTTTTAGTTCTGAGAACAGACCTAGTTTGAACTCTGTTCATCTTCAGTGTATGTGACTTCTATGCCCTAGTGTATAACTGGAGTTTAGCATATTTTGTGAAAATTGATGGATCTAGCAACCAACTATCTCATAAATTTGACAGAGGTACTGAGTGAATGAATCAAGTATTTACCGTGTATGTCAGTGTTTAGAGATAACTGGGCCAAAAAAAAATCCATGATACTGCCCCTGCCCTCTAATAATTTGTTTCCTCACTAGTGAGATAAAACTTATACATGTGCGAAAATTAACAATAAAGATACTTAAGAAATATATTAAAATATATAACAATCAGGTATATAATGAAGTATTAAATTAGAGATGAGTGGTACATGGCAAAATTCCAGTGGTGCAAAAGGACTTGGAAGAGATCAGTGGATGATGTCATGGGAGATATGGAATGAAAATTAAGCAAACCAGGGAAAAACAGAAAAAAGGGGAGAAGAAATTCAAAGAAGGAGATAGGGGTATTGGCAAAAAGCACAGCTTTTTATTATTAGCAGGGAGATTTGTATTTTCTGACGCTTTGACACAAGTATCTTCTATAAAGGGAGAATTCTTTGCTTAACAGGCTTAATTATTCTTTTCAGCTTTAAGGAGATGGCACAGTGTGGCAAAACCGCAACAGCCAAACAAAAAGCTTGTGCTGAGGTTATTAAACAAGAATACCAAAAACTTGGACCAATAAAGTAAGTTACACACACACACACACACACACACACACACACAAGCAAGCAAGCAAACACACAGAGAGATGCTGCTTATACTGCAAGTATCTGTTTAAAGGCAAATATGTGCACAATTGTCTTAGTGTATTTATTACACTTGATAAGGGCCCTGAATGTTCTAACCTTTGTGACTATAACTCAACATGATAAAATACATACCTTGTCTAACTAAAACTTACCAGGTGGAAGGACAAGAAGCTGAAAGGCCCACAGAGGACTAAAGCCCCTTTCAAACTGCAGATTCTCTTAAATACTTGATACATCAAGTTTTGACAGTGCTTAGTGTTCTGCTAAGACTACTTCTGACAATAGTTCAGGGAGTTTCTACAAATGTCCTGACTGAGAAAAATAAATGAAAGGATTGGAATTTTCCCACAGGTATCAAGAAATTGTGACCTTAGTCCTCTTCATTGTAATGGCCCTGCTATGGTTCACCCGAGATCCTGGGTTTGTGTCTGGTTGGTCCGTGCTTTTTTCAGAGTAAGCATTACATGTTATGTTTGTCAACACTTCCTGTTTTATACTCAGCTTTTCTCCTAAGTGGTTCCTATAACTCTGAAAAACTGTATAAGATTTTTTTCTTCTTTTCCATCGAAAAGATTTAATTCTTATCTTTTCAGGAAAAAAAAAAAGATAAGGAATGAAACCTAGGGTAAGGCAGCAAACAAGGTAACCAAACTACCCTGTAACTAAAGATAAGTCTCCTTCAGACAAGGCTATTTTCATCTTTACAAAATTAGAAATATGATTGCAGGAAAGCCATGTTTTAAAATGGTCAGGAGTATAGACCTTGGAGCCACACTGCTTGGGTTCCATTCCTGGCTCTTCCACTTACTTTGGGCAAGTCACTTACCTCTCAGTTTCTCCATCTGTAAAATGGCGCTAATTAGAATAGTGCTGTGCTTCTCCCCACAGGAAGTGCAGTATAATTGTTTATTATGTGAACTCAATGCCACTCAGTGCTTTTTAGTAACCTGATATGAATTCATATTCTGTGATTTTTGCTGGCTTATTTTTTTTATTTCTATGGAGGGTTATTTATTTGGTTCATATTTTGTCTTTTCCTCTATTGATGTCCATTTTTGTGTTAGTCGCTATAAATCCATCCTGCCCCTATTTTATAAATAAGGAAATCCTGAGTAAGCAATAAGACTGAGTTTACAAACTAATGTTAGAAGCTGGGTCAGAGTTAATTTTATCTCTCAGTGTCTAATATCCCAGCAGACATTGCTGAGTCATGTGAAGTGAGGGGGAAGATTGTAGCATAATTTTCTAAATTAAGGACCATCCTACATGTCAATATAAATACTTTGGTTTTGAGATTCGCATTCCCAAATCTGTCTTTCACTGAAGTCCTCTGGATCCTAAATTCAGCAGATCTCTGATTTGAACTTCCTGTCTCACATCCCCCAGCAAAAATCCATGTAGTGGGGGTAGAAACCAAAAACATTTGAGTCAGATCTATTCTGCCCACATGGAATGAAGAAATTCTTGCATCGGAGCCTTCTGCTTATGTAGGCATTGCCAACATTTTTTTAAAGCTGCCAAGTCGGCGTCCCAATTCCTAGTGAGCACACAAGTGCAGCAATGCAGTGTGGTACATGTTTCAAAGGATCAGCTGCAGCTTTATAAACTTTTTATTTCCATTAGGACAAAAACGTTTCATCTCAAGAAGTCAAAACAAAAGGCAGTATCCAATCATTCAAAGCAAGCTATTCAAAGCAAACTATTATTTAATAGTTTGATTCGAACTTCATAGTTTGGGAATAGGACCTAGACCAACAGAAAAAATAATTCTTCCTCCTTTTAAAAATCCCACTCCTATCATTCTAGAGAGGGAGGGTCTTCTCTAAACACCAGCATGTAAAAACCAAATGAAATCAGGCAATGGTTAATAAAAACCAGGCAGAAATCCCAAGAGGAAATTCAATATAATCAGCTTCTAATTTCTACTCCTTATGGGAGGAAAATGTAATTCAGGAGATGTTTTTTTTTGTAGCAGGAAAACAAGGCGTACTTGCTTTGGGGAGGTGCTCATGATATCTAGAATTCTGAGAGAAAACAATAAGAAAAGAAACAAAGCTTTGAAAGAGGAAGGGATTTGAAGATATACATCTAATTGGCAATTAGATGTATAAATTGCCAAGGCAAATAAAATTTGCATAAGCTTAATATTTTGTAATACTGAGACAACCTTAGTTCATAATAAACCAAAATAAACTAAACTAATAATAAATAAAATGATAGTAGTTTTAAAGGTCTTTTAAAAAGCAGTTATTTCTGTACTTATGGCTTGATTTTATTTAAAGTATATATTCTGTAGAATACATTTGTAATGTAGAGGTTTTAGGCATTTAGAGTTTCCAAAGCTAGAATGATAAATCTAGATTTATAGCTACCACCTCATGTTTTCATTCCATCTGTTTGAACCTGGAAGGAATTCAATATGTCTTTTCATATAAAGCAAAATCAGATTACATGATGCCTGACCTAATTTGGCAAAAATTCAACCAAAATTATAACTGAAATAAGAGAAATAAGGAACAGTAAAATAATAAATATGGGTTAAGTTTGTTGAATAAATTACACCAAGGCAGCTTTTTACTCCACAATGAAATAAAGAAAATCTGTATTTGGGGAAAACAGACTGCTTTATAAAATTGTCAGATTGAATAAAATAATGCATTTCCTTGATTATGTAAATTGTTCAAATAAATTACAGGAATAAAGAGCCTCTATACTATGTATGCACTGCTGAGTTACAAGGTAGCAAAATAATTTTTAGGGTGTACATACTTCTTTTCAGACTACAAAGATTCACTAGTTAATACGCTAACTTCTAAACTGACTTCTAATTATTTATGCCTGTTTCACTCATATCTGGTCTCCAGGTACTTCTTAACTGTTGGGGCTTCTGGGAACCTGTTCTACTTGCTGGAATGGCCTGGTGATTCTAAGACCCCATCTGTTTCTGAATAACTCTTAATTTGTTCAGTGATCATTTATGAGTACCTCAAAGCCATTCTAATAATTAATATCCTTGATTGAGTTTCACAGGGTGCAAAGCATTAAATGGGTGATTTCATTTGTATGATATGGCCAGGGCCTATAAACACAGAAGCAGACGTTATATCTTAGAAAAACAGATCAATTCCTTTTCACAATTTACAGAAGAGTTTTAAAGGACACTCAAAACATCTATGCCGTGCCACAATTCAATAGTAGCCTTTTATAAATCAGTTACACAGGATTTGGCCTATTGTTTCAACCTCAATGCTTTGCCAATAAAATTAAAGAAATAATGCAAAGAAGTTATTTACCAGATCTGTCAGCTTTACCTAGAAGTGAACTCTTGGCCTAGTATATCAACATATGTATACATGGTTTTGAAAATAAGGAGATATATATGAAAACAATGGGGATATGATCTGAGATTTTTCAGTCCCACTAAGTTACATATTTAGTTGGGAATTACAGACTTTAGAGCAGATTACCCAGAATAAATTACCAATACCACCACTTCTACTTGTACGCTATCAGCATAATCAGTTGGTGCTTAGTTCATACAAATTCTTGATGGCATTTTTTAATGCACACACATGTCTTTTTTTCAGGTACCCTGGTTTTGCTACAGATTCAACTGTTGCCTTACTTGTAGGACTCCTGTTCTTTCTTATCCCAGCTAAGAGATTGACCAAAACTATACCTACAGGAGAAACTGGTTGAGTATTATTTATAATTCTGAATGAATTTGACAGAAGAGCAAAAATACAAAATTCCCTTGGTTTCAGTTAACACGTAGAACAGAAGGAATGGACATGGACACAGCCCCTGGCTTACATCTCCTGTTTATACACTGCAACCCCTATTCAGACAGCACACATCCTCTCCTTATACGAAGGATTATCTTACTTTGCAGAAGCTAGACGTAGATTTCCTTATGCACCATGGTTATGTAGGATTCTGCTATGGGTGATACTATTTGGATTTGGTCTGCCATGTACCCACTTCCCTGGTCATAATCGGAATTAATCTTACTATTGGCAAACGTAGGAAAAGGAACTTGGAAGTCATACTTCAAGATGAGCCCTTGGTAATAAATACTGAGGATCTAAAAAGGTGAGGAGTTTCAACGGGAAGAGTATTTACAGCCTCATAAGTAGCCTTGGAGAAAATGCAAATCAACCCCACACTTAGCCATAACCTAGTGCCACAGTTGAAAGAAACCACATTCAGTGGGAGCGTTCATTGTCTTTATAACACACAGACAAGAAAGTGTGTGTGTTTATGTGCGTATACCCATCCTGTCCCCAACACACACACACTTCTTAAACATAGGATCCATCCATGCCTGTGCTTTATACTAGCACAGAGTATTTTGGGTAGTCAGATTCATATGTTGTCAATATGGTTTAAATTTGTTTAAATTTAAAAATTTAAAATGGTTTAAAATTGTTTGGAAATGGCCTAGCAGAGTTGTAGGTTTTTCATTCATCCTTTATTTATCTATTTATTTATTTATTTATTTATTTTATTTTTTATTTATCTGCTGGGACGGAACTGGGAGTCATGCAGTTGGGTTGGCCCACCTGCCTCCTTGAGTCAGAATAGATAAATGACTAATGGGTCACATTTCCAGGACATGATATATGTAAACAGTATAGTGTAGAAATACATGCCTTTTGTTCTTCACTTGAGACTAGAATATCTCAAATGTGTTATAAGGAGGTGTTGTAATATAGAGCAATGATTCCTGTGAGACCCTGAGGACTCTGACCATTGCAGTCAAAGCCCTAAGGCCTTGCAGTGGCAAGTGCTATGCTTGGCTTAACTCCTCTGGCTCCCACATCTGAGTCCCCTTCTCAGAAAGAGCCTTGCCCTACCCACCATCCTCTCCCTTCTCATTCTGCAGCTCCTCTTCTCCCTGATAAACTCATTCACACTAGGTTTTAAAATGCCAAATAAGACATAAAATATTCAGTTTTAGATGAGAGGTACATTCAGAGATGATTGCATTTTGACAGGATATATGGCTTTAATTCGAGCAGGAAATAGCAAAATTTCCATCAACAGTGAGGGTAGGTTTGGTTTAGGTTTGGGATAAGGAGACAGGAAGGGGACTTATTAGTAACCTTAAAACCTCACCATGTAGAAGTTTGCCTGTTACACACAAATGTTAAATGGGCATAATGTGTTCATGGATTATGTTATTTCTAAGCAAATCAATGGAGCTATCAGGACCCAAATATCAAGAGAAATCCTTATGATTATTGCTTTATGAGCATTTTAAGGGTCTCATGAATAATACATAAATTTTAAAATCTGAACTTCAAATTATTTTAAACAGAAATTCTGGTGAATCTATCATGACCCTCCTCATGATTTGAAAAACAATAAAATATTCAAATAGATATAAGTGAATAATAATTATAATGTTCTACTGATGCTGTTGAACCAATGACGTATTACAGACATTTCACATAGCAAAGGACAGTATAGCCCAATGCACTTGTGACTCACAGTAGGCAAAGATGTTAGTGGAATGAATGAATAAATGAATGAATGAATAGTATTATATATGACAGTGTTATTTATTTAAATTTATTCTATAATAAAATAGAAAGGATTTTTACAAGTTATGGATTTTTTTCTTTTTTTATAATATAATGTTCTGCCTAGGCCAGGTGGAAATTACTCAAAGTCCAGATCAAGTTTCCTATCTAAGAACAATACAAGAATATTAAAAACTTCTTGTGAGATGGCTACTTAGGATAATAAGCAATGTCATATTGTCATATTTTCAGCAATGTGTAACCGTAGGACTTTTGTTTTTCAGTTGCTTTTGATTACTCTCCACTGATTACTTGGAAAGAATTCCAGTCATTCATGCCCTGGGATATAGCCATTCTTGTTGGTGGAGGGTTTGCCTTGGCAGATGGCTGTGAGGTAATACTCTGTGTCTAAGATAGTTAGCAATTAACTAGACTGTTCGAAAGAAGAACGCAAAGACAGTCAAGCTTTTGGAATGCTCGACTTCATCCTTTCATTGTAATGATGCAGATTTCAGTAGCCATGCAGTAACTGTACCACACAGATGAGGTAAGTTCAGAGTTCAAGAATCTTTATAAGCATAAAACATCATTGTTTATGATGTCCCAGCATATCAAAAGAAAAAAAGAAAATTAGAATTCTTAATCCATGAAATAATATTAGAAGACCAGCTTAATAAGAAAAATATGTTATATAAAAATCATATGTACATATTTTTTTTTTGTTTATACCTTCACCTTATTTGATGATGAATTTAAGTTGCTCTCAGATGTCTCTGCAGTGTATCATGGTCCTAATGTTGCCAAAGAAGCATGAGAAACAACAGTACTTTATCACATTATTTATTACATATCATATTAAATACATTAAAGGTACTTAATACATGCTTATTGAATGAAGTCCAGAAAGAATTTCACATAGCCATGTTTAATATTGTATTATGTCTAATTGTAGGAAGAAACAAAACCGTCATGAGAAATAAAGTTGGCTATTTCTTTGGCCTGTCATCTATGCAGTTGATATAAAGTAGAAGTCTGGGGAAGCCTTTGTCCCTTGAAATTGCCCTGGTCATTATAGGGTTGCTAGAAGAAAAGTATCTTCTCCAGAAATTCCATGAAAATCCTCTCCTCTTTAACTAATTATTCAGGACTTAGTAGCCTTCTGTGAAACACTCAAAACTCATGGACATTCCATTTCCTTATTCAGTCATCAAAGTAAAAATGATGGTGAGAGAGATATCATGTCAAGCCCTTCAGTTTCTGAAAAGTTATATTTTTATACTTTTCAAGACAAATAACTATCTGTTCTGTTCTATTCTTGACAGTCTAAGGGAAGACTGGTTTTTACTTCTGACTTTATTGTCAATTCTTCTGTATGATATTTGGATACTGAGTTTTCAGCAATTTAGTAATAGGTGAAAGTCTTAGAAATTGTCTCAGTTCTGAGTGCCCCTTACAATGTCGTTTTAGGTCTAGATTTGGCTTGCCTCATAGACTGTTCAAATATAAATGACAGAAATAGAAAACAAATACACTTTTCTACTAGCTCAGTAGTAATGAGATCAGGTTTCTCAGAATAAATAACTTCTATTCCTGTGTCTGCTAATTTGAATTGTGAGGAAATCAGAATCAGCAATTCTAGCATTGACGTGAATTTGTTCATCTCTCCTTCCTAGAATATCTGTCACTCAAAGTGATTGGCCAGACCCTAGAATAGCAAAATTGAAGGAAATGAAAAGGTGTGGACTTAGTCTAATGCACTAGGCTCTCTCACTGGAAGAATGAGGGAAAGCATGGAGGGACTCTGCTGTGAAAATCCTAGTACAAAGAATCAGGTTTCTGTGGGATACCCCAAATCACCCTATTTCTATAGCTGTGGACAACTATTCCACTAGAAACTGGTTTTACAAAGATTTGGAGACAGTTCCTTTTTAAAAATTTTGTTCCAAACTGTAATTAGTTTGGCAAATGCCTAGAACTAGATAACCTTTCTAGTCAGGAACTGTGAGATTGCAGCTCCTAAAGCTTTCACCTCATTGCTATTTCCTCTCTCTTAAATGCCCCTTGATTTTGGTTCAACATGATTGAACTCTCACGAACTGACAGTCACCTTCAAAATCTTATCAGTGAACAACTCCTCCTCTCCCATTTTCACACATTCCTCAAAATTTTTCTATTAAGTTAAATATGGAGGACTTAACACTTTGACTCAGGTCTCCACTAAAATGGAAATAGCACAACAAAAAAGTATCAATCTCTAAAGACAAAGAATAAATGGCAGGAACAATAACATACAAGAGATACTGATAAAATTTAGAAGATGGAAGAAGATATATGAGGGGTCAATGACTTTGTACAGTAAAGAATTAGAAAAAGATTCAATCTACAGCCTGCAAAAAAAAAGCCAAGAAGAAACAAACATGCATCCACAAGATTCTGGAAGAGTTTAGGAATTGGAAGCAGCAGATTAACTGAAAGCTAGAGAAAAAACCAGCACTAAAAATGGAAGATTGTTTAAAAAGTCTGTAAGGAGGTGTGAGCCTCCAGACACTCCCTTCAGCGCTGAACAGAGAGACAACTGCCCTCTCTCCTCCCTGGTAGAAAATTTAGATTTACTCTGTAAAAAATCGAATCATTGAGACACTGGCTTACAGATCAGTCACCTATAGTAATGTCTTCCTCTCAACAATCTTCACTTAGACACAAAGAGCTTCCAATTGTGATTTTTTCGCCTCCCTTTAAAACATAAATAGGTAGTCCAGGATTACCAGACAGTGGGGAAAGCCTCTGATACAACAACCAGTAACAAAAAATAAGCAAAAAGAGAAAGAATACCAAAAAGACAAGGAAAATGTATAAAGTAAAAGAAAACTTTCAAAATTTTTCATTGATGCTTCAAAGAGATATCAGAAACATTAAAGTCACGAAAGTAAAACAGAATGTAATTTTTTTTTTTTTTGGAAAAATTCTGTGAACATAGGCTATTTTATTTCCACAGGGGATGCACTGGAAACTTTTTTTAAATTTAATTTTTTTATACAGAGGGTTCTTATTAGTTATCTATTTTATGCATATTGGTGTATATATGTCAATCCCAATCTCCCAATTCATCCTACCACCACCATCCCACCACGAGAATGTAATTTTTTTTTAATGGACTAGATAGAAAATAAGAAAGAGCCACTGAAAATAAGAAATAGAACAACAGGAATTTTTAAATTCAGTAGCAGGGTTAGAAATTGAAGTTTGAGCTTATCCCAGAAAATAGAACAAAAAGATGAAGAGAAAATAAAATTATTAAAAAACGATAAGAAAATTAGAGTATCAATCCAACAGCTGATCAATAATAGCTTCAGAAAGAGAAGGGGAAAAAAGGAAGAAAGAAAATGGAAATAGAAGGCCACTTCCAAAAAATAACACAAGAAATTTCATGGAACCGAGGACTTAGAGATTCTGGACAGAGAGAGCTACTGAGAACCCAGTACCAAACCACCTCATGTAGGATTTTGATATGATCCCAGTGGCTTCCAGAGACAAGGGACAATATGTGGTGTAATCTTTTCCAGCTGTACCTAATCAGGTGTAGATAAAATCCATTCTTAAAATATATTTAAAGATGAATTTGTGCCAATGTGACTTAAATGGTAAATAGTCTTTTTCCATCTAAAAAACAAAACCCAGGGAATTCCCTGGTGGTCCAGTGGTTGGGACTCTGTGCTTCCACTGCAGGGGGCACAGGTTCCATCCCTGGTCAGGGAACGAAGATCCCACATGCCTCGCAGTATGGCCAAAAAAATAAATAAATAAAAATAAAATAATAAAAAATAAAAACCCAAAACAAACAAAAAAGTAAGTCAGAACTGCAAATAATATACATAATATCTGGCTATCACATCTGGCGATGTTTTTGTCAACTTCTGATCTGAGGGTATACTGCTTGTAATTAGAGCATTTCTGATGTCCATCCTACTTTGTCATGAGCATACAGATTCACACATGCAGCAGCTCACTGAAATCTCACAAATGGAGGATTTTCCCTTCCATTTGACTATTAATTTGACTGTGGCAGATTTTTCTGTATTATGTACAATGAATCCAAGATCAGAATATTATCCGGCTTCTAAAGAACCCAACTGGAAGCCACAGGAAGTGGAGCAATAATTATTTGGAGTGGTAATTTTTTCAAGTCTAGAATTCTACAAAAGCTAAATATCAAAGCAATGTGAAAAGAAAAGAAAGAGGTTTTCGGACATGCAAAGACTAAAAAAAATTACTTCCCATGCACCAATTAACAGGAAGCTACAGAAGATGTGGTCCTGTGGCCCACCAACACAAAGAAGTTAGCAAGAAAGGATTCCCACATCAGAGAGAGGTGAAGGGAATCCACAGTATGCTAGTGAAGAGAAGTCTCTTTATAACAGTAAAGTAGATCTAAAGAGCAACTAGTCCCAATGGAGCAGAAAAAGGGAATACTACAAAATTGATACCTCCATTAGGGAAAATGAAAAAGGACAATTACCTGAAATTTTTATCTACTTGTGAAGAGTTTTCCATTTTTACTGGAGAGTGTACTGGAGAATTAGTGATAGATACTTAGAAAACTAAGCAAACAAAAGAATAGGGAAATTATTTCCTGGAAAAACAAACAAACAAAAAGTAAAACAAAAAAGTGAAAGCAATCACAGTACACTAAGTGGCTCAGTTGTGAACGATATCCATATAATCATAATGGCAAACTTTAAATATTGATTTAACCAAAAATGTTGACATATGAGTGTAAGGGAATGGAGGGTGGGGACAGGAAATATATGTATGGTGGAAGGTGTTAGAAAGCTGAATTCTATGTATGGTGGAAGGTGTTAGAAAGCTGAATTCTTATGCACGTATTAGGAAATCAGTAAATAATGTCTACATTTGAAAATTTAGAAATATGAAAAAGTAGAATTTTGTAAAATAGCTATCAACACATAAACATGGTTATAAATAGCTAATATGGATGAAAGTTGTTGCCTCTGGGGAACACAGATGTGGACAGAGGTAGACCAGAAAGGCTGCTCTTTTCTTAAAGCCCTATAGTACTACATGGCTTGTTATACCCACATATATTAATTAGATATAATTAAAATTTAATTGAAAAGATGTGGGAAGACAATTCAAACTTCCTAAAGTTTGGTATATTAAAATGAGAATAATTGAGAACTTTTCCATGTCAAACCCACCTAGATCTAACAAACCACAGAAAAACATGAAAGATTAAAATTATACTTTAGAAACTGAGTTCTTAGATCAAATAATGCTTTTTAATATATTTAAATGTCTGATTAAATGACTTATTAATGAATACTAAATATCGCAAATTTGTTTTTTTAGGAGTCAGGACTATCTAAATGGATAGGAAATAAATTATCTCCTCTAGGTTCATTACCAGTCTGGCTAATAATTCTGATATCTTCTTTGCTCGTCACATCTTTAACAGAGGTAGCCAGCAATCCAGCTACCATTACCCTCCTTCTTCCAATACTGTCTCCATTGGTGAGTATCTCATTTATCCTATTTACACTATTCATTCAAAGAATAGTGTTCTACTTTGTGTGTTCTCATATTGCAGTGTGGAATCATTTGGGTCCTGAATGGTCCCCCTGTAGGTAACTTACAGAGTCGTCCTTATTTGCATTCATGCTTTCTTAGGAGACCTCAACTCAGGAGAACTCTTTTCTTCCATGTTCAAGCAGCATGATCTTAAGTGAACCCTCTACCTTCTTTCTACCCATATTCTTCATTTGCAGATAAACGGGAGGGTCAGCCCAGATCCTTTCCAGCTCTAGAAGACTTTGGGATTCAGTGCTTCCTGGCAACTTTAGTATTTAGATCTCTAACACTGATACTTCTCCCTCCAGAAGATGTCTTGAATTTTTGAGAAGTGCTTCATATAAGTGATTTGCAAGGGAATAAAAAGCTATGTTTACACTTCAGGCTTCAAGCTTAAATGTCTTAGATGCAGTTCTCTACAGCCCAGGGAAGAATTTAAAAAGATAAGTAAGAAGCAGATTTGCAAGGAGAGAGAGGGAAGACTGTCTCTCTTCCTCTCCATCACTAGCTGGCAATTACAAGAAACAGCTTCAAGTAAAATGTTTTTCTTATTGGGACAGATGAGTTTGGTGAAAGGAAAGCACTTTGGATGAAGAAGAATTGCCCTTCTGGAATTGTTCTGCTACCAGCTCAAGGGGCAGATGTTGGCATTCTTGAGCTGCTTCAAATTAGAAAAGAAATGTAGGCAGGTTATGTTGGTAAAATACAATTTTGGGTTTTTTCTGGTTTTTATTTCTCAACATGGAGCAGTTAAAAAATCATGTGATAAATTAAGAATAGTAGTAACTCTTCTGTGATGATCCCTAAGAAAATTTTAAATTACGTATGTCACAGAGGTAGTAAAGTTAATGGAATGATGAGAAGCTTTGGAGCCAGAGGGACCTGAGAACTACGTAAGCTCTACTGCTTGCCAGCTATGTGTCTGGATCAGTTACTTTAACGTTTATGGACCTCAGTTTCTTCATCTGCTATTTGGGACTACAGTTACGATCTTTTAAGGTCGTAGTGAAATTGAAATTATATATATATAAATATACAATGTTATTATGTTATACATTATATATATGTTAAATTTTACATATATCTTAAATATATTATATATATAACATATATATATATATATACACTTAGCACAGCACTTAGCACTATATCAGTAATAAACAGCTGCTGTTTTAATTTTGTTTCTGGAATAAATGATACTTTATTTTCTAAATGAACTGAGCTATAATGCTTAAATGGACGCCAATCACCATATAAACAATGATAAGAGGAAGACACGTTTTCTAAAAATTATTCTTCCAATTATAACTGCATTTATGTATATATAATTTTATGTCTTTATATATCAATCTGCTTCTGGGGAAGTTTATTATAATAATTTTGTTCATTTTGATGCCTATCTCAAAATTTTACTTAGACTCCTTTTTATCTTTTCCAACAGGCTGAAGCCATTCAAGTCAACCCTCTTTATATTTTGTTACCTTCTACTCTGTGTAATTCATTTGCATTCCTCCTACCAGTAGCAAATCCACCCAATGCTATTGTTTTTTCGTATGGCCATCTAAAAGTTACTGACATGGTGAGTGAGCTGAAAGAATGCTATCAAGACCAATAGACATTATTTTGTGATATCTTGGGTTGTCTATCCTATACGCTAGTCAACTGCTAGGAAATGCATAGCCTGAGTACTACTTCTGAAGGTGAGCTCATGACTGGCCATAGAATTGTTTTTAAGAGGAGTGATAACCAGAAGCAAACATGCCATTAATATTTACAGTCACAAATACAGAGATATTGAATGCATCGGTAATACGCTGGCAGAGGAAGAGAGCAAACAATATGCTCAACACAATGGCTTAAGCTTACATGTCAAGATCAGGACCCAACTTGACCTAAGCAAAAGGGTTAATGAAATTCAGCAATCAAGCACTGTGGTTTACTATCATGAATATTTACAGAACTGACATTTGCTCTGAATAAGATGTTGGGCTCAGTGCTTGACTGATGAAAAGTCATCTTTCTTTTTCTGATTCTAATAGTGGCACCTGAAATAAAACGAAATGAAATGAAGTGAAATGAAATGAAATTAGCACAAGCAAGTAATAATAGAAACTTTAAGTGACAAAACGTGCACATTTTGCCAATTACAAAAGTTGTGGTAGAGAAGGACTAGCTTGAGAATATCCTGCTCTTCTCTCAATCTTGATCACCAGCTTTCGGAACAAACCAAGCAAGACTATAACTAAAGGCAATTCAGTGAGTTTGCTGTGCAAATGCAGTTCCAAGTTAAGCCCCAGGTTCTTTTCTTCCAGACAGATTGCTGCCCCTAAACCCCTGTAACGTAAAAATTCTGGAAATGCCTCTATGCAGAAGTCATATAATCTCCTTTGGGTAAAGAAAATGAGCATAATATACAATATAAACTGTGCTAGGTATATGAATGTTAAAAAAAACCAGGATTCTAAAATAAACGAGAGGCTTGCATGGACAGAACAGGAGGCCTCTATAACGTTTATTTTGCCTTGGGGCTCCATGTTTTAATACAGAGAATGCAGAGATAAGCAAGCTTTCTCTGTAGAGAGCCAGAGAGTAAATATTTGAGACTCTGTGGGTTATATGGTCTCTGTCACAACTACTGAATCATGAAAGCAGCCAACAACAACATGTAAACAAATGGGCAGAATTGTGGTCGCGCAAAACTTTCTTTACAAAAACAGTTTATGGGCAGTAGTTTGCCAACCTCTGTCTTAATAGCTAGAAAACAATTTGAGATTGTTTAGTGCCACCAGAATAATGACGTCAGACCTAGAAAAATGGGAACTCTAAGAAAGATGAATGGAAGAGGTATTAAATCTCAATAAGAGAATACTGAAGGCTAAACTAAAAATAATATGGAGTGAATATGAAGGATTCAGTTTTCATATAGTGACCTGAACCTTATTTTCACTAAAATACAAAACCGCAAAACTCAAATCCTGATTTGACATGAAACGGCAGATTTTTAAAGGGATTTTTCTCTAATCAGAATGACTTCAGTATATTCCTAAGAGGAACCTCTCTGAGACTCTCAACCTAAATGGCATTTAGTTGGGAACAGATTCTTTTTTGACATGAGTGGAAGGACTCCTTGTCTTATGAAACCAATCATTGATACTAATCATTTAGGATGCATGTAAATCTGACATATGCCTTCTTCAACAGTATTCCAATTCTCCCATAGGTTGTTTTGGGGTTTTTTTGTTTGTTTGTTTGTTTTTGAGACTGACATTCATGTTCTTTCGTATTCAAGGTTAAAGCTGGACTTGGCGTTAATATTGTGGGTGTTGCTGTCGTGATGCTTGGCATGTTTACCTGGATTGTACCCATGTTTGACCTCCACACTTACCCTTCCTGGGCTCCTGCAGTTAGTAATGAGACCATGCCATGACAAGCATGAATGCTCTGACTATCCTGTGGTGGGTTTTGGGAACCACTAAGAATTCACTACAAAATTTGGCTCTAGAAAACTGATGACACTTAAATTAGTCCTGGTGTAGCTGCTGTAAAACACCCCAAACCTGCTTTGAGATGCAACCAAGACCATCTATGTGCCTTCATGAAGAAGCCCTCAGTTGAGATTTTGCTCATGGACCATATGCATCCTGCTTCATCATAAGAATAATTTATAACTTGACCTTCAAGAGATTAGGTCATTTGCTTCATCTTACACTTTGGGTTCAGTGTAACATTTCAAATGTCAATTTGTTATTTCAGAAACTTTCCATTAAGGTAGAAATAGAAAATAAAATATACAAGTTTATTAGCTACTTGTATAAATCATTTCTGTAGTGTCCAAGGGAATTTTCTGAAAAATCAAAGCTGTGGTCATCTGGTAGTGCAAAAGAAAAGTTTAATCTAAGTAAAATATACATTCCCTCATTTAAAAAATATTCCAATCAGATTACTCTTGAAATATCCATATAGTATAAAAATTGAAAGTTAAGGGCTTCCCTGGTGGCGCAGTGGTTGAGAGTCCGCCTGCCGATGCAGGGGACACGAGTTAATGCCCCGGTCCGGGAAGATCCCACATGCCGCAGAGTGACTGGGCCCGTGAGCCATGGCCGCTGAGCCTGCGCGTCTGGAGCCTGTGCTCCACAACGGGAGAGGCCACAACAGTGAGAGGCCCGCGGACCGCAAAAAAAAAAAAAAAAAAAAATTGAAAGTAGTAGTTGCAAAATTATAGCTGAATCCACTAAACAACAGAAAATAGATAAGGATTAATTTCTATTTGACCCTATGGTTAAAGTATTGATAATTCATACTTTTATGATCTCGGTGCACTGAGAAATGTACTTTGTAGAGCTATGGTTAAGGCTTGCTATGACGCACTATTAGCACGGTATAGTTAGGAAAGAAAGCTAAACAGTATAAAATTATTAACACATTTGTGGATTTTTATAACAGTTTTTGCTTAAATGTTTATTTTATTTCAGAACTACATAATGTCATACATAAAAACAAGAAATTCCGAAATTTAAATGAATTATCACTGTGTATGCAGATACAGAAAAAAGTCATGTAACTCCATTGCATCAACATTGAAATGGAATACCAGAGGGAAAATAAAGAATAAAAAATTGAAACTGTTGATATATTTGCAAAAGAAAAAAATAAATTATTTATGTGCAAACCAAAAAGAAAAAAGAACTGAACATTCGAACAAGAGTAGGAAGAAAATAGTCTCCTAGCATTCAGGATGTTAAACTGTAAGGTCTACTGGCATTCCAAAATTAGACTAAAGGCAAAAAACTGAAAAAGACAAAAAATGTGTACAGTTAGGAAAATATGGAGAAGTTAGAGCAATTCTCATGCTAAAAATAAAATGGAAGACAAGGTTAAAAAACACCTTTAATAGCTTTAATTTTCATAGAGCTCATCAGACCTGGTTTTTTTGTGCAAATGACATTATTTATAAAGTTATTCTTGAAAACTAAATATGGTAAAGAGGGTTTTTTAAAGTTATACATTTCTTTAAAAAATTATATATAATAGCCCATGTTTATTATTTGTCTGTTTATTAATTACTCAATGCAAAATTAACCACTTTTTCAAGAAAAAAATGTGTCTATTTAAGCCTGACAATATAATATTGCTGCTTTGTGTAAATCATCTATGTTCACCCTGTTCACTTGTTCCCTTCCCTATCATATGTTACACATTTATTTATGATCCATAGTATTTATTACATTTCTGCTTTTTTCTAGTCATTCAATTTATCAGTGCTGAATTATATTATATGATGAATATATTTTCATTATGAAAAAATGAAATGACTTTTCAAATTATAGTAAGTTTTGCTCTCAAGAAAATAATATAAACATTTCAGCTTGAATCATTTTAACAGAATTACTTCCAACAGCTGCCAGCTGGAAAAATGCAGGAAAATGATACTTTGTTAAAATTTGTTTAAGTGAGCCGTATGGTTCTCTTGTAACATCTTTATGTTTAGTTGATATATCAAAAATGACTTAACTCATCCATTTCATATTTGTCCCATTTACATCAAAGTTCTCAAGTTCTTTTAGTTTGAGAGGTGCATACTGTCTTTGAAAGTTTCCAAAAGACAGCCTAAACAGATGATCAGACAAATCTCTGTCTTCCCACTCTAGGGTAGACAGTGTTTTTGTTCTTATATTGAGCCTTACTTAGAAGTTAACTAGAAGTCTTTGTCACTTTAAATCCCTGTATCTTGCTTACGGTTGGATCTTGTCCAGATAATAGGAGCAATTTCACTAAGTGCCTATTTACTGTCTGTTCCTTGCAAGTGCTTAGAGGGCTCCGCAGCATATGTGTATCCTTCACTCACCACAATTGCCACTGTATATGTCAGTACCTCTAGAATTCAGCTTTCCTTCCTTTCAAATGTGTGCACTGTTTTCACCCTACCTGGTCTCCAAGACTTTGTTCTTTTTCAGCTTGGGAGGTAGGAAGGTACACTTTTAGCCAGTATTACTAACTAAATTTATTAGCAACATTTGATAAAACAATATCATGACACGTGTCTGGACATGTGTACTACATATTATTATATGTCAAAGTTTATTATTAGATACTTTATTATATCTTTGCCATGGCTAAATATTTGATAAGAATCTTTGTGATGACACTTTTGTTCCAGTTTTCTTGGTTTAGTTATTGAATGCTTATTACCTTTACTTGTGTGTGGATTTTTCCCAATTAAATACTTTTATTTTCAGGAGGGAGAGGATTGTACTAGCAATGAAAGAGTAAACCCAAACATTCAGTTTTATTACTGTAATGTAATATAAAAATAAAAATAGTTTAAATTATTACCCCAGAGCAGCATCAGCCATGTTATTCCCAAACAAAGTATTTTAGTCAAAATAACAATTTACTAGGTAAGTTTTGGGAATGCACTGGGAAATGTCCCCAGTGCAGAGTAAGATCAGATTAGTCCAGGAGTAAATAGTAAAAACAGCACATAAATAAAGTAATAAAGTAAAAATTAAAAGGTTTTCCAAACATGAGGACCTTCATTTGTTTAGGAACAAAAAGATGTGGGGTTTGAAAAGAGAAATAAAAGGGCTTTTCTTAATGACAGTATGGTGGTATAGACATTGGAGGCTAGACGTGGGGGAGATCTTCTTAAGGCCAAATAATAATAAATATTGTATAACATACATTACCATGTAGGCAAAAAGAAAAATAGAAGTCCTTAAGAAGAGAAATATATAGAAGGACCAGCAAATGTCCAGAGACTTAAGCAAGGACTGAAGATAGAAACTGCTAGTCCCTAGAGATATTGAAATTTTCTTTTAATAAGTACACAGGGTACGAGGGATGGGAGACCAAGCTAGGACCCAAGCAAGTTAGGGGTTGAATGGAAAATTACATAGAGTTAGGATCTCCAAGGGCTATACTCTCAGTGAAAATGAGAAAAAAAACACACAGAAAACCCACCTTGTGGAGGGAAACATCAAGGGAATTTTCATGTTTTGGCCTATGCACTTGGTGGAGGGGTAAAATCTCCTTTGAAAATTCATAACCATCCAGGTTAGGGGCCTAAAGTCTCAATAGCAATGTGTGTAGGTACCTCAATCTGAAACGTAATTTTAAAACAGTCCTAGGCTGATAACATCCCCAACTACCTGGCCAAAAAAAAGGAACACTTTCCTCAAGTTGGGGCTCAAAGAATTTCTAAGATTATAATCAAAACCCATAAATTCTGCCAAGACATAAAGCATTTTGTGCAAGAGACAACATAAACAGAAGAAATAAAATCCAAAGTGCAAAGACAACAGATATTCTAATTATTAAATAAAGAATATAAAGTGAAGACTCATAAACCTATGTGATTATATGAGCTCTTAAAAGCAGAAGAGAAAGGCAGAAGAGTCAGGTGGGTGAGATCAGACAGAATGGGAAGTCAGAGAGATTTGAAACATGAGAACTGGACCCCCCAGTGTTGCTGGGTTTGATGATGAAAAGGGTCACAAGCCAGAGAATGCAGGCAGCCTTTAGAAACTGAGAATGACCCTGGTTGAAACCCAGCAAGGAAACAGAGGCCTCAGTCCTACAGCTGCATGGAACTGAATTCAGCCAACAACATAAGCCTAGAAATAGATTGTCCTCAAGAGCCTCCAGTAAGGAATGCAACCCTGCAGACACCTTGATTTTAGTCCAGTGAGACTTGTATTGGACAAATCTGCTAATCTACAGAGCTTTGAGATAATAATAAGTATTGTGGTAGTTTGTTATGGCAACAATAGAAAACAAATACAATGAGGAACTAGAGACCCTGAAAAGTGACCAGAAAGATATGAAAAGGATAGGGAGGGTGGGAGGGAGACGCAAGAAGGAGGAGATATGGGGATATATGTATATATATATAGCTGATTCACTTTGTTATAAAGCAGAAACTAACACATCATTGTAAAGCAATTATACTCTAATAAAGGTGTTTAAAAAAAGATATGAAAGGTGTCAAATAGAAATTTTAAGTAGAAAAAGTATAATGATTTAAATTAAAAACTTAATGAATAGTTTAAATAGCACTATACAAACTGGAAGAAAGTGTGTGAACTTGAAAACACATTTAAAAAATTATTTAGAATACAACACAGAGATAGAACTCTGAAGGAGAAGTTAAGAAAAATGCAAGCTAGAATGAGAAATGTAGCATATATTTAATCAGAATTCCAAGAGTATATAGTAAAATGAATGAGGGAGACACAATCATTGAAGGTACAATGGGTAACAATTTTCCAGTATTAGTGAAAACAACCAATCAAGATTTTCAGGAAGCATAATGAATCCAAAGCAGGATTTTTAAAAGGGAAATTTGCCCTCACCTACATGAGAGTGAAATAGTAGAACACTCAAAAGAAAGAAAAGGTAATAAAGAGAGAGAGAGAAGAAAGATTACATATAAGGAACTATAATTAGACTAAGGCTACCTTCTCAAGAACAACTGGAAACAGTGAAGAATCTCCAAGTGCTAAAACAAAGAGCTATCAACCTAAAATTGTACATCTAGAAAGTCTATGTTTCAAGAATGAAAGAAAACTAAGGAGTTTTCAAACCAATAAAAACTAAGAGAGTTTACCAATAACCAAAGCTCATAAAGGTACGTCTAACATATGTAACAAAGGAAAGAGAAAAACAATTCAAGACAAAAGTTGTGTGACATGACAAGAAATGGTGAGTAACCAAATTGGTAAACATATGGGTTAAAAAAAAACTAGAATTAATACTGAAAAAGCATAAAATAAGTTCAAAGAAAAGTATTCTAATTTAGCTCTCAAGCTTCCACTTTTCACAACAGCGGCACACTTTAAATCGAAGTCAATTTAGTCATTTCAGTGCTTTTTCTGATTTCAGAGTTTAACTTAGTCAACTTAGGTTTTTGTTTTTTACATCCCCTCTCTTGTTCCTTTCTTCTTGAGGTTTTTATCTAAGTTCTGTGAACCTTACATATGAAACTTGCACTGGATGAGTGAGATGCATCTGGTCTTTGTGATCAGCAATTGTCCGTGTTGGCTTCCACTGAGATGAACAATCCTCTGAAATGTATGATTCCTATCGGTTTTATCTTTTACTTCTGATTCCAAGATCTATTCATACTCCCTGGCTCATGTACCTCTCATGTCATGCCTAAAATCAACATCTCTTGAACGGAGCCACAAGCCCCACTGACCCACCACTTCAAGGGTGTAGGGAAACTGGGATGCCCTCTGCACCTCTCTGGGATCCTCTGGGAGGAAAGTGTATCTCAGGCCCACCTGTATTAGACACTCCTTGCCATTAACTAACTCTACTGCAGAGCTTCGTGTTAAGTGCAAGAGAGACGGAGCCTGAAGCTCACATCCTTCACCTAGAAGAGTCAGTATATTAATAAATTCATGGCAAAAATAACTGATGTAACCTAGAGCCACAGAACAGAGCAAATCAGCCTAGCTCAAATGAAGACCAAAACCATTGTGTCTAGAGCACTGCTTATGAGAATAGAATCTGGAGGCTGACTTCCAGGACTGAATGCTTGCTCCACAACTCACCATACCTTCCTCAGATATGTAATTTGACCTCTACATGCTACAGTTTCTTATCTGAAAATGGACCACTGATGACACAAGAATATCTTCATAGGGTTATGAGAATTAAATGAATTAATACACATAAAACGCTTAGGGCAGTGACTGGCCATAATAAAAGCTCAATATTAGGTTATTCTTATTACTGTTATTTTCTTATCATTCCTTAGCACATCACCAGAAGTAATTGCTCACACACAGTCACCAAGCTTGGTCAAACTCCTTCTTCAGAAGACTCTTAGCCAGAATCTCATTGAAACCTTAGGTAAGCTAATTTTATTAAGTTTAAAAGGTTTCCCTTAGTAATAACACCTAAACAAACATTCCCAAAGAATCATTTAACTTTTACCCAATTACCCTTTGGTTGAGAGAGCACGCTGAAGGTAAAACAGTGAACAAAGTGTGCATTTTTAAAAATGCATTTTCAGTTTACAGAATTCAGCACACAAAGAAAATATAGGACAATTTAGACACTGTATACAATACTAAAAAACAAGTTCAATACCTTATTGGAATACTGTGGAATGTTGGTATCAAATGAGCCTCTAACTCCATTAAACTACTCTCATTATTAGTTTTCACTTCAGGGATTTTTAGATAGTTCAATCCCCTCCCACCCCATATTGTCAGGGCTCCCTGGAGCATTGTTTGCAGGGTTGTGGATGAATCTGGACAAATGTAGTTCTGCACACCTGCTGAGCTGAGCCTACCCTTTGACCTCTCTTCAGTGGCAAGTCTATGGCTGGGCCACTGAATCAGACTCTATGCCTTTGTGGTTATTATTCTGTAAAAAGTATGTACTGAAGATCACCAAAATGCCAGAAAAGTCAGAGAGCCTCTCCATTCAAAGAAGAGTGGTGTGCTCTTGCATCCATGTTAAGGCTGACATTTCCATTATTTTCCTTATTTATTCTAATGCTTAATTCTTATCTTTTTTTATTTAGTGCCACTTTTTTTCTTGACACAGTATCTTTTTTTAAGAGATGCAGATATGCGTGGACTCTTCAGAAGAGTCAGAGACTGTGTTTGTTAGAGCCTCTAAGAATAGTGGCCTCTTATAGCGCTCCTACATAAAGAAATGACAAACAGATAGCTTTCTCCATTTACTTCATATTCTATGGCCTTGGAATAAATATTCAAACAAAGCTTGAAAATGACATGCCTTCTATATTATGCAATGGTTTTCAAACTCCAAGTGATTCTGAAAGAGTGGGAGAGAGTTTTGGTGGAAAAGCTTAGGGCAGAAGAGATGTTCTAAAGACAGCATGTTTGATCCATCTAAACCTGACTGCCACAAAATCCGTTTCTAGTGTGAAGACTCCCCTTCTTCAAACAATATTATATTTTTTAGATGTTGGATTTCCAGACTAGCTTCCAGGATCCTTCCTTCCTTCACACTTCTTGAGGGAGTTTATGGATTTTATCACCTTAGACAATTTAAAGTGCATACCAAAAGTGAAAACATTTGAGATTACGACAGGGACTCAATAAACTCTAGTCATAAACA